>NC_069499.1:567387832-567995332 GCF_027579735.1 Bombina bombina
AAAGAAATATATTTTTGTTATCATTTTGTGTATCTTCATCATATAATTTTATTTCCATATCATTAGCACTCCAAGCTTTATCACTGTTGAGTGCAGGTGAGCTGAATTTAATATCAATATGAGATGAGTAGATACATGTTACATGTTCTGTATTTTTTCATGCTTTTGTTTTAAACTTAGCAAATACACACACAAGCATTGATTGTAATAGCTATCATTCTACTATACAAAACAATTTGTCTACAAAACTGCAGTTCAATATTTATGCAAAGCCAGTTGGTAGTGATGTGAATTTGATGTAGGGCCGTGCAAAAGAAATAGATAGCTTAGAGGATATTTGAGGTTGTAGTGAGATGTGGGGCTGTTGTTCGCATCCATATATAGGGCTGGATTACGAATGGAGCTCTAATTATCGCTACCGCTATAACTGCGCTTGACTTAGGCTTTTTGCACATATCAGATACCGCGTGTATTATAATAGTAAAAAGTTTTCATTTGCTCATTTACCCAACGCGCGCAAAAAACAAACTTGGAATATCGCGACCGCGTTAACGTATTCTCCCATAGACTTCAATGAAGCATGAAAAGTGGGGAAAAAACGAACACCCAACAAGTAGCGCAAACCTGATCACATTTTCTCTATTGCGCTAAAACGACATGAAATATTAACATTTAGCATTCCATTGTTCTTCACATAGCAGAATATTTTCTATTTATTGATACATATTTCTATATATATCTGATGGCTTGTTGGTGAAATAAATATATATATATATATATATATATATATATAAAGGATATCTATTTAAAAATACTTAGAACATATTCCCCTATGTCAAGAGCATTGAAATGTGAGATATTTACTGTAAATACACAGTTAAACACATCGGGTGAGATTACAGCGATTTACGCTACCATGACTTCAGAGCTCTGGTTAACTGTTTTGCGATACAAAGAACAGTTACACTCATAATAACACTATTTAATAAAAATTATTAAAAAAATATTGCACACAAAAGGGCGTTAAAGATGTATATGTATGTGTATCTTTGCATTTATATGTGTAAAATGTATTTGCAGACATACTCTATATACACTAATAAACACATCAATATATATGTATACATATATATATATATATATATATATATATATACACACACTGTGAGGCTGATTTATGAAAGGTTTTGCGGACCTGATCCGACAGTGTGGATCAGGTCCGCAAGACCTCGCTAAATGCAGAGAGCAATACGCTCCTTGTATTCCGCATTGCACCAGCAGCTCACAAGAGCTGCTGGTGCAACGCCACCCCCTACTGACTTGCGGCCAATCGGCTGCCAGCCGGGAGGTGTCAATCAACCCGATCATATTTGATCGGGTTGAGTTGCGGCGATTCCTGCCCGCCTCATCAGAGCAGGCGGACAGGGTTATGGAGCAGCGGTCTGTAGACCGCTGCTTCATAACTGCTGTTTCTGGCGAGTCTTCAGAAACATGGGCCCACTTGATAAATGGGCCTCTATATGTGTATGTGTACATTGGAGCTCTTTGCAGTGTAGATGGAAAACATGAAAAAGAAAATTTATGCCTGATAAATTTATTTCTTCTTAGACACGATGAGTCCCCGGATCATGTTCATTACTTATGGGATATTCACTTCCTGGTCAGCAGGAAGAGGCAAAGAGCACCACAGCAGAGCTGTTAAATAGCTCCTCCCTTCCCTCCCACTCCAGTCATTCGACCAAAGTTAGGAAGAGAAAGAAAAAGCCAAGGTGCAGAGGTGACTGAAGTTTACAATAAAAAAACATCCTGTCTAAAAATGACAGGGCGGGCCGTGGACTCCTCGTGTCTAAGAAGAAATAAATTTATCAGGTAAGCATAAATTTTCTTTTCTTCTTAAAGACACAATGAGTCCACGGATCATCTTCATTAGTTATGGGATCCAATACCCAAGCTAGAGTACACGGATGATACGGGAGGGACAGGATACCTAAACGGAAGGCACCACTGCATGAAGAACCTTTCTCCCAAAAGCCGCCTCAGCCGAGGCAAAAGTATCAAATTTGTAAAATTTTGTAAAAGTATGAAGAGAAGACCAAGTTGCAGCCTTGCAAATCTGTTCCACGTAAGCTTCATTTTTTAATGCCCATGAGGAAGCAACAGCCCTAGTGGAATGTGCCGTAATCCTCTCAGGAGGCTGCTGTCCAGCAGTTTCGTAAGCCAAACGTATAATACTCTTCAGCCAAAAAGAAAGAGAAACAGCTGTAGCTTTCTGTCCCCTACGTTTGCCCAAAAATACCACAAACAAAGAGGAAAACTGGCGAAAGTCTTTAGTCGCCATTAAATAAAACTTTAAAGCACGAACTACATCCAAATTGTGCAAGAGCCTCTCCTTCTTAGAAGAAGGATTAGGACACAAGGAAGGTACAACAATTTCCTGATTAATGTTCCAATCAGAAACAACCTTGGGAAGAAATCCAAATTTCATACGTAAGACAACCTTATCCGCATGAAAAATAAGGTAAGGGGGCTCACATTGTAATGCTGAAAGCTCAGACACTCTATGAGCAGAAGAAATCGCTACCAAAAATAAAAACTTTTAAGATAACAACTTGATATCTAAGGAATGCATAGGTTCAAACGGAACCCCTTGAAGAACCTTGAGAACTAAATTAAGACTCCATGGAGAAGTAACTGGTCTAAACACAGGCCTAATTCTGGTTAAGGCCTGACAAAAAGACTGAACATCAGGGACATCAGCTAGACGCTTGTGTAACAGGACAGATAATGCTGAAATTTGACCCTTTAAAGAACTTGTAGATAATCCTTTCTCTAATCCTTCCTGGAGAAAAGATAAAATCCTAGGAATCCTAACTCTACTCCAGGAGTAGCCCTTGGATTCACACAAATAAAGGTATTTACGCCAAATCTTGTAATAAATCTTTCTAGTGACAGGCTTACGAGCCTGAATCAAAGTGTCTATGACTGAGTCAGAAAAATCTCGCTTGGCTAGAATCAACCGTTTAATCTCCAAGCAGTCAGCTTCAGAGAATGTAGACTTGGATGATGGAAAGGTCCCTGAATCAGAAGATCATTTTGAAGCCTCCAAGGAGGTAGAGCCTGCATACCAGATCCTGCGAGGCCAGGCCGGTGCTATGAGAATCACTGAAGCCCTTTCCTGTTTGATCCGGGCAATCACTCGCGGAAGGAGAGAAACAGATATGTTAGATTGAAGGACCAAGGGGCCACCAGAGCATCTATCAGCTCCACCTGAGGATCTCTGGATCTCGACCCATACCTGGGAAGTTTGGCATTCTGCCTGGATGCCATGAGATACAACTCCGGCTGACCCCATTTGAGGATCAGATGGGAGAACACTTCCGGATGAAGTTCCCACTCCCCCGGATGAAAGGTCTGTCTGCTCAGAAAATCCGCCTCCCAGTTGTCCACCCCTGGGATGTGAATTGCCGACAGACAACAAGAATGGGCCTCCGTCCACTGAATTATTTTGAAAACCTCATTACCAAGGAACTCCTTGTTCCTCCCTGATGATTGATGTAGGCCACTGACGTTATGTTGTCCATCTGGAACCTGATAAACTGAACTGAAGCTAGCTGAGGCCAGGTCAGGAGAGCATTGTAGATCGCTCTCAGTTCCAGAATGTTTATGGGCAAAAGAGACTCTGTCTGAGACCATATCCCCTGAGTCCTTAGGGAGCCCCAAACTGCTCCCCACCCCTGAAGGCTGGCATCTGTTGTCACAATCTCCCAAGATGGTCTGCAAAAACATGTTCCCTGGGAGAGATCTAGAGACAACCACCAAAGAAGAGACTCCCCTGTCTCCTGTGCCAATAGAAGTCGAGGGGACAAATCCAAATAAGCTCCGTTCCATTGTTTGAGCATGTCCAACTGCAGAGCTCTGAGATGAAAGCGAGCAAACAGGACGATGTCCATTGCCCCTACCATCAGACCTATTAACTCCATGCACTGGGCCACAGAAGATTGCAGAGCTCGACAAGTATTGATAATCTTTAATTTACTGACTTCTGTCAGAAAAATCTTCATAGACAGAGAGTCTATGATGGTCCCTAGGAAGGTCACTCTTGTATGAGGAACTAAAGAGCTCTTTTCTAGATTCACCTTCCACCCGTGTGACCTTAGGAAAGCCACTACCAGGTCCGTGTGTGATTTTGCTAGCTGAAAGGATGGCACCTGAACTGGGATATCGTCCAGATACGGCGCTACCGCAATGCCTCTTGAACTAAGCACCGCAAGAAGAGACCCCAGAACCTTTGTGAAGATTCTGGGAGCCGTGGCAAGACCGAAAGGAAGAGCCACAAACTGGAAATTCTTGTCTAGAAAGGCAAACCTTAAGAACTTGTGATGATCCCTGTGAATGGGAACATGCAGGTACGCGTCCTTTAAATCTACTATTATCATAAACTGACTCTCCTGGGTCAAGGGAAGGATGGAACGAATAGTTTCCATCCTGAAGGATGGCACTCTGAGAAACTTGTTTAGACTCTTGAGGTCTAGAATTGGTCTGAAGGTTCCTTCCTTCTTGGGAACCACAAACAGATTGGAATAGAATCCCATACCTTGATCTTGAGGTGGAATGGGAACAATCACTCCCAGAGCTAAGAGGTCTTCTACACAATGTAAGAATGCCTCTCTTTTTTTGTCTGGTCTGCAGATAACCTTGAAATTAGAATTCTGCCCCTTGGAGGACAAATTTTGAACTCCAGCTTGTATCCCTGAGGCACTAATTCTATAGCCCAGGGATCCTGAACATCCCGAACCCAGACTTGAGCGGAAAAAAAAGTCTGCCCCCTACCAGATCATTTTGTCCCGGATCGGGGGCAAAACCTTCATGCTGTCTTGGAGTCATTGGCCGCCTTCTTGGATTGTTTACCCTTATTCCAAAATTGGGTGGGTCTCCAATTAGATTTAGCTTGTTCCTGCTTAGTTGAGGGAGAAGAGGAAGAGAATACCTTGAAGTTGCGTAAGGAACAAAAATTACTTTGTCTTCCTTTCTGCCTAATCTTTTTGTCCTGAGGGAGAAGGTGACCCTTACCTCCCATAATGTCAGAAATAATCTCTTTCAGCTCAGGACCAAACAGGGTCTTTCCCTTGTAAGAGACAGCTAGAAGCTTTGACTTAGATGAAACGTCCGCAGACCAAGGTTTCAGTCATAAGGCCCTGCGAGCCAAGATAGAGAAACCTGAAATTTTGGCCCCCAACTTAATAACTTGAAGGTTGGCATTAGCTAGCTTAAAAACCTTTATCCTGTCCTGGATCTCGTCCAAGGGAGTTTCTCGTCTGAGGGCATCAGCCAGAGCATCAAACCAGTAGGCTGCCGCACTCATGATGGTAATTATACAGACCGCCGGTTGCCACTGCATACCCTGGTGAACATACATTTCCTTGAGTAGACCCTCTAATTTTTTGTCCATTGGATCTATAAAGGCACAGCTATCCTCTATAGGGATAGTATTTCTCTTAGCCAAGGTTGAAACAGCTCCTTCTACCTTAGGAACAGTTTGCCAAACCTCTTTAACTGAGTCAGCTATAGGAAACATCTTCTTGAAAATAGGAGGAGAGAAAGGAATACCGGGTCTCTCCCATTCTCTATTAATAATTTCAGAGGCCTTCTTAGGAACTGGAAAAACATATGTAAAGGAAGGTACCTCATAATATCTGTCTAATTTGCTAGACTTTGGGGGGACAACCATCTCTGTGGAGTCACTATCATCTAGGGTAATTAAAACCTCTCTAAGTAAGAGACGAAGATGTTCCAGTTTAAACCTGAAAGATACCACTTCTGAGTCGGTCAAAGGTAACACCTCCTCCGAATCTGAGATTTCTCCTTCAGATGCCAGAGCAGGAACCTCTTCCTCAGATCTGTGAGAAGAGACTTCTGAGATAGCTACCACAGCATCAGAAACCTCGCTAACTGCAGAAATGGACTTTCTCTTGCGATGGCCCTGCAACATTAGAAAGGCAGACAGAGCATCAGAGATAGTAGTAGACATAAGAGAAGCTATGTCCTGTAGTGAAATTCCAGAAGGAACTACAGTAGACGTGCAGGGCACTGCTGGTGAGGGCGATAATTTTTGGGACACTTAAGGAGAAAGTTGCTGCAGAAATTGACCCTCATCAGAGGACTCTTGGACAACATCTGTCTGAGAGGAGATTGGCTCAGCAAAAATGTTATCTCTAAAATTCACAGTCCTTTCAATACATGTAGGACAGAAAGGGATTGGTAGTTCCACATTTGCATCAAGATTGGTATTGATCAGAAAAAATACTGGGAATAACAATAAAATAAAATTATCAAAAACCGTTACTGTCTCTTTAAATTTAAACGTTTTTTCTTTCTCTTGACAAACTGCTAATTTTGCTGTAGTTATAAAACGGTTAGAAAATGTAAGCAATAATTAAACCTCTGCACCACAGCAACCTGCTGAGGTGCTCCTACCTTAACCAATGCTACTGGATCCCTTGTAGAAACGATCCGTTACTGCAACCTGCCAGAAAAAACGAACTGGGACCACATCTGTGCTAAAAGCACTTGAAAAGTGTTCTACATGCTGCTCTAGCCCAGATAAATCCCAGTACAGCACATCTGAAGACCTGCAACTGCTTGGAAATAGTGCTACAAGCAGAGGCTCCAAAAAACAGTAAGTCCCGCCCTTCATGGGCGTGCTGCAAGTCTCTGCTTCCCTCTCAGGGAAAAAACTAAAGTGAAACCACCAGAGCCCTCCATTATATTATAGTGAAAATAAAAATAGCAACATAACTCCAGCCCCAGTGCCTGCACCTAATCACTGCCTTCTGACTTCTTTTCTGAAAGTCTGAAACTGTCCCCACATAATTAAGGTTTACCATTAACCCCTTATATACTGTAGTGCTAATATAACAAACACTGGGACTCCTTAGATCCCAGAAAAAGGCAGCACTTACCTCAAACACTGCCTGGCAGTAGGGCAGTTCCCAAGCTTGAGAGGTCCGCTCCCTCACATTGGCCTGAGAGATAAGCAATGCTGAGTCAGTGATAATCTCAGGCTGAAGGATATGGGGCAGCTGAAAATGGGAGGCGCAGTGAGAATTATGTCCCACAAGTTCCCATAGCTCTAAAGCCACTAGAGCTCTACTGTAGAGACTGATATGGACTAGGCTACACCCCAGAACAAAGTAGCACTCTCTGGCACTACTCATAAAACAAAAAACTCTTGATTAAAGAATCTAATCTAACACCTCACTTTACCTGCTTCCCATCACTAACGTAGGCAAAGAGAATGACTGGAGTGGGAGGGAAGGGAGGAGCTATTTAACAGCTCTGCTGTGGTGCTCTTTGCCTCTTCCTGCTGACCAGGAAGTAAATAAGTAATGAAGATGATCCGTGGACTCATCGTGTCTTTAAGAAGAAAATCATATTTATGCAATATTCATTTTAAATAAAGGTTTTAAATTTGTATTTATTGCAAATATTTCACATTCTAGTGTTCTGCACGTAGGGCAGTGTTTCCCAAACCCAGTCCTCAGGACCCTTACTCAGGCCAAATATTAATTATATCTTAACTAGAACACAGGTAAAATAATCAGCTAATGGGTGAGCTGATTGCTTGACCTGTGCTCTAGTTAAGATATTATGAATACATGGCCTGAGTAAGGGTCCTGAGGACTGGATTTGGGAAACACTAACATAGGGGAATATGTTCTAAGTATTTCTAAATAGATATTCCTATATATATCTGTATATATCAATCCATATATATATATATATATATATTATATATTTTCTTAAAAAACCATCATATATATGTAGAAATATTTATGAATCAATTGAACATATTCTGTTATGTGAAGAACATTGGAATGTGAAATATTAATTTATTTCATCAGGTTAACGAACTTGAGAATATGCAATCAGGTTTGCACGAGAGTGGGATGTTAGGTTTTTTTCCACTCTTTTTTTCTCCATTAACTTATATGGGGAAATTTTGTGAATATGCTCGCGATATTCTAAGTTCGGCTTTTTGCGCACGTCGGGTTACTGTGCAAGTGAAAACAGTTTACTTTCAACTCATAATACAAGTGCAAAAAGCTTGCTTCTAGTGCAATTAGCTCTCAAATGGGAGCGTTAATTATTGCTGCACTTGTAATCTGGCCCATTATTAAATTTGAATATTGGCTAAAAATTATTTTACATGTTTTCAGCTACTTAACTGCAAAGGGCTCCAATGCACTTAGATAGATAGATAGATAGATAGATAGATGGATAGATAAAGTCATTTGCAGCCTTTTTTCTAACACCTGAGACCTCATATCTTTGAGCCCTTATAACTTTTTTATGCATTTTTAAAAAAAATATTTTTATTAGATAGTACTACTATGGGGCCTATGTATCAAAGGTCTTGCGGACCTGATCTGACAGTGCAGATCAGGTCTGCAACACCTCGCTGAATGCAGAGAGAAATACGCTCTCCGTATTCAGCATTGCACAAGCAGCTCATGTAGACTCGCGGCAAATGGGCCGCCAGCAGGGAGGTGTCAATCAACCTGATAATACTCAATCAGGTTGAATTGTGGCGATTCCTGTCCGCCTCATTAAAGCAGGCGGACAGGGTTATGGAGCAGCGGTATTTAGACTCGCCAGAAGCACGGGCCCACAAGCTCCATATGGAGCTTGATAAATGGGCCTCTATGAGTGTAACTGTACTTTTAAATGTATTTAACATTTTTTTTGTGGAACTTTTTATTCAAGTGTAACAGTTAACCAGAGCTCTAAGGTCGCGCTAACTTGACGTAATACGTACGATCCACGATATACCTGATTTCGCTCATGCGCAATGCCACTTATAATCTAGCCTTTTCTGTTTGTTTCAAGTATTTTATCAAAAAATATTAAAATAGCAGTACTTAAAAAAAATATATAAAAAATGTTCCTCAGTATGTTAATATGTAGAGATGACATTCCATGAGGGGCTTGTCTGTAACTACCAGATTGTTGTATTATTGTTTATGGCCAACTTGCTGTCAATAGTTGCCATCAACAGACTTTTTTGGGAATTATTTTATGTAGATAAACTATTTTTGTCCCCAGGAATCGGACCTGACCTTCCGTTTGGCCAGTGGCCTTGTCATCTGGCAGTCAATGTGGGAACATAGACATCCTGAAGTCCCCGCCTTTACAGCCCTGGTGAAACCCATTCGAAATATCATCACAGGTATATTGAGCACTAGATGTAGGTACTATTACAACTTTGATATATATATATATATATTGTATGTTGCATATGTAGACACTAATAATCCAAAAACATCTTCCTTTAGTGGGGATTTTTCTCATAACAATTATATCATTTATGTAATAAGCCATGTAAATTTTATTTATTCCACATGAAATTTGTTTTGTAGCAAAAAGAAGTTCTCCATGCAACACTCAAAATCAAACAGTGGGCTCTCCCAAACCAGACACCCAGGTAAAAATGTGTTATCTGTAGCACATTACATTTGTTTTCAATAGTAATGAGAATGCTTAAGATTGATAAATTTTACTTATTCAACATAGAAACATAGAATTTGACAGTAGATAAGAACCAAAAGGCCCATCAAGTCTACCCATATTACATTTTACGGTTTTCTTAAGATAGCCTTTTGTATGTCCCAGGCATTTTTTTTTATTATTTTACGGTCTCTGTGTTTACTACTTCTATTGGAAGTTTAGTCCAACAATCCGCCACCCTTTCTGTAAAAAAAATGCTTCCTCACATTTTCTTCAATCTGATACCTTCTAAATTAAGATTGTATACATATTTAGCTCAAAGAGTCTTTCTTTGTTATATTTTAGAGCATGTACCATTTTAGTAGCCCTCCTTTGGACAAATTCTAGTTTATTTATATCCTTAGAGATATGGGGGCCTATTTATCAAGCCGTCAACCGCAAATACGCTGGAATTTCGCAGCGTAATTTTGGAGAGCCTGATTCGACTTATTTATCAAAGGCTACAGACCGGCAAAAGTACAATTTTGTGACATAACATACGATCCGCCGGTCTCATTCCGACACAGATCGTTACGTCACTACAGATGTTCCGAATGCAAATTCGGCACTATCTGGCTACTTTTGCTAGTTAACAAATTCCTAGCAGGTAAGCTCGCCACTATTCCAGCCCAGCGTATCTGGTTTTCAATCCGCCGCCCTGGAGGTGGCGGATGCCATAGGCATTGATGGGAGTCTGAAAGCAGCGAAAGCTCATGTTCGCTGCTGCCCGATACCCCATTGATTCCTATGGGAGAATAAAAGTTATGTTTACACCTAACACCCTAACATAACCCCTGAGTCTAAACACCCCTAATCTGCCGTCCCCTACACCGCCACCACCTACATTATACTTATTAACCCCTAATCTGCCGCCCCTACACCGCTGCCACCTACATTATATTTATTAACCCCTAATCTGCCGCCCCCTACACCTCCGCCACCTACATAAAGTTATTAAACCCTATCCTGCCGCTCCCAGAGCCCACAGCAACTAAATAAATGTATTAACCCCTAAACCAGCCCCCCACATCGCCATAAACTAAATTAACCTATTAACCCCTAAACCTAACAACCCGCTAACTTTATATTAAATATTAACTCATCCCTATCTTATAAAAAATTACTAATTTACAAAAAAGTAAGTTACAAAAAATAACAAACACTAAGTTACACAAAAAAAATAAACACTAAATTACAAAAAAGAAAAAAGAAATTATCAAACCTTTAAACTAATTACACCTAATCTAAGGGCCCTATGAAAATAAAAATGCCCCCCAAAATAAAAAAAAAAACCTAGCCTACAATAAACTACAAATAGCCCTTAAAAGGGCATTTTGCGGGGCATTGCCCCAAAGTAATCAACTCTTTTTCCTGTAAAAAAAAATACAAATACCCCCCCAACAGTAAAACCCACCACCTACACAACCAACCCCCCAAATAAAAAGCTAACTAAAAAACCTAAGCTCCCCATTACCCTGAAAAGGGCATTTGGATGGGCATTGCCCATAAAAGGGTATTTAGCTCTATTGCAGCCCAAGTCCTAATCTAAAACTAAAACCCACCCAATGAACCCTTAAAAAATCCTAACACTAACCCCAGAAGATTTACTTACAGTTTTGAAGATCCAACATCCATCCTCCAAGAAGCTGGGAGAAGTCCTCAATGAAGCGGCTGAAGTCTTCATCCAAGCCTGCAGAAGTCTTCACCCAGACAGCATCTTCTATCTTCATCCATCTGGTGCGGAGCGGCTCCATCTTCAAGACATCCGACGCGAAGCATCCTCTTCCGACAAGCTTTCATCCTATTGGCTGATCCAATCAGCCAATAGGATTGAGCTTGCATTCTATTGACTGATTGGATCAGCCAATAGGATGAAAGCTCAATCCTAAAGTCTGATTGCAACAGCCAATAGGATTTTTTCAACCTTAATTCCGATTGGCTTATAGAATTCTATCAGCCAATCAGAATCTAAGGGACGCCATCTTGGATGAAGTCATTTAAAGGAACCTTCATTCGTCTGTAGTCGTTGTCAGAAGAGGATGCTCCACGTCGGATGTCTTGAAGATGGAGCTGCTCCGTGCCGGATGGATGAAGATAGAAGATGCCGTCTGGGGGAAGACTTCTGCGGGCTTGGATGAAGACTTTGGCCGCTTCATTGAGGACTTCTCCTGGCTTCTTGGAGGATGGATGTCGGATCTTCAAAACTGTAAGTAAATCTTCTGGGGTTAGTGTTAGGATTTTTTAAGGGTTTATTGGGTGGGTTTTAGTTTTAGATTAGGACTTGGGCTGCAATAGAGCTAAATGCCCTTTTAAGGGCAATGCCCATCCAAATGCCCTTTTCAGGGCAATGGGGAGCTTAGGTTTTTTTAGTTAGCTTTTTATGTGGGGGGTTGGTTGTGTGGGTGGTGGGTTTTACTGTTGGGGGGGGTATTTGTATTTTTTTTTACAGGTAAAACTTAGTTTTTTGTAACTTTGTAATTTTTTAGTGTAGATTTAAATTATTTGAGTAGGGTTAGGTGTTTAAATATATAATATAGTTAATTTAATTTGTAGTTTAATGTAATTTTAGTATACAAGTTAGGTTAGATTAATTTTTATTTTAATATAGTTTAATGTAATTTTATTATAATAGTTAGGGTAGGTTAATTAATAGTTTAATATAGTTTAATGTAGTTTTATTATAATAGTTAGAATAGGTTAATTAGTAGTTTAATATAGTTTAATTTAAATCTAAAGGTAAGTTTAAATTTATTATAAGATAGGGATGAGTTAATATTTAATATAAAGTTAGCGGGTTGTTAGGTTTACGGGTTAATAGGTTAATTTAGTTTATGGCGATGCAGGAGGCCGGCGGTTAAGGGGTTAATACATTTATTTAGTTGCAGTGGGCTCCGGGAGCGGCAGGATAGGGGTTAATAACTTTATGTAGGTGGCGGCAGTGTAGGGGGCAGCAGATTAGGGGTTAATAAGTATAATGTAGGTGGCGGTGGGCTCCGGGAGTGGAGGAATAGGGGTTAATAAGTTTATTAGAGTGGTGGTGGGCTCCAGGAGAGGCGGTTTAGGGGTTAATAACTTTATTTAGTTGCGGCGGGTTCCGGGAGCAGCGGTATAGGGGTTAAACAGTTTAGTATAGCGTGGGTGTTTAGTGACAGGGTACAAATAAAGCTGGGAAAAAGCCGAAGAGCAGCGAGATCGATGACTGCTAGTTAACAACAGTCCGCTGCTCATCGGCCCGTACTTGGTGCGCAGCTTTTTGACAGCTTTTTTGTTAAATATGGAGAACGTATTCAGGTCCGAGGCAGCAAAGTTAGGCGATGTCAGTATTGGTGCCGGCGAATGCAGCACAGTTGACGGCTCATGGTCTCGAGAACTGTACACAATATGTCAGATAAGGCCTAACTAGTGATCTCTTTTTTGTATCATCAGCAAACAAGCACACTTTCCTCTGGAGCCCACTTTCAATATGACTAATAAACATGTTAAACAAAACAAGCCCAAGAACTGACCCTTTTTGAACACCACCAATAACTGACCTCTCATTTGAATATACTCCATTAAATGAAACCCTCTGCCTTCTGTCCTTAAGCCAGCATTCTACCCACTTAGCATCTTCTCCAAGGCAATACATTTTGTAAATAAGTTTATTGTGTTGGGCAGTGTGAAAAGCTTTGTTAAAGTCTAGATGCACTACATATATCTCTCCTCCCTGGTCTTTTAATTTAGTTACATGGTCAAAGAAATCAATTAGATTAGTCTGACATGATCTTCCAGCAGCAAGACCATGCTGTCCTTTGTCTTCTAAGTTGTTTGTCTGAAGACACAAGTTTTTCCTTTAAAAGAGATTCCATTAAATTCCCTGCAAAACTGACTGACCTATGGTTAGCAGAATTTTTCCTATTACTCTGTTATGAAGAGGGACTATATTAGCAATGTCCTATCTTTTGAACAACTCCTATTAACAGTGACTGGTTAAATAAATCAGCTAATGGAGTAGCTATCACGGATCAAAGTTCTCTTAGAACCCTTGGATTAATATTATCTGGAGCCACAGACTTATTTATTTTTATTTTTGATAAAGCACTTGAAATCTCTTCCTTTGTAAAAAGAGAAGTACTACACACATTGCCATTTAAAGAAACTTCCCTTAATAGAATTTCCCTATCTTTACAATCTGTTGTGAAGACTGAACAAAATAAATCATTTAGACAGTTTGCTATTCGTTTATCTCCTTCCACCACGCTATGATCATCAGTCTTTAGTCTTACTATCCCTCCCCTAGTTTTTCTCTTTTCACTGATTGTGCTATTCTCTCTTCTGCATCAGCTTTAGCATTTTTTGATTAACTGCTTTGTAATTTTTTTGTTGGGTTTTCCATTTTTCCCTATCCTCTCTGAGCTGGTGTGTTTGATTTTTTTATACACTGTCTTTTTGTCTTAACTGTATGTGCACTTTTCTTGAAAACAATATTGATTTTCTTTTACAAACAAACTTAGTTGCATCTAAAATAGCATTCTTAAAATATTCCCACTGTTCTTGCGCTCCTGTAATCTGTGCCATCCCTTTTATAGAATCATTTAGATATTTGCCCATCTAAGGAAAATCATCTATTTTAAATCGAAAACTTTTGTTTTGCTATGGTTGCTCAATAGCTTTGCATACAGACTGATGATCACAAGAGCCTAAGTTCTGTCATGATCTGGGGGACAGTTTTGTCATGCTCTGGGCTACAGTTGGGTATATTCACACATCCCCCCCTTCTCTAATTTAAATTGCCACTAAAATCTTTAAATTCATTACTCAGAACCCCTGTCCCTTTAAAACCCAAAAGCAAACCATCCCTTATACAATCTAGCATAAAGCCAAACCAGGCTTTGATAGCTGACAAAAACATATCCTCTCTCTTTGCACCACTTCTGTAACCAAGTTATAAGCTGCATTATTCCTACTTCCTGTTAATACACAGGAACAACAGCAGAAAAAGACATACTACAGCCACATGATATAAACAATTTCCTAGTTTAAAAAACTCACTTGTACAGCAAAAATAGCATTACTAGCCAGATCATTTGTACCTAGGTGGGCAATTACATGTAACTTCCTGTCCTTTCTGGCCACCATTACAATCCTTGAAATACGATATAAATCTCTATGAGCAGTAGCACCTGGAAGACATCTAAACTCTATCAAATCTCCTTTATTATCACCTATATGTATATTTCTTAAAATGGAGTCACCTATTAACAATGTCTTGCAGAAATGTACATTTGCAGCTCTTACCTTGGTTTTCTTGTTTTCAGAATCAGAAACTCAGACTTGCTGTTACACTGTCAGAAGTATTAGTAGCTCTTCACCACTGTTGTCAGCAGTAAGAGCAGCACAGGAGTTTTTCAAAGGCAGAGGATTAGGATTATGGGCGCCATGTACTAAATGGCGGGCGGACAGCTTCTCAACTCGCGAAGCTGTCCGCCCGCCTTTGCTACATACGGGCAGCGGATCTGTTGATCCGCTTGCCCGTATGTATCATTACACACTGATCGGAGTGTGTAATGCCCGCCCCTTCAATTGTGCGACCAATCACGCGACTGAAGGGGCTGTCAATCACAGAGAGTGAGCGTGCTCTCTGGGATTTTGCTTCGCCAGCTAAGAGGTGGCGTAAGGTGTAGGAAGCAGCTGCTTCTTACATTGCGGGAAGCAGGCTTGCATATGCGAACCTGCCCCGCAAAGGCTCCGGAACAGCTTTCGCTGCTTCGTACATGGAGCCCTATGTCTTTGTTCTACTGGTTTTATCCTTCTCGAGCCAACAGTTGTCCATCTCCTTTTTACTTAGTCTCTGGGGTAGAGGTGTAACTGCTTACACACTCTGAATCTCCAGAATACTGAACGATCAAACAGGGCAAAGCATCAATTGCACTGAATATGAGACATTTTATATATATATATATATATATATATATATATATATATATATATATATGTGTGTGTGTGTGTGTGTGTATATTGATTTTTATATATATATATATATATATATACATATATAATATCTATTATTTAAATTAAATGAATAAAAGATTTAACTTTCTGTCCGATGAACTCTGAATAACTCCTTAAATAACTCTTTCACTTAATGCTATCCTTTTTATATGAGATCCTTATTTATATGAGATGCTTTGCAAAGCTAATACAATAGCCTTCATAGATAGTGAATACAAAATACAGTATTTATATTTTAAGCAGCAATTTATGGCATTTTAAAACACAATCAGAGCTTAAAACTAACTAAAAATAATAACTATGTAACAGGAAGCAATCACATATGTTAGATCAGATATGTAATTTGGTTTGAATGTCATTCTTCAAATAATTTTATCCAGACACCAGACATTAACAGATATATGTTTCTCTACATTGTGTTATTGGTTACCTTTTCTCTGCTTTTTACAATAAAAGGGTTATGACGTTGTGTCTGAACTGGATCAGCTAGATTCTATCTCTCCTCGCGCCACAGGATCAAGTTGCCACAGAGCCAATTCTTTTGATGGATGCACCTCATCCCAAACACAGCAAGATAAAGGGCATCCTCCCCTTACAAGGTACTGCATTTCCAACAATGAAGATCAGTGAAACGGGAATATTTGATTACAGAACATTTAAATGCAGAAAGCATAAGCATGCATGCTATAGCGCTGATGTATATATTGGTGCTTTATAAGTAAATGTAATTGTTATCATTTTTATTATTATAAGTAATTATTAATAATAATAATGATAATAATAATGGGAGATCCTATAAAATTATCTTTAACACTGAGTAAAAACATTGCAGTGAAAAAATATTTATTTATTACTCATTGTAATATTCCAAGATACCATTACTCATAGGTAGGGTTTCTACTCAAGCCAATAGGACAAATACTTCTGTTAACATAGATCACTTAATATTTACTGCAGCATTTTGTGTTGGTCAGCTTATTATGTGAATGTCAGTGAAGTAATATGTTTTTGTTGGGGGGTGGGCAGGTCAGAAAAGTTGTCAGTTTAGGCTTGCTAGCAGCCTTTTCACTGTTGAAGCCCTAGGAGGTCTTATAGTAAAGGCCTGTCTGTCCATATATGTATATAGATATACACTCACATATAACTTTATTTGGCCTCCGGTCACTGTCAATTAAGTCTGTCCCTTGTTCAGTTTAGTCTGTATTTGGTTTAATAATATTGTGTACAGAGGCCGCTGTTGCTTTTCATTTGACTACATTGTCATTACCAGTGTCATTGCTTACTGTATTGTAAGTTTTTTGTAGTCTTCTTTATCCATGGTCTTCTTTTAAATTGAAGGTTAGACAGGTGTCAGGTAAGGGGAAGCCATGATATATGATATACAATACCAGGGAGGGTAGAATCTGTACTAGTACTAGGGTACTGTATTAAAGGGCTACAACAGGGCAAAAAGAAAATGCTCTACTATGTTATTAATGCATGACCATTTGTTTAACCCTTGCAAAAGTTACATATACTTTACAACAAAGGTACCCAAGAGGACAAAGTCAATTTGATAATAGAAGTGAAGTTAAAAATTAGATGAATCAAACTTTATTTTTGACTTTCCTATCCCTTTAAGCAATCAAAATGGCTAAATTATACTGTTAGTATTTTATGCAATTTGGGGTGGATTGGAGGGAGTGAGGCTACGCAAACCATAAATGGGCATAACACTGCTGCAGAGTGTCCCTGGAATTTCTTTTCATATGTTGGCACCTATGTGTAAATAAATAAGTAAAGATAGATAGATAGATAGATAGATAGATAGATAGATAGATAGATAGATAGATACATACATAGATAGATGATAGATAGATAGATAGATAGATAGATACATAGATAGATGATAGATAGATAGATAGATACATAGATAGATGATAGATAGATAGATAGATAGATAGATAGATAGATAGATAGATAGATAGATAGATGATAGATATGTAGGCTATTTTGGTGACATTAAAGGGATATAAAACCCCAAAATGTTCTTCATAAATTCAGACAGAGCATACCATTTAAAAAAAAAAGTTTCCAATTTAATTATATTATTACATTTGCTTTGTTCCCATGATGTTCTGTGTTGAAGAGATATCTAGGTAGGCATCTGGAGCACTACATAGCTGGAAATAGTGTTGCCATCTAGTGCCCTTGTATATGGATAACATTCTTGCAAAACTGCTGCTATATAGTGCTCCAGAAATGGGCCGGCTCAAAAGCATATGTCCTGCTTTTTAACAAAAGATACCAAAAGAACAAATAAAAATGAATGATGTAAAAAAATTAGAAAGTTGTTAAGCATGCTCTATCTGAATCATCAAATAAAATATTTGGGTTTCATGTCCCTTTAATGCATCACAATTGTTGTGATTAGATTAATTATGTGACTTTTTTATATTATCTTTATTTTACATAGTATTTTTTTAGCATACAATTTAATTTGTGTCTGATAAGAGCATCAGATGTAGGGAGAACAAATGTTTATATCATATTTAATAAATTAGGTTTTCTATTAAATTTCTCTTTTTTTCCAGGGCATCAATGGTGATCCCTCCTTGTCAGAAATCTCGTTATGCCACTTATTTTGATGTGGCAGTACTGCGATGCCTGTTGCAACCTCACTGGGCTGAAGAGGGCACTCAGTGGTCCCTCATGTATTACTTGAACCGACTTAGGCACATGCTAGAGGAGAAGCCAGAGAAATCCTCTGAGCCAGAAGAGCCCCCTCTGCCCCGGCCTCGCAGTAGCTCCATGGTGGCTGCAGCACCCTCCCTGGTGAACACACACAAAACCCAGGCAAGTGGATAATCCTACATACAGAATACAGACACAGACACACAGTCTTATGCACAGTACACATATTCACACATCATACACAATACAGACACAGACACACAGTCTTATGCACAGTACACATATTCACACATCATACACAATACAGACACACAGTCTTATGCACAGTACACATATTCACACATCATACACAATACAGACACACAGTCTTATGCACAGTACACATATTCACACATCATACACAATATAGACACACAGTCTTATGCACAGTACACATATTCACACATCATACACAATACAGACACACAGTCTTATGCACAGTACACATATTCACACATCATATACAATACAGACACAGACACACAGTCTTATGCACAGTACACATATTCACACATCATACACAATACAGACACAGACACACAGTCTTATGCACAGTACACATATTCACACATCATATACAATACAGACACAGACACACAGTCTTATGCACAGTACACATATTCACACATCATATACAATACAACACAGACACACAGTCTTATTCACAGTACACATATTCACACATCATATACAATACAGACACAGACACACAGTCTTATGCACAGTACACATATTCACACATCATACACAATACAGACACACAGTCTTATGCACAGTACACATATTCACACATCATACACAATACAGACACACAGTCTTATGCACAGTACACATATTCACACATCATACACAATACAGACACACAGTCTTATGCACAGTACACATATTCACACATCATACACAATACAGACACAGACACACAGTCTTATGCACAGTACACATATTCACACATCATATACAATACAGACACAGACACACAGTCTTATGCACAGTACACATATTCACACATCATATACAACACAGACAAACAGTCTTATGCACAGTACACATATTCACACATCATACACAATACAGACACAGACACACAGTCTTATGCACAGTACACATATTCACACATAATATACAATACAGACACAGACACACAGTCTTATGCACAGTACACATATTCACACATCATATACAATACAGACACAGACACACAGTCTTATGCACAGTACACATATTCACACATCATATACAACACAGACACACAGTCTTATGCACAGTACACATATTCACACATCATACACAATACAGACACAGACACACAGTCTTATGCACAGTACACATATTCACACATCATACACAATACAGACACACAGTCTTATGCACAGTACACATATTCACACATCATACACAATACAGACACACAGTCTTATGCACAGTACACATATTCACACATCATACACAATACAGACACACAGTCTTATGCACAGTACACATATTCACACATCATACACAATACAGACACAGACACACAGTCTTATGCACAGTACACATATTCACACATCATACACAATACAGACACACAGTCTTATGCACAGTACACATATTCACACATCATACACAATACAGACACACAGTCTTATGCACAGTACACATATTCACACATCATACACAATACAGACACACAGTCTTATGCACAGTACACATATTCACACATCATACACAATACAGACACAGACACACAGTCTTATGCACAGTACACATATTCACACATCATATACAATACAGACACAGACACACAGTCTTATGCACAGTACACATATTCACACATCATATACAATACAGACACAGACACACAGTCTTATGCACAGTACACATATTCACACATCATATACAATAAGGACACAGACACACAGTCTTATGCACAGTACACATATTCACACATAATATACAATACAGACACAGACACACAGTCTTATGCACAGTACACATATTCACACATCATATACAATACAGACACAGACACACAGTCTTATGCACAGTACACATATTCACACATCATATACAATACAACACAGACACACAGTCTTATGCACAGTACACATATTCACACATCATATACAATACAGACACAGACACACAGTCTTATGCACAGTACACATATTCACACATCATATACAATACAGACACAGACACACAGTCTTATGCACAGTACACATATTCACACATCATATATAATACAGACACAGACACACAGTCTTATGCACAGTACACATATTCACACATAATATACAATACAGACACAGACACACAGTCTTATGCACAGTACACATATTCACACATCATATACAATACAGACACAGACACACAGTCTTATGCACAGTACACATATTCACACATCATATACAATACAACACAGACACACAGTCTTATGCACAGTACACATATTCACACATCATATACAATACAGACACAGACACACAGTCTTATGCACAGTACACATATTCACACATCATACACAATACAGACACAGACACACAGTCTTATGCACAGTACACATATTCACACATCATATACAATACAGACACAGACACACAGTCTTATGAACAGTACACATATTAACACATCATATACAACACAGACACACAGTCTTATGCACAGTACACATATTCACACATAATATACAATACAGACACACAGTCTTATGCACAGTACACATATTCACACATCATACACAATACAGACACACAGTCTTATGCACAGTACACATATTCACACATCATACACAATACAGACACAGACACACAGTCTTATGCACAGTACACATATTCACACATCATATACAATACAGACACAGACACACAGTCTTATGCACAGTACACATATTCACACATCATACACAATACAGACACAGACACACAGTCTTATGCACAGTACACATATTCACACATCATACACAATACAGACACAGACACACAGTCTTATGCACAGTACACATATTCACACATCATATACAATACAGACACAGACACACAGTCTTATGCACAGTACACATATTCACACATCATATACAATACAGACACAGACACAATATGCACAGTACACATATTCACACATCATATACAATACAGACACAGACACACAGTCTTATGCACAGTACACATATTCACACATCATATACAATACAGACACAGACACACAGTCTTATGCACAGTACACATATTCACACATCATATACAACACAGACACACAGTCTTATGTACAGTACACATATTCACACATAATATACAATACAGACACAGACACACAGTCTTATGCACAGTACACATATTCACACATCATATACAATACAGACACACAGTCTTATGCACAGTACACATATTCACACATCATATACAACACAGACACACAGTCTTATGTACAGTACACATAGTCACACATCATATACAATACAGACACAGACACACAGTCTTATGCACAGTACACATATTCACACATCATATACAATACAGACACAGACACACAGTCTTATGCACAGTACACATATTCACACATCATATACTATACAATACAGACACAGACACACATGCTTATGCACAGTACACATATTCACACATCATATACAATACAGACACACAGTCTTATGCACAGTACACATATTCACACATCATACACAATAAATAAACACAGTACACTGACACAGAAATACACACAGAGCACAGATATGCATAAATACGTAGAATGGTAGATACACACAGAATACAGATGTGCATACACAGATACACACACAGATACACACAGAATACAGATATGAATACATATATACACACACACAGATACACATAGAATACAGATATGAATACATAGATACACACACAGATACACACAGAATACAGATATGAATACATAGATACACACACAAATACACACAGAGCACAGATATGAATACATAGATACACACACAATACACACAGAATACAGATATGAATACAAAGATACACACACAGATACACACAGAATACAGATATGAATACATAGATACACACATAAATACACACAGAGCACAGATATGAATTCATAGATACACACACAATACACACAGAGCACAGATATGAATACATAGATACACACACAATACACACAGAATACAGATATGAATACATAGATACACTTAAAGATACACACAGAATACAGATATGCATACATAGATACACACTCAGATACACACAGAATACAGATATGAATACATAGATACACACACAAATACACACAGAGCACATATATGAATACATAGATACACACTCACATACACACAGAATACAGATATGCATACATAGATACACACACAAATACACACAGAGCACAGATATGAATACATAGATACACACTCAGATACACACAGAATACAGATATGAATACATAGATACACACTCAGATACACACAGAATACAGATATGAATACATAGATACACACACAAATACACACAGGACACAGATATGAATACATAGATACACACTCAGATACACACAGAATACAGATATGCATACATAGATACACACTCAGATACACACAGAATACAGATATGAATACATAAATACACACACAAATACACACAGAGCACAGATATGAATACATAGATACACACTCAGATACACACAGAATACAGATATGAATACATAGATACACACTCAGATACACACAGAATACAGATATGAATACACAGATACACACTCAGATACACACAGACTACAGATATGAATACATAGATACACACTCAGATACACACAGTATACAGATATGCATACATAGATACACACTCAGATACACACATAATACAGATATGCATAAATAGATACACACTCAGATACACACAGAATACAGATATGCATACATAGGTACACAGTCAGATACACACAGAATACAGATATGAATACATAGATACACACTCAGATACACACAGAATACAGATATGCATACATAGATACACACTCAGATACACACAGAATACAGATATGCATACATAGATACACACAGAAATGCACACAGAGCACAGATATGAATACATAGATACACACTCAGATACACACAGAATACAGATATGAATACATAGATACACACTCAGATACACACAGACTACAGATATGCATACATAGATACACACTCAGATACACACAGAATACAGATATGAATACATAGATACACACAGAATACAGATATGCATATATAGATACACACTCAGATACACACAGAATACAGATATGAATACATAGAAACACACAGAATACAGATATGCATACATAGATACACACTCAGATACACACAGAATACAGATATGAATACTCAGATACACAAAGACTACAGATATGCATACATAGATACACACTCAGATACACACAGAATACAGATATGCATACATAAATATCCACTCAGATACACACAGAATACAGATATGCATACATAGATACACACTCAGATACACACAGAATACAGATATGCATACATAGATACACACTCAGATACACACAGAATACAGATGTGCATACATAGATACACATACAAATATACACAGAGCACAGATATGAATACATAGATACACACACAAATATACACAGAGCACAGATATGAATACATAGATACACACACAAATATACACAGAGCACAGATATAAATATATAGATACACACACAAATATACACAGAGCACAGATATGAATACATAGATACACTTAAAGATACACACTCAATACAGATATGAATACATAGATACACACTCAGATACACACAGAATACAGATATGAATACATAGATACACACTCAGATACACACAGAATACAAATATGAATACATAGATACACACTCAGATACACACAGAATACAGATATGCATACATAGATACACACTCAGATACACACAGAATACAGATATGCATACATAGATACACACTGAGATACACACAGAATATAGATGTGCATACATAGATACACATACAAATATACACAGAGCACAGATATGAATACATAGATACACACACAAATATACAGAGAGCACAGATATGAATACATAGATTCACACACAAATATACACAGAGCACAGATATAAATATATAGATACACACACAAATATACACAGAGCACAGATATGAATACATAGATACACTTAAAGATACACACTCAATACAGATATGAATACATAGATACACACTCAGATACACACAGCACAGATATGAATACATAGATACACACTCAGATACACACAGAATACAAATATGAATACATAGATACACACTCAGATACACACAGAATACAGATATGCATAAATATGGTTTCAGATTTCAGCACAAAAACCTAAAAACACCACTCATTTTCATTTCCATCATGAAACCATCCTTTAAAGCCACTTAACATGCCACTGGCATATTACTGCTGTCACAGGATCTTAGGGTGTGTGTTTGAAACTCTGGTATTATTCTAAAAAACATCTGAAGAATGCTTTTTGTTCCTTGTGTTAGATTATTTTATCCTGTCACAGGTTAACACCTTTTTAAGAACCCTTTGTTATCTCCTCTATGCTGTCTAAACTATTTTTAATGTAGGATCTTACAACAAAGTGTAATGAAGAGGATAGGTCTGAGCCCTATGCCAAGATCTCCTTGACCAACCTTAGAAGACCTGCGATTCCAGACCTGTCTTCCGATCTTGGGATCAACATCTTCAAGAAGGTCAGAAGGCTTAGAAAGCTTTTTACATGCATATAAACACAACCCTTACATGTTTAAAATTATCATCACTTACAGTTTTGGTAGTAAAAGCCTATGTGACATTTGGGTAACTTTTTATAGCACAAGCATTTTCATTGAACTAATTAGGGACCTATAACAAATGTTGTACAAATCCAAAGTCCACAACTTCATAGTGACAGGCATATATTGCTAGGGCTTGGCTCCTATAGTTTCTTTATAAAGTTGCTAATATTTAAAAGCTGTGACTACCATATTGCCACATCCATTTGTAGCAAGCTGGGTGGGATATCTAGAGAGCTGCTGCTTGGTGACAGTTAAAGGGCTATGAAACCCAAATTTTTTCTTTCATGATTCAGATAGAGGGGCCAATTTATCACGGCCCAAATGGGGCCGTATACCCCTGTTTCTACACAAGCATTTAGGCTCGCCAGAAACAGGAGTTAAGAAGCAGCGGTCTTAAGACCACTGCTCCTTTACTCGTCCGCCACCTCTGAGGCGGCAGACAGCAATCCGCCCGATCGCATACGATCGGGTTGATTGACACCACTGCTGAATCTGCGGGGTGCGGCATTGCACAAGCAGTTCACCAGAACTGCTTGTGCAATGATAAATGCCGACAGCTATCGATGTCTGATCCCTGATCCGATCCCTGATCCGCACCACCACATTTAAAGGGACATGAAACACATTTTTCTTTCTTTCGTGATTTAGAAAGAACATGCAATTTTAAATAACTTTCTAATTTACTTCTGTTATCTAATTTGCTTGATTCTCTTGATATCCTTTGCAGAAAAGCATATCTAGATATGCTTAGTAGCTGCTGATTGGTGGCTGCACATTGATGCTGCGTGTGATTGGCTCACCCATGTGCATTGCTATTTCTTCAACAAAGTACTGTATATCTAGAATGAAGCAAATTAGATAATAGAAGTTTGGAATGTTGTTTAAAAATTGTGTGCTGTATCTGAATCATGAAAGAAAATTTTGTGTTTAGTGTCCCTTAAAATCTAACCATGATCAATGCACCCAATTATTCCTAATCAAAACCATAATAACCATATATTCCCTGGATTTCCCCACAACAATTAAATCCTACCCCGGAAGATATCACTGAATCATGGCAAGAGGCAGAAAAATATATTCATTATACAGGACAAGGAGTTAATTTGTGGAAGGGTTAATAAGGCAGCAAATCAGCGAATGGAGCCATAATGCTAGTAGTAAGGGATAATGTGACGGATACCCCGGCTACCCCGACTGGGTAGCTCCGCCAAACGGGTCCTTCTTCCTCCCTGCCGACTGCAGCTATGTAGCTGGCAAGTGACCACAGCCTGTAGCCACCCCTGATGCCCGACAGCACCAGTACTCAGGGTCCCACCCTGTGGCAGACTGCAGCTACCCAGACTAGGTAGCTCTGCCAAGGTGTCCTTCCTCTGCCTGGAACAGGCTGCTATGTAGCCCAGGAAAGTGATTTCTATGTAGCCCAGGAAAGTGATTCTAGCTGGAGACCACCTAAATGACTAGACAGACTAGCATTCAGGTGAAATAAGAACTGATTTTATTGTACAACATACACTCCTTTTATACACACAACTCTTCTTGATAAGACAAATTACAATCCCACTATTTTCCCACCATTCCCGCCCTTCCAGACAGCCCGGCACCTCTATAGGAGCCACAGTCTCACATAATCCCAAAACCTAGGGGTGGCAGTTTCGGGGTGATGTCATTTTAAAGCTCTTGGTCCCCAGATGCCACAGTCCAAAAATAAGCATGATTCGTTACTGGGGACCAGAGTTACAGTCCGTTGAAGTTATGGGGTTAGGGGTGTCCAGAACCCCCAGTTCCTAAAGGAGCTCCCCTCTGATAATTGCCACAGCTCTTGTCCTCCCTAGGGGCTACCAATCCCCAAAAGAGTGGTGCTCTGGGTCAAAGGGCTGCTGAAGCGACCAGGGGTAAAGTTAGCGGGTGTCCTCCCGACCGGGAGTTCCAGGAGCCCGGCCAGCCTGAGAGGAGTTAGGCGGGTGTCCGTTGTGAGGCGGCCGACCGGGAGTTCCAGAAGCCCGGCCAGTCTAGGAGGGTTTTCCTGGTCATACACCAGCTCTCCACAAAACAAGCAAACAAAAGCTTCCAGAGATTGTGGTTGCTCTGAGGAGCCCAAACCCACTGAGAAACAACAGGGGTGAGGTTGTAGGGGGGTTGGGGGTAGCCTTAGCTGTCTGGTATCCGTGACAGATAATATGGAAAAAGAGCAGAAATCTCAAGAAGTAATTTACAATAGGAATGCAAGGATAAGGGTCTTCCAACCTGAGCATGGAGTTCTTGTACTGATCTCTACCAGTACCAAGAGAATAAATAAAAATTGATAATAAATAGGAAAGTTGCTTAAAATGTCATGCTCTATCTGTATTAAGAAAGAACAAATGTGGGTTTAGTGTCCCTTTAATAATAGACTTCACTGTGCATCTAGGCATTGATAAAGCCTTTGATATTTTCTTGTATCCATCTCCTGACTTGTGCCTGTCCACAACATTATCCCGGAGATCTTTTGACAGTACCTTGCTACCCTTAGTTGATTGCTTCAGTTGCACTACCAGGGACTGAGATGCTCCAGGAAAGCTCTTTTCATGCTGAGCTAATCAATATGCCCTCAGCTGATCACCTGCTGTTGAGAAGGTGATTAGCTACACCTGATTGAGTTTACAAGTAATTTTAGAAGGGGGTGGTCCTTTTTACAACTCAGTGATTCTGTTTTTGAAATGTCCTTATTTTTGCCTGACATGTTAGTGTTATATCTTTCACTTGGATGTTATAAGTTGCATTACAACTGGATAAAAAAAATGTGTCTTTATTTCCGACTGCAAAGCAACCAAATGTGATTATTTTCAAGGGGGTGATTATTTTTAATACCCACTGTACATATACTATACATGCCTAAAGATGTATATGTATGTATGTATGTTTATATATAGTGAGCATTGAAAACTTATCTGAGAAAAGAGTTAGAGGCCCATTTATCAAGCTCCAAACGGAGCTTGAGGGCCCGTGTTTCTGGCGAGTCTTCAGTCTAAAGATCGCTGCTCCATAACCCTGTCCACCTGCTCTAGGCGAGTACGATCGGGTTGATTGACACCTCCCTGCTGGCGGCCCATCTGCAGGGGGCGGTGTTGCACCAGAAGCTCTTGTGAGCTGCTGGTGCAATGCTGAATACGGAGAGCTTATTGCTCTCCGCATTCAGCGATGTCTGTCAGACCTTATCCGCACTGTCGGATCAGGTCCGACAGACATATGATAATTCGGCCTCAATATCAGAAAGGTTGGTGAAAACTGTTATATTGTTTGTTAGGTTATTCTACTAGTTAGTTTGTATTGCTACATGTTTAGTTAGTGCTCTAAAAGAGCTAGGCTTGTGTTAGTAGTTGTTTCTGAAATCACCTGTGAATGTGATTTAAAGCCAAGTGTAGAATGTGTTCATTTTTAGAATAAAAAGTGTTCTTTTCTGCAATTTCAAAGCTGCAAATGTTTATACCCTAGAGGACGTGTTGTCTTGCCTGAAAACAGGTATCCTGTGTGTTTGCTGTATATATATATATATATATATATATATATATACACTGTATATATCTATATATATATATATATATTGTATATATCACTGTGTACAGTGCTATTGTGATTAACCCATTATTTGTTTACCTCCAGTTTAAGAGTCGTAAAGAAGACAGGGAGCGTAAGGGATCCATTCCATATCACCACCAAGGCAAGAAGCGTCAGAGGAGGATGGGGGTCCCGTTCCTGCTGCATGAGGACCACTTGGATGTCTCGCCAACACGTAGCACATTTTCATTCGGGAGTTTTTCTGGGATTGGAGAGGACAGACGCACAATAGAAAAAACAGGGTGGCAGACAACAATACTTGGTAAGTTGATCTCAAATAAAGAGTCATCATTTAACTTAGAATTAATTATTTTGTCAAAAAATTCAAAAGTACAAGATATTCACTTTTGAAGAGATTTGAACAATTAAATGCAGATATACATTTTAGTATGTATGGGCCATTTCAGTAGATGTACACAACACTTCTCTCTATGCTTAGAGTGAGGGGCCCATGTCTCATTGCTCCCATCACCCTTTGGGAGAAATTCTTTCTAAGGGTAATTTTCATACATAACAAGAGTGTAACTTAGACCATGCATTGAAGAACTGTTGGAGGAGAGCTTTGACATTTTGTAAGAGAAGCTGAAAGCTACCGTGGGGATTGTATATTACAGAAAGCATATTTTGATTTTAACATCTTGTAAATTGCTGTTATGTTTGCATGTAGTACAGGTACAAATCCCCAAATCCAGAATTCTGAAATCCAAACTTTTTAATTAATATTTAAAAAAAAAAATAATATATATATATATATATATATATATATATAAAAAATGACTATTTTTACCTGCCTGTAAATTACAATCTTCTCTGTCTCTGTATTTGGTTTGGTTTTTGTGTTCTAAAATGCAAATAAATAGTCTATATTTATTTAAAACAACAAATATTATCTTTCTGATTACAGTACTGTACTATCTTTCTGAGGATTTTATGTATACAAAGTATTAAAAATGATATAAAACTACCTTTAGGTTACATGTATAAGCTGTATTATGAAAATATTGCCTAAATGACATAAGATATTGCTGTTTACACTTGGGGGCATATCTATCAAGCTCCGTACGGAGCTTGAAGCCCCGTGTTTCTGGCGAGTCTGCAAACACCAGTTATGAAGCAGCAGTCTAAAGACTGCTGCTCCATAACCTATCCGCCTGCTCTGAGCAGGCGGGCAGACATCGCCGGAAATCAACTCGATCGAGAGAAATCTGCAGGGGGCAGCGTTGCATCAGCAGTCTACAAGAGCTGCTGGTGCAATTCTGAATATGGAGAGTGTATTGCTCTCCGCATTCAGCAAGGTCTGTCGGACCTGATCCGCACTGTCGGATCAGGTCCAACAGACCTTTGTTAAATAGGCCCCTTGGTCCCATCCGAACTGTCCCATTTTACAGATGCAAATATTACAAAATCCAAACTATTCCAAAATCCAAACCTTTTCCGGTAACAAGCAGTTTTGATAAAGGGTTTTCTATCTGTATTTAAATAAGAGTGGTTTATACTAAAGGAGAGCCACAAGAAGTGTTTTCTTCGTTCAGTGGTATTGCATATGATTGGCTGTTCGGCTCACTGCATCACTAAAAGAAACAAAACAATCTTTGAACCAAGGACGGACTATGGTAAAGCGACAGAGCATACAATTTTAATAATGTTTCCAAGTCACTTCTATTATCAGATTTTCTTTGTTCCCATGATATTCTGTGTTGAAATGATATCTAGGTAGGCATATAGAGCACTGCATGGCAGGAAATAGGGCTGGTATATAGTGGTTTTGCAAATAGAAAACATTCTTGCAAAACTGCTGCATATAGTGTTCCAGAAATGGGCCAGCTCCTAAGCATACGTCCCTGCTGTTGTTTAAAATCATATGCTCTATCTGAATCATGAAAGAACACTTTTGTGTTTCATATCCCTTTAAGTAAGATAGGACCCGCTGAGTTTAAAACATATATTTGGTACTTCGGTCAATTTTACTATGATAAATGTGTACAAGTGGTTAGTATGCTTGCCTACCAAATGAGTGACCTGACGTGTGGTGGAGTGGGCGTGGCCGGGCGGGTGCGACGTGGACGGGGCCCGTGCGTGATGTGGACGGGCCGTGCGTGACGTGGGTGGGGCCGGGCGTGGCCAGATGCCGGGGCCGGCAGAGGGCTCTAAAGAGGGGGGATAGAGAGAGCAGAAGAGGGGGGGGATAAAGAGAGGGAGAGAGACAGCAAAAGAGAGGGGGGGAGAGTGCACAAAAGAGAGGGGGGAGAGTGCACAAAAGAGAGGGGGAGAGAGCACAAAAGAGAGGGGGAGAGAGCACAAAAGAGAGGGGGAGAGAGACAGAAAAGAGAGGGGGGAGAGAGCACAAAAGAGAGGGAGAGAGAGCACAAAAGAGAGGGAGAGAGAGCACAAAAGAGAGGGGGAGAGAGCACAAAAGAGAGGGGGGAGAGAGCACAAAAGAGAGGGGGGAGAGAGCACAAAAGAGAGGGGGAGAGAGCACAAAAGAGGTGGGAGAGAGCACAAAAGAGAGGAGTGGAGAGAGCACAAAAGAGAGGGGGGAGAAAGCACAAAAGAGAGGGGGAGAGAGCACAAAAGAGGGGAGGGGAGAGCACAAAAGAGGGGGGAGAGAGCACAAAAGAAGGGAAAGAGAGCACAAAAGAAGGGAGAGAGAGCACAAAAGAGGTGGGAGAGAGCACAAAAGAAGGGAGAGAGAGCACAAAAGAGAGGGGAGAGAGCACAAAAGAGGGGGAGAGAGCACACAAGAGGGGGAGAGAGCACAAAAGAGGGGGGAGAGAGCACAAAAGAAGGTAGAGAGCACAAAAGAAGGGAGAGAGAGCACAAAAGAAGGGATAGAGAGAGCACAAAAGAAGGGATAGAGAGAGCACAAAAGAGGTGGGAGAGAGCACACAAGAGAGGGAGGAGAGAGCACAAAAGAGAGGAGGGAGAGAGCACAAAAGAGAGGGGGAGAGAGCACAAAAGAGAGGGGGGAGAGAGCACAAAAGAGAGGGGGAGAGAGCACAAAAGAGAGGGGGGAGAGAACACAAAAGAGAGGGGGGAGAGAGCACAAAAGAGAGGGGGGAGAGAGCACAAAAGAGAGGGGGGAGAGAGCACAAAAGAGAGGGGGAGAGAGCACAAAAGAAGGGAAAGAGAGCACAAAAGAGGGGGGAGAGAGCACAAAAGAAGGGAGAGAGAGCACAAAAGAAGGGAGAGAGAGCACAAAAGAAGGGATAGAGAGAGCACAAAAGAGGTGGGAGAGAGCACACAAGAGAGAGGGGAGAGAGCACAAAAGAGAGGAGGGAGAGAGCACAAAAGAGAGGGGGGAGAGAGCACAAAAGAGAGGGGGGAGAGAGCACAAAAGAGAGGGGTAGAGAGCGCAAAAGAGGGGGGAGAGAGCACAAAAGAGAGGGGGAGAGAGACAGCAAAAGAGGGGGAGAGAGCAAAAGAGAGGGGGGTGAGAGAGCAGAAGAGAGGGGGGTGAGAGAGAGCAAAAGAGAGGGGAAAGAGAGAGAGCAAAAGAGAGGGGAAAGAGAGAGAGCAAAAGAGAGGGGGGAGAGAGAGAGCAAAAGAGAGGGGGGAGAGAGAGCAAAAGAGAGGGGGGAGAGAGATCAAAAGAGAGGGGGAGTGAGCACAAAAGAGAGGGGGAGAGAGACAGCAAAAGAGGGGGAGAGAGCAAAAGAGAGGGGGGTGAGAGAGCAGAAGAGAGGGGGGGGTGAGAGAGAGCAAAAGAGAGGGGAAAGAGAGAGAGCAAAAGAGAGGGGAAAGAGAGAGAGCAAAAGAGAGGGGAAAGAGAGAGAGCAAAAGAGAGGGGGAAGAGAGAGAGCAAAAGAGAGGGGGGAGAGAGAGCAAAAGAGAGGGGGGAGAGAGAGAGCAAAAGAGAGGGGGGAGAGAGATCAAAAGAGAGGGGGAGAGAGCACAAAAGAGAGGGGGAGAGAGACAGCAAAAGAGGGGGAGAGAGCAAAAGAGAGGGGGTGAGAGAGCAGAAGAGAGGGGGGTGAGAGAGCAGAAGAGAGGGGGGTGAGAGAGAGCAAAAGAGAGGGGAAAGAGAGAGAGCAAAAGAGAGGGGGAAGAGAGAGAGCAAAAGAGAGGGGGGAGAGAGAGAGCAAAAGAGAGGGGGGAGAGAGAGAGCAAAAGAGAGGGGGGAGAGAGAGCAAAAGAGAGGGGGGAGAGAGAGAGCAAAGGAGAGCGGAGAAAGAGAGAGCAAAAGAGAGGGGGGATAGAGAGAGAGAGCAAAAGAGAAGGGGGAGAGAGAGCAGAAGAGAGGGGGGAGAGAGAGAGTAAAAGAGAGGGGGGATAGAGAGAGAGCAAGGGGTGGGACTGCTGTACTGCAAAAAATGGCCCGTGTACACGGGCTTTAGGACTAGTGTATTATATTATAGTTAACAGTGTGAATAGATTTCACACAGTCATAATTTTGAATTTTTGGTACCAGTAACTCCATAGTTTCTGAGTTGAATAGTAATTAATTCTTTGTTGGCATAGCTACATATCCATATATATAATAAGGTTATATTTTATTTTGGCACACTCCCACCTCTATGTAATAGATGGCACAACCGGGAAACAGAAGTGCTAACAGTGCATATTTTGGGTTAGTACTGTCTGACCTTTATTGTTTTGCAAAATGTCTGTTAATGCACAGCACTCTAGCCCTTATATAAATATTAGACAAGATTTTCAATCAAATTGTATTCCCACCAATATCAGTGTAGTGCTTTTGCTTTTCTTCTTTGTTCAGCAGCTACTGAGCTTATTTAGTAGCTATCAAAGCTATCAAATGATATCAAAGGAATGAAGCAAATTAGATAATAGAAGTAAATTGGAAAGTTGTTTAAAATTGCATACTCTTGAAATCATGAAAGAAAAAATGTGGGTTTCATGTTCCTTTAATATTTATTTAGGCAAATTCACCAGGCGCGGAAGCTCTGACACAGCTACAGAGATGGATAGCTTGAGTGCACGACATTCACACTCACATCATACCCTCCTGAGTGAACTTCCAGACCATCCAAACAGCCATGGCGATAATACAGTTAAGGAAGGTAAGTGTACTGAGCCCCTGCTAGTAACCAGAGTAGTAGGTATATTACAGGTGAGATTTATTAACCCGGCTGTTAACTTCTATCTCTCTCCAGTGAGATCCCAAATATCCACCATAACAGTAGCCACTTTCAACACCACATTGGCCTCTTTCAATGTAGGCTATGCTGATTTTTTCACTGAGCACATGAGAAAGCTCTGCAACCAAGTGCCCATCCCTGAAATGCCGCATGAACCTCTGGCTTGTGCTAATCTTCCTCGTAGCCTAACAGATTCCTGTATTAACTACAGCAGCCTGGAGGACACAGACCATATTGATGGGACCAACAACTTTGTGCACAAGAATGGTATGCTGGATCTCTCGGTAAGTGGTGTCAATAGAGAGAGAATTAACAAAAATATTCTAGATAAGAGAGAGACGGTAGAATGACAAACACCTCTGTTAAATCATATGTAATGACATGTTATGTTTATTGTCTTCTAGTCTTCACAAATGTATGCACACCTATAATAAACTAGGTGTTATTGTGATTTACAACAAATATTATATGTAAAGTGATTAAAGCTTGGGATGGGTGAATGTTTTGCATCATTCAAAAAATTAAACAAATTTTAACACATTCGTTCATTCGTTTCGAATTTTGAATGTTTGTACAACATTCTAAAATTTGTTTAGTGTGTGTAATAGTATTTCTAAAACTTTCTTTAAATGTAATATTCTATTTGATTTTTTCTAATAATTCAATTTGAATTATGTAATATTTAAATAAGAGAAATTCAAATCAATAGATTTGTAATAGTATTTCTAATGCTCTTTTTAAATGTAGTATTCGAATTATGCAATTTTCGAAACAGAAACATTCCAATTGATAGATTTGTATCTATTACGTATCAATTTACTAAATTTCCTACCACATAAAATATTCAATTTCTGTATAGTATTTGTTAAATTAAATGTTACATTCGAAATTTTAGAATGTGCATATTTAATCTAATTATTCAAAAATATATTTGAAAACCGTAAATAACATTAAATTACTGAATTTTAATGGATTTTCATTCTTATCAACATTCGATTGTTCAAAACGAATGTCCACAGGACTATTGGTTCTACCCAACGAATTACACTTTCAGAACATTCGACCATCCCTAATTAAAGGCAGTAACAGCTCAAGGGACATTGTACTCACATTTTTGTGTTGTTTACTCCACATACCAAAATCAAACATTTTTTTCCATGGTTTTGTAGATGTGTTGGTGCTCCATATGTCTGCACATTGGCTGGTTTTATTTAAAACTAAGACTTACACATCTGGTACTGTTACCATGGTAACACTTAATCAATAATGAATAAGCCTCAAACTATTTAATTTATCCATTTTTATTGTATTCCCTACTTAGATGAGAAGCACATACAAAAAACTAAACTCAGAATGAATAGTTAAATAGTCAGACCTGGCAATCTAAACATTTTAAATAAAATGATATCTAACAATTTATTGTTAAATAAGATTCCAGTTCATTAAGCACTGTAGCCCATAAATAGTTCAACTTTATCATATACCGCAGTAGCAGACTTACTCTTCAGAGGGTCCTGGTGCAAAGGTTTTTTGAGCCCCCCCCCCAATGGTATTATGTAATAGTAATAATTTACATGCTTGACTGTATAATGCTTTTGAGGATAGATAGACCTGTAACCTGCACTAATAAAATACACCCCTACATTAGGATTGTACACATTCTGCACAAACCTATGTATAGACTGGCTGCTATGGGCCCCCCACCACTGCACCTGCTCCGCCAATGGTAGTTATAGAGGGCACCGCCATATTGTAGCACGTGTATTGTTGCATCCTGTGACAGAAGCAGTGCACTTTAACAGATCTGGTATGTTAGACGATTTTGGACATCTGTACCTTGCACTTCAGTTTAAGTCACATAGTAGAGAGTAGAGGTTTTTTTATTCTGCAGTTTTTTGCACAATTTAAAAGTTACATAACAAATATAAACTTCACGATGGTGGTGCCCAGTTTGAAGATGCAGAGCTTTACTAATACTTGTAAGGGGTTAGAATAAGAGAATGACATTGAAGACAGCTGCAGGCACAGGAAAAAAAAACAATACCATGGTGAAAAGTAACCTCCTAGTGTAGTTGTGCTCAGCAGTTTAATGACATTCTGCCTACATCACAGTGTTATATTTATGTGTTTTTTGTTAATGCCCATGGCCATCTATGCGCTTAGTGCTACATTATCAAAAGATAAAAAAATAGCCAAGTGGTATGAGTGGCTTCACAGACAGAGCAATTCACTCTTTACTTGCTTCAGCACATGATGAATTGATCTTTCAATATGATGTCTATGAAGCAGGGATGCAGGAGTATACCTGCTATTTTCAATAGAAGGGGCAGTATGGCTTTTGATTGGCTATACCACCCCACTTTCAACAGTCAGAGAAACAATATGCACACACTGCAAGCAGGTTAAAAGCACCTCATGGAAATATACCAGGTTTAGTGTCCCTTTTTAAATTGCTCAAATACTGAGTAACTTTTAAAAGTCTGGAGAGATCTATAATGTGTTTTGCAGAATATTTCCAAATCAGAAATTCTCAATATTATCTATTTGTCTTCCACATCCCTTAGGATATTCTCTGCCTCTCTCTAGCAAACTAAAACTGCATCTTTTACAGTTGTTTTTTGTAATGGGAGCGAAAATAACTCATTTGTAAATTCTTGAGAAAGAACAATCTGCCAACACAGCATTTATATTAGCAAAGCAACATTTTATTAACTCACCTTTCCTTGTCCAATGTAGCCTGCTTTTAAAAACAACTTTATTGACATAACTGGGTTTCATCGTTTTGCCAGGATTATCAATCATAATTCTTAAAATTTCAGTATAGTATTTAGTTTGATCTATTTTTTTATCTTGTATTAAATATACAATACACACTGCCTTAAAGAAGCACTTGAGTAGAAAACTCTTTTTCTTTCACTTTAAAACTTCATTGAATTTTACCTAACTTGCCTGCACTGCAAAAGATGGGAGTGACCGGAGACGATAAACCTTTAATTATAAGCAGAGGGATGCTGAATAAGCCTCATTACCAGTTACACATCAAATTATTATTATAACATTAACATGAAGTGTAAATAAGACTAAGAAATAAAAATGTTATCTCATGTTTGGCTCAAAATCTTAGCCTATGTCCTATAAACAACTCTTACAATTACTGTTTCCTTTTTAGGTCGTCCTAAAGGCCGTGTACCTAGTTGTGAACCATGACATCAGCTCTCGTATATGTGATGTGGCCATAAATATTGTGGACTGTCTCCTGCAGCTGGGGGTGGTCCCATGTGTGGAGAAAAAGACAAAAAAGAGCGAGAACAAAGAGAATGGATCTGTCTCTATTTCAGGATCAGCTTCAGGCTCTGGGGAAAAAAGACCAAGTGATGGGAACTTCCAGATGAAAGGGTCAGCCAGGGGATCGGCCTGTGGATTTGGTACGGCCTCCAGTGGCGGAGCCTGTGGTGGTAGTGGAGGAGGAGGGGATGGAGGAAGTGATGGTGGATATTTTGACAAGAATGATAAAAAAACGGAAAAGGTAGGTTTTATATTGAATAATATTGAGACATTACATACACCTGAGTTGCATTAAACAGTTTACTTACAGTACACTTTATTTTACTAGGAAGTTCAGTAGATTATATTACTGGCTACTTTTCAGTTAGCATTTATTGTCCTAACTTACAAAGTATTTATCAAATAAACAAATTATAAATGACTCCATTCTTTAAACTCTTAAATCAGAATAATGCGGTTTGTACTTAGAATCCACTGTTTTTTTGTTTGTGTTTTTGGTGATCTCACTGACTGTCTGAACATACAGTAATGGTTACTCTTTGGCATTCAAATGGACTGTTTTGCTCATCCTTATAACCTATGACATTTTCATCTGGATACTAGGATGAGAACACCCCAGTGACCACACATAAGCTGGCACTTACCATGCTCATTAAACTGGTGAAATCTCTTGGCTGTGCATATGGATGCGGTGAAGGGCATCGAGGCCTGTCTGGAGATCGCTTAAGAAATCAGGTATATTGTAAACACAAATGTGTTTTACAGTCTGGCAAATATTCATTCCCTTTTTTTTGTTTTTGTTTTAGACATACTGAAAATTATGAGAAAAGCTTTGAAAACCCTAAAGGTTTAATTTTTAATTGAAAACTATAGCATTTGTCATTAAGAAGAAAACAAGAACATTTAAAAATAAATATTTAAGAGCTGAAAGCTGGGTTTATCAGCTAAGAGCTTGACTACGAGTGGCGCCCTAACTGTTGTGCACGAGCGAAAAGGGGTTTATCTCTTTGCCCGCGTCGGAAGTAGTGCATGTATTATGAGTTAAAAGTAAACGCGTTTGCTTGAGCGCAATTGAATTTAACGTGTGTCGGAATAGAGCAACTTCAGAGCTCTAGTGAACTGTTACGCGAGACAAAAAAGTGGCACAAAACACATCAAAAATACATTTAAAGGCACACTCAAGTGAAAATTAACTTTTATTATTCAGAAAGAGCATGCCGTTTTAAGAAACTTTCCAATTTACTTCCATTATCAAATTTTGCACACTCTTTTTATATTCACACTTTCTGGGGAACAAGATACTAGTCTTTGATTGGCTGATGTCTGTCACATGATACAGGGGGGCGGAAAATGGGAGAAAAAATACATTTGCCAGAAAAAAATCTTTCATGTCGGGTTAGTGCACTTGAGAAAACACGATCGGGTTTGCGCGCAAGTAAGGGTGTTAGGATTTTTTGCTTCTACTTTTCAAGCTCCATTGAAGTCTATGAGAGAATATGTTAACGCTGCTGTGATATTGGAACTTCTGCTTTTTACGTGCATCGGGTTAGTTCTTGTGCAAAAACGTTGTACTTCAATTTGTAATACGTGCACTACCTGACACGCACAAAAGTCTCCATCTAGCAGCGCGTGAGCTGGAGTTCAAAGTACTGCTCTTCCCATAATCTAGCCAACCTCCATCTAGCAGCGCGCGAGTGGTAGCTCAAAGTACTGCTCGACCCATAATCTAGCCCAAATCAGACAGGCCAAAATGTAACAATTGTTTTGTTTATACACAGAAAAAATGTATCAGATCCAGCTAATACGATTAAGCCACATGCCAGGAGACAATGTAATTCATGTTGTTTCCCCAAGGGGCCAAGTATGAACACCCTTGGTCAAAGCAAAATAATCTGTAACTAATGAACATAAATATTTTTTATAAGTAAACTGTATTTTAGAAAAATACAAATAGAGAATGTAGTTTAATTAAGATTTAGCTTTTTTTTAATGAGTTATGGTTCCTCTGACATAGAAAGAAGAGCATACATGATTCTAGCTCTTATCATTTATCTTCTGTTTTTAGGCTCAAAACTGCCTAACTAAACTTTATAAATTGGACAAAGTACAATTCCGACAAACCATGAGAGATTATGTTAATAAGGATTCCCTCAACAATGTTGTGGACTTTCTGCATGCCCTCTTAGGGTTCTGCATGGAGCCAGTTACTGACAGTAAGTACAACATATGTTTACTGAAGGGTGTAGCACATTGAGAATCTGTATACATGGGATAAAGGAAATCTGTCTCAAATGCATAATATATTATGGAAAATTAAAAATTATGCACTACATGTTACAATTATTTGATTGATTCCTAGAGACCCTTGTTTGGTTCATGGTCATTTGTGTCCTAATGTTTTAACAGACAGGGCTGGATTTGGTAACAACTTTACCACCATGGACAACAAGTCTACGGCGCAGAGTGTGGAGGGCATCATTGTTAGTTCCATGTTTAAATCCCTGATCACTCGCTGTGCATCAACAACCCATGAACTTCACAGTGCAGAGAACCTGGTAAGTTGTTTGTAGCCAAATAACTATTGCTACTATGCTTACCCAGCTTAATGCAACTTAATGCATAGTAATAATATAGGGATCATTATAAATGTTTTAATTGGTCATTAGGTCTTCACCATGACATCTAAACTTAAATTTTTGTTACACATATAATCATTTATTATGCTTAAGGGGTGATCCTAGATCATTAAATTTGGGGTGGAAAAAGTTAACCATAAAGCTTAATATTAAATGTGCATTGGGCACTTATGGGGGACCTATTCACAAGACCTTTCTTTATTCTGAAATCCCCTTTGCTGTCCTTGTCTACTCACTACATGCTCCATGTAGAGCATGGAAAAAGCCACTGTCCTGCAGGGCAGCTGTTACGTATGAGGTTTGGGGGATCTAAAGTAATAATTGGTGGAAGCAACCCCAGAACTGCCTAGAAAAAACACTCTGCACAAGTTTTCTTTTTATGGCCGTTCACCTTTTCTATACCCTAACAGTTTAAATGTTGTCATATGTTCCCTATAAACGGTTCTTTCCTTTTTTGCTTAATATTTGTACAACACTCCTCTTTGTCACCAGGGTCTCTACTGTGACATTCGCCAGCTTGTACAGTTTATTAAAGAGGCCCACGGGAATGTGTTTCGCAGGGTAGCACTCAGTGCACTATTGGACAGTGCAGAAAAGTTATCGCCAGGCAAAAAATCAGATGATGCAGAACATGAGCCAAGACCTTCAGCAAGCAAAAGGTATAGAGGGAAGGGTGAATTGGTATTAATGGTTTACAGAAAGAGGACTGCTCCCTATGTAGATACCATTGCTGTATGTTCTGCTTTGCTATGCAAATGGCTACTGTGCTAAGCCTCTGCTCTGCTGGTTTTATTACTCCGTTCTGTAATGTAATTTTAATGACTTTTCAGAAGCTCTCAGTGTGTCTTACTTTGCAAGAGGGGCCCTTTGTGCTGCCAGGGCTACTTTCAAATGTGGCTTTTACTTTCTCTGCTACCCAGCCTATATCTCCTCTGCCATATCTATCACACCACCATCCAGTGCACTGCAATGTCCACATAGTTACATAGGCTTCTCTCTTCTTGTCTGTTTGCTGTCGTTTTGCCGCTTTCTGACTGATGCTTTCCCACTTCCATTACCATTAGCTTCCTGCAGTGCAGATTAAACAGAAAAAAAAAACAATCGTATCCTTTTTTCCAGACACTTCAATTTGTTAATATAAAATATTGTGGAAACTTCCTATGTTTCCTGATGTCCAGCATATGGTAAAACATCAGATAATGTAGAAAAAAAATTCACACTCATTTTTATATAAATCATAGACATTTGAGTCTATAACTTTTTTTCTATATAGTAAATGAATTTGAGTTATTGTTTATATAGAGACAGTGACATCATTAAATTTAAAGGAACACTGACAGGTTATGGCTGATATTCTATATATGTTGGAAAAACAAGCAGATCAATTCATTTTCATAGAAAGGCTTCAGTGACGCTAGAGCTTTTTTGCATGTTTTCATATGTAATGTATTTGCCATAGTGGTGTCCAGCAGCTGCAGTTTAATACAGTAAACACATTATAATTTTCTGCACATTTGCTCGACTAGTGGAAACCTGCAAAAGCTGTATTATTTATATATCATTACATTACATACATTTCAAGCAGCGGCTAAGAAGGCAAAATAATGTAAAATAATAATGGTCCTTCTAAAATTGTACAAAATATTCAATCTCAATGGTTCATCTATCCTGTGAATCATCTGATTGAACGGTGGTTTGCAGCTAACAGTAACTCATGTGCAGGACGCTCTACTGTTTGTGATTCATGCAAATGTCTTTATTATTGTACTCTCTGTAATTGTGCACCTCATGCCAAAGAGATGCATTATTTGTTGGTGCTTTGTAAATAAATGATAATAATAACATGATGGTTTTATTGCCTTTTTCAGTTCAGAAAACAGAACAATATTATAATACAAATTAATTTAGTGAAATAAAATATAACTGTGGTATCTCTTGCTGCCATCTAAAAATAGAGCTTACAGACAAGTCTATAATTGCATACATGTTCCACTACATGAGGTCACAAACTGTGTTCCTTTAACTTTAATGCTCCTGTTTTGTTTAGAAGCACCTAAAGCATTTAGCTTTATTGAAATTCACAAGTTTGTTATGACCATTGATATAAGCTGTTCTGTTGGATCTGACATGCTCTCCAGTGCTTACTAGTTCCTAATAGAGCTACTTGGAATGGGCAGGCTACATATTTATTCCTCACTAACATGAAAGGATTTGCTATTTTCAGTATTGATAATAATGTCATTGTATGGTTAGCCATTAAGGGGGAATTGGGCCACTAGTTGACTTTTCTCTTCCCTCTGGTTGGCATTATCCTACCATAGACGCGAAGAGGGGAGCGCTCCTGAAAAGGGCCGTGTGTCCTATGCGCCCGAGGAGTGCCGGAGTTACATCTCTAGCCATCCCCCGCAGTCGCCAGAGCAGTAAGTAGGCATTGATTATAGCCTATTCTGTATCTGCACTTTATCTACTCGTATCAGCCTACATATTGATAACTAATGTCAAGAAATGCAATGTGTAGATTGCAGGGCCTATTTCTTAGCTCACTATGAAACATCTGCCTCCGAATTATGTAGACAATGGGGTAGTTTCCAATATTGCTGCTAATCCTTTTTGAAAACGTACTTACTTGTGGATTCTAACCAAAGTATTCCATATCTACTGTATATTCATTGTATATTAATATATCTCCATGAAATCTGTATTTCCTACATGCAATGCAGGTATAAAAAAAAACTCTAAACAGCATTGTCCTGATAAATATTGTGAAACCAACCAGTTAACACAAGTATTAAGCACTGCAGGAATTAAACCTCTCCATCACACCACACTTTCTAATTAACACCCTCCCTTTCAGAATAGTTCACTGCAAAAAAACACCTAAAAAAATAACTCTGTCACATATCAAATAATGTGCAGTATGTAAGAAGTCCAGTTTCTCAGTTCCATGGAATACAGTCCAGCCTCAGTTAAATTACAACAAAAGCAGGCAGAATACATTGCAAAGGGGCTTTGGGAAGTTTTCTCACTATATATATAATTATGGAATTTATCACAATCCTTTAGAAAAATGTATCTAATGATTTTGTGCAAAAATCCCTATTAAGGTTTATGGGGATTGTGAATAAATCATTTGGAAAACGTTTCTATATAATTGGGTGATGCATAGTATTAGGATTTTAAAGAAAAAATTGAATAGTTAAACATGTATTTAAATCATCAGTGCTAATATACAGCTAGATTACAAGTTTGTGCGTTTGTTTTTTAACGCTGAAAATATGGTATTTCCAGTGTTAAAACAGCACCGTAGCCATTACAAGTCTTGTCGGTATAGGTGTATCGCAAGCTTTTTAGCCTGTAACGCAACATCAGTACCGCACTGCTAAAAATTACGTTTTTTAATGGGATTTCCATAGCGCTGCCATTATGAGTTTTGTGGTACAGCTAAAAAGTGAGCGTTACACCCTAAAACGACAAGATCCGTACCGCCATCTAATGTAAGTAGTTATAAGTTTTACACTACAAAGCTATAACATAAAACTCATAACTAATGTGTTAAAAATCACAATCAATATATATATAAATCACAATCAATATATATATGCAGCCACCAATCAACAGCTAGAACCTACTTTCTCTGATGCTCCTGAGCTTGCCTAGATAAACTTTTAAGCAAAGACTAATAAGAGAAGGAAGGAAATTAAATAATAGAAGTAAATAGAAAAGTTGTTTAAAATGTTATGCTCTGTCTGAATAATGAAAGAATTTTTGTGGGTATCATGTCCCTTTAACCCCTAAACTGAGGCCCTTCTGCATCGCAAACATTTTTAAAGTTATTAACCCTTAATCTGCCGCTTCTGACATTGCCGCCGCTTAAAAAATTATTAACCGCTCCCTGACATCGTCACCACTATAATAAACTCATTAACCCCTAAACCGCTGCCCTCCTGCATAGCAAACACCATTTAAATATTATTAACCCCTATTCTGCCGTCCGCCCACATCGCCCCCCTATACTAAAGTTATTAAGCCCTAAACCGCAATCCACTATAATAAACCTATTAACCCCTAAACCGAAAGCCCCCCACAATGAAATATAATAAATTTAACTATTAACCCATAAACCGAAAGCCCCCACATCGCAATAAACTAATTTAAACTAGTAACCCCTAAACCTAACGCCCCCTAACTTTATATTAAAATTTCAATTCCCTATCTTAAATTAAATTAAAACTTACCTGTCAAATTAAAAAACTAAGTTTAAACTAACAAACTAATATAACTATTAAGCTAAAATTAAACTAACTACCAATTAAAATAAACTAAACTACCATTAAAAAAATCTTAACACTACTCTAAAAATTACAAACTATCTAATTACAAAAAAATTAAAAAAAAACTAAGTTACAAAAAGTAACAAACACTAAATTACGGAAAATAACAAACAAAATTATCCAAAATAACAAAGAATTACACCTAATCTAATAGCCCTAGGCGGCCTCTTCAATCTTCATCCAGGCGGCATCTTCTATCTTGATCCCGGCGGCGCGGAGCGGGTCCATCATGAAGACATCCGGCACGGAGCATCCTCTTCATACGGTTGCCGCCGTACACTGAATCTTCAATGCAAGGTATGCGATTCAAGATGGCGTCCCTTGCATTCCTATTGGCTGAAATTTTTTAATCATCCAATAGAATGAGAGCTGCTAAAATCCTATTGGCTGATTTTAACAGCCAATAGGATTTAAGCAGCTCTCATTCTATTGGTTGATTCATCAGCCAATAGAATGAGAGCTTCTTAAATCCTATTGGCTGATTTGAACAGCCAATAGGATTTTAGCAGCTCTCATTCCTATTGGCTGATTTAAAATTTTCATCCAATAGGAATGCAAGGGATGCCATCTTGAATCGCGTACCTTGCATTGAAGATTCAGTGTACGGCGGCGACCATATGAAGAGGATGTTCCGCTCAGGATGTCTTCAGGATGGATCCGCTCAGTGCCGCCGGGATCAAGATAGAAGATGCCGCCTGGATGAAGATTGAAGATTTAAGGGCCCTTGGTAGTTTGGGAGGTGGGGGTTTGTTTAGTGTTAGGGGTGTTTTTTTTTTAACAAAAGAGCTGTTTAACTTAGGGCAAATTTCGTTGTTTTTTTTGTAATGGTAGGTTTTTTTATTTTTAGTAATTTTAGTGTTTGTTATTTTTTGTAATGTTAGGTTTTAGTGTAAGGCAGCTTAGGTTTTATTTCACAGGTAAGTTTGTATTTATTTTAGCTAGGTAGTTATTAAATAGTTAATAAATATTTACTAACTAGTCTACCTAGTTAAAATAAATACAAACTTACCTATGAAATAAAAATAAAACCTAAGCTAGATACAATATAACTATTAGTTATATTGTAGCTAGCTTAGGTTTTATTTCACAGGTAAGTATGTATTTAGTTTTAAATAGGTATTATTTACTTAATAATTGTAACTTTAATTTAGCTCTATTTTCAATATGTTAAAGTTAGGGGGTATTAGGGTTAGGTTTAGGGGTTAATATAGTTTAATTTAGGTTGTTGTGATGTGGGGGGCTGGCGGTTTAGGGGTTAATAGGTTTATTTAGTGGTAGTGATGTGGGAGGCCAGAGGTTTAGGGGTTAATAACTTTATTTAGTTGCGACAATGTTGGGGAGCGGCGGAATAAGGGTTAATAACTTTAATATAGTGGCTGCGATGTTGGGGTGCGGTGAATAAGGGGTTAATAACTTTAGTATAGTGGTGGTGATGTTGGGGTGCGGTGGAATAGGGTTTATTAAATGTAATATAGTGGCGGCGATATTGGGAGCTGCAGATTAGGGGTTAATAATTTTATTTAGGTGGCGGCGATATCGGGAGCGGCAGATTAGGGTTTAATAACTGTAGGCAGGCGTCGGCGATGTCAGGGGCAGCAGATTAGGGGTGTTTAGACGTGAGGTTTATGTTAGGGTGTAAGGTTTAAAAATTAGGTTTTTCTTTTCCCCATAGACATCAATGGGGCTGCGTTACGGAGCTTTTGTTTCCACAATCGCAGGCATTAGATGTCTATGGGGAAATCTTGCATGAGCACGTCAAAACACTACTTGTTTTGGGTGCGGTATGAAGCTCAAAATCTCCATATCGCCCGGTTTTGTAAAACTTTTAATGGCCGCGCTATAGGGGATTAAATAACGCAACTTTTGTAGCATTTGTTCATTTCCCTATATCGCTCGAGTAATCATTATTGTTAATGGCAAATGGACAGCAAATTGATTAAAGGGATATGAAAACCAAAATTTTTATTCTGTGATTCAGACAGAACATAACATTTTAAGTTTGCCAATTTTTACTTCTTATATCAAATTGCTTTGTTCCCATTGTATTCTGTGTTGAAGAAATACCTAGGTAGGCATCTGGAGCGCTGCATGGCAGGAAATAGTGCTGCCATCTAGTGCTCTTTCAAAATCGATAACATTCTTGCAAAACAGTTGGCATATAGTGCTCCAGAAATGGGCAGGCTCCTTAGCTTATGTCCCTGCTTTTCAACAAAAGATATCAAGAGAACAAGGAAAAAGTGATAATAGAAATAAATTAGAAAGTTGTTTCATATCCCTTTAATTAAGTCAGAAAATGATTATTGGCCACTACATGGGGTAGGCATTTTTTTCTGTAATGAAAAAAATGAACACAATTTAAAATAATATTACAAGGCATTATGCAATACATCAAAATTCCCTTCAGCTAGATTTCGAGTTGTGCGTTAGGCTGAAAAAGCAGCGTTAACAGGTCCTAACGCTGCTTTTTCCCTACCGCTGCTATTACGAGTCTTGCAGGTTTAGGGGCACAGCACACTTCTTTGGCCTTACCACAAAACAACTTACGCAGCCACTATAGTAAACATATTAACCCCTAAACTGCAGCACTCCTGCCTTGCAAACATTAGTTAAATATTATTAACCCCTAATCTGCCATCCCTAACATCGCCGCCACCTACCTACATTTATTAACCCCTAATCTGCCACCCCCAACGTCGCCGCCACTATACTAAATGTATAAACCCCTAAACCTAACCCTAACCCTAACACCCCCTAATTGAAATATAATTTAAATAAATCTAACTAAAAATTCCTGTCATTACCTAAATAATTCCTATTTATAACTAAATACTTACCTATAAAATAAACCCTAAGCTAGCTACAATATAACTAATAGTTACATTGTAGCTATTTTAGGGTTTATTTTTATTTTACAGGCAAGTTTGTATTTATTTTAAAAAGGTAGAATAGTTATTAAATAGTTATTAACTATTTAATAACTACCTAAAATAAATATGAAAATACCTGTAAAATAAATCCTTACCTAAGTTACAATAACACCTAACACTACACTATAATTAAATAAATTAACTAAATTAACAACAATTAAATAAATTAAATTAAATTAGCTAAAGTACAAAAACAAACAAACACTAAATTACAGAAAATAATAAACAAATTACAAGATATTTAAACTAATTACACCTAATCTAATAGCCCTATCAATATGAAACCCCCCCCCCAAAAACAAAAACCTAGCCTAAACTAAACTATCAATAGCCCTTAAAAGGGCCTTTTGAGGGGCATTGCCCCAAAGTAATCAGCTCTTTTGCCTGTAAAAAAAAATACAAACAACCCGCCCAACAGTAAAACCCACCACCCACACAAACAACCCCCCAAATAAAATACTATCTAAAAAAATCTAAGCTCCCCATTGCCCTGAAAAGGGCATTTGGATGGGCATTGCCCTTAAAAGGGCAGTTAGCTCTGCTAAGGGTTTGCAGCTTTTCCCCTTTGTCTCCATTATACCTTTTAATAAAGGACGTTTTCATGTTGCAAATATCCGGTGCCTCTGTTTGCCTTATTTGCCAAGCTCTTTTGCGGCCCAAACCCTAATCTAAAAAATAAAACCCACACAATAAACCCTTAAAAAAACCTAACACTAACCCCCTGAAGATCGACTTACAGTTCTGAAGATCGGACATCCATCTTCAAGGAAGCGGCAGAAGTCTTTATCCAACCGGGCCGAAGTCCTCAACGAAGCTGGGAGAAGTCTTCATCCAAGCCGGGCGAAGTGGTTCTCCAGACGGGCAGAAGTCTTCATTCAGACGGCATCTGCTATCTTCATCCATCCGACGCGGAGCAGCTCCATCTTCAAGACATCCGACGCGAAGCATCCTCTTCTCCTGACGACTACCTGACGAATGAAGGTTCCTTTAAGTGACATCATCCAAGATGGGGTCCCTTAGATTCCGATTGGCTGATAGAATTCTATCAGCCAATCAGAATTAAGGTAGAAAAAATCATATTGACTGATGCAATCAGCCAATAGGATTGAAGTTCAATCCTATTGGCTGATCCAATCAACCGATAGAATTGAGCATCAGCCAATAGGATTTTTTCTACCTTAATTCTGATTGGCTGATAGAATTCTATCAGCCAATCGGAATCTAAGGGACGCCATCTTGGATGATATCACTTAAAGGAACCGTCATTCAGTAAGAAGACTTTGTTTGAAGAGGATGCTCCGCGTCGGATGTCTTGAAGATGGACTCGCTCCGCGTTGGATGGATGAAGATAGAAGATACCGTCTGAATGAAGACTTCTGCCCGTCTGGAGGACCACTTCACCCCCGGCTTGGATGAAGATTTCTCCCGGCTTCGTTGAGGACTTTGGCCCGGTTGGAGGAAGACTTCTGCCGCTTCCTTGAGGATGGATGTCCAGTCTTCAGAAATGTAAGTCGATCTTCAGGGGGTTAGTGTTAGGATTTTTTAAGGGTGTATTGGGTGGGTTTTATTTTTAGGTTAGGGTTTGGGCCGCAAAAGAGCTAACTGCTCTTTTAAGGGCAATGCCCATCCAAATGCCCTTTTCAGGGCAATGGGGAGCTTAGGTTTTTTTAGATAGTATTTTATTTGGGGGGTTGGTTGTGTGGGTGGTGGGTTTTACTGTTGGTGGGGTTGTTTGTATTTTTTTTTTTACAGGTAAAATAGCTGATTACTTTGGGTCAATGCCTCGGAAAAGGCCCTTTTAAGGGCTATTGGTAGTTTAGTTTAGGCTAGGGTTTTTTTTTTTATTTTGGGGGGGCTTTTTTATTTTGATAGGGCTATTAGATTAGGTGTAATTAGTTTAAATATCTTGTAATTTGTTTATTATTTTCTGTAATTTAGTGTTTTTTTTTTTCTGTACTTTAGCTAATTTAATTTAATTTATTTAATTGTTGTTAATTTAGTTAATTTTTTTAATTATAGTGTAGTGTTAGGTGTTATTGTAACTTAGGTTAGGTTTTATTTTACAGGTACTTTTGTATTTATTTTAGCTAGGTAGTTATTAAATAGTTAATAACTATTTAATAACTATTCTACCTAGTTAAAATAAATAAAAACTTGCCTGTAAAATAAAAATAAACCCTAAGACAGCTACAATGTAACTATTAGTTATATTGTAGCTAGCTTAGGGTTTATTTTATAGGAAAGTATTTAGTTTTAAATAGGGAAATTTTAGTTAGATTTATTTTAATTATATTTAAGTTAGGGGTGTTAGGGTTAGGGTTAGACTTAAGTTTAGGGGTTAATACATTTAGTATAGTGGCGGCGATGTTGGGGGCGGCAGATTAGGGGTTAATAAATGTAGGTAGGTGTCGGCGATGTTAGGGACGGCAGATTAAGGGGTTAATAATATTTAACTAATGTTTGCGAGGCGGGAGTGCGGTGGTTTAGGGGTTAATATGTTTATTATAGTGGCGGTGACGTTGGGGGCAGCAGATTCGGTGTTAATAAGTGTAGGTAGGTTACGGCAACATTGGGGGCGGCAGATTAGGAGTTAATAAATATAATGTAGGTGTCTGCGATTTTGGGAGCAGCAGATTACGGGTTCATAAGTATAATGTAGGTGGCGGCAGTGTCCGGAGCGGCAGATTATGGGTTAATAAATATAATGTAGGTGTCGGCGATGTCGGGGGCGGCAGATTAGGGTTAATAAGTGTAAGATTAGGGGTGTTTAGACTCGGGGTTCATGTTAGGGTTTTAAGTGTAGACATAAATTTTATTTCCCCTAGGAATCAATGGGGCTGCGTTACTGAGTTTTACGCTGCTTTTTGGCAGGTGTTAGACTTTTTCTCAGCCGGTTCTCTTTGTTGATTCCTATGGGGAAATCGTGCACGAGCACGTACGACCAGCTCACCGCTGACACAAAATTTTGCTCAGCGCTCACTTCTTGCCTTTTAACGCCGGGTTTGTAAAAACCTGTAATACCAGCGCTGCAGGTAAGTGAGCGGTGAGAGAAAACTGCTCGTTAGCACCACATAGCCTCTAACGCAAAACTCGTAATCTAGCCGCATTGTACAAAAAGTATTAGTTTATTTTAACTTAGAGAACAAAAGATTATTTTTTTTACTTGTGGTGAGGAATATTTGTACATAGAGGATTAGTTAGTTATTAAGTGTATTCCAGTGGGAAATTCTGACAGATGACAGAGACATGTACAGTTAACTCCTGTACATGCCCCTGCCCGCACCGCCCCCAACGCACCACCACGCCCCCCCTCACTGCCGCTGCCCCCCGCCCGCTGCACACAGTGATCTGACTTTTTCTACTTTTAGTTGTAGCAATGTTTTGATATAAGCCTGCCCCTTGTTCCCTCACCCTCCTGCCTGGGTAGTAAGACCGCCTCTCTAACATGCAGGATTTAAAGCAATGCCTGCTTTATGTGACATAATAATGGAGACTGGGTGTGGTCACTCCTCACACTGCAGGGATAGGGCTAGGAGTATGTTGCAAAACCCATCGTACAACTGTAAAGCAATAAATTGTGTAGAAACATCCTGGGATTAAAGGAGAGCTAAATCTTTAGCAAAGCTAATGATCCGACTCTGAGTCTGAACTTCTCTCGGATCTTGTCCGGGGCACACTCCTCTAGTAAGTAGACTAGTAAGTACACAGTGAGGCTCCTGACTAGGTGACTAGTCAGAACTTCCAAGTTAGTCCTTAAGTCAACACTGCGGCATGGTCGCTGCCTTCTCATACCTGAGCCTTCTCATGTCTGGGCCCAATAGAATAAAAAAAAAGAATGTAACATTTTTTTTAATGCATGGGACAATGCGGCACAGACATCAGTCTTCCTGGGACAGCGGGACCGACCCCTAGAATCGAGACTGTCCTGCGAAAATCGGGACAGTTTGGGGGTATGAGATATATAGGAACATCTTGGTCTTCCTGTCACATGACTGGCTGCAAAATCTGTTATGATCATTTTAGCCAGGCTGCTATATTACCAACTCCTCATGTCAGCGTCTAGTCTAATACGGTCTTGCAATATAACATACCAATTCTCACTAACGTAGGACCGCCAGTGTGTCCTTTCACAGATACTTCGATCAGAATAGTAAAAAAAAGGCTCAAGTTTGATAGTGAACCCTCCCAACACATTGCTGATTGGTTAATCCTATAGCAAACCAAGTCTGTTTGGAAAATTGCACAAATACCATCTGTTTTGCTATAGCTTCTCCGTTTGTGTGACTCACTTTACACCTAGACTTTTATTTCTATAGTAGTTTATCAGGTATGTCTAGTGTTTACACTGGCACTTTACTTTTCATTATACATTCAATTTCTCCTCCAGGAAGCATCCTTTTCCTCAATATGTGTTGGCCTATGTGAGTACTTTTTAAGGTGTATGTTAAGTTTTTATCTCTGTAGACATTACATCTCCTGAAACATGTCAGTTAAATATTAACTTTGTTCTTTTTGGTCTTTTATGGTCAAATAAATATATAATAATGTAGAATATGTATATCTTATTGTATTTTTTACAGTAATGTATTTAAAATAAAATCTCATCAGATCATTTCAATGAATCTACATACTGTATACAATGAATAATGTAATCTTCCAGTTGACTTTTTTTTTAACTTGAAATGTATTTTCATTTTCAGGGTGTAACAAGATAATGCAGTATTAGTACATAAATACCCCAAGGTGATACCCATCTTTAGAGCATAGGGAATGAATATATTTTTAGATTTTACCCTTCCTTTGATCTATAATATCATTTTGGAATTTAAATTTCTTTGTTTTTATTTTAAGGCAGTTTGCTTTTCTGGCCTATTTTTGCTTAGATTGTATCTCGATATGCTTCCATGTGTTTCCTTTTCTCTACTGATAACGATCAATATACTCAGATATAATTCTGTCTTCATTATGGATTTTTGCCAAGTCTCTGTCTCAGTTGAAGTGTATGTGAACACCACATCTTTTCACATTAGGTGTATCCTAGGCCATCTTAATCTACCTGACTGTAGGGGATCATTTAAACATTTGTGGGTGTAGGTGGATTTATTTGTATCAATGTAGTAAATTATTTCATACTATCCGGCACAATTATGCATTTGAGATTGTTTTGCATTTTCCCTATCCAGTCTATACAATTGTGTGAAAAAACCCATAACCTTATTGTTTATAGTAAATGGTTGAAATACATATTTTTAAAAATGAAGGAACGTAAACTGTGGCGGCATAAATATGCTACACATAGTAACGCACTAGGGGCCAGATTATGAGTTAGATGGAAGATTTTTGCTTGCGTCGGGTTGTGCTCTTATTACAAATAGAAAGTGAAAAGTTTGACCGTGAGCGAAACCTGACACATGCTAACCAAATATCGCTATTGTGTTAACTTATTCTCCCCTGAGAAGTCACTGGAGAGCACAAACTGAAAAAAACCCATAACACCTGTATTTGCACACTAACCCGACAGGAGTTATGAAAATGTCACATTACAATGTTCTTCACATACAGAACAATATAATTTTTATTGTAAATACATATTTCTATTTATATATATACCTATACCTGTCAGGATAGGTAAAGTCCAGAGTTAGACCCAAATGCTAGAATGAGGGTAATAACACCCTAGCACAGTGAGTATATACCAGGACCTGACCCAGCGACAGCTACAGTATAATATACTCACAGAAATAGGCTGGAAGATGGCACAGCAGGGTCAGGAGAAGAAACTTTGTGTAGATAGGGTTAATCAAAAGAGTAATCAAGCAAGCAATGTCCAGCAATGTGTAATCAGGCAGGTAGGGGTTAAACAATAGAATAGCCAAGCAAGCAATGTCCAGCAACGTGTAATCAGGCAGGTAGGGGTTAACCAATAGAGTAATCAAGCAAGCAATGTCCAGCAACGTGTAATCAGGCAGGTAGGGGTTAACCAATAGAGTAATCAAGCAAGCAATGTCCAGCAACGTGTAATCAGTCAGGTAGGGGTTAACCAATAGAGTAATCAAGCAAGCAATGTCCAGCAACGTGTAATCAGGCAGGTAGGGGTTAACTAATAGAATAATCCAGCAAGCAATGTCCAGCAACGTGTAATCAGGCAGGTAGGGGTTAACCAAAAGAGTAATCCAGCAAGCCAAGTCCAGCAACAAGAAATCAGTCAGATAGGGGTTCAGGGTTCAGAATTAAACAAGCACAGGTTCTGAATATCAAAGATATAAAGAGTACTCACTTAGCCAACGAGTGAAAACAAACAGGCACCGGAGGAGAGAAGATGCCGGAATATGAAGCCATTCTGACGTCAGAAGAGAGGGACGGCTTCAGCCAAGTTGCTAGGCAACAGAACGTAGTGCAACAGGAAGAGAGAGAGCGATCAGCTGAGCGATCGCGACAGTGCCCCCTCCTTAATGACCCCTCCAAGGAACACGAACAGGCTTCGAAGGATTCTGAACGTTGAACTGTTTGATCAGGGCAGAGGCGCGGATATGAGAAGCAGGTTCCCAGGAACGTTCAGTAATGGGATAGCCCTTCCAATGAACCAAATAGTATAAACGGTTACCTCGTAATCTGGAATCAAGAATTTGACTGATCTCAAATTCCGAAGTACCATCCACAAGAAACAGAGAGGGAACTTTCTTTTTGGTGGAAAACCGGTTAGAGACTGCCGGTTTAAGAAGAGACACATGAAATACAGGATGAATCTTCAGGTTGTCCGGTAAAGCCACCTTGTAAGCAGTAGAACAAACCTTGGAAACAATCCTAAACAGTCCAATGTATTTAGGACCCAATTTAGCACAAGGTTGCTTAAGACGAATGAATCTGGTAGATATACAAACTTTGTCTCCAGTGCGGAATGAAGGTGCCTTACGGCGTTTGCGATCAGCAAATCGCTTATACTTTAGAGAAGAGAGGAGAAGAATTTCCCGAATCTTCTTCCAGTGTTTACAGAGATTCTTCACAGTTCGATCTGCCCCAGGAACACCAGAACCCCCAGAAGACATAGGAAAAGTTCTAGGTTCAAATCCATAAGCTGCCTTGAAAGGAGAAGTCTGTAAAGAAGAATTGAAACGGGAATTGTAAGCAAGTTCCGCTAAAGGAAGAAGTTGAGACCAATTGGAGTGCTGATGATTAACATAGTGCCTGAGATAGGATTCAAGAGATTGGTTTACTCGCTCAGTTTGACCGTTGGATTGAGGATGATGGGCAGTAGATAGAGATATGGTAACTCCAAATTGTTTGCATAGAGATTTCCAGAATCTTGAGACAAATTGAACTCCTCGATCAGAAACAATGTCCAAAGGAAAACCATGTAATCTGGTGATATGGAGTATAAACAGTTCAGCAAGTTTCCGGGCAGATGGTAATCCAGGTAAGGGAACAAAATGAGCTGCTTTGGAAAATCTGTCTACCACAACCCATATGGTCTTGTTTCCGGCAGAATTAGGAAGATCTGTAATAAAGTCCATGGAAACATGAGACCAGGGATAATATGGAACAGGTAGAGGTTGTAAGAGTCCAAAAGGTAAACCAGAAGACTGTTTATTAGAGGTACAGGAATTACAAGCTGCAACATAATCCTTGACATCTTTGTTCATAGAAGGCCACCAGACATGTTGTTTGAGTTTCCATAATGTATTACGTACTCCTGGATGTCCAGACAAAATATTATCATGAGCCCAACGAAGAAGTTTAAGGCAGAATTCTGTAGGTACAAACAAGATTCCAGGAGGTATGTTATAGGAGGAAGGAATGGAGGCTTGAGCAGGCTGTAATGCTTGGAAAGGAAAAGTAGACAACTGAGCAAGAACTTTAGCAGGATGGAGAATGGGTTCAGAATCCAATAATGTAGAATCAGAGGCTTGAAATTGTCTGGATAAAGCATACGCTTTAGAGTTCTTAGAACCAGGGATATAAGAGAGGACAAAATTAAATCTGGAAAAGAACAGAGCCCATCGGGCTTGACGTGAGTTGAGGCGTTTAGCAGTATGAAGATGCAGAAGATTTTTATGATCCGTAAGAATAAGAAATGGTTGAACCGTGCATTCAAGCAGATGTCTCCATTCTTCAAAAGCCATCTTAATAGCTAACAATTCTTTGTTACCGACGTCATAATTCAGTTCTGAAGAATTAAACTTCTTGGAGAAGAACCCCACAGGAAGGATTTTGCTAGTAACAGGATTTTGTTGAGATAGCACAGCCCCAGCAGCGATCAGAGAAGCATCCACTTCAAGGATGAATTGGAGACTTGGAACTGGATGGCAAAGAATAGGAGCCAAAGTAAATGCAGACTTCAAAGATTCAAAGGCCTGTAAGGCTTTATCAGACCAATGCTTGCAATCCTGACCCTTCTTAGTAAGAGCAGTAAGAGGTGCCGAGATGTTAGCAAAGTCCTTTATGAATTTACGGTAGTTATTGGCAAACCCCAGAAACCTCTGAAGAGATTTTAAGGAAGTTGGTCTAGGCCAATCTATAATAGCCAACAGTTTGTCAGAATCCATCTCAAATCCAGACGGTGAAATGATGTAGCCCAAAAAATGAATAGATTCTTGATGAAAAGAGCACTTTTCAAGCTTGGCAAATAGAGAATTTTCACGTAATCTCTTGAGTACTAGTTTAACGTGATGAACGTGATCCTGTAAAGTCCGAGAATAAATCAAAATATCATTAAGATAGATAATGACGAATTGATTTAGATAGTCTCTGAATATTTCATTAACAAAATGTTGAAAAACTGCAGGGGCATTGCATAACCCAAAAGGCATAACTAAATATTCATAGTGTCCAAACTAGTGTTGAAGGCTGTTTTCCACTCATCCCCTTTACGAATCCTGACCAAATTGTATGACCCACGAAGATCCAATTTGATAAAGATGGAAGCACCCTGGAGACGATCAAACAATTCAGGAATAAGAGGAAGGGGATAACAATTCTTGATTGTAATCTGATTAAGAGCACGATAGTCAATGCAAGGACGAAGACCTCCATCTTTTTTTTCAACAAAGAAAAAACCTGCTCCTACCGGAGAGGAAGAAGGGCGAATAAAACCTCGGGCCAAATTATCCTTGATGTATTCTTCAAGAGAAACGTTTTCTTGACAAGAAAGTGGGTATGTTTTTACCCTTAGGAAGAGGTGCTCCAGGTAGTAGGTCAATGGGACAATCAAAGGTCTGATGTGGAGGTAATATTTCAGCATCTTTCTTAGAAAAGACATCACAAAAAGAATGATATTGTACAGGCAAAGAATCAGGAATGTCCAAAACTGCCACAACTGTACTAGAAGGTTTGGGAGTATTCTGAAGACACTGTTTGAAACAAGAGGATCCCCAACTAACAAGTTCCCCTTTTGACCAGGAGAAAACCGGATCATGAAGTTGTAGCCAAGGAAGTCCCAAAATTAAAGGAAACTGAGGAGAAGAGATGATGTCAAAACAGATGGTTTCCGAATGAAGTACTCCTACAGATATAAGAAGTGGTATAGTAGAATATTGAATGATTCCTGAACCTAAGGGTTGACCACTGACAGTAGTGACCTTAATTACTTGGCTCTTGGAAAGCAAAGGAATTGACAAAATCCGAATCCATAAACATTCCAGCAGCTCTAGAATCAATGAGTGCTTGAGCCTGGAACTTGGTGTTGCCAAAACGGAAGGTGACTGGAACAAACAGCTTGGGATTGAGGGTAGGAAAAGATCTTTGGCTTAACTCAGTCCCTCTTTCTGGAGTTAAGCCCTGGCTTTTACTGGACGGGTTGGACAATCTTTTAACATATGTCCCTTAATACCACAGTAAAGACATAGTCCAAGATTACGCCTTCTGAGACGTTCAGCTTCAGATAACTTAATTGCACCAACCTCTATGGGTTCACTTGATTCAGAGATAGAAGAATTCGGAGCAGGAAGGTTTGGTGAACGAGACATAGGACGGAAAGTAGATTTGATAAAGGATCTTCTGTTACGGTCACGTTTATGGAGACGCTCAGAGTAACGAGCATCTAACTTGATACATAAATTGATGAGTTCTTCTAGAGAATCAGGAAGATCCCTATAAACCAATTCGTCTTTTAAACAATCACAAAGACCTTTATGAAATGCTGCACGCAGGGACCCATGATTCCACATAGTTTCAGCAGCTAAAGTCCGGAATGGAAACTCAAAACTCTTGATTAAGGCCGTTAAGGGATCTGAGGCTTTACATGGTGATTGTGAAGAAATGTATTTTAAAGGAATATTCCAGCCAAAATTGAAATCCACATGGATGTATTTCAGTTTTGAATAGTAGCATTTTTGTAATATACTTGTACTAGCAAAAATGCTTCTAATAAAAGCAATAGCTGATTTTAAAGTGTATTTACGTATGCACTGTGCACCTGCTCCAAAAGCCTATGGTGCTTGTTCTATCGGATAATGGGGGGTAGTTATCAAGCCGTCTACTTTTCTGGCTTCGCCGGCCCAATACGTCCGCCTAAGCTCGCCTACCTTCGCCGCCGCGGACCTTGAATACGTTCGCCTAAGTTATCAAATAAAGCTGTCAAAAAGCCGCGGGGCGATGAGCAGCGGACTGTGACAGTTATCACTCATCCGATCTCGCTGCCCTTCGGCTTTTTCCCAGTTTTATTGCTAGCCTGTCACTAAGCACTCACACTAAACTACACTGTTCTATCCCTATACCGGTGCTCCCGGAGCCCCCCGCAACTAAATAAAGTTACTAACCCCTAAACCGCCGCTCCTAGACCCCGCCGCAAGTCTTATAAATGTATTAACCCCTAAACCGCCGCTCCTAGACCCCGCCGCAAGTCTTATAAATGTATTAACCCCTAAACCGCCGCTCCCGGACACCGCTGCCACCTACATTATACCTAGTAACCCCTATCCTGCCCCCCTATACCGTCGCCCTCTATTATAAAATTATTAACCCCTATCCTGCTGATCCCGCACCTCTCCGCAACTAAATAAATAGTTTAACCCCTAAACCGCCGCTCCATGAACCCGCCGCAACCTATAATAAATTTATTAACCCCTATCCTGCCCCCCACTACGCCGCCGCCACTGTAATAAAATGATTAACCCCTAAACCTAAGTCTAACCCTAACCATAACGCCCCCCTAACTTAAATATTAATTAAATAAATCTAAATAAATTAACTCTTATTAACTAAATGAATCCTATTTAAAACTAAATACTTACTTATAAAATAAACCCTAATATAGCTACAATATAAATAATAATTATATTATAGCTATCTTAGGATTTATATTTATTTTACAGGTACCTTTCAATTTATTTTAACCATGTACAATAACTATTAAATAGTTATTAACTATTTAATAGCTTACCTAGCTAAAATAAAGAGAAATTTACCTGTGAAATAAATCCTAACCTAAGTTACAATTACACCTAACACTACACTATACTTTAATAAATTATTCCTATTTAAAACTAAATACTTACCTGTAAAATAAACCCTAAGATAGCTACAATGTAATTAATACTTATATTATAGCTATCTTAGGATTTATATTTAGTTTACAGGTAACTTTGTATTTATTTTAGCTAGTTAGAATAGTTATTAAATAGTTATTAACTATTTAATAACTACCTAGCTAAAAGAAATACAAAATTACCTGTAAAATAAATCCTAACTTAAGTTACAATTAAACCTAATACTACACTATCATTAAATTAACTAAATAAACTACCTACAAATAACTACAATGAAATACAATTACATAAACTAACTAAAGTACAAAAAATAAAAAAAGCTAAGTTACAAAAAATAAAAAATTAAGTTACAAACATGTTAAAAATATTACAACAATTTTAAGCTACTTACACCTAATCTAAGCCCCCTAATAAAATAACAAACCCCCCCAAAATAAAAAAAATCCCTACCCTATTCTAAATTACATAAATTTCAAAGCTCTTTTACCTTACCAGCCCTTAAAAGGGCCATTTGTGGGGGCATGCCCCAAAAAGTTCAGCTCTTTTGCCTGTAAAAGAAAAATACAACCCCCCCCCAACATTAAAACCCACCACCCACATACCCCTAATCTAACCCAAACCCCCCTTACAAAAACCTAACACTAATCCCCTGAAGATCATCCTACCTTGAGTCGTCTTCACTCAGCCGAGCCACCGATGGAACTGAAGAGGACATCCGGAGCGGAAGAAGTTAATCCTCCAAGCGGCGCTGAAGAAATCTTCCATCCGATGAAGTCATCATCCAGGCGGCGCTGAAGAAGTCTTCGATCCGGCCGATGTCATCTTCAAAGAGGCGCTGAAGAGGTCTTCTATCCGGGCGAAGTCATCTTCCAAGCCGGGTCTTGAATCTTCCTTCCGCCGACGCGGAACCACCTTCTTCACCGACGGACTACGACGAATGACGGCTCCTTTAAGGGACGTCATCCAAGATGGCGTCCCCTCAATTCCGATTGGCTGATAGGATTCTATCAGCCAATCGGAATTAAGGTAGGAAAATCTGATTGGCTGATGGAATCAGCCAATCAGATTCAAGTTCAATCCGATTGGCTGATCCAATCAGCCAATCAGATTGAGCTCGCATTCTATTGGCTGATCGGAACAGCCAATAGAATGCGAGCTCAATCTGATTGGCTGATTCCATCAGCCAATCAGATTTTTCCTACCTTAATTCCGATTGGCTGATAGAATCCTATCAGCCAATCGGAATTGAGGGGACGCCATCTTGGATGACGTCCCTTAAAGGAGCCGTCATTCGTCGTAGTCCGTCGGTGAAGAAGGTGGTTCCGCGACGGCGGAAGGAAGATTCAAGACCCGGCTTGGAAGATGACTTCGCCCGGATAGAAGACCTCTTCAGCGCCTCTTTGAAGATGACATCGGCCGGATCGAAGACTTCTTCAGCGCCGCCTGGATGATGACTTCATCGGATGGAAGATTTCTTCAGCGCCGCTTGGAGGATTAACTTCTTCCGCTCCGGATGTCCACTTCGGTTCCATCGGTGGCTCGGCTGAGTGAAGACGACTCAAGGTAGGATGATCTTCAGGGGATTAGTGTTAGGTTTTTGTAAGGGGGGTTTGGGTTAGATTAGGGGTATGTGGGTGGTGGGTTTTAATGTTGGGGGGGGGGTTGTATTTTTCTTTTACAGGCAAAAGAGCTGAACTTTTTGGGGCATGCCCCCACAAATGGCCCTTTTAAGGGCTGGTAAGGTAAAAGAGCTTTGAAATTTATGTAATTTAGAATAGGGTAGGGATTATTTTTATTTTGGGGGGGTTTGTTATTTTATTAGGGGGCTTAGATTAGGTGTAAGTAGCTTAAAATTGTTGTAATATTTTTAACATGTTTGTAACTTAATTTTTTATTTTTTGTAACTTAGCTTTTTTTATTTTTTGTACTTTAGTTAGTTTATGTAATTGTATTTCATTGTAGTTATTTGTAGGTAGTTTATTTAGTTAATTTAATGATAGTGTAGTATTAGGTTTAATTGTAACTTAAGTTAGGATTTATTTTACAGGTAATTTTGTATTTCTTTTAGCTAGGTAGTTATTAAATAGTTAATAACTATTTAATAACTATTCTAACTAGCTAAAATAAATACAAAGTTACCTGTAAACTAAATATAAATCCTAAGATAGCTATAATATAAGTATTAATTACATTGTAGCTATCTTAGGGTTTATTTTACAGGTAAGTATTTAGTTTTAAATAGGAATAATTTATTAAAGTATAGTGTAGTGTTAGGTGTAATTGTAACTTAGGTTAGGATTTATTTCACAGGTACATTTCTCTTTATTTTAGCTAGGTAAGCTATTAAATAGTTAATAACTATTTAATAGTTATTGTACATGGTTAAAATAAATTGAAAGGTACCTGTAAAATAAAAATAAATCCTAAGATAGCTATAATATAATTATTATTTATATTGTAGCTATATTAGGGTTTATTTTAAAGGTAAGTATTTAGTTTTAAATAGGATTCATTTAGTTAATAAGAGTTAATTTATTTAGATTTATTTAATTAATATTTAAGTTAGGGGGCGTTAGGGTTAGACTTAGGTTTAGGGGTTAATAATTTTATTACAGTGGCGGCGGCGTAGTGGGGGGCAGGATAGGGGTTAATAAATTTATTATAGGTGGCGACGGTGTAGGGGGGCAGATTAGGGGTTAATACATTTAATATAGGTTGCGGCGGGTTCAGGGAGCGGCGGTTTAGGGGTTAATACATTTATTATAGTTGCGGTGGGCTCCGGGAGCGGCGGTTTAGGGGTTAATATGTATAGAGTAGCTTGCGGTGGGCTCCGGGAGCGGCGGTTTAGGGGGTAATAACTTTATTTAGTTGCGGCGGTGTAGGGGGGGTCAGATTAGTGGTGTTTAGACTCGGGGTACATGTTAGGGTGTTAGGTGTAGACAGCTCCCATAGAAATCAATGGGATGTCTGGCAGCAGCGAACTTGTACTTTCGCTATGGTCAGACTCCCATTGATTCCTATGGGATCCGCCGCCTCCAGGGGTGGCGGATTGAAAACCAGGTACGCTGGGCCGTAAAAGTGCCGAGCGTACCTGCTAGTTTTTTGATAACTAGCAAAAGTAGTGAGATTGTGCCGCACTTGTGTGCGGAACATCTGGAGTGACGTAAGAATCGATCTGTGTCGGACTGAGTCCGGCGGATCGAAGCTTACGTCACAAAATTCTACTTTTGCCGGTCTCGAGCCTTTGATAACTAAGGCGAATCAGCCTCGCCACAAATACGCTGCGGAATTCCAGCGTATTTGAGGTTGACGGCTTGATAACTACCCCCCAATGACTCAATTTGTTAATTGCTATAATTTTTTATTATTCATTTCAAAGTCTGTATTTGTTTTTTAAGACAAGCAGTCAGAGCATGTAAGTGTGTGTGTATATATATATATATATATATATATATATATATATAAAAACCCGGACAGATAGCTCAGCATGCTAAGGCACTGTGGCTGAGCTCTGTAGCAACCCAAGGGTTGCAGGTTCGATCCCCGACGAGGTCCTTTCATCCTTCTGAGGTCGATGAAATGAGAAGCACCTTGAGACCCTTACCGGTGATTAGCCGTGCTTAGCCGTGCTTTACAAGTATCAAATACCTCATAACAAAAAAATTATATTTAATCAATATTATATAGGTATAGATATATATTTTACAAAATAATAATCAGATAGAAATATAGAAATATATAGAACATTTTCTTCTACGTGTAGAACATTGGAATGTAAAATATTCATAATTCATGTCAGATATAAAGTACCTGGTTAAATGCTGTTGGGTGAGCACACAGGCGATAAGTGTTAGGTTTTTCTTTTGATTTGCGCTCTCCATTTAAGTCTATGGGGAGAAGATGTTAGTGCGGTCACAATATCGAAAGTCAAACAGTTATCGCGTGTTCGGTTTCTGTTGTGCTCAAACATAATACGCACACTAACCAGGACACAAAAACTTTACTTCTGATGGTGTTTGTGCACAAATGAAAGTGCTTAATAGTGCGCCACTTATAATCTGGCCCTCTGTTAGGCACATTGCTATCCAGAACATCAAGTACAGCATGGTGCAGAAAATTGTCTTAATAATTAGAAGTCTGAATGTTTCTCTTACAGAAATGCTCTTTTTTACATAATTAATTTTATATATTTGTAATTATTTTGCTGTATAAGGAAAAAAGATTAAGAATAAGTATATTTGAGTTATATTACTTTAACGCCCCTCTGTCAAATTAAAGCCATACTAATTACAGTAGGTGAGCAGCAGGTAAAAAATGCGTTCCCGTAATTGCATGCACCTCTCTCTCTGTCTCACAGCAATGCCGACAATCTAAACGTTCACCCCGATCTGTCTCGCAGTGATGAGCAAATTCAAGGTGCAGGACGCAAGGACTTCTGGCGCAAAATGTTCAAATCTCAGAGTGCAGCCAGTGACACGAGCAGCCAATCAGATCCAGATACCTCAGAATGTACAACAGCGCACTCCCACACCACTAATGAGAGAAGATCACGGTCCAGATCTCGTAGGATTTCATTGCGCAAAAAACTCAAACTACCTTTAGGTGAGTAGTTTATATGATTAAATTGTAATTTCTGTGGGGGAGTGGCTTTCTGACAACAATGTAAACTTGTTTTTTTAAACAAGTTTTCTTAGTTTTTCAAAGATAGACAAAATAGTTGACAAAGGGTACACAAACCATATACGAGAGTTTCACATACTAGTTACTGTCAGCAAACTTCTCCAGCCAGATCACATTTCATCTGACACAATACTCCAAACCCTCCCCTCGGGTCTTAATTAATAACCACATAGCCAGATAGTTTATATGATTAAATTGTAATTTCTGTGGGGGAGTGGCTTTCTGATAACAATGTAAACTTTTTTAAAAAAACAAACAAGTTTTCTTAGTTTTTCAAAGATAGACAAAATAGTTGACAAAGGGTACACAAACCATATACGAGAGTTTCACATACTAGTTACTGTCAGCAAACTTCTCCAGCCAGATCACATTTCATCTGACACAATACTCCAAACCCTCCCCTCGGGTCTTAATTAATAACCACATAGCCAGATGATTAACAAACAAGAAAATATGGGTTATCAAACAGAGCAATCAAGAAACTATATCAAGAAGTAAAAACCTTGATTAAAAAATATGAAGACCATCAAGAACAAGATATCATATAACAGGTGACACTCTGTCCTCTTGAGGTAATGGTTGGTTAAAAAAAAAAAATTCTAGACTTTCCAGTTAACTAATATATATGATGAATAACAGTATGTACCACCAAGAAAAGGAAAATAAGAGGAGGAGAAAAAGTTTATATTTTAATATCGTCTGCGGTCAGGCATCCCCTATATGTTCCTTCCAAAGGTCCAAACCATTGCAAGACCCAGTACCCATTGCTCTTAAGTCTCCTTCCATTCTCTCTGTTTCAGTCCACATCTCACTAAAAATATCAAGTAGGGCTTTAAACTAATTATGTTAACTAGCTACAGTTTGTCCTCCGACACAATCCAATCTTTCCAGGTTGCCAGAAAGTCCTCTCTATTGAAGAGATATCAGCCATCTGATAAAAAAAAATCTAATTTTGTTGAGAATTATATTAAAATGGGGAACAGTTGACTTCCAATATTTTGCAACACAAGTTCTCACATTTTAGGTACTCCTGCCAGGGGAGCATGTAATAATACCTGTTCAGGTGTAAGAACAATATGCATTTTAAGTAGTACACTTATTAAGCTTGATGTTTGATATTCAACAATGTACATTTTTTTAATTAAAAAGGCATTATATACGGCTAACTGGCAGGTTACAATGCTAGAATTTTAAATGTGAGTCATTATAGTCTTCTTTATTTTTCACTCTACTTCTGTCCCAGGTAATTGGTTAAAACGTTCTTCCCTCTCTGGACTGACTGATGGAGTTGAAGATCTTCTTGACATAAGCTCAGTTGACCGTCTTTCATTCATCCGACAGAGCTCCAAGGTATCCCCACAGATAACAGTTGAAGATATGTGTCTATAAAGTCAGACTATTCGTCTTCATAAATGTCTATAAGATAAATCCAACTGGTTTGACTTGAGCACTGTGTATATCCAAAGGTCTTCTATGGTTGGGTTGCTAAGTGTGGTATATAAGATATATCACTACTGTTGTCTATCCTTCATACCAGGTGAAGTTTACAAGTGCTGTAAAATTGTCAGAAGCAGGACCAGGAACAGGACTTGACACTGGCAGAGAGGAAGAAGAAAATTTTTTCAAGCGTCTTGGTAAATGGCGCTCAAGCAGAAGGAATACATCCAGGCTTCATCACACAGAAGAAAAAGATGGTTAGATATCAGGGTTCTCTTTTTTCTTTTCCTTTATAATTATTTTTGCCCCTTTCATTCTTCATTTCATTTCCTTTTTTTTTTTGCTGCTGGAGGGACTTACAATGCATTTCTATCTAATTCACTTTAACACCCTTCATTAGCAAAACACCCATAAATCTCCCTTTTTTATCATATCTATACCATCCACCAAACAATGTTTTTTTTTCCATTTCCCCTATCACTTTCTATTTTTTTTTATTTTGCATGTATTTTTCATAATTTCCATAAGCAAGCTGCAATTTTTATCTGGTCATATGAGATTTTAAAAAAAAAAGTAATTTTATTGAGAAAATTTGGCTCTAGAAGACTAATGCATTTCACTGCATGCTTCATTCTTCCTCACCTCTCTTCCAGTTTATTTACATTTTTAACAGATTTTGATTAAAACTATTAAATAGCAATTTCATTGCTAAAACTTGTTATATATAATGGATGATTCATCCATTTTAATTTTATTTTTTTATATTTGTTATAAATATATTTTTGTTACTATATCAAGAGCATTTATGAAAAATCTTGTTCCAGATACCTTGTTTCAATTATCTATTTTCTTCTGTGTTTGCATGATCTGCATTTGCATAACCATTTTCAAAGGAGACACTGTCCTTTTTGCCTCGGCAAGATGTTATTTAAAAATTGACGTTTAATGCTGCAAAACACTAACACCCTATTATTGACCTCAGAGAAAAAAATATATATAATTTGTAAGTTTGATGTGACATAATGCTGCCCCATCAGCTTATGTAACTTAAACACTTGCTTAAATTTATCCAAAAGTTAATATATCTGCTATACTGTTGGTATAGGAATCTTTACAACCTTCAAGATGGGATGCATCTTGTATTTTGGCTTATGAAAAATCTAGTGTAATGTTGTAATTCTAAGACAATTTATTAAGTAATCAATTGGATGTCATAGAATGTAGTGAAGCGTTAGCTCTAGACTTTGACTGATTTTGCGGCATACAACTCATGGAATATCTGCAGTGGTATTGTGGAGAGTTATGTTTAGGCTGACCATATTGCCGCTTTAAAAAGGGACACATATGAAAAATACATATGTCAGGGCTGTTTAAAGAAATGGTTTTGTATAAGAACCCTCACATATGTATTTTTCATATGTGTTCCTTCTTAAAGCGGCAATATGGTCAGCCTAGTTATGTTATATATTTCAGTTAGATGAGCTGACTAGGGGATGGAAGCAGATAATGGTAGTGTTTAAACTGAGCTCAGGACACTTCCTTTGGTTGCATTCCATCTCTGTCTCTCAGCTCTCGTGCTTCTGTGCTTTGTGAAGTGCTGTAATATGCTGTGCATTTAGCATTTAAACTCTTCTTTATCGTGACTTATTGTGTGGTGGAAACGAAAAAGCTGGAATGCAGAAGCAGAGATAACGTTTTGAGGGTTAGAAAAAAACTAAAATACTTTCTAAAGCAAAGCGTTGTATTTTTTTAGCATATAATGCAATATTTAAATGTACCTTTCACATATACATAAACCATAAAAGAATAAAAGAAGGTATTTTCTTGTATAACGTAAGGTTTAAGCTAGATTACAAAGCTGAAAACCTTTGGGTCTGAATTTATTGCATGTGACCCAAAATATTCAATGGAGCCAGTTGTTCTTTCGAACGCCACTACATGACGTGTTGTCATAGCAGTTTATTACTTTGGAAGTCATTTGTTCAAAGCTTTACTTACATTTTGCATCAGTCAAGAATCAGCAAAATAAGTCTTTCAACTATTTTAAATATAAAAGCATCTACATATTTAAAGTACAAATTAATTCATAAGATTTAATAATAAGCTCAAACTAAAGCTGTTCTTCCACTGATGTAATTGAACACAGTGTTTGCTAGTGTTAGTTATTTTGATATTGGCCAAACTGAGAAGTGACTGTATATTTTTTTTTAAGATATTCCACACCCTAGAAATTAAATCAGCGATGCGGTGAGTCTGTCTCACCATGTTTGGCTCATGTAGAATTCTAAACATGAATGCATTAATCTGATTGTGATAGAAACTACAAAACATAAATGTTGAACACACATTCCCTGCTTGGAAGATATAAAAAACCATTTAGGTGTGTGGAATACCTTTAAAGGTCATTGTCTGTATTTGTCCAACAAAATTTGCTGGGTGTTGTTGGTGATGCCACCATGTGCGCTAAGCTTCATTAGATTAGAATATTGTAAAAATTTTGATATTGCAAATTTTGCAATTGCTGTTTTATTTGTGAGATATTTTTCCTTCCACCGTTTTCCTTCCTTAAATCTGCCGTATGTAGGGTGTCACAGCTTTGACGACCACTTGACATCCAACCAGGAGGCTGGGAAAAGTAAAAATGTAGTGAATCTTGGTGCCATAAGACAAGGCATGAAACGCTTCCAGTTTCTCCTAAACTGTTGTGAGCCAGGAACCATACCTGATGCTTCCATTCTCGCCGCAGCCTTAGATTTGGTGAGTATGTAAGAGAGTGATATGTGATTTAACAGAGCAGGCTCATCCATTCATGGGGTTGATTCAAAAAACTTTAATGTGCCCACTTCGCTGGAGCTGTATGTTATGTCTGTTTTTTGTTTATTTTCTATTAAAAATTATACTTTTTCTTCCCCAAAAAGTTTGCTGTACTTTATCTGACCCTGCTATACATTAAAGGGATATAATACTCATATGCTAAATCACTTGAAACTGATGCAGTATAACTGTAAAAAGCTGACAGGAAAATATCACCTGAGCATCTCTATGTAAAAAAGGAAGATATTTTACCTCACAATTTCCTCAGCTCAGCAGAGTAAGTTCTGTGTAAAAAGTTATACTCAGCTGCTCCCAGCTGCAGGTAAAAATTTTTAAAAAAATGAAGAAATGAACAGCAGCCAATCAGCATCAGCAGTGCTGAGGTCATGAACTCTTACTGTGATCTCATGAGATTTGACTTAACTCTCATGAGATTTCATAGTAAGCTTCCTTTACCTGATTGGTGAAATAATATGAGAGTGCACGATGCTAGTCCCTTCAGATGTCCCAGGACAAACACACTAAAATGCTGCTTAGAAATCCTTTACAATGGGAGGTGGCTACTGAGGAACTTTTGAGGTAAAATATCTTTCTTTTTTACATAGAGATGTTCAGGTGATATTTTCTAATCAGCTTTTTACAGCTATGCTGCATCACTTTCAAGTGTTTAAACATTTGGGTATTATGGCCCTTTAAGTTAGAGAATTCAGGAGTTTGGGAGCTAGCTGATTTGTTTTACCAAATTAAAAGATTTAAAAAATATTCAATAAGTTTTTCAAAGTTGTATAACTGTACTGCTCTGAAATAGAAAAACAAAGCAAATTATCATAGCAACAGTACAGTTTGCATTTTACGAAGATCTTCTGCAATGTAGTGTTTAAAGGATTAAAATAGAGCATTTTATTTTACATTAAAATGGCCATTTTATTGCTGATATATAAATAGATATACATGCTGATATTTAAAATATTTTACCATCCCTTTGATATAACAATTATTTGATTAAATATTTACTAAGCGTCCTAAAAAAAATTGTAAAAATTATCTGCAGTTTTTTGACTACCAATTGATGCTTTTCAAGTTTTTAGTGATCACAATTGGAGAGACAATTCCATCCATATTAGGACATTGTCAGATAGAATCAGTGATCTCAATTCCCCTAGACCATAGGTTTTACATTTTATTTTGTCAACAAAATGGACACATTGAATTTGATAAACAAAGGCTGTTGATAAAACTATTCTTTTTGACATGTTAGCCAGTATTCCAAGACAATTTGAAATAATTATATTATATTGCCCATGTGCAATCCACTCTGAAACTGCCACAGATGCCATTTTAAATATGTATATGAATATATGGTCCAGATTCATTAAACCTATATTTAGCACTTTTGTATAATCCCTCAGAAGTGGGCGAGACATACATTTGCATACACCATATGCCCAAAAGTATGTGGACACCTGACCATCACACCTGAGCTTGTTGGACATCCCATTCTGAAACCATGATCATTAATTTGGAGTTGCTCTCCCCCTTTTGTGGCGATAACAGCTGCAACTGTTATCAAAAAGCTTTCCACATGATTTAAGAGTGTATTTGTGCCCATTGTGTGCCCATTCATCCTAAAGACTGTTTGTGAGCTTAAGCACTGATTTTGGATGTCTGGCACGCAATCAGCATTTCAATTCATCCACAGTGTTTAGTATGAATATGCTGTAGCAAATCATGTCCGCCCAGGGTATGATAAATCTACCCCTATGAGAGAAGTTAATGCGGTTGCAATATTTTTTTAGCGCACACTAACTTTTTATTTTCAACTTGTAATATAAGCGCAACCCGACAAACACAACAATCTTCCATCCAGCGTAGTTTACGCTCGAGCAAAAGAGCTAAAATTTGCTACACTGGTAATCTAGCTATGTTTGTGGTGTGCACTATGAGATACATTTAACAGGTCTGCTTATTCATAGTTGGAAAAATCTAGTTAAGCTTATTAATTTGTTTGAAAAAGTCAATGACAAATGTGCATATAAAGGTCCAGATTAAAAGTGGAGCGGTATTTAATGCTCCTGCTCGTATGCAAATTCTACTAGAAGTAAGCTTATTGCACGAACGGGTAGTGTTCATATTAAAAGTTGAAAGTAAAAAGTTTTCGCTCTTGCGGTAACCAGATGCACACAATAATGCCGAGCTTAGGATATCTCGCACGCATTAATGTATTCTCCCATAGAAGTCAATGGGGCATATGTATCAAGCTCCGAATGGAGCTTGATGCCCCGTGTTTCTGGCGAGCATGCAGGCTCGCCAGAAACAGCAATTATGAAGCAGCGGTCACAAAGACCGGTGCTCCATAACCTGTCCGCCTGCTCTGAGCAGGCGGACAGACATCCCCACAATACAACCCGATCAAGTACGATCAGGTTGATTGACACCCCCCTGCTGGCGGCTGATTGACCACGAGTTTGCAGGGGGCGGCGTTGCACCAGCAGCTCTTGTGAGCTGCTGGTGCAATGCTGAATACGGCGAGCGTATTGCTCGCCGTATTCAACGAGGTCTGGCGGACCTGATCCTCAGTTTCAGATCAGGTCCGCCAGACCTTGATACATATGCCCCATAGGATCAGAAAAGTGGGGATCAAAAACACCCTACTCTTGCGCAAACCTTGCATAAATATGATTTAACATGTTTTCATATGATTGACTGTAAAGGGTTCAGATGCACTTACAGTATATATATATATATATATATATATATATATATATATACATATTTAGTCATGTGTATATATTTATCTCTATGTTAAAGCCCTTTGCCTTCCTTTTTTTCTAACACCTAAAACCTCATATATATGATCCCTTATAACTTTTTTGTGCATATTGCTTTTTTTATTAATTGTCATTAGATAGTGTTATTATGAGTGTAACTGTACTTAGTAATGTACTTGATGTGTTTTGTGACACTTTTTGGTTTCGCTGAAACAGTTAACCAGAGCGCTGAGGACACGCTATCCTAATTCGCATTGACTTCAATTGCGCTCAAACGATCACATTTACTTTCAACTCTTAATACAAGCGCTACACCTGACGCACACAAACAGATGCAATAGACCCCTTTTCACTTGCGTGGAACTGCCACTCATAATCTGGCCCAAAATGTATGCAATTTCTTGTGTTTGAGATGATACATCAATGAATTTTAATCAGTGTCACTATAGTAATTTATAGGAAATCATAGATTCTTATTAACTATCTTATACAATTGCATTTTACATGAATTCCTGATGTATTACATTGTATTGGCATAATCTGGAAACTTTTGATACGTATTTTTGTTTTGTTTTACTTTCATGTATACCACATACCACAGGTTACAATGTCAGGTTATTCTTTGCAGTGATTGCAGGAATTTGTGATTATTTTCAGCTTTCATCATCTGGTTCATTTCTTCTCATTTGTGATGTGTTTCTGTGTTCTGTGATCTCTTCTCTTTCCATTGTCTGCACATCCCTCCATTTCTCTTTTGCTTCTTCAGGTGTCAGGTAAGATATATGACAAGAGTTTTTTGCTTTGTTTTTTTGCCTTGGAACTAAAGTATTTATTGCATAAGTTAATCCCATGAGAAATAATACACCATTCAAAAACACACTGAAATTATATACCTATATATGAGTGAGGTTTTTATGAGGGGCCACAATAAAATTGGAAGGCTAATAAATACGTTTTAAAAAATACTGCTAATTGAAACGTAATTTTCATATCATATCAATATACACAAACTTCAAATAAGTAATGATTTAGGTTAATATGTTTGTTTTGTCCAGAGTAAGTGTCCCAATCTGCTTTCTTACAATATATAATAACATGTCATATAAGACAATTTAATATATCTGTATTATTATACAGGCCTAGGCAGTAACAAATATTATGCATTGCACATCTTCATCACTTACGCATTGGCTACTTGGAAATTCTATTCTATAAATTATTTTTCTATTAAACAAACCTCAGTCATTTAGACACGTATGCTATTTCATTTGAAGAGGTAAAGTTCCTGGTAAAACGCACTGGAAGATCACATTGTGGTTCTTAGTCTTAGGTTGGACAACCTGAGCTGGAATTGGTACTCACCAAAGTCTTATTTCAGTATTACAATAGAGGTCAAGTTACACTAACAGCAGATATTATTAATGGGACCTTAGAGCAAAAATTTACTTTACAAATAACTTCACAATAAAGGAATTATTGCTGAATTCATGAAAGGGCTCACTTAGAACATAGCCTTGTGTGCTTAAAATTGCATTTTATTTGTAGTGGTTTCCAAAAATAGAGTTTAGTAGTCCATTAGATTCCACCATCTTGATCTTGAATCAGCAGGAAAGTACATACATTTCTCAATCTGATGGTCTTTCCAGTTTTAAAATAGACAGTGTATTAGGAATTTAAATTGGGGAATTCCTGTTTCTTGAAATCAGCCAACCCTCTTTACTAGTAGTTAATATAGGTCAATAGGTTTTTAGGGACATAAAACACAGTTAAAGTCATGTGGTTCATCATATTACTATAACTGGTTCTATCGTCTTTGTTTTGCTATGTGCTTATTTCTAATAACCATAGTATCCCTATTTTTGTGATAGGAAGCTCCTGTCGTGGCTAGAGCTGCTCTCTTTTTGGAGTGTGCTCGTTTTGTGCATCGCTGTAACCGTGGCAACTGGCCAGAGTGGATGAAAGGTCATCATGTGAACATTGCAAAAAAGGGCCTATCCCGTGGTCGCTCACCCATTGTGGGCAACAAACGTAACCAGAAGTTGCAGTGGAATGCAGCTAAGCTCTTTTACCAGTGGGGAGATGTAAGTGGGATGACTTTGCGTTGTGGATTTTATTGAAAAATATACTATTCACGCAGCACAGAAAGATGGCTTTACTGACCGTATTATACATTTTTTTCAAAATTATAATCTAAATACTTAACATTTGGATATTTGAAATACTTGACATTTTTCATAAAACTATAATTTTTTTAGGTAATAGGAGCTCGCCTTAATGAAATCTGTCACAGTGAGAGTGAAAGTCCAGCGAACCTGCTGGGCCTTATCTATGATGAAGAAACCAAGAGAAGACTGAGAAAAGAGGATGAGGAAGAAGACTTTTTAGATGACAGTAAGGAGAATCCCTTTACTACAAGAAACCCTGCTTGTAAGGAACTCTGCTTTAGGAGCATATATTTCTTTCTTGATTGTTCTTGCTTGGTGAATTAGGCAGGTTTATCACCTGTTCCTTGCTTCTCCGATCAGATCAGGCCAACCATGACTTTTTAGGTAGGGTCAGGAAGCTTAAAATTTGCAGCTGTGGTTTGAGACTCCTTTTTGCAAGAAATGAAGGTTTGTACATCTCCTGACCTGGATAAAATGCCTGGTATGGTTAGATCTTATCGGGAGACCAGGAGGTAGGTGGCACTCCTACACACAGGCTGTATGCATTGCACTGAATGCTTTTATTTTCCCTCGTGAATAGACAGAGTAATAGGGGCAGTTCCAAGGTGGACTGGAGTCCACCCTTGGGGTTGAGGTCAAACTTCAAGGTCAAGTCATCCAGATATTACCTAGATTAAAAATTGAATGTTAATAATTTATGCATCAAGTATATCATCTCGAATATGTAATACTGGCAAAATAATTTAAACTACATTGACTAAGAAAGCAACATTCTAGAATGGGCAAGAAAAACTGGCTGGCCATAATAATTGTGTTGTGTCCACTAAGATGTAATCTGGGGGGTATGTTACCCCAGAATGTTGACAATTTTGGATTAATGGTTTATTTATTTTTTCTCTTGTAGCTAAACTGGATTCAGACTCATACAGTTTACATTCTTAATCTTAAACCACATGCTTCCCTGAGGAAAGTTAGCTACATTTAGCAGGATTCAGTACAGAATTGTCAATTTTTCTTAGAATATTAGAACATGGCCAGCTGAGTTCCATTTATCCCCCAAAAACACTCAATGGAAGAATTCAAGCACTGGAATTATGAGACATAATGTGTATAGTCCAGAACCATAGTCCATTGCTTTGTGATTGCTGAGTGAATATAAAGTAATATCTGTTCAGTGTAAATTGCCGTAAGCCCCCTGTATCCCCGACCTGAAGTTCAACATCTGTATGTGTCCAGATGGGTCTATATACTGTGTGCCTTATTGCTCTGTGGAAATACTTTGTTGTCTATAATGTTACTTTTCTGTGTGTTATTTCACTACGTATTGCTAAGGCATTGCGTCTATATGTTTTTATTAACCTGTTGCTGAGTATCAGTAAATTATCTAAAAAATACAAATGTAAACATATGGATTCTATTCATCAAATCTTTATATACACTGCTGTTGAATTTGAAGTGCTTATTGTAATTTGCACCCAAATAAACAAAAACTTGACAATGCAAGCTTGCCAACATCTACTAACTGAAAAGAAAAGAAATTGCTGTAAAATTAACAGTACAACTTTGTTTTGATTGGTTTCAAATTCAATTTGATGAATAGATGCAAAGCCAAACATGGCCAATCTGCAATGCCTTGTCCTTACGTGCACTGATTTTTCCTTCTAGAAAATATTCTAAGTATGAATATTTTCTACATGGGTGCTAGATTCCAAATTATAAATTACATTAAGCTTTATGTTAAAAATGTAAAATGCCTGCTCACCCTAACTTGCATAAAAATGACTCTAATTGCTTTAGGAGCTGTGTATGTATAAATTAGAAAGTTTAGATTTCCAGTTTACAAAGTTTGGATTTTCCTAAGGAAAATATTATTACACAACAGTATTGTAAGGCTCACTACAAAAAAAAAATTCATAAAAATAAATAAATGTCCAGAATGCTAAGTTGTAGGTAGGACAATAGTACATATTCAAAATAGTACAAGCATTTTAAATAAATATTTTACATGGATAAGATTTAAATGTTTAAATCAATTAGCATGAAGCTGTCTCATCTGTCCAAATAGTTAAAGGGACATAAAACCAAAAACTTTTATGACATGAGTCAGATAGAGCATATCATATTAAATAACTTTCCAATTTACTACTATTTATCAAATTTGCTTTGTGCAGATTGAGGAAGATGGAGGGGGCATTTTTTCCATACTTGTGTATTACTATTTTGAGACGTTAATTAAAAAGAATACCCCTTAAAATGGTTGCAGTTTCACAGTGGCGGGAATTTTACTCGGTGTCCGCACTTCTTAACCCCTTCCTCCTTGAGCTGTAGCGCATTTGTTTTCCTTGGGTGCGCGCAGGAGGCACGTTTTGTGGCTAAGTGTACAGAAGGCTTGTATGTGCGGCATTGTTTGTAGTCTATGTAGGTAGCGGCTGCTGAATTAGTTATATGTGTAAGTGGAATTGACTAACATAACTCAAACATATATATATATAAATATTTCATTTTTTATTTTAAAAACAAATCTTGTAACTTTAGTTATTCTGTATGGATTTCACAACTGAAAAAAATACATTGTTAAATATCTTATCACTCAGTCCCGCAGGGTTGTCTGTGTGTCAGCTTGTGGACGTCTTCTCAGCTCTGTATTCAGTTTGGTTGCTCAACCTGGCATGTTATTATGCCAGCAGCAAAACAGCTGTACTGCAACTCGTGCTGGTTGTGATAGGCAAGAAATTCATAAATTAAAAAATAAAACAGATTATCAGGGAGATTGGGCAGGGTAGATGTGGCTGAAAGGGATAGTGAGAGAAGCTCTGGAAGCAAAAGGGAAGAGTGCTCTGTATAAGGTGGGGAGGGGGCTAAGTGCACTTCAACTTGTGTGCTTGTTGATGGTGACAAAAAGGATAAGCACCCTCAACCCCAATATACAATTTACATTGTTGTTCAAGTCATATTCGTTTAAGTTGTAGAACTTAACAGTGCAAAGGAATAGCTTGCTCTGTAATATAGCCATACCTTTTTTGGAAAGTTTCCTCAAAAAAGATCTCTAACTTAAAGGGACATTAAAACCAAAAATGTTCTTTCATGATTCAGACAGAGAATACAATTTTAAACAAAATTATTCCAATTTACTTCTATTATCTAATTTGCTTCAATATTTAGATATCCTTTGTTAAAGAAATAGCAATGCACATGGGTGAGCCAATCACATGTGCAGCCACCAATCAGAATCTACTGAGCCTATCTAGATATGCTTTCCAGGAAGGAATATCAAGAGAATGAAGCAAATTAGATGACAGAAGTATATTAGAAAGTTGTTTAAAACTGTATTCTTTTTTTGAATCTCGAAAGAGAAAATTTGGCTTTAATGTCCCTTTAATATCTGCATAAATATAAGATGTTTTTTTGTAGTTTTTACATACATTTTACTTACATCAATATATTTAAGATTGCCTTTGTATAAACATTTTATCTGCTGGTCCTTTTTTATTGTGTGATACATTAGCTTTCTAAATAATTTTTGTTGATGCAGACTGACCACTTGATTGATTTTAGGAGCCATGGCTTCCTGGCTTTCAGGATTTGTCAAGCTCTGTTCCACATTGTTGATAAACTTGCTGTGCATCACACAATGTTAACTGGATGCCATAGCAGGTTTACCATATTTTCCCCCAAACCTAATAATGTAAATGTATTTGTATGTTCTAAAGTTGCTATAGCAACAAGCTTTTCATGCATGTAATTGCATTGCTTGCAGCAGATGGCAGCAAACTGCATTAACAGGTCCCTGGGGAAAATGAAAATTGGGTACAGTTTTAAGCTGTTCTAGAATGATTCCTGGCAATTAAAAACATTGAGATTAAATAAGGTCAATTGTCCTAATGCTGTATTATATAGTCATTTTGTTATAGTCTTTACTAATACATTTCAAAGTTTCATAGATTTTATAAAAGGTAAAAAGAATGTCACCTGTCAAACACACACTGATTTAACCACTTCATACCCAGCTCCTAATGCAGCAGGATATTTTCTGCATATTTTCAGTACAATTGTTTAACAATAGGATTTTTGTCAAGTTAAAGTGATCTCTGTAGGCCAACTCTGTTGTCTGTGTAAAGGCTTTCAATGTGTCATAATTAAAATGTTTCTGCAAGAATAGTTGTGTTATCAGAAATGCAACCAGGTCAAATGACTTAAACACGCCTATGTTGATTGTATACACATATGTAGATATCTGTATATTTATAATTCATCTACCCTACTGAAAAAAAGACTTAAGACACATTAGAGTAAAACTATGTGATTTCAGTTTTGATGAGAAGTATTTTACAATGTATGCAAAGTATCTCAGTAAAAACTATTTCTAATAGTTTTTACTGTGCATACAACATAGTCAATATACTGCATGTGACCATGCTGACAGCATGAGCTTACTGAGATAGCTGGCAGTGATGCATATTGTATCAGAGACCACCAAACACATCAGTACCAGTGGGATACACATCACTGCCTGAGTGCAAGCAGTCTGGGCACACTGGTTGCATTTCTCTCTGCTATTAATTTGCTTCTTCACTATAAAGTGGTAGGTTGATGCATGTATTAAATTGCAATGTTATATTGTTGTCCCTGCATGTACATAACTTGATTGTAACATGTTGGGAAACTGCCAGCTGATCTGATATCAAACACAAGCTGACCAGCGTCATTCATCTGAAACTTGCCCCTACTCTTTAGTAAAAAAAGTAATTATGTTTAATAAGATAAATCCATCTCTTCATTTCAATTTCATGCAAGAGATATTTTTTCACTAAATAATTCTAGAGAACTATAACTTTTTCTGTTGGTTTGTTAGTTAATGTCATTGTGTGCAATTTAATTATGGGGTGGTATAAATCCCTGTTTACCAGGTAGCAGATAGTAGAAATAGTCACATTGGGCCAGATTGCGGGTGGAGTGCTATTCAACATTTTTGCTTGCACGCTAATTGTGCTAGATGTAAAACTTTTGTGCGCTTTGGGTTATGCTCGTATTACGAGTTGAAAGCGCAAAGAACTGAACTTACAATATTGCGCACGCAATAACTTATTCCCCAAAATAAGTAAATGGAGCAAAGATGTGGAAAAAACCTAACAACCTACTCGTGCTCAAATCCGATCGCATATTCTCATGTGCGCTAACCCAACATGAAAATATGAATATTTCACGTTCCAATGTTATTGACATAGCAGAATATGTTCTATGTATTCATTAATACATATTTATACATATAGCTGTTAGTATTTTGGTACAATATATATCTATACCTATATATATAGATGATTATATATAGGTATACATATATATATATATATATATATATATATATATGTGAATATCTATTAATAAATGCATAGAACATATTCTGCTATTTGTAGAACATCGGAATGTAAAACATATACAGTAAATACACAGTATAAAACTTTATTAAATATGAATATTGCATAAATATGTTTTTACATGTTTTTATCTTCTTAACTGCAAAGGGCTCCAATGCACTTATATATGTCTATATATGTATACATATGGATTTATATGTGTATATACATCTGTAAATACATATATAAATACATGAAACATATATACACATATACACATACACATATAAAGACAGTCATATATATATATATATATATACTTATGTTAAAGCCCTTTGCAGCCATTTTTTTCTAACACCTGAGACCTCATATCTTTGAGCCCTAATTACTTTTTTAGAAATATTTTTTAGAAATATTTTTCATTAGATGGTGTTATTATGAGTGTAAGTGTACTTTGTAATGTATTTTTTATATGTTTTGTGACACTTTTGTTTCGCAAAACATTTAACCAGAGCGACGCGATAACCTGACGAGCGCTAACTTGAATTGCGCTCAAGTGATCAAGTTTACTTTCAACTTGTACAATTTAACCTGCATGCAAAACACGATATCGCTCACAAACGTTTGTGCTCCACTTGTAATCTGGCCCATTATGTTTTGTATGTCTATGTTCTGCACCACAGTTTAGAACACATGCACTGTATGACAATTCCGTATTTTGAAAACACAGAGAAAGGGGTATATTTAGCTCAAGAGTTATTGTGTTTAGAAAAAAACATGTCTAGTTTGATTTACCTGCAGTTGTTAGCTTTTTATCACATGTGACGTGTAGCTTAAAGTGACATGAAACCCAATTGATTTCTTTTGTGATTCAGATACAGCATGTCATTTTAAACAACTTTCCAATTTACTTCTATTATCTTATGTGTTTATTTCTCTTGGTATCCATTGTTGAAAAGCATACCTCGGTAAGCTTAGGAAAAGCTGATTGGTGGCTGCACTTGTATGCCTATTGGCTCATCCATGGGCATCACTGTTTCTTAAACAAAGGATACCAAGAGAATAAAGCAAATTACACAATAGAAGTAAATTGGAAAGTTGTTTAAAATTGTATTCTCTATCTGATTCATGAAAGACAAATTTTAGGTTTCATGTCCCTTTTAATATTTATCAAATGTTTATTTAGGGTATATATTCCACAATGAGTTTATGTAGAAAAAAACATATCTAGTTTAATACACCTACAGTCTAGTTGCTTTTCTAAAATAATCCTAATCGATTATATTCTGCATATGATTCAGACCATTATAGTAGTAGTAGTAGTAGTATATTAATTAAAAAACCAATGTAATTAGAGATCGCTAATTCTGCTTGATGGCTTGGGGTTTGTGCTTTAAAAAGACACTGTCATGTTGATAATATGGGAGCGCTATTACCATTGTCAAATTGAAAAGAATATATTGCTCATATCAAACCATTTACATTGCTTAGTAACTGGTTACCGCTTATGATCATGTATATGCTGTATTTACACTTCTTTGGGTAGGTACAAGGGGAATTGGCTGTAATTCTTTTTTCAGCAAATCTTAAGCGGTTTGCTTCACCTGGAAATAAATCAAGTCTTAAGGAGAGACGAATAAAAATACATAAATGCATCAATCTTTTTATTAAATCTACAGCTGCAGACAGTAAACCGATGACATGACAGTGTCTATTTAAAAGCAAGAGACAAATCAAGTTTTAATGCCATCAAAACTAAAATCAAATGTATCTGGCTTCCCAACATGTTCTAATTGCAATAAGATAAACACATGGCTGTGTAGTTATGGGTCATTATTTGTAATTATTTATTATGTATGTTACAGAAAAACCCACTACCATAAGTACACAGCTCAAGTTTCTTGCTGCATATTGAATACTGTATTTTTTTGTCAATGTTCCATGTTTGCATTACTCTTTCTTTACATTTTTTAACCATTCTTTGTTTTTTTCTTTATATTTCAGTCTCTTATTTTCCTGTTCTATTTTCCTATATTTTCTAATTGTTATTATTTTCTCATCTCAGTAGTCCATCTATATGCACTATTGGCCCATTTCCTATTGAAGCTAAAAAGATATATGAGTAGACACAGACTAATAGGATACATAGCTTAAGTACACCAGCTGCCTCACTGAGGCCGGACCACTAAGCAATGTGTTCATTTAAACTTTGCCTTTTAAAACTCTTTACTAGAGGGCTTTTTGGAAAAGAAGGGAATGACAAAGCAGATGCCTTTGACGTACCAGAGATCATACATCATTGGTTTACAAGTGGCAAACACACTGTGTACAGAGTATTGCCTTGAAACAGTTTGAAAAGGCAGCATGGGTCAGGTTGGGTTGGAGAAGTCATCTTTGCCAATTTCTTTGTTTGCCCAACAAAACTAGACTGCCTAGTTGTAGAGACCTAAAGTGTCTTGGAACTCCCCACATGTTCTATCATTCACTTAAATAACCATTATCAGTTGAAGTCCATGAAAACAGTTAGCGTTAAGTTACTGATTTCTACACAAAAACTCAACACGTTTTCTGTGAAGACCATAACGTTTCTAAAGCAAAGATAGAAAGATATCCTAAGACTTTTAAATTCCTTTTTGGATAGAGATAAGCAGTATATTTAACCCCCTGTTTACCAGAGAGGATTGACAAAAACCTGCTACATAAAGCATTGTAAACCACTCTGGCAACCAAGGGCTTTACTGCTCTTTTTCATAAAAACTCTGATTGAGTAAAAGGCTCTTCTTGCACTCAGAACTCTGGCTTCATTCCTGTTCCTCTCTGATCACTGATCCCTGATGTTGGGTGTCCGGCCATATCATGCACGCATTGGTACATCATATCTACTGTATGGTTGATCACCCTCTGCTCTCCTTACCCGGAATCTCAATTTATAGGTTCGGTAAACCCAACAAAATGTGGCTGTCCCTTTGCACTGAAGATGTCTGCGTGTCAGCTCCTCCTAGAGATCACTACTTTCTTACGGGAAACGTTCCCCTGCCTACCAAGACCCCGGGCTGAGCCTCTTACGGTATGTAGCATTATCAGATGTATTATGTTGCTTTATCAGCTGCACATTCATTTCTAGCTCTGTCAGAAGAAATAAAACTTTAAAAACATCTCATGTCTTCAGTAAAATTTGACAAACATTACTTGCTTAAAGGGATATTAAATTCATCAGGGCCTATTTATTAATGTGTGAGCGGACATGATCTGATATTGCGGATCATGTCCGCCGCACATCGACAAATGCCGACAGCATACGCTGTCCGCATTTATCATTGCACCAGCAGTTCTTGTGAACTGCTGGTGCAACGCCACCTCCTGCAGATTCGCAGCCAATCGGCCGCAGCAGAGGGTGTCAATCAACCCGATCATATTGGATCGGATTGATTTTCGCCAATGTCTGTTCGCCGCCTCAGAGCAGGTGGACAGGTTATGGAGCAGTGGTCTTTAGACCGCTGCTTCATAACTTGTGTTTAAGGCGAGCCTTCAGGCTCGCCAGAAACACAGGGCTTTACGCTCCATACGGAGCTTGATAAATATGCCCCATAATTACTTTAATAGTTCACATAGAGCATTCAATTTTAAGAGACTTTTTAATTTGCTTACTTTATCAAATGTACTTCTTTCTTTTGGTATCCTTTGTTGCAAAGCATACCTAGGTTGGCTTAGTAGTAGCAATGCAATACTGTGAGCTAGCTGGTGATTGGTGGCTGCACTTAAATGCCTCTTGTCATTGGTTACCAGATGAGCACAGCTAGGTCCCAGTATTGGATTGTTGGTCTGAACCTGACTTAAACTATGTGTTTTTAATCAATTTGCAACAGTGCCATTTTGTACTTTAATGTGCCTTTAAAATGGAGAAGACTTTAGGGATGTCTTCTTTCATGATTCAGATAGATGTATATAATAAAGAACCAGAGTAGAAAAATATACCCCTGAAGGTGAGGGATTCAGCCCTTTCCTACAGGGGGTGCTGGATGCAAAGTACAAAGTATATTAAATCAAAAGAAATGAAAAAGTAGCACTCATCAATAAATCAATACTGATTAGATATTAACAAATTTGTTCATGAATGATTGATTGGTCTAATGAATGATTGGTCTTTATATGAGCGCTATAGGGATGCTTCTTTTTCTTTTCTTTTGATTTAATGATTCAGATAGAGCATGCAATTTTAAGCAACTTTCTAATTTACTTATTATTTTTTCTTCGTTCTCTTGCTATCTTTATTTAAAAGCAGGAATGCAAAGCTTAGGAGCTGACCCATTTTAGTTTCAGCACCTTGGATAGCACTTGCTTATTGGTGGCAGCATTTAGCCACCAATAAGCAAGTGTAGCCCAGGTTCTGTATCGAAAATGGGCCGGCTCCTAAGCTTTACATTCCTGCTTTTTAAATAAAGATAGCAAGAGAACGAAGAAAAAATGATAAGTAAAGTGACCTTAGCAATATTTACATTGAGCTCACGAGAACTAATGTAAATTGCGGTGCACTGTTTTACCTGTAAAAAAAATACAATACCCCCCCCAACATTAAAACCCACCACCCACACACCCAACCCTACTCTAAAACCCACCCAATCCCCCGTTAATAAAACCTAACACTACCCCCTTGAAGATCACCCTACCTTGAGACGTCTACACCCGTCACCCAATTCTATCATCCAATCGGAATTGAAGGGACGCCCTCTTGGATGACGTCACTTAAAGGAACCTTCATTCAGTCGTCGGATCAAGAAGGAAGAGGATGCTCCGCGTCGGATGTCTTCAAGATGGACCCGCTCCGGATGGAAGAAGATAGAAGATGCCGCCTGGATGAAGACTTCTGCCGGTCTGGATATCCGCTTCTGGCCGGATCGGATGAAGACTTCTGCCCCTCTGGAGGTCCACTTGTGCCCGGTTGGGTGAAGACGTCTCAAGGTAGGGTGATCTTCAAGGGGGTAGTGTTAGGTTTTATTAAGGGGGGATTGGGTGGGTTTTAGAGTAGGGTTGGGTGTGTGGGTGGTGGGTTTTAATATTGGGGGGTATTGTCTTTTTTTTTTACAGGTAAAAGAGCTGATTACTTTAATTTATTATGGTTGCGGCGATGTTGGGGGGGCAGACTAGGGGTTAATAAATAAAATGTAGGGTTTGGCGATGTTGGGGGCAGCAGATTAGGGGTTCATAGGGATAATGTAGGTGGCGGCGGTGTCCGGAGCGGCATATTAGGGGTTAATATATATAATCTAGGTGTCGTCGATGTCGTGGGCGGCAGATTAGGGGTTAATAAGTGTAAGATTAGGGGTGTTTAGACTTGGGGTACATGTTAGGGTGTTAGGTGCAGACATAAAAAGTATTTCCCCATAGGAAACAATAGGGCTGCGTTAGGAGCTGAACGCTGCTTTTTTGCAGGTGTAAGGTTTTTTTCAGCCAGCTCAGCCCCATTGTTTCCTATGGGGAAATCGTGCACAAGCACGTTTAGCCAGCTTACCGCTACCGTAAGCAAAGCTGGTATTACAGTGAGATGTGGAGCTAAATTCTGCTCTATGCTCACCTTTTTGTGGCTAACGCCAGGTTTAAAAAAACCTGTAATACCAGCGTTACTTTAGGTGAGTGGTGAGCTGAAACTAAGCGTTAGCAACGCACCCCTGTTACCGCAAAACTCGGAATCTCGCCGTAAGTTTCTAATAGACTAAATAAAATATGTAAGTGATTACAGTGCTGTGTTATAGATTCTGTTTACATTAAAAGACTTCTGTTATGAAATTGACTTCACCTTCCATAAAGGCATATATAGGTAGGCTCTGGAGAATAGAAATGTATTGAGTACTATATGACAGCAGTGTTTGCAACAATGTTATACATACAGTGCTCAAGGCGCATGCACACTCCTGACCCTACCTAGGTATGTTCTTATGGAAATTAGCTACATTTTAACATAGGATACCAAGAAAAGGAGGTACATTTAACAATAAATGTATGTAGGAAACATTTTTAAACCTGCACTCTACAGGGGTGTCAATAATCCCGATCGTATTCGATTGTGTTGATTTCTGTCTGCGGCTTCTGTGGGCTTTTAGTTTCCAAATCCATTTTGGATTGTAATAACTCAAAAACATTCTTCCCACATCAGTCAAAACCCGAGTTATCGGGAGTCGATATCAGAAAGCTTGGAATCAACCCTTATTTTTTTTTAACCAATGCTCAAGGGTCAAACACATAGACAAAGTTGCACATTGTCACTCCAGATAAGGTTACAACTACTGAGCCAATCAGAAGAAATATACTTAATTATGCTACAATATTTATATTTGTTATTTGATTTATTTCTACTTTCTAGTTATTAGGGGAACAGCAAGAAACTTTCACATTTACTGAATTAGCAATAATCTATATTAGCTGTACTTTTAATTGCTGAAACACTAGCCAACACTATGCTCTTTTTTCTGCATTACCCTATGGCCCCACAGGACCTTGACACTTGCCGCTTGCGATTGGACCCAGAAATGGACCGTCATAGATATGAAAGGAAAATAAGTTTTGCTGGAATCCTGGATGAGAATGAAGATGCTAAGGACTCTCTACATAGCAGCAGCCATACTCTGAAATCAGACACTGGATGTGAGGAGAAGAAAGGTAGGAATGCACTGAATCATTGACAGAGGGATAATTAAGACAAGTAGTCACTTCATAACCTCTGTCCAGTCTAATTTTTACATTGGACTTGTATATTATGGAATATGAGAAATATAGAACCCTTATAATGTTGTATTTATTACTGTTCTTTATAATGTAGAATTAGAAGGCAAGCCTATTGCTGATCTAAAATGAAACCAAAAGATATTTGAATATGGAAGGAAAGAACCTGTATTACTAGTTAATTTGAGAGAGTATTGGGAAGGGGCCCACATAATCTGTAGCAATACACATTAATTTGATAAAATGAACTTGCCAGGTCAGACATACTTTCAAAGAAGGATGTATTTTCCTGCTAATTGTAACCATAAGCATAGCATCAAATAGTATAATTTAACACAAAAACAGATCAGGAAGAAAATGGGAGTTTTAAAACGTATTTTGGCTTATAAAGGAGCTTGCGTCAAAGACTTATGCCTAGATTACGGGTTTTGCGTTAACATGGGTGCAGTGCTAACGAGCAGTTTATGCTCACCGCTCACTTGCAGACAACGCTGGCATTACGGGTTTTTACAAACCCGGCTTTAGCCGCAAAAAAGTGAGTGTAGAGCAAAATTTAGCTCCACCCTAACACCTGTAAAAATGCAGTGTAAAGCTCCTAACGCAGCCCCAATGATTCCTATGGGGAAATAAAAGTTATGTCTACACCTAACACCCTAACATGAACCCCGAGTCTAAACACCCCTAATATTACACTTATTAACCCCTAATCTGCCGCCCCCGACATCGCCGACACCTGCATTATATTATTAACCCCTAATCTGCCGTGCCGGACACCGTCGCCACCTACATTATACTTATGAACCCCTAATCTGCTGCCCCCAACATCGCTGACACCTACATTTTATTTATTAACCCCTAATCTGTCGCCCCCTATGTTGCCACAAACTACCTACACTTATTAACCCCTAATCTGCCGCCCCCATCGTCAACGCCACTATAATAAAGTTATTAACCCCTAAACCTAACCCTAACACCCCCTAACTTAAATATAATTTAAATAAATATAAATAAAATTACTACAATTAAATAAATTATTCCTATTAAAAACTAAATACTTACCTATAAAATAAACCCTAAGCTAGCTACAATATAACTAATAGTTACATTGTAGCTAGCTTAGGGTTTATTTTTATTTTACAGGCAACTTTGTATTTATTTTAACTAGGTACAATAGTTATTAAATAGTTTTTAACTATTTAATAACTACCTAGTTAAAATAAAGACAAATTTACCTGTAAAATAAAACCTAACCTAAGTTACAATTACACCTAACACTACACTATAATTAAATTAATTACCTAAATTAAATAAAATTAATTACAATTAAATAAAATTATCTAAAATACGAAAAAAACAAACACTAAATTACAGAAAATAATAAAGAAATTACAAGATTTTTTAAACTAATTACACCTACTCTAATCCCCCTAACAAAATAGCAAAGCCCCCCAAAATAAAAAAAAAACCTACCCTACACTAAATTACAAATAGCCCTTAAAAGCGCCTTTTGCGGGGCATTGTCCCAAAGTAATCAGCTCTTTTACCTGTAAAAAAAAAGTACACTTTTTGGCAGACTCGTAATACCGGCGCTATGCAAGTCCCATTGAAAAAATAGGATACGCAATTGAAATAAGTGGATTTACGGTATTTAGGACTTCTTAACGCTGCTTTTTAACCCTAACGCACAACTCGTAATCTAGGCCTTATTTTCTTTTTGCAAGTTTTGAGTTTACAATTTTAGGAAATATTTGTTCAGTTCATCTCTGTACTTTTTGCCCTTTTAGATAAAGTTACAGACAATACCAAAACAGCCCTGAGATGCTAGCTCCTGTGAGGTTACATTAAGGGATGTGTATTATTTAGAGGGAAACTGGCTGGTGACATTGTAAGACTGGTCAAAACCAGTTAAAAGAACAGTAAACACAACATGTTTCTGTATTTTTCAAACAAATTGACATATCCAATATTGATATGAGTCTGCAGATTACAGGGCTTGGTCGAAATCTTCATTGCTTGCCTTCAGCAGAAAAGATAAGCTATCAAACTGCTAATTGGGGATATACATGGCAAGGTTTTAGGCCATTGAAGAATGCCATGTGCTCTTCCTGTTTTAAGGCTTGACAAAATACAATGCAGGGTTAAATAACAGTAAAATGGGGCAAAATAAATAACAAAAGTATAATTTACTATGTATGATTAAGCATTTCTAGTAGCGTTTATTGTCCCTTTATAATATTTATTTAATTACTGTTATTTATTTATATGCTATAAAAATTATATGCTATAAAAATTATATTTCTGAATACTACCGAAATAGTGATTAATTCCATTTTAAACTATATATTAGCCTGTAAAAATGAAAATGTCTTTGACTGCCCTAATGCCCACAATCTAGTCCACAGCATGGCCTGTGTTACTGCTAGTAAGCCAGTTCATGCATGTCAGATAGAAATACTCTTGTGTTTTTGTGTACATACAGGGTTCCATTTAAGAAGCTGCAAATGCAGCTTTGGAGTGCCTTCAGCTGCAGGATCCGATAGTTAAGAAGCATCTTAACCTGCTACGCCAACTCTAAGGTGGTGTTTCTCAATCCCCTCGAACTTATCTGATCAGGATGATTGACTGCCCCTGTTTGCACGTGATTGGCCATGCGCAAGCAGGGGGCAGTGTTGCACAAGCAGCGGCTTGAGCAATGATTAATTTGGAAAGCGTATTACAGCCTGCTAGCCACAATGCCGAGCGGACTGGGGTACAGATGTCCGCCCTTGTCCGTCTGGCTGTTGTTAAATGAACTCGACACTGGGCCAGAATACGAGTTGCGCGATAACAGTCAGACACAAGCGAAAAGGGGTTATTATGTCTGTATGCCCGTCAGGGGTAGCACTCATATTACAAGTTGAAAGTAAACCCGATCACTTAAGTGCAAATTAACTTAACTAGTGTCAGGCGTCCTCAGAGTTCTGGTTAACTGTTTTGCGAAACATAAACGTTTTACAAAACACATCAAAAATACATTTAAAAGTATACTTACACTCATAATAACACTATCTAATAAATAAAAAAATTTTTTTTAAAAGTGCACAAAAAGTTATAAGGACTCAAAGATACAATGTCACAGGCAAAGGGCATTAACAAAGAGATACATACATATACATGTCTAAATATGTATATGTGTGTATATATATATATATATCTGTGTGTGTGTGTGTTTATATGTGTGTACACACATACTGTATATACACATATAAAAACTTAAATACATATGTGTATATATATATATATATCTCAAAATAACAAGAGTATTGCATTGAGCAATGATAATTTTTTATTGGACTAACTATACATTTATAAGATGACAAGCTTTCAGAAGAATGTCTTCCTTTTTCAAGTCTGAAGCAATACTGACCAATTTGATGGAATTTACAGATTATATCTTAAAACATAGGATGGCTAAAAAGACAGAAAGTGTTACAGAGGTCTGAATGCAGGGGGAGGAGGGTCGTAAAAATCATGAGGGGGTTCAGGCAGACAGTGCCAGTAAAGGATAACAGACAGGGGAAATATATGGTTATACACAATGCATATACTGACATAAAGTTATATATCAACAAAGAATCAATATGCATAAAGATTTAAAATTAGGTATACAGGGGGGAAAAAAGAGAAAGGAAAGAAAGAAAGAAAAAAAAGGGGAATAATAATAATGACAAAGGACATAGGCTTACCTGTGTATCTATGCATAGAGAGTTAGGAATATACAATGTAATTTGATAATGGGTTAAAAAAACAAGTCCACATTTAGTCCAGAATTTAACAAGTTGAAGTGCACTATCATTTTCATTTCAAAGCTTTTTCTTTCCATGGTGTTTTTGAAGTTGTCTCTGAGAATCTTGATTTTGAGGTTTTGGATAGAGTGGTCAGGTTGGGTGAAATGGTGACCAACAGGGGTACAGTATTTTGTTTCACAGTGGTTTTTGATTGAGTGTCTGTGTAAGTTCATCCGATGGTGCAGTTTTTGGCTTGTTTCTCCAATATATGTATATCATGTTTATCTGCAAATGTGGTATACATGATACATTGCGCTGCATGTGAAGTGGGATGTTATATTGGAGAAACAAGTGCGATTTTGGACACTCCTTTTTTGTTGCCATTACCTTCTACAAGATACATGTATCCAATAAAGGGTGAATAAATTAGTATAAAAGCATATTATTATTATTATTATTATTATTATTATTTTAGCTCACAGAATTTCCAATTGTGCACTGTAATTTATTGTAGTTTATCATCAGAATTGAAGTGTACATGATCACTACATTTTGCAGTACAGATTATTCGTCATCTGGACAGAGATGGTTCTACTATAAGGGAGACACCTAGTGCTTTATGTGTATAGGCACCACAAACCTACAACCCAAAATAAAATGAGAATTCCATTGGAATGCAACATTAATGTACTCACTCGTAGGTTACAAAAACTACAGTGTACAACTGATAGAATGCAAAATGGACGGTTGCTAGAGAATCTCAGCAACTAGGAATTCTAATAATGAATATAATAATAATAGGCACAGTTTGCTTTTATGTCTTTATGCCAGTGTTTTGCAATAAAGATATAATGAAATATACAGAACAGATTTGTCAAGTAGGCTTAGTACTAGTGCTCTCTAACCACCTCTGCATGTGACGCTGCCTGGGATTATTTTAAGCAGAGAACCATCATTTTATTTTTTCTTCCTGTTCTAGTGATGATATCAGAATCACATTATAGAGTAAAATATTTTATAGTGTTTGAGAAATGAATTACAGGGGGGACCAAAAAGAACAATGTAAATAACATATTGTATAGCATTTAACTCTGTGGCGGTTTTTCTTACATGGTTACGTCACAACACCCATGGCTAAAGGTTTAATTATTTGATGACATTCTTATAATGAGAAAAAAAATAAGCTCAGATGGTTCCTTTATAAAACCTGTTTAGTAAGATTGTATTTTCAACATCTTTTTTTGGCAGTTGTTACATTTGAATGCAGTGTTTGTAGTTTAAGCAAGAGGCTACTGTTAAAATCAGTATATTGGAGATACAGTATCCTTGCATTTGAGGGTTCTGACTTACCCGAAACATAGATAATACATTAGATAGAGCAAAATATAAAAGCATCTTAGCTTGTGAAGAGGAGTAGAGGTCTAAAAAGACCATAAACTAGATATTACCTCTAATAAAAAAAAATATATATTAGAAAGTTACCTGTGTGTAAATGATCTCTGGTATTAACCTACACGTATTCTGGGTCCTGATGTGAGGTCCAAAAATGATCTTAAAGGGACACTGAACCCAAATTTTTTCTTTCGTGATTCAGATAGAGCATGACATTTTAAGCAACTTTCTAATTTACTCCTATTATCAATTTTTCTTCATTCTCTTGGAATCTTTATTTGAAATGCAAGAATGTAAATTTAGATGCTGGCCCATTTTTGGTGAACAACCTTGGTTGTCCTTGCTGATTGGTGGATAAATTCATCCACCAATCAAAAACTGCTGTCCAGAGTTTTGAACCAAGAAAAAAGCTTAGATGCCTTCTTTTTTTATATAAAGATAGCAAGAGAACGAATACAAATTGATAATAGGAGTAAATTAGAAAGTTGCTTAAAATTGCATGCTCTATCTGAATCACAAAATAAATAAATTGGGTTCAGTATCCCTTTAATAAATTATTTTATTTTTACAGTGAAAATAATCTTTTCTGTTTTTACCATGGTACCCATATTGTCCAAAAATATATGAGTGTAGATCAATACGTCCTCATCCTGTCATAGAAAGAAAACATTTAGACACAAGAAATATTTTGTTTAGTATTAATGTAACTCCCCTTTAGCCAAACACACTTCCACAAAGATGTTGACATGTTTATGCATTGAAGAAAAGACATTTGTTTTTGACTGTCCCATCATTCTGAAACAACTGCCATCACTTAATTATCGCTTACAAAATCGTGTTCTTCACAAGAGATCTGTTGAATAGTCAGTGGGGAAAAGGTCTGATGAATATAGGGGATGATACTGTCACTGGAATCCAGATTGACCAATGACAGCCATGGAGATAAAGGACTTTGAGAATATTGTCTTGGTGGAAAAGCACTTTCTGACTCAAATTGCCATAGTAGCAACCAGTTATGGTCTCTCCATGCTTCTCAATGTTATGGTTTTCTCCTTGATGAAGTCAATGATTAAAAGTCCCTCTGCATTGCTAAACATAGATGCCATAATCTTCCCAGCACTTGTTTGGATTCATGGTGACAAATCTCCCATAGAAGTCATCAGAATTCTTCTCAGAAGCTCTTGTGAGCTCTTTATCTGCTGTCTCTTCTGAACTGCAGTCATTCAGGGTACCCTACATGCTGACAATTTTCTCATGTCCAGAAATTTGACTTCAATTGACTGTACTGTGTCATATGACACCTTTGTTCTCAGCTATGGTGTGTATTGCTAATATTCTGTGACCCATCATTATGTCTTATTGAAAGAGTGAGAGAGATAGAGAGAGAGATATAGAGAGATATTAATGGTAAGTAAAAAAAAATGCTCTTATACTACTTTAAATAGCTATTATTTGGAATGGTAGCATTACAAAAGAAAAAAGTATTATTATATAGAATTCAAATGAAATAAGTGCTGGACTTTTCATCTCAGGTAAAAATGAAAAGAGTGTTTACATATCATCTGGCATTTATATGTTATGTTTATACCACCAACTAGTCCTTGCCTTAAACTAAGCATCATCGAAGGTTTAGACTTTTTTATTTCATTTACAAGTATTTTTGCTTTTAAGATAATTGGTTTAATATAAATTAAGAATATAACTTGAATTTTAATAGAAAACATGACACTTAAGGTGAAAATGATATGGCTTATGCAACTGCTATATATGCTTTCCTTTTTTCTGATTGGGTTGTCGCATGCAGCAGTAGTATTTGTTCATATATTTCGTACACTCATCTGCCAGTATGTCATGAATTTAGTTTAAGGTAACGGTTGGTATAAACAACAATGTGATATACTGTGCTTTTGTTTTTGTATTGTTTTGGTTATTTTTTTAAGGAGAACCAATTCAAATGCTATAACCAATGCAGACCTATTACATATAGACATCCCATCAGTTTAAAACTATTCAGTGTTTTTATGAAGTCAGTTCATAAGGCCTTAAAATTATATGTACGTTTGTGCAACGAAAAAAAGTTACATAATTCCACAATTTTCCCCCTTCTCACATTCTGGTGAGGCTAAATTGGAGCATTATACTCTTGACCAAAACATGAAGTTACCAAAAAAGTAGTAAAATAAGTTTTTCATACAAGTTATTGTTTAAAATATTCCGATTTGTTTAAATAATATGTAATCAGTACATAGTACAACTAAACAAATGCACCCTGCATGAAAATCTGCTTGATCCTGTATAGATGTAGACTAATGTCAGTGACTCCAGTCTTTCTGAATATGCAGATATTCTAATATACAGTATCATGCTTAAACTGTGCCTGTCCTTTCAAACCAGGGCTGGTGACTTGGTTTTTTTTGTTTTGTATTTTCCCAGATTTATATAGGGGCTGGAACTATTATCTTTATAATTGAATTTGTTGCACATAGAGAAAAAAAAATGTTGAAATAAAGCCCCTTTGCTAGTTGGTTTCTGATCATATCTATAAGATTATTTTTTGTGTTATTTAAAAAAAATGTTTACTCCTGAATGTTAAAGAACTGTATTGACAGAAAACAGTGATGAATTCTTGTGTAGACTTAAATGTGTTTAGGATTCCCACAGCATGCTTGGATGTGAGTTATTCCATATTCTTTTTCACTCCTCTACCCTATTTCATTTATCACTCCCAAATTTACTTGATACTATGTGCTCTTTATTTATGACAGTGCATGGCAATTATCTACATCTGTAAGGTATTTAGCTTGGTTACACAGAATTTTGCCAGAAGCTAAACATATGATTCCTGCCCATCTGCAGCGTATTCCCTGTTATAATCTTGTTAAATACAGCCTACTTATGGAATATAGATAGGTGATAAATGATAGATAGATAGATAGATATATAGATAAAAAATGGAGACTTCTGTTTTTTATGGTTTTTATTTTGTGGTGTTTATTTTTTTATCATCTTTAAGTGCCCAGATATATATGTCATGTTTGAGTAGTTATATGTTGGTTGTCTAGGCAGCTTTCACAAAGCTGGTCAATACACTCGCTGCTCAGCTGGCCTTGCAGGATGTCACTCACTGTACAAACCTTGATAACAACCTCTTTATAAACTTGGAGTCTAGTTCCAGCATCTTTTATGAGATTTTCTAGTATGGAGGGAGACCCTTAGAATTTATAATACACTTTATGTTTTGAGTAGGAATGACTAAACTTTATCGATATGATATATCTATATTTTAAATTTTTTCTCCTTTTGCTTATGATTTGCTGACTTCATTAAAAAAATACTAAAGAAGAATTAATCTGGCTATCCAATACTCTATGAAGTATAATACCTTGGAGCTGTTTTCCTTTTGAAACTCAAGTTAATGATCCATTTTTGCAACATTTGATGGCGGAGGATAATACCCCACTAACAGATCCCATGAGCAAGAAGCTGCAAGCAGTCGTATAAAACATTTTGAGGTTACAGACATATTTTATCATTCAATTAGCACTGCTTTTTTGCCAGGATAATAAACAATGTGGGCTAGATTAAAAGGGGCGCACTAACAGCGCTCAATCAGTATTGAAATATTGTGCAACGTTAATTTAAGCGCATATTACAAGTTGAAAGTAAACGCACAAGCACAATCGAATTTTACTGTGTCAGGTTAACGCGTCTGAAGACCTTGCATAAAGGGTTAGGGATAAATTAAAAGTTGAACCAAAAACACAGCATAAATACATTAAATTAAATGGTTACACTCATATAAACACTATCTGATCAAAATAATCAATATAAATATTAATACAAAATATTTATATTTATATATTTAATTATCTATATTAATAATAAAAATTATAAGAGTTGATAGATATATGGCATATGGCCAGGTATTTGACTGCAAAGGGCTATAGTGTGTGTGTGTATGTATATATATATATATATATATATATATATATAGTAGTCAAAAAGAAACAGAAACCGGTGAACTCAGCTCAAGCCCGATCCCAATACATCCTCCAACTTGTGGGTAAAAGCCTTCAGCTCCAACAGAAACAAAGGCAATCAATCTCAAGAGTGATCGCAATTGACAAAGCAGTTAGCAGAACTCAAAAGCAGAGATAATTGTAGTAATATGGAACAACTAAAATGGGATAAGTGGATGTTGGAATGCTATATCCATTTAAGAATCATCCCTAGGGGGTTAAGACTTAGAACATTTCCTACTTTTACCACTGATGATAAGTTCTTCATAGAGAAATGGAACAACACCTTGTCTGATTGCTCATTTAAATTAATGGAACTGATTATAGAGTTTAAGGATGAACAGATTAGAACAGTCAGGGAACAGATAGAAACTCTACAAAAAGATCTTGATTTATGTAAACTTGAATCCAAATATAAGGAATATGACAATCTTAAAAGACACTAATTGCAGCACTTAAAAATTATTTAATTAGAAATAAGCAGGAGAAATGTGCAAGGGACGTGTCAGATTTAATCAGGATAGGGTCTACATCTGGCAAAAAATATCTAGAAGTAGATCTAGAAATAGAAACACTGGACGGAGGAATAATAAGAATAATACATGCACTTTAGATGCCAATATGTCAGGGAACACAGACTCAGGAGACAATTCAGATCATACAGATAATGAATCATCAGAGAGGGTCATACAGGAAAGTGTAGATAACACAGTTAAATCTATACTCAAGTCCCAACGTCAACCAAAGAAGACAGTTGCATTTAGCAAGGGATCTGAAACATCAGTTGCCAATCTGAACACAGGTACTAAATACTCAGGTATAACTACACAGGATGCCATGTCTGCAAACTTGGATAGGGATTCAGTGGAGATAAACCAGGTTTTTCAGCTCCCCTCAGGAAACCCCACAAAAGTAGGAGGGGGGCGGCAGAAAGCGGAACCATACTAAAAATGAATCAGCCAAGATACCCCCAGAGGCAAGCAAGGACCACACGCAGAGCAAATATCATCAGTAGAATTGAGTAATAATGTCATAAATTTGACCAAGTATGTTTTGAGTGATATTGAAAGGAGACTCCTAAGCTTTGGTTTGGGTTTTGTTCCATCGACAAGGTTCAACTCGTTTGAAACTCTTGTTGACGTGAACAAACTTATCAGACAGTTTACCCTGAGAAAACATTATTCTACTGAAGGTAGTTTGGATACGACTCCTGATATGAGTGAGCTTCCGAAAGTTTGCACTAATGATCTTTATTTGGATTTTTTAGAGGAAAGAGAATTGCATACTCTGGGTCTTTTGGAACAGGAAAGCACCTTAGAACAGGGCACGATTAATTCTCATACTGGTTTCAGACCGAAATCAGTCTTTTATCCCGTTCAGAGTAGAGGGGACATTTTAGTCAACTTTCAAAGGAGAATTGAAGCATATTTAATCAAATTGTCTACACAACAACAAAAAGATTTTCCCAACTTGTCTAAAGAGGAGAGGGTTGCCCTAGACTCTCTAAAAAAGAATGAGGATCTAGTGATTAAGGCAACCGATAAGGGAGGAAGCGTAGTGGTTTGGGATGTCAACTCCTACCGAAGTGAAATTTTAAGACAAATAAGTAAAGGTGAGGATTACAGAGTATTACCTGGTAACCCTACTCGTAGATTTCAAACAGAATTAGCATATTTACTTGATGAGGGGCTTTATTTAGGCCATATTGATCACAACACATTCGATTTTCTGATGGTCAAGAACCCAGTGACCCCCATATTCCATGTACTCCCTAAGGTACACAAGTCCATTGAGTCAGTAAAGGGGAGACCAATTGTGGTCGAAAGTATTCTTCAACCCCTTGTGCTGAAGTTATTTAGCTACCTAAGGGACACTAAGCATTTACTGCAGAAAATAGAGAATCTGGATTGGAATAAAAGCTTTGGTTGGCTTACTACAGATGTGGTATCCCTCTATTCGTCTATACCACACAATATGGGGATGGAGGCGATCAGGCATTCTTCAACCACCATGACTAACTATTCAACAGAGTTTACAGATTATTTGCTATCAGTAACACATTTGTGCAAATTTGGTAATGGGCTAGTGGGAGGCTACCCACATTTATGGAGAGGGCAACCCTTTTTATAAGGATATCAAAATATATCATCGGTTTATAGATGATCTCATTTTTGTGTGGATGGGAGGAAGAGAACGAGCAGTTAATTTTGTTGAATTTTTGAATATAAATCCATGGGGGTTAAAGTTTACTTTTGAATTTGATGCAACAAAAAATCATTATCTAGATGCGACATTGATTGCAGATATTACCACCCACTCAGTTGATTCAACCATTTACAGGAAGCCTATATCTGGCAACACTCTGCTGCATGCCAGAAGTTGCCACCCCAAGAGGGTACCCTACTCAATAGCGAAGGGTCAGTTCATCCATACTAAGCGAAACTGCTCCGACAAGTCTGACTGTGAAAAAAAATGTTTGGATCTAGTTAACAGGTTGCAAGCTAAAGGTTACAATAGAGAGACTATTATGAGAGCTAAAACTGAGGTAGTGTGAGGCTCGTGGGATACTCCTCTATCAGACCGAACTCGGCCAGTAGTCTTGTTATCCCGGCGCCGAGTCAGAAAGATAGGGAATATCCCAGAGCAGAGAATATCAGGAAAATGAGGAGAGCGGCACTCACCACAGGCAGGACAGCACAAGGCAAATTAGGAGGACAGGATACGGCAACAGAAAAGTAGTCCAGCAATTTAGGGGTTAAACAGAAGACGTAGTGAGACGGGGAAGCAACAATGTATAAGACCAGTAGCTCAGGGGATAACCAGGTAGCGTAGTAAGACAGGCAAGGTTTCGGCAACAAAGTATCAGTCCAGCAAATTAGGGGTTAACCAGGTAGCGTAGTAAGACAGGCAGGGTTCAGTAACAAGGTATCAGTCCAGCAGATTAGAGGTTAACCAGTTAGCGTAGTAAGACAGGCAGGGTTCAGTAACAAGTATCAGTCTAGCAGATTAGGGGTTAACTAATTAGCGTAGTGAGACAGGCAGGGTTCAGTAACAAATATCAGTCCAGCAGATTAGGGGTTAACCAGTTAGCGTAGTGAGACAGGCAGGGATTCGGCAACAAGGTATAATCCAGCAAACGATCTGTCACTCCCAGGAGCTCACGAAGTAGCACCTATACTTGGGCAGTGACAGGTCGTTTGCTGCCCGTTTACATACCTTTGGAAAGGCGCCAAGAGACCGGCCGGCATCAGGAGCATGTGGTGATGACGTCAGCGCCGCAAACATACTGAGCTGACACAGCCCTAGGTAACGAGTATGGAGAGGACGCCGCGCCCCTAGCAACCGTGCGGCATGACAAGTAGATGATATGGATAGAAATATCCTTTCTTCTGTTAAGTGTGATCAGTCCACGGGTCATCATTACTTCTGGGATATTAACTCCTCCCCAACAGGAAGTGCAAGAGGATTCACCCAGCAGAGCTGCATATAGCTCCTCCCCTCTACGTCACTCCCAGTCATTCTCTTGCACCCAACGACTAGATAGGAGGTGTGAGAGGGCTATGGTGATTATACTTAGTTTTATATCTTCAATCAAAAGTTTGTTATTTTAAAATAGCACCGGAGTGTGTTATTACCTCTCTGGCAGAGTTTGAAGAAGAATCTACCAGAGTTTTTGCTATGATTTTAGCCGGAGTAGTTAAGATCATATTGCTGTTTCTCGGCCATCTGAGGAGAGGTAATCTTCAGATCAGGGGACAGCGGGCAGATGAATCTGCATAGAGGTATGTAGCAGCTTTTATTTTCTGACAATGGAATTGATGAGAAAATCCTGCCATACCGATATAATGTCATGTATGTATACTTTACACTTCAGAGAATTACACTGTAAGAAGTACATAAAGCTGTTTAATAACTAGAAATTATGTTTAACGTTTTTGCTGGAATGTAAAATCGTTTTCATTTGCTGAGGTACTGAGTGAATAAATGTTTGGGCACCATTTTTCCACTTGGCAGTTGCTTAAATCTGTTTTTTTCTGTCAGTTTCTGTTCTCCCTCACTGCTGTGTGTGAGGGGGAGGGGCGGTTTTGGCGCCTTTTCTATGCATCAGTTTTTTCAGTCAGCAGCTCATTGTATTTCCTGCATGATCCGGTTCATCTCTACAGAACTCAGGGGTCTTCAAACTTATTTTGAGGGAGGTAATTTCTCTCAGCAGAGCTGTGAGAATTATAGTTGACTGTGATAAAAAAAACGTTTATTCTGTAATTGTTTCCTGCTTTCAGAATTTGTTATCTTTGCTATTGGGATAAACCTTTGCTAAAGTTGTGTTGTTTACAAGGATTGAGGCTATAACTGTTTCAATTTATTAATTTTCAACTGTCATAGATTTTCTGTGCTTCTTAAAGGCACAGTACGTTTTTAATTGAATTGTATTCCAAGTTGCAAGTTTATTTGCTAGTGTGTTAAACATGTCTGATTCAGAGGATGATACCTGTGTCATTTGTTGCAATGCCAAAGTGGAGCCCAATAGAAATTTATGTACTAACTGTATTGATGCTACTTTAAATAAAAGTCAATCTGTACAAATTGAACAAATTTCACCAAACAACGAGGGGAGAGTTATGCCGACTAACTCGCCTCACGTGCCAGTACCTGCATCTCCCGCTCGGGAGGTGCGTGATATTATAGCGCCGAGTACATCTGGCCGGCCATTACAAATCACATTACAGGATATGGCTTCTGTTATGACTGAAGTTTTGGCTAAATTACCAGAACTAAGGGGTAAGCGTGATCACTCTGGGGTGAGAACAGAGTGCGCTGATAATATTAGGGCCATGTCAGATACTGCGTCACAGGTTGCAGAACATGAGGACGGAGAACTTCATTCTGTGGGTGACGGTTCTGATCCAAACAGACTGGATTCAGATATTTCAAATTTTAAATTTAAACTGGAAAACCTCCGTGTATTACTAGGGGAGGTGTTAGCGGCTCTGAATGATTGTAACACAGTTGCAATACCAGAGAAAATGTGTAGGTTGGATAAATATTTTGCGGTACCGACGAGTACTGAGGTTTTTCCTATACCTAAGAGAATTACTGAAATTGTTTCTAAGGAGTGGGATAGACCCGGTGTGCCGTTCTCACCCCCTCCGATATTTAGAAAAATGTTTCCAATAGACGCCACCACACGGGACTTATGGCAAACGGTCCCTAAGGTAGAGGGAGCAGTTTCTACTTTAGCTAAGCGTACCACTATCCCGGTGGAGGATAGCTGTGCCTTTTCAGATCCAATGGATAAAAAATTAGAGGGTTACCTTAAGAAGATGTTTGTTCAACAAGGTTTTATATTGCAACCCCTTGCATGCATTGCGCCGATCACGGCTGCAGCGGCGTTCTGGATTGAGTCTCTGGAAGAGAACATTAGTTCAGCTACTCTGGACGACATTACGGACAGGCTTAGAGTCCTTAAACTAGCTAATTCATTCATTTCGGAGGCCGTAGTACATCTAACTAAACTTACGGCGAAGAATTCAGGATTCGCCATTCAGGCACGCAGGGCGCTGTGGCTAAAATCCTGGTCAGCTGATGTTACTTCTAAGTCTAAATTGCTTAATATACCTTTCAAAGGGCAGACCTTATTCGGGCCCGGGTTGAAAGAGATTATCGCTGACATTACAGGAGGTAAAGGCCATGCCCTGCCTCAGGACAAAGCCAAAACTAAGACTAGACAGTCTAATTTTCGTTCCTTTCGTAATTTCAAAGCAGGAGCAGCATCAACTTCCTCTGCACCAAAACAGGAAGGAGCTGTTGCTCGCTACAGACAAGGCTGGAAACCTAACCAGTCCTGGAACAAGGGCAAGCAGACCAGGAAACCTACTGCTGCCCCTAAAACGTCATGAATTGAGGGCCCCCGATCCGGGATCGGATCTAGTGGGGGGCAGGCTTTCTCTCTTCGCCCAGGCTTGGGCAAGAGATGTCCAGGATCCCTGGGCGCTAGAAATAATATCTCAGGGATACCTTCTGGACTTCAAATCCTCTCCTCCAAGAGAGAGATTTCATCTGTCAAGGTTGTCAACAATCCAGACAAAGAAAGAGGCGTTTCTACGCTGCGTACAAGAGCTCTTGTTAATGGGAGTAATCCACCCAGTTCCACGATCGGAACAGGGACAGGGGTTTTACTCAAATCTGTTTGTGGTTCCCAAAAAAGAGGGAACTTTCAGACCAATCCTGGACTTAAAGATCCTAAACAAATTTCTAAGAGTTCCATCGTTCAAGATGGAAACTATTCGAACAATTTTGCCCATGATCCAAGAGGGTCAGTACATGACCACAGTGGATTTAAAGGATGCTTACCTTCACATACCGATTCACAGAAATCATTACCGGTATCTAAGGTTTGCCTTTCTAGACAGGCATTACCAATTTGTAGCTCTTCCATTCGGATTGGCTACGGCTCCAAGAATCTTCACAAAGGTTCTGGGCACTCTTCTGGCGGTACTAAGACCGCGAGGAATTTCAGTAGCTCCGTACCCAGACGACATACTGATACAAGCTTCAAGCTTTCAAACTGCCAAATCTCATACAGAGTTAGTACTGGCATTTCTAAGGTCACATGGATGGAAGGTGAACGAAAAGAAAAGTTCACTCGTTCCACTCACAAGAGTTCCCTTCCTGGGGACTCTTATAGATTCTGTAAAAATGAAGATTTACCTGACAGAGGACAGGTTAACAAGACTTCAAAGTGCTTGCCGCACCCTTCATTCCATTCAACACCCGTCAGTGGCTCAATGCATGGAGGTAATTGGCTTAATGGTAGCGGCAATGGACATAGTACCCTTTGCTCGCCTACACCTCAGACCACTGCAACTGTGCATGCTAAGTCAGTGGAATGGGGATTACTCAGACTTATCCCCTTCTCTGAATCTGGATCAAGAGACCAGAAATTCTCTTCTTTGGTGGCTTTCTCGGCCACATCTGTCCAGGGGGATGCCATTCAGCAGACCAGACTGGACAATTGTAACAACAGACGCCAGCCTTCTAGGTTGGGGTGCCGTCTGGAATTCTCTGAAAGCTCAGGGACAATGGAGTCAGGAGGAGAGTCTCCTGCCAATAAACATTCTGGAATTGAGAGCAGTTCTCAATGCCCTCCTGGCTTGGCCCCAGTTGACAACGCGGGGTTTCATCAGGTTTCAGTCGGACAACATCACGACTGTAGCTTACATCAACCATCAGGGAGGGACACGAAGCTCCCTAGCTATGATGGAAGTATCAAAGATAATTCGCTGGGCAGAGTCTCACTCTTGCCACCTGTCAGCAATCCACATCCCGGGAGTGGAGAACTGGGAGGCGGATTTCTTAAGTCGTCAGACTTTTCATCCAGGGGAGTGGGAACTTCATCCGGAGGTCTTTGCCCAAATACTTCGACGTTGGGGCAAACCGGAGATAGATCTCATGGCGTCTCGACAGAACGCCAAGCTTCCTCGTTACGGGTCCAGACCCAGGGATCCAGAAGCAGTCCTGATAGATGCCCTGACAGCACCTTGGGACTTCAGGATGGCTTACGTGTTTCCACCCTTCCCGATGCTTCCTCGATTGATTGCCAGAATCAAACAAGAGAGAGCATCAGTGATTCTAATAGCACCTGCGTGGCCACGCAGGACTTGGTATGCAGATCTGGTGGACATGTCATCCTGTCCACCTTGGTCTCTACCTCTGAAACAGGACCTTCTGATTCAGGGTCCCTTCAAACATCAAAGTCTAACTTCTCTGAAGCTGACTGCTTGGAAATTGAACGCTTGATTTTATCAAGACGTGGGTTTTCTGAGTCAGTTATTGATACCTTAATACAGGCTAGGAAACCTGTTACCAGAAAGATTTACCATAAGATATGGCGTAAATACCTATATTGGTGTGAATCCAAAGGTTACTCTTGGAGTAAGGTTAGGATTCCTAGGATATTGTCTTTTCTACAAGAAGGTTTAGAAAAGGGTTTATCCGCTAGTTCATTAAAGGGACAGATCTCAGCTCTGTCCATTCTGTTACACAAACGTCTGTCAGAAATTCCTGACGTCCAGGCTTTTTGTCAGGCTTTGGCCAGGATTAAGCCTGTGTTTAAAACGGTTGCTCCACCATGGAGTTTAAACCTTGTTCTTAATGTTTTACAGGGCGTTCCATTTGAACCCCTTCATTCCATTGATATAAAGTTGTTATCTTGGAAAGTTCTATTTTTAATGGCTATTTCCTCGGCTCGAAGAGTCTCTGAGTTATCAGCCTTACATTGTGATTCTCCTTATTTGATTTTTCATTCGGATAAGGTAGTTCTGCGTACTAAACCTGGGTTCTTACCTAAGGTAGTTACTAACAGGAATATCAATCAAGAGATTGTTGTTCCTTCTTTATGCCCAAATCCTTCTTCGAAGAAGGAACGTCTACTGCACAACCTGGATGTAGTCCGTGCTCTAAAATTTTACTTACAGGCAACTAAGGAATTTCGACAAACGTCTTCTCTGTTTGTCGTTTACTCTGGGCAGAGGAGAGGTCAAAAAGCTTCTGCTACCTCTCTTTCTTTTTGGCTTCGTAGCATAATTCGTTTAGCTTATGAGACTGCTGGACAGCAGCCTCCTGAAAGGATTACAGCTCATTCCACTAGAGCTGTGGCTTCTACTTGGACCTTTAAGAATGAGGCCTCTGTTGAACAGATTTGCAAGGCTGCAACTTGGTCTTCGCTTCATACTTTTTCCAAATTTTACAAATTTGACACTTTTGCTTCATCGGAGGCTATTTTTGGGAGAAAGGTTCTTCAGGCAGTGGTTCCTTCTGTATAAAGAGCCTGCCTATCCCTCCCGTCATCCGTGTACTTTTGCTTTGGTATAGGTATCCCAGAAGTAATGATGACCCGTGGACTGATCACACTTAACAGAAGAAAACATAATTTATGCTTACCTGATAAATTCCTTTCTTCTGTAGTGTGATCAGTCCACGGCCCGCCCTGTTTTAAGGCAGGTAATATTTTTTAATTTATACTCCAGTCACCACTTCACCCTTGGCTTTTCCTTTCTCGTTGGTCCTTGGTCGAATGACTGGGAGTGACGTAGAGGGGAGGAGCTATATGCAGCTCTGCTGGGTGAATCCTCTTGCACTTCCTGTTGGGGAGGAGTTAATATCCCAGAAGTAATGATGACCCGTGGACTGATCACACTACAGAAGAAAGGAATTTATCAGGTAAGCATAAATTATGTTTTTAAAAGATGCTGAGAGGAATAGGAGAATAGAAAAGGCCACACAGCCCATTACCTTTGTCACTCAATATTCCACTGATTACGAGCAGGTGTCCAAAGTCATACGTAAGCACTTACAAATGTTAACTGCAGATGACCAGTTACGTAATGTAGTCGAACGAGGTTGCCGGTTCTCCTATCGGAGAGGCACAACCATAGGGAATATTCTATCACCCAGCGAATTACGCACAAAAAAACAAAGGGAGTGTGTGGCTTGAAAATAGGGGCATGTACAAATGCGGTTAGTGACCCTGTATTCCTTGCAGCTACATTGAAGGAAAGGCCAACTTTGTGATTTCCACAACGGGCAATGAGTATTCTGTGGAATCCTGTGTAAACTGCAGGTGCAAAAATGCTGTTTACCTTATTTGGTGTAGCTGCAATAACAAGCAGTATGTAGGATGTACTACCCATGAAGTAAGAGAGAGGATCCATCAGCATCTATTAGATATTAAAAGATCCAAGCATAGTTCTGACTTAGCAAAACATTTCATTATCAACTACCACAATGATAACTCAACACTTAAGTTGATGGTCAATCCCTAGAAGTGGTGGGGATATAACTATTGGATCTTTACTCTGGGGACTAGGATCCCTCAAGGGTACAACAGGGTGCATGATGTAATCAATTATTGGGAGTAATACTCTCTTCCCCATAGTGGAACGGTTGATACTAAATTTTCAAAGACAACTGTGATTCCCTTTTTTCTGAGGATTAGTTTGGCTAATCAATAGATTAAAATGCTATTTACTGTAAACATGTCTGCATATCACTACTAACATTTTCAAAGGTTACATACCTATAAACAGTGATAGCCATCTATATATTAGAATTCTGGTCCAGGAGTTGCTTTAGTCAAGCTATACAAATTCATTAGACTCAATATTTCACATAACTAATTATTCTTTTCTTCTCAACATTTATTATATTTTTTTACCCCATAGGCCCATTTTAATAGGCTGAGTATGCAGTTTACTTAATCTGAATGAATATCAGTTCAGTGTATTATTCATAAGGGCATGGGTTAATTCAGAGTTAATTACATTTGTCTCTTTAGTCTCTCTCACATTTTTGTAGAGACTCATGGCAGCTCATTTACCATTGTTCAAAATCAGAGGTTGCGGGGTTTGCCCAATATACCCCGATGACGTATGCCAGTATGAATACAAATACTAATATAGATACTTACTTTTCTGGTATTTATGTTAAGATATATTTATCATATGTTTTCCAGCTTATTTTTTATGAGTTCTGGCTGTTGTACATGAGGAATTTTTAATGTGACCAAAAACTACCAAGTGGGCACAGGGATAAAGAAATTTCCTCTTTATTGCAATCACAGATAAAACAAGGAAGGGCAGGTAAGAACAGCAGGTCTTACGCGTTTCGGCTGTCACTAGCCTTACTCATAGTCCTATGCTGCACCTGTTACCTGCACGAAAATTTAAAGCTCTAGAAACAACCTAATAGGTTAATTAACACCTGCCACTTAAATATTTAAAGGAGCAAGACAGTAGTAGTGTCCATAATATGTACAACAATATTACAATATGTAAGACATACAGAATAGTTTATAGAAGATAACAAATTATTGTTAAAGCATCATTTAGTCAGCAAACAATGAAACATATCTAAACTACCATAATCCAAAGGAACAAAGTCATAATATAATATAGGATTACAAGGCAGGGTCATACAAAATAAATGGATAACAATTTTAACAAACAAAAATTATTACAACCATAAGATATAAGTGGCGTGATTAGCCCCAATACATCATTGCTAGCACCAAAAGTTTATAATATCTGTTTCAACATTGAAACCATAAGGGACACGTGTACGCAGGATAAAAATCCAGAACGCCTCTCTTTTCGCTATTAGATGGTAAATATCACCACCTCTAGGAGGTCTCTGAATGGTTTCAATAATCACCACTTAAAATGATTAGTCAAACCTAAATGTTCGTTTATAAAGTTAGATTCCAGAGCTGAACAATGTTTAGAATTATCTATGTCATTCAAATGTTCTCATATCCGCTCTCTAGTCTCTCTAGTGGTATGTCCTACATACGTCCATTGCACCAAGCTAAATAGATGGCGATCTTGGTGCGGCAATTGGTACAATTATCTAAAGTGTAAACCTTTTGAGTTACATGAGATTTAAAAAAATTACATATAAAGGTATGATTACATGCCTTACAGATTCTCCCACCACATCTGTAATGGCCTTTACAAGTCAGCCAGGAGCTCAATTTTTGGCTTTTGTCCTTATGCCAAGTCATAGAAGGGATAGAATATTGCCTAACGTTTTATTTCTATGGCTAACAAATTTACATCCATTGTGAATAAGAGGAGCAAGACCCTCATCTCCTAACAATATAGGGAGATGATTTTTAATGATTTTACACACAGCATTATATTCAGAGGAGAATGTGGTGACAAACAATACCTTTATATCCTGATTAGTTGCTCAGGGTTTAGTAGAATGCAAGAGACTTTGTCTGTCCATATCCCTAACATTATACTCTCTCAGTATAGTATTAATGATATAGATATCCTTGTTGGGACAGACGAAGTTTCAAGTCTTCACTTTCTTTAACAAACTCAGTAAATTCAGAACAATTACATTTTATTCGAATAAATTGTCCTTTCGTATCACCATATCTACAATGTTTAGGGTGTAAACTCTTAGCATGAAGTAGGGTGTTAGAACTTATTGGTTTCCTGTACAGACAAGTCAATTTTACATAATTCAGGATCACCAATCAATTGAAGATCAAGATATGGAATGGTAGAGGGTTCCCAAGAGTAAGTAAACTTAAGGTTACAATCATTTTGATTTAAGTATTCCACAAAGGCAATTGCCTGTTCTGCAGGTCCAAACTATACAAAGAGTAAATCGTCAATGTATCTTTTATACATAGTAATATGGGGTTTAAATTGATTTTCATCTCCAAAGACATGGGACAGCTCCCACCACCCCATAAATAGGTTCGCATAGGAGGGGGCAAACTTATCCCCCATAGCTGTCCCCTGCCTTTGGAGATAAAAATCCTCATTACATTCGAAATAATTGTGGTCAAGGAGAAATTCCAGGACCTGCAGAACAAAGCCCTTGAGATCAGAGGAATAGGATGTTAGAGTATTCATAAAATAGTTAACAGCCTTAATACCCAGAGTGTGAGGAATAGCCGTATATAAACCCACTACATCGACAGTTAGCCATGAGTCACCCGATGGCCATGTGATATCTTCAAACAAAGAAAGAAGATGTTTGGTGTCGATTAGTAGGGACGGGAGAAGGTCAACAAGTGGCTTCATAAGAGTATCTAGCCAATTGGAAAGGTTCTCAAACAGAGAGCCTATACCAGCCACAAGGGGTCTCCCTTTAACCCTATCTTGTGAACTTTTAGGAATAAATGAAAGATGGGGTTCACTGGAAATGGAGGGTATAGGTAATTAAAAGTTTTTTCATCAAGTTCAAAACCATCATCAAGAATATCTTTCAGACAATGTTTGAATATATCTGTGGGATCTGATCTAAGTTTAACATATGCAGTTTTGTCACTATGTTGTCTAAGGGCCTCAATGTTATAATCTGATCTATTCATAACCACAATACTGCCACCTTTGTCGGCTTGGTGTATGACTAAATGATCTCTGGTTAGTAGTTTTTTAATGGCATTCCTCTCGTCTATAGTAAGGTTAGGTACAGATCTATTATACTGTTGTTTTTCAGCAAGGGTAATATGATCCTTTTCCACTTCTTGTTCTTGTGAAACTGATCCAAAAAATACCCCTCTAACATGAGTGGGGTAAAAATCTGATTTAGGAAAAAACCCTACTTGTCTATCCTTGGTTAAATTCTGTTGAAGAGACTCAAATTCCAATTCAAACAATGATAAAGTATTAAGGGTGGTTCTGAAATCGGCTCCATATAGGGTGCCAAGTGGTATACCTATATTACCATCACTCTGAACCTTGGTAACATCCTATATGAGTATTTGTGTGTTATTGTCTGTAAAATATTTTTTCAAGGTAAAAGTGTGGATAAACCGATTGACATCTAATATGGTCTCAAAAAATTCAAAGAAGTGAATAGAACAAAACCTAATCCATATCTAAGAATTTTCCATTCAGAATCAGTTAACTCATCACTAGATAAGTTAATAACATCTAGATATTGTATTTGTTTCTGCTGCGTGTTTGCCTGAGAGGGTATCCACTCCCTCTTCCTCTTCCCCCTCCTCTTGTTCCTTCTCCACCGCATTTTCCTATGGCTCCCCTGTGAAAATCCTTCTGGGAATCAATATTCGGTACATTGATATCCAAACCAGTTGGCAACATTAATGGGGGATGTGGGTAGGCAGATGGTGTAGGGACAACTGTAGGTATATTAGAGGAGGGTCCAGCTGTCTGATAAATGTGTGTGGATACATTAGTATGACCATGGGTTTTAGTTTTATTATTTTTAAGAATAGGTTTCTGGGTGTTGTATTAGTAATGTCTGGTATAGAGGTAGAGGAAGCAATTGCAACATCTAAACCATTGTCATCATCAGTTGAGTCATGGTCAGTATCTGAAAAAGAAACTTGTTTTTTATTGTCATTATAAGGTGATCTGGATCTATTCCTGTGTTTGTTTCGTCCATAGGAGTTCTGGTATCTTTTCTTTTCAAAGGTAGGCAAAGTATAGACATTATTACTGGCATAGTCTTGGGTATCCCTGTCAAGCTTATTTTGTTTCATAGTATTGATCTCAAGTTTGATCTTAGATATAGTTGTTTTCAACAAACTATCCCATTTCAGAGTAAGTTTTTATTTTAAACTGTTAAAGAGGGTGTCGGTATACTTTCTTAATATATATATATATATAACGTTTGTGTGTGTCTAAATAATAATTCTATAATAATTTTTAATAATGTGTTTTACTGTGTATTTACTGTAAATATTTAACATGCTAATGTTCTTCACACAGAGGAAAATATTATTTGAATTTGTAAATTGATATTTTTATATATGTGTGTGTATAAAAGGTCAATGAGTTTCTGGACTCCTGACAGACCCTTGCATCTTTCATCCAGTGCTGCACTAACTATTCTGGAGTCATGGGGAAAGCAAAAGAGTTGTCAAAGGATCTGCGGGAAAATATAGTTGAACTGTATAAAACAGGAAAGGGATATAAAAAGATATCCAAGGAATTGAGAATGCAAATCAGCAAAGTTCAAACTCTAATCAAGAAGTGGAAAATGAGGGGTTCTGTTGAAACCAAACCATGGTCAGGTAGACCAACTAAAATTTCAGCCACAACTGCCAGGAAAATTGTTCAGGATGCAAAGACAAACCCACAAATAACTTCAGGTGAAATACAGGACATGTGGTGTGGCTGTTTCAAGATGCACAATAAGGAGTCACTTGAAGAAAGATGGGCTGCATGGTCGAGTCGCCAGAAGAAAGTCATTACTATGCAAATGCCACAAAATATCCCGCTTACAATACGCCAAACAGCACAGAGACAAGCCTCAAACCTTCTGGCTCAAAGTCATTTGGAGTAATGAGACTAAAATTGAGCTTTTTGGCCACAACCAAAAACGCTACATTTGGGGAGGAGTCAACAAGTCCTATGATGAAAGGTACACTATTCCTACTGTGAAACACAAAGGTGGATCACTGATGTTTTGGGGATGTGTGAGCTACAAAGGCACAGGAAATTTGGTCAGAATTGATGGCAAGATGAATGCAGTATGTTATCAAACAGAACCCCTCATTTTCCACTTCTTGATTAGAGTTTGAACACTGCTGATTTGCATTCTCAATTCCTTGGATATCTTTTTATATCCCTTTCCTGTTTTATACAGTTCAACTACCTTTTTCCGCTGATCCTTTGACAATTCTTTTGCTTTCCCCATGACTCAGAATCCAGAAACATCAGTGCAGCACTGGATGAAAATTGCAAGGGTCTGTCAGGAGTCCACAAACTCATTGACCTTTTATACACACACACCAATTACAAGCAAACAGATCACAAGTGAGGATGGTTACCTTTAATAGCCATTCAAACCCCTTTGTGTCAACGTGTGTGCATGTTTTCAGGCCAAAATCACCAGGGTATGTAAACTTTTGGTCAGGGTCAATTTGGGTAGTTTCTGTTGTCATTATGGTTTAAAAAGAGTAAACACAGTTGATTGATAATAAATGGCTTCAGCCAAACACTAACCATGAGTGAAAGAAAAGTTTTTGTGTTATCATTCATATTGTCTGAAAAATGGATAAGAAATCATAAATTCTGCCAGAGTATGTATATTTATGAGCACAACTGTATATATAAACATATATATATATATATATATATATATATATATATATATATATATATATATATATATATATATATTTAAAAAACAACAACAACAAACAAACCAAAAATTTTTCTTTCTATGTGCAGAACATTGGAATGTAAAATATGCATAATGCACTTTGGGTTGTGCTTTAGGTCTTATGTGGTCTCAGGTTAGCGCACATGCAGAATTAGTTATCTTAAGACACGTTATCTAAATTATTTAAATTAATTATTTTTTTATAAATTATAAAATTATACATTTTATAAATACATAACACACCTTAAAATAACTCATGTTGGATTAGCACATATGAATAATTTGTGTACTTTATTTGAGCAAACCCAACAGGAGTTTACTAATTCTTCATGTGCGCTAATCCAACATGAGTTATCTGAAGGTGAGTTATTTATTAATTAAATATAAAATATTGAAAAATATTTATAATTAATGTAAATAATAATGGATGCACTAAAATATTATAAAGAATCCATTTAATATATATGTATGTTTTACAGTATCTATTGTAATTAATAATAATTATTTATATTTTTAGCAATATTTAATATTTATTAATATGTATATGATGCACCTTAAGATAACTAATTCTGTATGCGAGCTAACCCAGCACCGTGTTAGACCTAAAGAGCGCAAACCAAAGTGCGTTACACATATTTTACATTTCTTCACATAGAAAAAAAATAAAAAAATTGTTATTAAATATACATTTTTGCATATTTTGGATAATGTTAATGTGAAATATTTATCTATACCTATTTATCAATGTGAATAGTTATATACAGATATATATATATTTAATCTATTTAAAATAAAAATGAAATTTTCTTGTATGTGAAGAACATTGGAATGGGAAATATTAATATATTTCTGCGCTCTTCATTGAAGTCTATAAGAAGAAAAAGTTAGGTTGGTCACAATATCTGAAGTCCTTTAGTTATTACACGTCAGATTTCACTCACAATCAACTTGTAATAAATGCGCTAACCCATGCGTGCAAAATCTTTACTTCTGGTGGGTTAATGCTCGAGTGAAATCGCTAAATAGCATGTTACTTGTAATCTGGCCTTTTGTGTATTCGAACTATTGAGTGCTTGACAAATTCCCTAAAATTAAGAATACTTTTTAACAGTTTAAAGCTTATCCACATTACTTGTCAGTTAAACTGTAATAGCTTCCTGAAGCTCAGTCATTTGTTTGAAAATGTCCTGAACAATACTTAAATGTTTAGGATTACTGCTCATTTTGCTTGAACAAATGTTTAGTTCATGGGACCTCATATGTGACTCTCCATCATCTTGTGCTCTTGAGTACGTTTCCAAAGTCTTGTCCATTTAATATCTGTGCATCTGTTGATTATTCGGAAGGAATGCTTAAAAAGAGATGTCACTTGGATCCCACCACGTTTTAGGTGCATCTGTTATCTATTATGGAACCTAAATGTCACCAGTAATCGCCTGGCAAGCATTGACATAAATAAAATAATTCTATAATATGAATATAGTCATTGAGTCACAATCCACCATTAGTAACGTAGTTATAGTAATAGGAACATACTGAAAAAGCTGGCCATTGTTGGAGAGGCTGCTAGATGCTAGTAGAAATAAGTCTAGGGATGACCTTGTAGTTAATAGAGGATTCCATTACTAGCCTGTGAGGCACATATTGTCCCTTTGCCCTTGGAAATGCTTTATGCTTCTCTTTATTTGGTATGAAAGAAACTGCACGTAAACCCCTTCTTCTTTACTTTGCCTGCATATGCTGGGTCTGCCCCTTTAACACTGCATGTCACCACCTTACACCTGTATGTGAATGTGTAACTGCAGCACATTGCCACTGCAAATGCCATGGGCATTACTATCAACTGCCATTCTGTAATGACTGGCATAGGTAATATCGCTGCTATCACTCTTTTTGCCTGCCCCACTCCTAAACATCATGGCATGTCCTCAGATTAGGGAAGGAACTATCCTAAATATATATCCACTTGTTCTCAACAGTTGCTACTCCATAATCATTTAGGCCACTCTTTACCTTGTTACAATGTCTGTGACCTTACTAAATTTCATTTTATTCTTCTGATATGTTCTGTACATTTGAAGCACAATGGGTGTAATGATGGAGCAGATGAGTCTGTGGTTTGGTTACTTTGCGTATCCACCTCTTACATTTGACAGAAGCTAGATATCTTGCAGTTGTGGATGACTGGTACTACATATCATTGTGAAGAAAGATTTTTTAATTAATTTAAAAAGTCTGCTTTTATTTTCTAATTTTTTCCTTTAACTGTCTCTCAATTCTAACCCCCAATTCCACTTTTCAGTTCTCTTATCTAATATTTTGTTTAAAGTGCCATAAAACATGTTGAGATCTGTGCATATTCTAAGATGGCTTATTAAGAAAACTAGTTTGCATAAAATTTGTTTAAAAATTGCTGCCAAGTATTTTAAAATAATTTTTATAAATAAGCATAATTACTTACATAGCTGTGCTTTCTGGAGTAGACCGATCCACCCCCCTTATCAGTGTTTAACATCAGAAACACAGGCATTGTATTGTATTTTAACTGAGTTCACATCAGCTTATTTGCTTTTAGGCATGCTCCAGCAGATAATGGTTGTTGCATTCTACCATATCAATGGTGGATATATATGCAGCCATAAAAGGAAATGTGTGGGGGGAGTTAGAGCTGTACAATTCAGACACTTAAAAGAAAGGGTTAATGTTGAGGCACTGCAGTATACATTTGCAGGTAAAGTAATACAAGTACATATTATTATATTTTGTCTCTATCCCAACTTGTTTTATGTCCCTTTAAAGTAACACCACATATGAACTGATATTTTGTTTTACCTCCACATATATTCCACCTTTTGATGTGTTTCTGTCCTTTGATTCCAGTGGTCCACTGCTAAGTCTTCCTTCCAGAGGATATTTTTTTTTATTTGTCCTATATTTTGTATTTGTCCTGTAAACAATTTCTGCCCTCTCCCCTTTACTGGTAGTCCATATGGGTTGTGTCAGCATCTAGGATTGGATTGGTTGTTATCTCTAAAGTCTTGACAGGTCTCTTCAGGAGAAAACCAGGCATATGAACATGGTAGATATCATATTATTCAACCAAGAGAGTAGCTGAAATTCTAAAGTTTTTCGAGTGACTATTTTTCAGCCTTGTCTGAAAGTATTTTGTAGGCTAAAAACATAGTTGTGCATAGGCATAAATAATAATTTTATTACAAAATCACCACACCCATAGAGCAGGGTGAGATAAGAGGAATGCCTCTAAGCACAAAGTATAGAAAAATAAATAATGTGAGTCAATATTAAAATGTAACCTTTAATGTTGCAAATAAAATGATAGCAAAAAGAGAAAACAGATACACTGTTTGCTGCCCAACACACTTAAAAACACTACAATACTGGTAATAGTATTTAGACTTAAATTGCTACAGTGAAATATGCAAAGATATAAGAGTGGAATATCGCTATGCATCTAACGCAGGATAAATATAACATGCACTGCTACTGCCCGCAGAAGAGCATTGGACTGAGAAGGAATAATATCACTATGGGGCCTATTTATTATTGTGCGAGTGGACATGATCCGATATAGCGTATCATGTCCACTGCACATTGATAAATGCAGACAGCATACGCTCTCGGCATTTATCATTGCACCAGCAGTTCTTCTGAACTGCTGGTGCAATGCCGCCCCCTGCAGATTTGCGGCCAATTGGCATCTAGAAGGGGGTGTCAATCAACCCGATCGTATTGGAATGGGTGGATTTCTGTCCGCCGCCTCAGAGCAGCCAGACAGGTTATGTAGCAGCGGTATTTAGACCGCTTCTTCATATCTTCTGTTAGCCTACTACAGATTTGAAAGTAACAGGCGTTATCTGCCTTGGCTGAGTGCCTATAATCTGATAGAGGGTGTGTGCTTGTTAGATAGACTTATTCCTCTATATAACTTGAATTAAACAACATATAGTTAATCAGCTAGGTAGGTAGCGGACATGATACACTACATGGTATCATGTCCACTCACACTTTGATAAATATGCCCCTATGTGTTAACTGTGTGTGATCAGTCTATTGAGTAAGTGGCAGTGTGGCACACTAGCCTATTTCAGATTTGAACGTAATAAGCATTGCTAACTGCCCGGGCTGAGTGACAATATTCTGATAGAGAGTGTGTGCTTGTTAGATAGACTTGTTTGTGTTAAACACATAAAGTTAATACGTTAGGTAAGTAGCACCATTTGTATACCATAGGATAGATTCGAAATAATAAGCGGTATTCATTGATCTTAGATAGACAAATGAGCACTTAAATAAATTAGCTAGGTAGGAAGCACGTTTTGCATACCATATGATAAGCTAGAAATAATAAGCGTTATTCAATGCTCTTAGACATACCACTCCCACTAAGTACGTTCATTTAAAAGAGTAAAATTAATTAGCTCAGTAGGTAGCACATTTTGCATAACATTGGGTGGACTTAGGACTTATAAGTGTTATTTATTCACTACTCTTGGCTCAAGGCCAGTAACGAAGATAATTTATTCTGGAGCTCGTAAGTATTAGAAATCACATAATTGAATACCAGTAGAGAGCAATTTAAAACATAACAAATATCCCCTAATGCTGTTCTGCGGGCAGTAGCAGTGCATGTTATATTCATCCTGCGTTAGATGCATAGCCTTATTCCACTTTAAGTGTACAGAACAAAAAAAGAGTATACAATAGGATAGTTACTTCTCTTTAGTTAGAACCGCTGCCTTCCAAACAGTCTCTCTCAAAGCTGTACAAACGATTTATATTGGCAGATAGAGGCGCTGGTTCCAAGGGATCTCCAAAGGATTTTTCTCTATGTTTCACAATTTTCCCAGAAGAATTCTGTCTGTATCTGTGTTCAAAGAATATCACATTGGCATAGTATGTCTGAGCACCTTAATACATAAGTGCAGTATACTCACAGAATAGTATCAGCTGGCTTTTTTTTTTTTAAATAAAATGTTTATTTTGCTCATAGTTACCCACATAAAACTTCCCAAGTGATATTATTTAAGATTTGTAAAACATATCTAGTATCTTTTAAATATGATTTTGCCTGTTGAGCATATGGTTGAAGGAAATAATCAATGAAAGCTGAAGTTGGAGGTAAGTGAATCAATGCCACTAATAATAGGCCTACCCGGTGGTCTGGTGGCATTTTTATGGACTTTGGGAATAAAATAAAAAAATAGGAGTTTTTGAGTCCTCCTTGTATAGAAAATCAAACTCTTCTTTGGAGATGAGTTTCTGGTTCTGTGCTTCTAATAAAAGATTATATAATTTAGAAGTAAATTCTTTTTTGGGATTATTTTTTAATATTGTATATGTATCGGGTCACCCAAAATTCTGTATGACTCTTCCAGATAACATTCTCTATCCATAATCACTATCCTTCCACCCTTGTCAGCCTCCTTGATGATGATATCTTCCCTTTTATTTAAATTATTTAGTATATCAAATTCCTTTTTACTTAGATTGCAATTTTTTCCTTGGTAAATTTTCAGTCTCTCATCAGCATTCTACCAAAAATGTCAATATTAGGATCTTTGCTGTAGATGGGATAGAATCTCGAGGCATTTTTAAATTTATTCCTAGGGTTGTCTGTCTGGGCCGGAGTGGGGAGATTATAGACCGGTATGGGTTGTTTAGCGTAGAACCTTTTAACAGTTAAATTCCTAATAAATATTTGTGCGTCAATGAATAATTGAAATTAATTAAATCTCTGAGTTGGAATAAATTTAAGTCCCTTTGAAAGTATCAGTTTCTCCTGTTCACTAATTTCTTTAGTGGATATATTAAAAACTACTTGAGTTATTATCTCCTTTTCCTTTTGTTTCCCTCTTCCTCCCTCTTAATAATATTGAAGTTTTTGGTAGAATTCTGATGAGAGACTTTGAAAATTTACCAAGGAAAAATAAAAATTGCAATCTAAGTAAAAAGGAATTTGATATAGTAAATCATTTAAATAAAAGGGAAGATATCATCATCAAGGAGGCTGACAAGGGTGGAAGGATAGTGATTATGGATAGAGAATGTTATCTGGAAGAGTCAAACAGAATTTTGGGTGACCCGATACATATAAAATATTAACAAATAATGCCAAAAAAGAATTTACTTCTAAATTATATAATCTTTTATTAGAAGCACAGAACCAGAAACTCATCTCCAAAGAAGAGTTTGATTTTCTATATAAGGAGGACTTCTTCCCAAGGTCCATAAAAATGCCACCAGACCACCGGGTAGGCCTATTGATAGTGGCATTGATTCACTTACCTCCAACCTATCAACTTTCATTGATTATTTCCTTCAACCATATGCTCAACAGGCAAAATCATATTTGAAAGATACTAGACATGTTTTACAAATCTTAAATAATATCACTTGGGAAGATAGTTTTATGTGGGTAACGATGAGCAAAATAAACATTTTATTTAAAAAAAAAAAGCCAGCTTTTTTCCTTTGCTGATCGTTGTTTTTTTGTGAAATCACCTGCTGTTTTTTTGTGATATCACCTGTGGAGCTGTTTGCCTGATATCATTCTATAATGACAGAAGCCCTTTTTGGGAAGATTGTGAAATCACCTGTGGAGTCGTTTACCTGATACTATTCTGTGAGTATACTGCACTTATGTATTAAGGTGCTCAGACATACTATGCCAATGTGATATTCTTTGAACACAGATACTGACAGAATTCTTCTGGGAAAATTGTGAAACAGAGAGAAAAATCCTTTGGAGATCCCTTAGAACCAGCTCCTCTATCTGCCAATATACAGTGTTTTTAAGTGTGTTGGGCAGCAAACAGTGTATCTGTTTTCTTATTTTTCTGTCATTTTATTTGCAACATTAAAGTGAATGTAAATTTTGATGCTAAAGTGCCCGGTTTTTAAAAATGTTATTAAAAACAGGGGCACTTTAATTTATCAAAATTTACATTTCACTCCTGTTGTGAAACTTGACAGCAGCTCCAGCATCCTCCGGTCGTCGCAAGCCATTTCTGATGTCAGAAATGATGGATAGGTCGTCCTCCAATCACAGCTTCCCCCCCAGGGGAATCAGTGTCTGATTCAACGCCGTGATTGGAGGAAGCCGGATTCCTCATTTTAGACCCAGGAAGAGGCTTTGCAACGGGTGGAGGATGCTGGAGCTGCTGTGAAGATTAAAAGGTAAGTTTTATTCACAACAGGAGTGAAATGTAAATCTTGATGAATTAAAGTACCCCTGTTTTTAATCGAATTTTTAAAAGCTGGGCACTTTAGCATCAAAATTTACATTCACTTTAAAGGTTACATTTTTATATTGACTCACATTATATTTTTTTCTATACTTTGTGCTTAGAGGCATTCCTCTTTATCTCACACTGCTCTATGGGTGTGGTGATTTTGTAATAAAATGGTAGATATCATAGTTGATTGCTTCTGTCCCTTTCAGATTTTACCATTTAGGTTTGTGTGCTGTAGACGCTCTAGCTTTGTAAGGTTTTCAGGAAAGTTGGCTATTTGTTGTGTTTCTTCATAGCTCTGTTGAAGCAATTCTAGCTGAAAATGTTGCAATATGACCTGAAAATACAAATTTCTTTAGAGGAAATAAAATAAGTAAAAACGATGAGAAAGGGGGAAACATCCTATTTTGTTCTCTCAATGCAGTTCCCAGCAGGAAGATAAGAATAGGAGGTTCTCGTCTGCTCCAGATTAAAGGAACCCGCAGTTTCCGGGTGAAGAAAGGGGGCTCTTTGTCCAGCATTCGCCGGGCCGGCAGCTTAAAGAGCACCAAGCTTACACGTCAGGACTCAGGGTCCGAGAATGAGGATATCCAGCTGTCACAGAGCAGGGACACTGTAACTGACATAGGTAACTCAGAGGAAGGCTCCACTTTACAGCAGAGACTTAGTTGTAGCCCATATCCAAAAATAAACAGCATCATTTCCCTGACCATGACAATTCATTTTTCTGCAGTTTAGAGAAAAATTGTAAAGATTGCAAGTTGCAAGATTAGGGTGCTGAAATGGCAGCATATGAAATAATTTAAATTAAGTTCTGAAGTAAAGTCATATGGGAAAAAGTCTTATTAATAGGGATTACTTAATGCATAACTGAAGAAACCACTGAAAAATGGAATTGTAAGACAATGCAGAAATAAAGTACAATTACTTTCTATAACTTTTCTTCTAGTTACCTGTGACACTTATATTTCACCAATTTTAATGTATTTGTGCAGACTTGCAATTTAATATTTCAATGTTACATTATTTAAATTCCATATTTGTCTATAAGTTTCACACCCCCTCCAATAATTAATGCTGCCAGGTAGGGACATATGACCCTTCTATGTATCTTCTGGTAAATTGCTGCATTCTCCCTCCACCAAGCACACATACATTACCCATAAGTCCCATGTCTTAGACCCTATGGGGGCATAGTGCCTTGTGGCTCAGAATTTCAGCCTCTTTTAAGTCTGGCCTTGTTTGCCTTGGCATAAATACACAGAAGATAGAATTCTATGGGGAGATACAAGGACATACTTTATCCCCTTTAAATGTGCTATACATGCATCAATAGGAGTCATATTTGTAATATTGATTGAAGGCCACTGATTTTCTGATCAGATCTATAAAAAAATAACATTATTAAATATTTTCTATTTTATCCCAAGACAAGTATAATTCTGTTCTGGAAATTAGAGATCATATCAGAAGGTGCCACTAGCCCTGACAATGCAGATTAGTTATATGGTTTGCATCATCATTAAGATGCAGGGAATTTGTTCTCCATTTTTTTGTTTCATCCTCTTGAAAAAGGGGACATGTGCCATTTGCTGTGTTTGTCTTTGCCAGCTTAATTGTGAGCCAGACAAGGTGGGATAAGCTATGTGCTTTGTAGTGTTGTGTTGAAACCATCTGTGCATGGCTTGGAAGGGCAGACGACATTTAATATCTATCATTTATCATGTTTCTGGCTTATCTAACCTTGTGGTTTCCTTGATGTTTACTTTTGAGAAGAAGGGAGTCCATGGAGCACTAGTGAGCCCAGTATTGAGCCAGAAGGAGGCAATATTGGCACAGAGGAGAGCTACCACCGAAACATGTCCTGGCTACATGTGAGTAATATCAGATTAGAAGTAACCCCATATATGTCATTTTTTATAATAATAGCACAGAATCCTACACCATGGACAACCTATAGTTTGTAAAGCTTAAGATTGCTAACTCTAATTGTGATTGATTTTCTAACATTACATTAACAATGACAAATGACAAAAGTGGATTCACACATGCTGATTATATTAAAGAAAATATGTTTTATTATGTAATTCAAATATATTAATATTTGGTGAAAACTGCTGGATTTGCACCAGTTGTGTGATGTTTTTTTATTTCTTTTTTATTCTTTGGAACTTTTGGCACATAGGCTTTATACAATAAAATGCCACATCAGCTTAAAATGTGTGCTTCTGTGTGTTTCAACCATTGGACTGTAGGTCTTGATTAGTCTAGTTTAATATGCTGCTTTGAGGATATAATATAGAAGAATCTGCTTTCTCGGAAGATGGGAAAGCAGAATATGTAAAAGTAACACGTTCCTATAACCTCAGGGATAGTAAAGTCAAAATTCAAGTTTTGTGATTCAGATAGACCATGAAATGTTAAACAACTTTCCAAATTACTTCTATTATCAAATCTGCTTTATTCTTTTTCTATCCTTTGTTGATAAGCATACCTAGGTGCAATCAGAAGCAGCAGTGCACTACTGGGAGCTAGCTCCTGACTGCTGCTGCACATTAGTGTCTTGTCATTGGTTCACTTGATGTGTTCAGCTAGCTCCCAGTAGTACATTGCTGCTCCTTCAACAAAGATATCAAGAAAATGAAGCAAATTTGACAATTGTAGTAAATTGGAAAGCTGTTTAAAACTTTAAACTCTATCTGAAGTAATAAAGAAAAATGTTGAGATGCATGTCCTTTTAAGTTTAACAATTGATTTACGTAGAGAAAGACTATACTGTATAAAAATATGTGTCTCCATTATCTGCAGCCAATGCTCAGATGTTTAAACAGCAGAGGTATAGGCCTCTATTTATCAAGGTCTGTCGGACCTGATCCGACAGTGCGGATCAGGTCATACAGACCTCGCTGAATACGGCGAACAATACGCTCGCTGTATTCAGCATTGCACCAGCAGCTCACAAGAGCTGCTGATGCAACGCAGCCCCCTGCAGACTCACGGCCAATAGGCCGCCAGCAGGGGGGTGTCAATCAACCCGATCGTACTCGATCGGGTTGATTTCCGGCGATGTCTGTCCACCTGCTCAGAGCAGGCAGACAGGTTATGGAGCAGCGGTCTTTGTGACCGCTGCTTCATAACTGCTGTTTCTGGCTCGCCAGAAACACGGGGCATCAAGCTCCATTCGGAGCTTGATAAATATGCCCCATAGTGTTGCCAACTTTAGCTCAGGCTCAACTCGAACACTCTTGTGCCGTGCACAGGACAACAACCTTTTTTTTTTTGCAGAGTACACCTGATATATAAAAGCACATAAACACAAATTCATACATAGATATTCAATCTCTCTTTCTCACACACAAACATACACTCACTCTTTAGCACAGACTCACACACGCAGAAAGACACTGACCAACACTAAGAGACACACACTCTCACACACAAACATACACTCACTCGTTAGAACAGTCTCACACACACAGAAAGACACTGACACACACTCTCACACACAAACATACACTCACTCGTTAGCACAGTCTCACCCACACAGAAAGACACTGACACACACTCTCACACACAAAGACACTTATACATACTCTGACACACTCCCACACAAAGACACACACGAACAAAAGAGAAATAACTGTAGGCATGTGCAGTATATTGCAATTGCACAATGTCACCTTTTTATGGCTGAGGCTGTTTTCCACCAAAGCTGTACATTTGCATGTCCGAGTCTGACTCAGCTTCAAACCCGGACACACAAATGGAAACCTGAACTGTCCTGGTAATACGTGGACTGATGGCGACCCTACTAAGGTATGTTGTATAGATCTGTTATTTGTTGGTCTTCTCAATCTCAGAGTATGCTGACTAGAAAAAAGAAATGATACATTAGTTCTCTGCTTTCAGGTAATGATCTTATTATGCAACCAGCAAAGCTTCATCTGCACCCATGTAGACTACTGTCACCCTCACTGCTATCTGCACCACAGCCGCTCTTGTGCCAGACTTGTAAGAGCCATCAAACTTCTCTATGGAGACACTGTGGACTCACTTAAAGATGACCTGGGTTGTAGCTCAGGTCTTAGAGGGAAGAAAGTGAAAGAGGTATGGTTAATTGTCTTGCTAATAATGTTTTTTGCTCTTAATATTATTTTCTCTATATAGGTTACATCTAGAACCAAAAATTATATGAGTGTGTAAAATTTACAAATGTAAAATAATTTTTATTTTACATTTTATAGGTAACTCCATATAAGTTGTAATCAGCAATATATGAAATTTTGGATGCAAGATTTTATGCTTTTATGCGCATTTGTAAAAAAACATTTATACATGTTGGATCTCATTGACAAACCATTTGTATATGAATGCTAACTGATCTAGAATTAACTGATAAATGCTGAGGCCTAGATTACAAGTAGAGCAGTATTTTGCATGAGATTTCTACTGTGAATTACGCCAGAGGGAGTATACTTCAAGCATATTTGCGCTCGTATTACAAGTTGCAATCCTAATTGTGAGAACTTACAGTATTTCGAGAATGAAGCGGCTCGTTCGTTTCAGTGGTAGAAATGGTACCTTTTTAAGGAAACACCTTTAACAGTATGAGAAAACTTTAAAAGTCCACTATTGTAAACTGGAAAAGTAGCTGCAATTTTTTAATGCAAGAGATTAATATCTCGTACTGTTAATCTTGATTCTTGACCAAGAGGCCTATTTATCAAGCCGTCAACCACAAATACGCTGGAATTCAGCAGCGAAAGTGTGGCAAGCCTGATTTGCCCTATTTATCAAACCCGGATGTTTCGTCACTTCCGGTATTGGACTTCACCCGAATTTTGATAGCTTGTGATGTATAGATTAAATCTAGATGTGTAAGTCGAATTTAGGTGTATGTGTAACTCTGTGTTAGAACATCATAAATGGGTTACTTAGGATACAATTTCTGACACAGAATACAATTCTGGGGAGGTTATGATTACAGAGAAACCTACGAACAAAGAGGCCAAAATTATGGAACAAGATTTGAAAATGAAAACGATAGTTTTGAAAACTACCGAAACCAAGAAAGAAGGCCACAATACTATAACTATAATAGACAACATGATGCCCTCTATCATTATAAAGAACATCAGAGGGATGATATATCCCAATCAATACCAGAGAGATGTGAGGACATCCTCAACAAGAAACAATTATGGAAGAAAAACTTCCCACTCTGATTTCAGACATGAACCCCTAACCTATGGGAGAAGAAACCAAAACTATGGTCAATATACACCAAATTATTATGGGAATAATAATCGGAAACAAAGTTGGAGGGAATACCCCACTTATGACCACAGAAGATATAACCAAACACAACAAGGAGATAAACTAAAGATGGAACTAAATAAACATATAACTCAGGCTCATAAAGACGATTCAAACCCCTCAAATGTCCGGTCTCAACACCCGGCCTCTACCTCAGACCGTGTTTTTTTAGGGGAAAGTCCACACCACCCCAAAGAAAAAGAAAAACAAAGGTCAACATTAAAAAGAAAAAACACGGAGTCAGAAGACCTAAAAAGTCCAACTCAAAAAAGAAGACCTCTAGAGGGAACAGAGGCGGTTCTAAACTAAGGAAGAGAAAGGGACTAACGAAGAAACAACCACCTGATACTCCACAACCTGTTAATGATATAGGATAAACGAGCCAAAGGAAAACCAAAGGGATATTTAATCTGAGCTCCATACAACTGTCAGAAAAAGAAGAATCTATATTAACATATGGCCTAAGTTTCGCTCCAGCAAAAGTGATGGATAAATTCCAGACCTTTATAAGCGCTAAAGAACTAGTTAGGAAACTGACACTCAAAAGACATTTTCTAAAGTCTCCCATCGAAAACTATCTGACACAAACGACAAGAGATCGATACAAACATACAGACCTCAAACCAAGATCGACATTTTACCCGACCAGCAGTAAAGGCAGCGCCATTGAAGCATTCGAAATTAATGTCTGCCAAGATATAAGGAATCTGAGGACTGACAAAATCAAACATATAAAACACAACCTCTCCAAGTCGCAGATGGAAACCATCAAGAGATTGGAAAAGAACCATAATATAACAATAAAACCAGCAGACAAGGGAGGGGGTATAGTCCTCATGGACAGAAGCAAGTACGAGGAAGAATGCAGGAGGATTCTGAGTGATAATAACACCTATCAGAGGCTACATAACAACCCAGTGGTCCAATACAAAAAAGAACTTACTGACAAACGCAAAAGCACGAGACATTCTAAATGAGAGAGAATACAACTACATCAAGACAACACATCCAATCACTCCGGTCTTTTATCAGTTGCCAAAGATTCACAAATCTCTAGACAATCCACCAGGGAGACCCATCATCTCGGGTATTGGGTCTCTAACAAGTAACCTTTCCGAATATGTTGATAGAAATTTACAGAAACGTCACTAAACTACCATCATACGTTAGAGATTCGACTCAAGTCCTGTCAATACTTGAAACACTAGATTGGGAAGACAGCTACATACTAGCCACGTGTGATGGGACGTCGTTGTACACGAGCATCCCACACGAAGCTGGCATAGAAGCATTCGACTTTTTTCTCAAAATGGATTCGGAAGTACTTGAGGAACAACGTGCATTTCTATTAGATGGCATAAAGTTCATCCTGAATCATAACTATTTCTGTAATAACAACATATTCTATAAACAACTTTGCGGGACAGCAATGGGGACCAGGTTCGCGCCGAGATATGCGAACCTTTATATGGGCAAATGGGAATAAATATTTTGGGACTCATGCCCGGCCGGCGCGGACCTGGTCCTATATTTGAGATACATAGATGATATCCTGATAGTCTGGAGAAGCACACTGGAAGACTTAAAACACACTATCAATGTGATGAATCATAATCTAATGAACCTGCAATTTACATATGAATACAGTTACAAAAAATTAAACTTCCTAGACCTGACAATTGAAATTGTTATTGGAAAAGTTGAGACGTCGACCTTCTTTAAGAAGGTCGACTGCAACAACTATATTCATAGCCTAAGTTGTCATCACCCCAATTGGAAGGCTAACATACCGAAGGGTCAACTTTTAAGAATTAGGAAGAACTGTTCTAATCCCCAGAAGTGGAAAGAACAGGCGAATGTCTTAAAGGAAAGATTCATCGAGAGGGGTTACACTAAAGACACCATAGAAGAGAATATTAAAGAAGTTGATGGCATTGACAGAAAGGAACTCCTAAGATACAAAACAAGGCCAGTTACCATAGGGGAAGACAATATCATTAACGTACCCCTGATTACAGAGTACAGCGCCAACAGATTTATCATAGAACGAATAATTAGGAAACATTGGAGCATACTGAAAGAAGACGATGTTATCGGCGAAAAACTAATATCCCAACCAAGGTTTATCTATAGAAAGACCGACAACCTTAAGCAAAAACTGGCACCAAGTATCCCAAAAAATAAGATAAAACGAATCACAGATCTACAAGGAAAACACGTTAAAGGTTTCTTTCCATGCCCTAACTGTAAAGCATGTAAAAGCGGAGTAAAAACTGATGAGTTTTCCCCACACGGCAAGAAAGAAAAATATAAAATTCAGGATCTAATTAGATGTCAAGATAGGGGAATAATATATGTCATCTCCTGTTCATGTAGACTACAATATGTGGGTCAAACATCTAGAACCCTTAAAGATAGGATAAGGGAGCACATCTTATGTATTGAGAGACTGAAAACGGATACTCCATTATATAAACATTTTGCAACAACACATAAAGGAAATATAAAAGACTTCAAATTCCTTGGAATAGAAAAGGTCAATAAAAGCTGGAGAGGAGGGGATCATGAAAAGAAACTGCTATTTAAAGAATCAAAATGAATTTTTCTACTTGATTGTCTCTACCCTAAGGGCCTAAACCATAAGGAAGACCTCTCACATCTTATATCCCTCAGAAGAGACTAATTGATAATAGCTGGACCTCAGAATCTTTCATACTGCCTAAGACAACAAAGTTAAATCAAGATGCTAGATTAGAACATAAGGTTTCAAACGCACTAGAGAGATCACGAAGAATGCATGTGTTTTCACACTAGCTATCAGAAACAACTTTAGTGAAGAAGACCTGATTCCATTATCTAATTTTTAGAGACACTACACTTGATATTAACTATGACCTTACCACTATTAGATGACACAGCATCTTAGGCGAGTACACATGACGACATTCTAAGTAGAATATGGGATATAACACTCGAAAACGACCCATTTTTACATCTATGTAAAATAACATATATATATATGAATGGTTAACAAAATATATCAAATCCCATTTAGATAACGTGATTGAGACATAGATTATTTATCTCACACAAAAAGAATATAGATGAGATACAAATAGAACGGTTGTCATATCTCAGATGGGTATAAGTTTACCTCATCCTGAATAGTGTTACTGCATCTCATATCTTTGTCATATTTTTGTCATATTTTTTGTCACATTTCTGATAGTTTTTTATATAAATTTTTTATATAATTTTTGCAATATTATTTATACTATAGGAGTATACATACAATAGGTGCACATATATTGTAGATCCCATGGACTCATATATCCACAAACCCTTACATAAATTATATTAGAGGATACGCATATAAGAAATCAGGGTATTCCGCAAGCCCCAATATATGTTTTCAAAAAATTGTATTCTGTGTCAGAAATTGTATCCTAAGTAACCCATTTATGATGTTCTAACACAGAGTTACACATACACCTAAATTCGACTTACACATCTAGATTTAATCTATACATCACAAGCTATCAAAATTCGGGTGAAGTCCAATACAGGAAGTGACGAAACATCCGGTTTTGGTTACCACAGACGGCCAGAAATGACGTAATACCCGGTCATATCCGGTTATTATATACGGCCGGAAATGACGTCACATCCGGTATGTCCACATCCAATATATTCGTAATGAGGACAGACAAGAATACATTAAGAAACGAACAACGTCAGCAACAAATTGGGATATCTATTAAGAAACCTAACATATATGAAATACTTATTACAATACAGGAACTAAGGGATAACATGCCAGTAACAATAGAAATATCTATACTGAAACACGTCAGGTTGAACCGGAAGTGATTACGGGTCATACAGGCTATAGGTCAACAGGAAGCTACAGATTGATGATTTTATTTTTAACCCATTTTTTAACACAATTTTTTAACATTATCTATCACTGCTCTTAAATGTATAATATAGTAAGAAGAATGGAAGATTCACTATTAAATAAAATAAAATTGATCAACATATATATATATATATATATATATAATATGTCGCAGCTAAGATAAATTTCCCATCATACATTGGGAAAACAGGAAAGGGCAGACCAAACACTATTTGGCGCCAAAATCAGTCTAGGAACTACTATATAAGGTTTCAGTAAACAACTCCAGTTAGTCTTGAGAAAGGTCTGCTAAAGACCGAAACGCGTCGACTTACTGGTGAGCACATTTCCTTATACAGTATATTTAGCTATTGCTTTATATATGTTTTCTTCTGTTTTTTTGCAGGTTTTTTTTTTTTTTTTTTTTTTTTTTACTATTATTTTGAATGTTGATGTGTATGTTTTTTCATTCTTTTTGATTTTTTTAATTTTCACCTCCACACCATTTTTTACACATTTGGATTGTTTTTACTACACATCTCTGATTAATTGGATTTATTTTTGGGTCACTCATTTTGGACTATTTTTTTGGATCATTGTTTGGCTCATTTTTCAGATCACGGCCATTACTATTTGGAATCACTTGATGGAACACTAAGAATCCTTTTTTCAACTTGGGACTTTACACATCACACTGACATTTGTTTTCAATGGATATTATCACTTTGGATTTTTGTTTCTAGAATTCACCCACTTGTGGGTATTTGGACTTATTTCTTACTTTGAACATTGATAGTATTTAATTGATCTGCTTAGATTTGACGTGTAACACTCAATCACACCATTGATTTTAAAGTTTTTATTGTTCACTGCACAAACTGTTTTTTATTGTATACCGATATGCTTTAACCGGTTATAAATTCTCACATGGATCCATGAGCTTTTTAGACGATTGTAAGACAGTAATTTTTTATGCTTAATTTTTTATGTCTAATTTTTTATGTCTAATTAAATGACACTGTGTTCCTAACCTATTAAGCTTTTTAGCGCTCTCTTACACACCCCAATTTGTATTGCTTTTCTTTTGATAGTCCACTAGGGGACTTTATGTAAGCGAGTTTTAGGAGAAGTACTAGCGCTCAAGTCATTCTCTTTTTTCTGATTCTTTTTTTTCTGACCTATTTATCAAACCCTACAGACCGGCAAAAGTTGAAATTTGTGTCGTAACATACAATCCGTCGGTCTCAGTCTGACACAGATCGATGCTTATTACATTACAGATGTTCCGAATACAAATTTGGTACTATCTGACAACTTTTGTAAGTTATCAACTTTCTAACAGGTACTCTCGCCACTATTCCGGCCCAGCATACCTGGTTTTCAATCCGCCACCCTGGAGGCCGCGGATGCCATAGGAATCAATGGGAGTCTGAAAGCAGCGAAAGCTCATGTTCGATGCTGCCAGATATCCCATTGATTTCTGTGCTAGAATAAAAGTTACGTTTACACCTAACAACCTAACATAAGCCCCAAGTTTAAACACCCCTAATCTGCCGCCCCGACATCGCCGCCACCTACAACTAAATAAATATATGAACCCCTCTCCCGCCGCTTCCGGACCCCGCCACAACTAAATAAATATATTAACCCCTATCCTGCTGCTCCCGAAGCCCACGACAACTAAATAAAGTTATTAACTCCTATTCCGCCGCTCCCCGACACCGCCGCAACTAAATAAATATATTAACCCCTATCCCGCCGCTCCCTAAACCTATTAACCCCTAAACCGCCAGCCCCCCACATCGCCATAAACTAATTTAAGCTATTAATCCCTAAACCTAACAACCCGCTAACTTTACATTAAATATTAACTCATCCCTATCTTATAATAAATTTAAACTTACCTTTAGAATTAAAATAAACTATATTAAACTATTAATTAATCTACCCTAACTATTATACTAAAATTACATTAAATTACATTAAACTATATTAAACTATTCATTAACATACCCTATTATACTAAAATTACATTAAACTAACAATTAAAATAACTATATTACATATTTAAACACCTAACCCTACTCAAATTATTTAAATCTACTATTAAAAATTACTAAGTTACAAAAAACTAACAACTAAGTTACACAAAATCAAAAACACTAAGTTACACAAAATAAAAAACACTGTTACACAAAATAAAAAAATAAATTATCAAATATTTAAACTAATTACACCTAATCTAATAGCCCTATCAAAATAAAAAAGCCCCCCAAAATAAAAAAACCCTAGCCTACAATAAACTACCAATGGCCCTTAAAAGGGCCTTTTGCAAGGCATTGCCCCAAAGAAATCATCTCTTTTACCTGTAAAATAAAATACAAACACCCCCAACAGTAAAACCCACCACCCACACAACAAAACCCCCCAAATAAAGACCCTATCTAAAAAACCTAAGCTCCTCATTGCCCTGAAAAGGGCATTTGGATGGGCATTGCCCTTAAAAGGGCATTTAGCTCTTTTTCCGCCCAAAGTCCATAACCTAAAATTAAAACCCACCCAATAAACCCTTAAAAAACCTAACACTAACCCCCGAAGATCCACTTACAGTTTTTGAAGACCCGACATCCATCCTCAACGAAGCAGCAGAAGTCCTCAGCGAAACCGGCAGAAGTCTTCATCCAAGCTGGCCGAAGTCTTCATCCAAGCCGGCAGAAGTCTTCATCGAGACGGCATCTTCTATCTTCATCCATCCGGCGCGGAGCGGCTCCATCTTCAAGACATCCAGCGCGGAGCATCCTCTTCTTCCGACGTTCTCTGAAGAATGAAGTTTCCCTTTAAATTACGTCATCCAAGATGGCTTCCCTTACATTCCAATTGGCTGATAGAATTCTATCAGCTAATCGGAATTAAGGTGGAAAAATCAGCCAAAAGGATTGAGCTTTCATCCTATTGGCTGATCCAATCAGCCAATATGATTGAGCTTGTATTCTATTGGCTGATTGGAATAGCCAATAGAATACCTAAACCACACCCCCCACATCGTCAACACTACCTAACCTATTAACCCCTATACCGCACCACCCCCACATCGCCAACACTAACTACACCTATTATCCCCTAAACCGCAGTTCCCCGACATCGCAGACACTAACTAAATCACTAAATAAAGCTATTAACCCCTAATCCGCCGACACTAACTAAACCTATGAACCCTTAAACCACTGTTCCGAAACATCGCCAACACGAACTAAACCTATTAACCCCTAAACTGCCATTCCCAAACATCCCAAAAACAAACTAAACCTTTTAACCACAAAACAGCCATTCCCAAACATCCCCAAAACAAACTAAACCTATTAACCCCTAAACCGCCGTTCCCAAACTTCGCCAACACTAACTAAACCTATTAACCCCTAAACCGCCGACCCCCACATCGCAACAACCTAAATTAAACTATATTAACCCCAAAAGCTAACACCCTCTAACTTTAACATAATTTAAATACACCTAAATTAAAGTTACAAATTATTAACTAACTACCTATTTAAAACTAAATACAAACTTACCTTAGGGCTGGCCTTAGAGCAAGGCATACGAGGCGGCCGCCTAGTGCCCCGCGGTCAGGAGGCCCTGCCGTGCCGGTTCAAACAAAAACATTTTTAATAAAAAAAATATATATATATATATTTATTTATTTTTTTGGCGCCATTTTTTTTGGGGGGGCGCAATTTTTTGCCCGGGCACAGGTGAGTGACAGGTGGCACTGGGCGAGTAGGCGACTGTTACACATGCTCCTATGATCTGAATGATTGGAGGATTATACTATTATTCTCCAATCATTCAGATCCTGCATGGCTATGAGGGTGGTGACTGGTGGTGAGAGGGGAGGAGGAGCAGTGAGAGCATGGTTATGTCACTACCGTCACCCACGTGAGTCAGAAAGTCAGTGGAGGAGAGGCGAGCCGTGAGGAGGAGGTAGGAGCAGAGCAGCAGCAGAGCAGTTGTCGCGCAGCAGAGATAGTGGGAGTTGCAGCAGAGTGGGAGTTCAGTGTGGGACTGAGGAGTATGTAAGTCAGGGGCTTGCTGGGCGGTGATGATGGATATTAGAAGTCTATATGTGTCATGATTACAGTAAATGCTTGCAGCTGTAAGTGTAGCTATTGACTATATGCCACCTCTATATGTCTGATTACACTAAATGCTTGTAGCTGTATGTAAATGTAATAGTGAAAGACAGCACCTTTTTTCCTCCTGGGGCGCAGGAAAGGGCTAGCCAGACCCCAATGTATATTCAAAAGAAGTAGTTTTGCAGCCTCCAGTTAGATTTTAAAAAGACCTTTATTCATTTCTTACAGGGTCCATCATATCAACAACGTTTCAAACCTATGCCAGGTTCTTAATCATGTCTATTGAATAGTATACAGGTGTGTCTTTTATACCTGTCCAACTTCTATCAGATTACACATTAGTGCCATCTTGTGGTTAAAATTTAAAATTACATGTGATAAAATGATGATACTCAAATAGATTTATTTTACATTTTTATATATAGAATCAATTTCTCTGATTTCTTATATGTGTTTATCACATGAAATGTTAAAACCAAGCTAATATATATACAATTAAAACCTATACACATAATAATATCAGAATCAATTATGCTACTACAGATATATGCTACAACTTTGAATTAGAAAAATAATGACCATTCAAAATCTTTATTAAGACCTTCAGGTATCATTGTGCTTAATTTATTTATCCAAAACATCTCCCTTTTTTTAAGCAAATGGTCCCTGTCACCTCCCCTCCTGGGTCTGTCAACTTGTTCAATAACTTGAAATCTAAGTTGACTGATGTTATGACCCATGGAGAGGAAGTGACAGGAAACAGGAGCCTCTATATTTTTGTTTCTGATGTTGGATTTATGTTCAGTGATTCTTGTTCTTACCTCCCTACTTGTTTCTCCTATATAAATCCTGGCACACGGACATTTAATGAGATATATGGTGTATGTACTTCTGCATGTCAAATATTTCTTTATTGGGTGTTTAGTTCCCTTAATGGGATGAAAGAATTCCTTCCCTTTTATTATCGAACTGCAGTGACTACAATGTAAACAAGGATAACAACCTCTATTATCAGATCCTATTGTTGTTTGTGAAGTTTTCTTTTTGCTACCTATATCTGCCCTTACCAATAAGTCTCTCAAATTCTTAGTTTTTTTATAAGCTACCATAGGAATATTTTTAAAGTCCTCGACTTGGGGATTGCAGTCTCTGAGTATGTGCCAGTGTTTATTTATGATGTGTGATATTTTTGTTCCTAGAGAATTGTATTGAGTTACAAATATCATTCTGTTTTATTTTGTTTTATTTTTTATGCTGTTATCTTCCTTATTTTTAAAGTACTCTAATTGTTTTGTAATTAATTCTTCTGGATACCCTCTTCTTTTGAATTTTTCTGCCATTTCAGTTAGTCTTATGTCACATTTCTTTTCATCAGTCACTATTCTTTTCACTCTTTTAAATTGACCTTGAGGTATTGCTTCTATTGTCTTTTTTGAATGAAAGCTGTCGTATTGTAGTACTTTATTTTTATCTGTTGGTTTCACATATAAATCGGTTTTCAAGAAACCTTGTTCTTTATATACAAAAGTATCTAAAAAAGCTACTCCTGTTTCCTCCATGTTGAGTGTGAATTTAAGACCAGCGACAGATGTATTAAGATGTTGAACAAATTGCAATAGGCTACCAGTGTCACCCCACCACATGCCAAATATGTCATCCACAAATCTCCACCATGCTGCACCATATTGTAAAAATAATGGATGTGAATATACAAATTTCTCTTCTACATGGGACATAAAAATGTTGGCATGTGTTGGGGCAACACTGGAGCCCATTGCAGTGCCTTGCTTCTGCAGAAAGAAGGTGTCTTGAAATAAAAAATAATTTTGATATAATATGATGGATAATAGATCTATTAGGAATTGTATTTCTTCCTCATTATATTTGTTACTTACTTTCAATGTGTTAGTTACTGCTTCAATTCCACTGGTATGTTTGATTGATGTATATAAGCTGGTAACATCTAATGTGTACAGAATGCATTTATCTCCAATCTGTCCAATATTATTTAATTTAGCAAGAAAATCATTAGTATCTTTTAGATAAGATGATGTATCTAATAAGTAGGGCTGTAATACCTTATCTAAAAAATTGCAATTTTTGAAAAAATAGAATTTACCCCTGCCACTATTGGGCGTCCTGGTGGTTGAAATTTATCTTTATGTATTTTAGGTGAGATGTATATAACTGGTCTTACTGGGTTTTTTTCAATTAAGCATTCTTTGAATTCATTTGTAATGATACCATTTTTAACAGCTACATTAGTGATGTGTTCTATTTCTTTCCCTATTTGGATTGTGGGATCTCTAGTCAAGGCTTCATATACTGTAGTGTCATTTAGTTGTCTTTGTATCTCATTCACATAATCAATTTAATTTAATAGCACTACTGCTCCGCCCTTATCTGCCTCCTTTATTGTAATTTCATTGTTATTTTTTAACTTATTAATGGCTTCTTGTTGTTTCCTATCAATTTGCACTAGTTCTCTCTTTGAATTGAATTTACTTTTACCTTTAATACCAAATGTTTTGGGGTCATTGAATTTTATGTCCTTTTTTTAGCATCAGTCTTAATTGCTACAGGTATTTCTGTCATACTTTTAAGTGTAGAGAAATGTACCTTGAGTTTCAATTTTCTGAAAAATCTCTCTAATTCTTGTTCTATGATAAATTCATCATGTGTGTTTGGTAAACAGTATGATTATTTTTCTAATTCAAAGTTGTAGCATATATCTGTAGTAGCATAATTGATTCTGATATTATTATGTGTATAGGTTTTAATTGTATATATATTAGCTTGGTTTTAACATTTCATGTGATAAACACATATAAGAAATCAGAGAAATTGATTCTATATATAAAAAATTAAAATAAATCTATTTGAGTATAATCAGTTTATCACATGTAATTTTAAATTTTAACCACAAGATGGCACTAATGTGTAATCTGATAGAAGTTGGACAGGTATAAAAGACACACCTGTATACTATTCAATAGACATGATTAAGAACCTGGCATAGGTTTGAAACGTTGTTGATATGATGGACCCTGTAAGAAATGAATAAAGGTATTTTTAAAATCTAACTGGAGGCAGGAAAACTACTTCTTTTGTAGCTGTATGTACCCACTTCTCTATGTGTCATTACAGTAAATGCTTGCAGCAGTAAGTATAGATTTGGACTATATACCCATCTCTATATGTGACATTACAGTAAATGCTTGCACCTGTAAGTGTAGCTATTGACTATATACCACCTCTATATGTGTCTTACAGTAAATGCTTACACCTGTATGTGTAGGTATTGACTATATACCCACCACTGTATGTGACATTACAGTAAATGCTTGCAGCTGTATGTGTAGTTGCTAGCTATATACCCACCTCTGTATGTTTCATTACAGTAGATGCTTGCAGTTGTATGTGTAGCTATTGACTATATACCCACCACTATATGTGACATTACAGTAAATGCTTGCAACTGTATGTGTAGCTATTGACTATATACCCACCTCTGTATGTGTCATTACATTAAATGCTTGCACTTGTTAGTGTATCTATTGACTATATATTCACCTCTATATAAATTTGCAAGAATAAAATCTACTGCTTATTTGAAATTCAGAGTAGGTGTTACATCATTGTCTTTTTATTATGCACTTGTTCATTATGTATTTCCACTGTAATCCTAGTTTATTCTACAAAGTGATTGCTTATATTGGCGCAAGATCTAATTTGCATGTGTCCGACAGTATACAGACTGTACTTAGATCTTAGCTTATGCTATAAACTGACACACAGTAAAATAGGAAGATCATATTTGGTTGAAACATAAGTTAGTTTTATATTTTGTGTGTGTGTGTGTGTGTAGGGGGGCTGCCTGTGTGTGTGTGTAGGGGGGCTGCATGTGTGTGTGTGTGTAGGGGGGCTGCCTGTGTGTGTGGGCTGTGTGGGCTGCCTGTGTGTGTGGGGGGGCTGTGTGTGTGGGGGGGGCTGTGTGTGTGGGGGGGCTGTGTGTGTGGGGGGGGCTGTGTGTGTGGGGGGCTGTGTGTGTGTGTGTGTGGGTTGGCTGTGTGTGTGTGGGCTGGCTGTATGTGTGTGTGGGGGCTGCCTGTGTGTGGGGGGGGGGTTGCCTGTGTGTGTGTTTGTGGGGGCTGTGTGTGTGTGGGGGGGCTGTCTGTGTGTGCACACGTGTATGTACTGTATATATCTGTTTACCTGTGTATGTGTCTGAGTGTGTGTGTGTATGTGTATATAAGTATCTCTGTGTGTGTATTATATCTGTGTGTTTGTGTGGTACAGTGCATTGCCCCATTTCTTTTAAGTATTTTTTGTTCTGGGTAGAGTTCTGCCTAGGGTCCTGCACTTGCTAGGGCCGGCCCTGGCATCTCTGTAATGTTCTTGTTATCATAAGAAAACACATAAAAATAAGGCCCAGTTTAACTCAACTGTTCCTAATTGTCAGCATAATTCTTTGTTATATACATAAACAGTTGTTCCAATAGTACAAATGTTATTTTGCAATACATACAATGTTATAGTGCTCCACATCAGTGGATTTATATGTTTTTTTATATATATTTTTATTACCTTAAATGATTTTCTCCCATTTTTTTTTATTTTTAAAGCAGTGAGGGCGGGGATGGGAGCGGAGATTTGGCGGGGTTTGGAGCGGAGATTGGGGACAGAGTTGGAGACGGAGATTTTGTGGGGTTGGGGGCGGGTAGAAAGGGGCCCCATTTTGTCATCCTGCTTTGGGCCCCGCAATGGCTAGGGCCGGCCCTGATTTACCTGTGAAATAAAACCTAAGCTAACTACAATATAACTAATAGTTATATTGTAGCTAGCTTAGGTATTATTTTTATTTCACAGGTAAGTTTGTATTTATTTTAACTAGGTAGACTAGTTAGTAAATAGTTATTAACTATTTTCTAACTACCTAGTTAAAATAAATACAGACTTACCTGTGAAATAAAAGTAAAACCTAAGCTGCCTTACACTAAAACCTAACATTACAAAAATAAAATACCTACCATTACAAAAAAATAATAAACACTAAAACTACAAAAAATAAAAAATACGACTACTACAAAAAATACCAAACGAAATTATCCAAAACAATAAAAATTATTCCTATTCTTATACCCCGATTAAAAAAAAAAAACCCACCCCAAAATAAAAAAAACCTAACTATAATAAACTACCAAGGGCCCTTAAAAGAGTTTTTTGTAGGGCATTGCCCTAAAGAAATCAGCTCTTTTGCTAAAAAATAAAACAAACACCCCCTAACATTACCACCCCCCAAACCCACAAAATAAAGGAAACACTAAAAAAAAAACTAATCTACCCATTGCCCTGAAAAGGGCATTTGTACGGGCATTGCCCTTAAAATGACATTCAGCTCTTTTACTTCCCTTAAAAGGGCATTCAGCTCGTTAAGAGTGCCCATTAACCGTAATCTAAAAAAAATAATAAAAACATTCTAATACCCCTTTTTAAACAAAAAAACCACTCCAAAATAAAACAAATCCCTAATATATAATAAACTACCAATAGCCCTTAAAAGGGCCTTTTGTAGGGCAATGCCCTAAAGAAATCAGCTCTTTTGCTACAAAATAAAAACAAACCCCAAAATAAAAACCCTAACTATAATAAACTACCAAGGGCCCTTAAAGGGGCCTTTTGTAGGAGCGGGCGATGCACAGAGGCAAAGGTCCAGGCGGAGGTCCATTGAATTGATAATTATTTTTTGTAATGTGTTTTTATTATTTTTGGGGGCCAGTAAAAGAGCTGAATGCCCTTAATCTAAAAGAAAACACCCCAAAAATAATAAAAACACAAAAATAATAAAAACACATTACAAAAAATAACAAACGAATTATTAATTAACTATTCTAATACCCCTTTAAAAAAAAAAACACACCTCAAAATAAAAAAATCCCTAATCTATAAAACATAACCAATAGCCCTTAAAAGGGCCTTTTTAAAAAAAAAAAAAAAAAAAGAAGTATTAGCATACGAATAATTTTTATTATTTTTGATAATTGGTTTGTTATTTTTTGTAATGTGTTTTTATTATTTTTTTTTTAATTATTTTTAGATTAAGGGCAGTAAAAGAGCTGAATGCCCTTTTAAGGGCAATGCCCTATCAAATGCCCTTTTTTTATAGTGTTTCTTTTATTTTGTGGGTTTTGGGGGTGGGGGTTTGTAATGTTAGGGGGTGTTTGTTTTTATTTTTTAGCAAAGGAGCTGATTTCTTTAGGGCAATGCCATACAAAAGGCAATTTTAAGAGCCTACAAAAGGTCCTTTTAAGGGCCCTTGGTAGTTTATTATAGATTAGGGTTTTTTTGATTTTGGGGTGCATTTTTTTTTTTTTTTTAAACGGGGTATTAGAATAGGAATAATTGTTATTGTTTTCGATAATTTTGTTTGTTATTTTTTGTAATTTTAGGTTTTAGTGTAAGGCAGCTTTGGTTTTACTTTTATTTCACATGTAAGTTTGTATTTATTTTAAGTAGGTAGTTAGTAAATAGTTCATAACTATTTACTAACTAGTCTACCTAGTTAAAATAAATACAAACTTACCTGTGAAATAAAAATAAAACCTAAGCTAGCTACAATATTACTATATTACTATTAGTTATATTGTAGCTAGCTTAGGTTTTATTTTTATTTCACAGGTAAATTTGTATTTAGTTTTAAATAGGTATTATTCAGTTAATAATTGTAACTTTAATTTAGGTCTATTTTAATTATGTTAAAGTTAACATAGTTTAATTTAGGTTATTTTGCGATGTTTGGGAATGGCGGTTTAGGGGTTAATAGGTTTAGGTAGTGTCGGCGATGTCGGGAAACTGCGGTTTAGGGTTTAATAGGTTTAGTTAGTGTTTGCGATGTGGGGGTGTGTGGTTTAGTGGTTAATAGGTTTAGGTAGTGTTGGCGATGTGGGGGGTGCAGTGTAGGGGTTAATAGGTTTAGTTAGTGTCGGCGATGTTGGGGAACAGTGGTTAAGGGGTTAATAACTTTATTCAGTTAGATAGATGTGGGGGGCGGCGGTTTAGGGTTTAATATGTTTAGGTAGTGTAGTGATGTGGGGGGACGGTGGTTTAGGGGTAAATAGCTTTATTTAGCAGCGGCGTGGGTGGTGGCAGCGGTTTTACATAATTTTGTTTCGGCCTTTTAAGGGCCCTTGGTAGTTTATTATAGATTAGAGTTTTTATTTTGGGGTGGATTTTTTTTTTTAAACGGGGTATTAGAATAGGAATTTTATTGTTTTGGATAATTTCATTTGTTATTTTTTTGTAATGGTAGTATTTTTTATTTTTTGTAATTTTAGTGTTTATTATTTTTTGTAATGGTAGGTTTTTTTATTTTTGCAATGTTAGGTTTTAGTGTAAGGCAGCTTAGGTTTTACTTTTATATCACAGGTAAAGTTGTATTTATTTTAAGTAGGTAGTTAGTAAATAGTTAATAACTATTTACTAACTAGTCTACCTAGTTAAAATAAATACAAACTTACCTGTGAAATAAAAATAAAACTTAAGCTAGCTACAATATAACTATTAGTTATATTGTAGCTAGCTTAGGTTTTATTTTTATTTCACAAGTAAATTTGTATTTAGTAGTAAATAGGTATTATTCAGTTAATAATTGTAACTTTAATTTAGGTCTATTTTAATTATGTTAGGTGTAGTTAGTGTCGGCGATGTTGGGGAACGGCGGTTTAGGGGTTAATACTTTATTCAGTGATTTAGTTTGTGTTGCCGATGTTTGGGAATGGCGGTTTAGGGATTAATAGGTTTAGGTAGTGTTGGTGATGTGGTTGGGGTGCGGTTTAGGGGTTAATAGGTTTAGTTAGTGTCGGCGATGTCGGGGAACTGCGGTTTAGGGGTTAATAGGTTTAGTTAGTGTTGGCGATGTGGGGGGTGTATGGTTTACTGGTTAATAGGTTTAGGTAGTGTTGGCGATGTGGGGGGTGCAGTGTAGGGGTTATTAGGTTTAGTTAGTGCCGGCGATGTTGGGGAATGGTGGTTAAGGGGTTAATAACTTTATTTATTAATTTAGTTAGATGTGAGGGGCGGCGGTTTAGGGGTTAATATGTTTAGGTAGTGTAGTGATGTGGGGGGACGGTGGTTTAGGGGTTATTAGCTTTATTTAGCAGCAGCGTGGGTGGCGGCAGCGGTTTTACATCATTTTGTTTATTTTTTTCTGATCCATACTTTACTCATATGCATTATTCTATAACTTCAGAATACTATTTTTTTAACTAATTGAAAATTAAACAAAGCTAATTAAAAATTGCAACAGTTAAAAGTGGTACTGCCTCACTTTAATCATATACCACCACAGCCCGCCACAAGTAAATGAATGACTTCATGGCAACCATATACATAAACCATAAATATTATTTAACGGTGGAGACAGTTTATCTAGTGTCCACTGGCTGCAGCATAGATTAAGAGAAAATAAATAATGTAACATAACTATAATCTACATGAAATGTTCAAGTGTTTGGTCAATGTATATTCTGAAGCAGGTTGAGCATTACCCCTTTATCTCTAATAGTCAGGCCACCACTGTTCACTATTGTAATGCCATCTAGCCAAATGTTGCCGTATGTTTACAGTAGGTAATTTTGAAAATGGGGGTGGGGGCAAGTGATTTATTTTTATTTAAGCAGTGCAGTAAACATTTATACTGCAAGATCAACAAATTTCAAATTAACTTTTGCTTATGTTTGCCAAATGGCAAAAGACAATATTAAGTGCTCCATGTATTAAATGCCAAGAGGACATGATTCGCTGTAGTAAATCATGTCCGCTGGTCATTGCTTCATTTATCGTTCCACAAGCATTTCAAAAGAAATGCTTGTTCAATGCCGGCCCCTGCTTACTAATGGCCAATCGGCCACTAGCAGGGGCTGTCAATCATCCCCATCGTACTACCACTGCTTGTTAACTTTCGTTTCAGATCAGCCTGAAATCATGGGCCTCTGAAGCAACAACTGCTGCTTGATAAATGGATCCCTTAGTGTCTATGTTAAATGCAGTTTTGCACATGCTTGCAACTTTGGATTTGGTGGACAATTTTATTAATCTGGCAGTTTGTTGGCACCGACATTTTAGAGGGAGTTATTAAGTTTGGAAAAACTGTGCTTTTTAATATAAATAGATAGAGAAGCAATTAACCAAACCTAATATGTTCTAAGTATTTATAAATAGATATTCCTATATATATATCTGTATATATCTATATAAAATCATGTATATATTTAGGTATAAATATATATTTTACCAAAATACCATCAGATATATGTAGAAATATGCATTTCTGAATAAATAGAACATATTCTTCTATGTGAAGAACATTGGAATGTGAAATATTTATATTTTCATGTTGGTTTACCGCACTTGAGAATATGCATTCGCAATAGTGCGCTTGTAGCATATTGGTTCCCCCCCCCCCCCAATTGTTTGCTCCAATAGGCTCCATTTATAAGGCAGCGGATGCTTCTTCGGAGGCACATCGTTTCAGGCTCGCCTGAAATGGAAGTTAAGAAGCAGCAGTCGTAAGACCACTGCTCTTTATCCTCTCCGACACTTAAAAGGTGGCAGATTGAATTTATTCCAATCCGATACGATCGGGTTGATCAACAGCCCCTGCTAGCAGCCGATTGGTTGCCAGTGTGCAGGGGGAGGCATAGCACAAGCATTTCTGCTGTCCACATTTAGCGATGTGCAGCGGACATGATTCGCTATAGCAAATCATGTCCGCTCGACACGCTCGTAACATGAGTGCAACCCGACGCGGGAAAAAATGTTTCTTCTAGCACATTTAGCGCGCAAGCGAAAACACTAAAACGCGCTCCACTCATAACGTGGCCCTTAATATTATATTTATTTTGATGGGAGAATTTAACTTTGGATTTTCCATGATTTTTAGTATTTGAGTGGGAACTCAAATTGTGATATTGTATTGTGTGTGTATATATATATATATCAGCTGTCAATTGTGTGTAGGAGTCATGTGTCATGTCATGTGGGCATTTGTGTTCAGTATTAGATATAGATTTTTGAATAATAAAATATCAGTGCACTCATAGTCAGAATCAAATATTAATAAAGAAGTAATTGAATATATAAAAGATATAAAATAAATGGTATACTAAATAGTATAAGTGAAGATATACAATCAATTGGCTGTAAACGATTACATTTTGCTAAATGATCATCAATGAAGTAAAGTCTAATATCTAATATCTCTTAATGTCTATTACCCTTATACATTTACTTTCAATTTTCCAGTAAATTTAAAACATTAAATTCATGCATATGTGGGTAGAAAAACAACCAATTGTGTTTACACAAATACTTAACACAAAGTTCAGACAATATTTTCCTTTTCATCCGTTGCAGCTGAATGTGTAGTCCGGGTATCCTGGTCCCGACAAAGCGTAGCAGCTAAAAGATATAAGGAACCACAGCGCCCACCGATTCAAGGTAGTATAAAAAAATATTTTAATACCAGCGCAATTAAGCATACATTGCACTTACAAGATAAAAGTTGTCAACAGGCATATCGTAAAGGTAACGGAATCCCCCGTGGCAGACCGTAGCTGACCAGACTGGATACTTGTTCTATATGGAGTGTGAATTTCCAGTGTTCTTAATAAGGAGTCCAATGCAGTTTTTTGCCGTATTCCTTAGAAATGCAACACTGTTTAAAATCCTTTGGTCTTTAACACAAACGCTTTTACATAAAAGAACAGTCCAATCCAGGTCTAAATGCAGTTGCATATACGTTGAGCTGCTATTCAATTAACCCTACGCGTTTCGTTTGCATAACGAGCAAACTTCTTCAGGGGTACTTTTTATTATTTGGCATATATTCTTCACCTTGAAGAATTGACATTTAAAATACCTGCAACGGAAGTGACATATGGGGAGCCGGCTAGAATAGCCGCACATGTCACTCCTAGGTCCTAAAAATCAAAATTTTTCATTGTAAAAACATCCTAATACAAACAATTTAAAAACATCTTAATACAAACGATTTAATACATAAAATAGCATGCCTTCATCTAACGTATATAAATTATATTAAACTATAGCTTATAGCAGTGCTAATTGAATATAGAGAAACCAATACATAATTATTATACTATCTAGTCTATAAATGAATCATAGGAAATGACAAATAGCGTGAACATTTGACAGAACAGCTGGTCAAATTTATTCCGATAACGAATAAATAATATAATTTGATAAATTGATATTAATGTATTAACCAGCTAACCATCTTACTGATAGAAGGAAGTGGTGCAACCTACTCTATATTTGCTAATATTTCTGTCGTAGTCCTTATCATTATTTGTTAGTGTGGGCTTGCTAGTAGGACTATGTATTACCACTCAATCTACAGACTTTAAAATGCTACTTCCACAATTAAACTTTCCACCTTTCAGAAGGTGGACACATAAATCAATATATTTTATTTTTATATTTATATTTATATAATTATCAAGATAATACAGACTAACCACCATGGTAGCTTATTATGATGAAAATGCTGCTAAATCTAGGTCAATATTTAACCCAGCTGGATACAGACTTTTAAGTTCCGTGATCCAGACTGTCCCTCTCCTCCTAAGTTTAGTGAGTGGATTAATCCCCTCTACTTTAAGTGGGATCCAATCTATCACCTTTATTTTAAGGCCCTCGGGATTACTGTCAAGAAAATCTCTGAAATGGTCCACCACACTATGTGCCTGTTGACAACTTTTATCTTGTAAGTGCAATGTATGCTTAATTGCGCTGGTATTAAAATTGTTTTTTATACTACCTTGAATCAGTGGGTGCTGTGTGTTCCTTATATCTTTCAGTATTAGATACATAGGGGGGTTACTCTGGGATCTCAGCTTGAAGGAACTTTCTAGCACCACATAACCATTTCTCCATGGTTTAGGCTCAATCATTATGTAATTTGGGAAAGCTGGAAGCCAATTAAAATCATTCTTGAGTCACATTGAGTACCCTAGGACTTAAACTTTATGTAAACTTTCATTTTCTTCTTACAGTGCTCTGACAAATCTTGCTTACGAACTCCATCTCTGAAGAAGAGAGTTACAGAAGCTAATTTAGAGGGAAAGAAGGACAGTAGTATGCTGAAGTACATCAGGCACCAGGTATGGTTCTCTGGAGCATATTTCATTTTCAGATAGTGCTAAATAAAAATATCTGAATGTATGTAATAATCAGATAGGAACCAACATTCCTAATAAACCAGACTATGATGGATTCAGTTGATCCTCTAATTAACCACACACAAAAATTCTTTAATAATGTGCAGCAGTGATAATTGCAAGAAAATCCTTATACTAATGTTTGTGCAATTAAACAGTAGTAACTTAAAGGGACACAAGACACAAATTATTTCTTTCATGATTCAGACAGAGCATGCTTACTCCTATTATTCATTTTTCTTAGCAAGAGAACAAAGACAATTTTATAATAGGAGTAAATTAGAAAGTTGCTTAAAATTCCATGCTCTATCTGAATCATGAAAGAAAAAACTTTGGGTTTTGTGTCCCTTTAACTAATAAAACAGCATATTAACCAGGCTGTGTGTTTGTTTCAAGATCTTAAGACTTTCCAGTAGCAATAATCAATTAAACATAATCTTTTCTGGCTGACAGCACTGGCATAGTTTAGTTTCTAAAAGGTGGAATAGCACCACAGGTGCAGTGTAATAGCAGGTTATGGTATAAGCTGGCAGGATTTTATATAATTATTACTGATGGCAAAGAAGCTTATTTTACTTGTCACCTGATAATAGTTGCATTCCCCTTAGCAATTGACAGATGGCTCTGAGATAATGATGGTTATTTGTTAAATCACAATAAAGAAATTAGAAGGAATGAAAGCTAAGATATGTTTTGGAATAATGACCGTATTTATATGCACTTTACCATAAAATCCATGGCCAAATTTATCATTATGGTGACCCTAGACACAGATTCATTAATTATTAATACCACCTGTGCTTCATGATGTCATCTCTAATATGTAACATTCTACTGCCAGCCCACAAACGTATATCAGCTTAAGACGAGGATTCGTTTTAAATTCCGCCATTAAATTATTTGTTTTAATTATTTTTCTTTGTATTTAACAAACGTTTAACCACTTGTCTGTCTGCCATGTAGGTTATGACCCTTTCCCCTGCTCCACTATCTTTGCTTATCAAAGCAGCCCCGATATTAACAGAAGACATGTATGGGGATATCCAACCAGCTGCGTGGGAATTGCTGCTTAGTGTGGACGAGCACATGGCAGGAGCTGCTGGTAGGACATCTACGCTATTTTACGCATTTTTTATAGACATTATAGCATGTTTTTTTAGCATGGCAGTGGATACTTTTCCAACACTGGGACAGATAACAAGTAGATCGCTATTTAATACTCCCACTCGAGCGAACCCGATGCATGTAAAAAGCCAAATTTATAATATCCCGCGCGCGATAACCTATTAGCCCATAGAAGTCAATGGAGCAAAAAAAGTGGAAAAAACCTAGAACCCTACTCACACAAACCTGATCCCATATTCTCAAGTGCGCTAATCCGACATTAAATTATGAATATTTCACATTCCAATGTTCTTAACATAGAAGACAATGTTCTATTTATACATAATTACATATTTCTACATATATCTGATAGTATTTTGGTAAAAAATATATTTATACCCATATATATATATATATATATATATATATATATACACACACATACAGAGAGAAGCACACTCGCAGGAACGAACAACTGGCTCAATACTATTTTATTATATATATATATATATATATATATATATATATATATATATACACAGAGAGAAGCACACAGGAACGAACAACTGGCTCAATACTATTTTATTTATTATATATATACACATGATTATATATAGGTATAGATATATATACAGAATATATATATATACAGGGAGTGCAGAATTATTAGGCAAATGAGTATTTTGACCACATCATCCTCTTTATGCATGTTGTCTTACTCCAAGCTGTATAGGCTCGAAAGCCTACTACCAATTAAGCATATTAGGTGATGTGCATCTCTGTAATGAGAAGGGGTGTGGTCTAATGACATCAACACCCTATATCAGGTGTGCAAAATTATTAGGCAACTTCCTTTCCTTTGGCAAAATGGGTCAAAAGAAGGACTTGACAGGCTCAGAAAAGTCAAAAATAGTGAGATATCTTGCAGAGGGATGCAGCACTCTTAAAATTGCAAAGCTTCTGAAGCGTGATCATCGAACAATCAAGCGTTTCATTCAAAATAGTCAACAGGGTCGCAAGAAGCGTGTGGAAAAACCAAGGCGCAAAATAACTGCCCATGAACTGAGAAAAGTCAAGCGTGCAGCTGCCAAGATGCCACTTGCCACCAGTTTGGCCATATTTCAGAGCTGCAACATCACTGGAGTGCCCAAAAGCACAAGGTGTGCAATACTCAGAGACATGGCCAAGGTAAGAAAGGCTGAAAGACGACCACCACTGAACAAGACACACAAGCTGAAACGTCAAGACTGGGCCAAGAAATATCTCAAGACTGATTTTTCTAAGGTTTTATGGACTGATGAAATGAGAGTGAGTCTTGATGGGCTGGATGGATGGGCCGTGGCTGGATTGGTAAAGGGCAGAGAGCTCCAGTCGGACTCAGACGCCAGCAAGGTGGAGGTGGAGTACTGGTTTGGGCTGGTATCATCAAAGATGAGCTTGTGGGGCCTTTTCGGGTTGAGGATGGAGTCAAGCTCAACTCCCAGTCCTACTGCCAGTTTCTGGAAGACACCTTCTTCAAGCAGTGGTACAGGAAGAAGTCTGCATCCTTCAAGAAAAACATGATTTTCATGCAGGACAATGCTCCATCACATGCGTCCAAGTACTCCACAGCGTTGCTGGCAAGAAAGTGTATAAAAGAAGAAAATCTAATGACATGGCCTCCTTGTTCACCTGATCTGAACCCCATTGAGAACCTGTGGTCCATCATCAAATGTGAGATTTACAAGGAGGGAAAACAGTACACCTCTCTGAACAGTGTCTGGGAGGCTGTGGTTGCTGCTGCACGCAATGTTGATAGTGAACAGATCAAAACACTGACAGAATCCATGGATGACAGGCTTTTGAGTGTCCTTGCAAAGAAAGGTGGCTATATTGGTCACTGATTTGTTTTTGTTTTGTTTTTGAATGTCAGAAATGTATATTTGTGAATGTTGAGATGTTATATTGGTTTCACTGGTAAAAATAAATAATTGAAATGGGTATATGTTTGTTTTTTGTTAAGTTGCCTAATAATTATGCACAGTAATAGTCACCTGCACACACAGATATCCCCCTAAAATAGCTATAACTAAAAACAAACTAAAAATTACTTCCAAAACTATTCAGCTTTGATATTAATGAGTTTTTTGGGTTCATTGAGAACATGGTTGTTGTTCAATAATAAAATTAATCCTCAAAAATACAACTTGCCTAATAATTCTGCACTCCCTGTATATATATTGGTATATCTATTTAAAAATACTTAGAACATATTCCCCTATGTGCAGAACATTGGAATGGGAAATATTTACACTAAATACATAGTTAAAACCTTTATTAAATATGAATATTGCATAAATATGCTTTTAAATGTTTTCATCTACTTAAAGGGACAGTGTACACAATGTCATATAACAGCATGTAATAGACACTACTATAAAGAAGAATATGCACAGATACTGATCTGAAAATCCAGTTTAAAACCTTTTAAAACTTACTTAGAAGCTCCAAGTTTAGCTCTGTTGATGAGATTAGCTGGAACACCCAGTGAAAGGGGCTGGGTGCAGATCCCCCCCCCTCCTCCCTTCATATTAAAAGACATATTAGACAAACAGGAGCCAGCAGTGGTCTGCAAATGCATGTATACATCTGACACTTTGGGGCTTGGTTAGGAGTCTGAAAACCAGCACAATGTTATTAAAAAAATAAGCAAAACTATACATTGTTACAAAAAACTCCCAGTTTACTTCAGTTTACTTCTATTTTCAAATTTGCTTCAATCTCTTGATATAATTTGTTGAAGGAGCAGCAATGCACTGCTGGTTTCTAACTGAACACATGGTTGAGCCAATGGCAATCGGTATATATATATATATATATATATATATATATATATCGACACCCGGCGAGGTGCGTGAATTAAACACCTTCTTTCTAAACTAAAAATTGTGTTGCTTCAATTACTTAATTAAAAGAGTGCTGAATCCCCAGTCTTTCAAGAGGTTATATTATAAATCTCTTCTCTCTCTCTTTCATTATATATGATAAACTATTTAATAGGTCTGCACCGGTTGTCTAATTTCCATTCATATAGAATTTTTAAGAGTGGGTATATAGTGCTTTGATAATTAGAGCACTAATAGCAACACTAAAAATAGCAATTTTTCCATTCAAAATTTTTTTCTTTTTAAATGTACTGTTACCATTTGACTTGGGTTATCCCTTATCTTGGTATTCTTAGTGAATGATGCTGCTGTAATTTGATTGGTCCAATTTTTTGGGGAGGTTTTACTGGTTCACGCATGTCGCTGTTTGCTGATTGGCTTTGTATAATTGACAGTATGGCTTTCGTTCTTTCTGATGAAACCTGGGAGGCTGATTTGTTAGCCTCCTTGTCTGTGCCCAGCACTACTGATGGCAGTAAAGCAGAGGCTAATCCCTTAAAGGGACAGTAAACCTAAAAAATAATGTTATATAATTCTGCACATAGTGCAGAATTATATAACATTATTTTACTGCTATAGTTATAAAACCCTTTTTTCCCTTTTAATATTTAAAAAACATACCGCTTTTACAGACCCGCTCTCTGCTGAGCGGGTCTGTTTTTTTTAGTCAGCGCATCGGGCCAGCTGTATAGTCACAGCCCGGCCCGACCGCACCATAGCAATAAGTGAAGCTTGCTCCTGCTGTCAGACAGAGCAGAAGCGAGCTGCACTTAGTCTTATGGCGCGGTCGGGCCGGGCTGTGACTATACAGCTGGTCCGATGCGCTGACTAAAAAAAACAGACCCGCTCAGCAGAGAGCAGAGAGCGGGTCTGTAAAAGCGGTATGTTTTTTAAATATTAAAAGGGAAAAAAGGGTTTTATAACTATAGCTGTAAAATAATTTTTATATAATTCTGCACTATGTGCAGAATTATATAACATTATTTTTTAGGTTTACTGTCCCTTTAAATGTTTTTTCTGCGTTCAAGGAGTATAAAAAACTCTTGGTTAAGCAAGTAAAATTACGAGCTGAAACTGCAAGTCTAGAAAATTATATCAAAAATAACATTGTACCTAGAGGCCTCAGATTAAGATTAGATCCGGGCACAAATCTGAGAGAAGATGATGGAGGGGATATCTTCATGGAAGATTGGAACCTAAGTCTCTCAGAATGCTCAATAACTTTAATGAAAAAAATGGTAACTAGGAATAAAGGGAGGTTGGATAAAACTAAACAACTAGCTGAAGAAGCACTAGGAGTAGTGAACACTTTTGAAAATAATCCCAATTTTGGTAAACTCAATGGTGAAATACAGGAACAATTGGCAAGACTACAAACAGATATAAAACTACGTAAAAGCAGAAAGTTAGCCAGGGATAATGAAGATTATCGTAAGAACTGCGTATACACATATCAAACCAGTAAAGGAACATATGATTCAGGTACAGATAGCTCTGATGTTGAAGTGGATACACACATTTCAAAAAACGGGCAGGCAGCGAAATTCGCTGGCACAATAGGAGAAGAGGAGGTAGAAAAAGATACAGGAGGAGGGAATTTAAATTCTGGAGGAAGGAGGTATCCATCCAGGCAGAATCAACAACAGGATTTCAGCCAGGAGAGGGGTCAGAGAGGACGTACGCAGAGATACAGGGGAAGGAGGGGCTTCAAAACAGTCCGGATCAAGACTTGCAAATTATCAATCTGTCTTTTCGTCTTAACCAGGCACACATCAGTGTTCTCAAAAAGGTTCTATCATTTTGTCCCACAAATGGGTTAGACAAATTCGAATTTCTTAAAGACCTACATATCTTTGCCAGAAGAATTGTCCTATCACAGATGTTTAAAGGGAAAGGTAAAAACACTATTGATGATTTAAGCCTAGACAAAGAAGACAGATCAGCTTTGCAAGATCTTGAGGATCTTTTACAATCTGGAACCGTGGAGTCCAGTCAACAACTCACAAATAGCGCCCCCACTTCTCAGATTAAGACTGTCTCCGGTCTAAGACCGAGATCCACTTTAATGCCACAATTATCCACTGTACCTGTAGTAAATATCTTCGTAAAGCAAGTTGAAAAGGAAATTTGTAATTTCCCTTTGAATGGTATAGTCAGTGATAATCTCACCAGATCAGAAAGGAAGGCACTAAACGAACTCACAACAGCAGACAACATAGTGATAAAATCTGCTGATAAGGGGGGAAATGTAGTCCTGTGGGACCAAACTAGCTATGTGCTAGAGGTAAAAAGGCAGTTGTTAAATAGAGACCAGTATTTGTGTTTAATACACGATCCATCACTTGATATACAGTCTCTGATCTTTAGGAAACTAAATGATGCAAAAAGGGATGGTATAATCTCCAATACTGAGTTTAAGTATCTATTTAATCAACATCCAGTTATGCCAGTTTTTTACTGCATACCGAAAGTTCACAAGAACTAAAACAATCCCCCAGGGCGTCCCATTATTTCTGGGATAGGCAGTTTGACAGAAAATCTTGGCAATTACATAGATTACTTTTTGAAACTGTTTCTGTGTACCCTGCCGTCATACGTCCTTGATACTGCAGATTTTTTGAGAAAAATTGATAGCTTATCCATACCCAAAGAGGCCCTATTGGTTACACTAGATATAGAGGGACTGTATTCCTCTATTCCTCACCATGTAGGGATACAAGCAGCTAAACATTTCTTAGACTCAAGGGGCCATTCATACAGTATGCATACTGACTTTGTAATCGACCTATTGAGAATAGTCCTAGAGAATAATCTGTTCTCTTTTGATAATAAGACTTATAAACAAGTTAGAGGGACAGCTATGGGGGCTACTTGTGCCCCCACCTATGCTTGCTTACACCTAGGAGCCTGGGAGATGGAAGAAGTTTATCAAAAAGCTCAGTTCAATGAAAGTCCATTTATGGCTTCGCTATGTGGACAACGTTTTTGTCATATGGGAAGGCTCACAAAATGAGCTGAAAAAGTTTGTTGACGAACTTAATGATAATACTAGAAATATTGTTCTAACAGTCAATTCTAGTAAAACAGGTCTGTCCTTTCTTGATCTTGATATACTAGTTGAACAAGATACTCTGAAAAGAGAAAACTACCGTAAGGATACTGCTACGAATAGTATATTACTAGCACAAAGCCATCATCCATACCATTTAGTAAAAGGGATTCCTAAAGGACAATTTTTACACCTTCGACGAAACTGTTCGCCAGGCATAAAATTTGACAAACACGCAGCTTGTATGACAGAAAGGTTCAGGGCGAGAGGATACCCCAAGCTAATCTTGAAAGATGCCTACACTATGGCAAGAAAAACTGATAGAGAATCCCTCCTTTACCCGAAGGAAAAAGAGAATATAGGTTCCATCAGATTAGTGACTAGGTATAACTGTCACTGGAATGGAATCAAACGTATTCTCAATAACAACTGGAAAATTTTGCTTAATGATGAAAGTGTGGCCAAAGAGGTTGGGCACTTTCCATAATTAACGGCAAAAAGAGCCCCCAATTTAAGAGACAAACTTGTGCAGAGCAAGTATGTAACTCCACAAACAAACTGGTTATCAAGACAGAAACTAGTGGGAAACTTTCCATGCAAAAAATGCGTGGCGTGTAAATTTATGTTAAAAACTAAGGCCTAGATTTAGAGTTTTGTCGGTAACGACCCGCGTAGCTAACGCCGGCTTTTTTCTGGCCGCACCATAAAAATAACTCTGGTATTGAGAGTCCACAAAAAGGCTGCGTTAGGCTCCAAAAAAGGAGCGTAGAGCATTTTTAATGCAGCTTCAACTCTCGATACCAAAGTTGCTTACGCAAGCTGCCAGCCTCAAAAACGTGCTCGTGCACGATTCCCCCATAGGAAACAATGGGGCTGTTTGAGCTGAAAAAAACCTAACACCTGCAAAAAAGCCGTGTTCAGCTCCTAACGCAGCCCCATTGTTTGCTATGGGGAAACACTTCCTACGTCTGCACCTAACACTCTAACATGTACCCCGAGTCTAAACACCCCTAACCTTACACTTATCAACCCCTAATCTGCCGACCGGAGCTCACCGCTACTATAATAAATGTATTAACCCCTAAAGCTAAGTCTAACCCTAACACTAACACCCCCCTAAGTTAAATATAATTTTAATCTAACGAAATTAATTAAAGGGACACTGTACCCAAAAATGTTCTTTCGTGATTCAGATTGAGCATGAAATTTTAAGCAACTTTCTAATTTACTCCTATTATCAAATTGTCTTCATTCTCTTGGTTTCTTTATTTGAAATGCAAGAATGTGAGTTTAAATACCGGCCCATTTTTGGGGAACAACTTGGGTTGTCCTTGCTGATTGGTGAGTAAATTCATCCACCAATAAAAAAAAGTGCTGTCCAGAGTACTGAAACCAAAAAAAAGCTTAGAGTTGCTTAAAATTTCATGCTCAATCTGAATAACGAAAGAACATTTTTGGGTACAGTGTCCCTTTAACTCTTATTAAATAAATTATTCATATTTAAAGCTAAATACTTACTTGTAAAATAAACCCTAATATAGCTACAATATAAATTATAATTACATTGTAGCTATTTTAGGATTAATATTTATTTTACAGGCAACTTTGTAATTATTTTAACCAGGTACAATAGCTATTAAATAGTTAAGAACTATTTAATAGTTACCGAGTTAAAATAATAACAAAATTACCTGTAAAATAAATCCTAACCTAAGTTACAATTAAACCTAACACTACACTATCAATAAATTAATGAAATAAAATACCTATAATTATCTACAATTAAACCTACCACTACACTATCAATAAATAAATTAAATACAATACCTACAGATAACTACAATGAAATAAACTATCTAAAGTACAAAAAATAAAAAAGAACTAAGTTACAAAAAATAAAAAAATATTTACAAACATAAGAAAAATATTACAACAATTTTAAACTAATTACACCTACTCTAAGCCCCCTAATAAAATAACAAAGACCCCCAAAATAACAAAATGCCCTACCCTATTCTAAATTACTACATTTCAAAGCTCTTTTACCTTACCAGCCCTGAACAGGGCCCTTTGCGGGGCATGCCCCAAGAAATTCAGCTCTTTTGCCTGTAAAAAAAAAACATACAATACCCCCCCCCCAACATTACAACCCACTACCCACATACCCCTAATCTAACCCAAACCCCCCTTAAATAAACCTAACACTAAGCCCCTGAAGATCTTCCTACCTTGTCTTCACCCTACCAGGTTCACCGATCCGTCCTGAAGAGCTCCTCCGATGTCCTGATCCAAGCCCAAGCGGGGGGCTGAAGAGGTCCATGATCCGGCTGAAGTCTTCATCCAAGCGGGAGCTGAAGAGGTCCATGATCCGGATGAAGTCTTCATCCAAGCGGGAGCTGAAGAGGTCCATGATCCGGATGAAGTCTTCTATCAACGGCATCTTCAATCTTCTTTCTTCCGGATCCATCTTGCAGACCTCTGACGCGGAACATCCTCTTCTCCCGACGCCTACTAGCCGAATGACGGTTCCTTTAAGGGACGTCATCCAAGATGGCGTCCCTCGAATTCCGATTGGCTGATAGGATTCTATCAGCCAATCGGAATTAAGGTAGGAATATTCTGATTGGCTGATGGAATCAGCCAATCAGAATCAAGTTCAATCCGATTGGCTGATTCGATCAGACAATCAGATTGAGCTTGCATTCTATTGGCTGTTCCGATCAGCCAATAGAATGCGAGCTCAATCTGATTGGCTGATTGGATCAGCCAATCGGATTGATCTTGATTCTGATTGGCTGATTCCATCAGCCAATCAGAATATTCCTACCTTAATTCTGATTGGCTGATAGAATCCTATCAGCCAATCGGAATTCGAGGGACGCCATCTTGGATGACGTCCCTTAAAGGAACCGTCATTCGGCTAGTAGGCGTCGGGAGAAGAGGATGTTCCGCGTCGGAGGTCTGCAAGATGGATCCGGAAGAAAGAAGATTGAAGATGCAGTTGATAGAATACTTCATCCGGATCATGGACCTCTTCAGCTCCCGCTTGGATGAAGACTTCATCCGGATCATGGACCTCTTCAGCTCCCGCTTGGATGAAGACTTCAGCCGGATCATGGATCAGGACATCGGAGGAGCTCTTCAGGACAGATCGGTGAACCTGGTAGGGTGAAGACAAGGTAGGAAGATCTTCAGGGGCTTAGTCTTAGGTTTATTTAAGGGGGGTTTGGGTTAGATTAGGGGTATGTGGGTGGTGGGTTGTAATGTTGGGGGGGGTATTGTATGTTTTTTTTTACAGGCAAAAGAGCTGAATTTCTTGGGGCATGCCCCGCAAAGGGCCCTGTTCAGGGCTGGTACGGTAAAAGAGCTTTGAAATGTAGTAATTTAGAATAGGGTAGGGCATTTTGTTATTTTGGGGGTCTTTATTATTTTATTATGGGGCTTAGAGTAGGTGTAATTAGTTTAAAATTGTTGTAATATTTTTCTTATGTTTGTAAATATTTTTTTATTTTTTGTAACTTAGTTATTTTTTATTTTTTGTACTTTAGATAGTTTATTTCATTGTAGTTATTTGTAGGTATTGTATTTAATTTATTTATTGATAGTGTAGTGGTAGGTTTAATTGTAGATAATTATAGGTATTTTATTTAATTAATTTATTGATAGTGTAGTGCAGTGATTTTTAACCTTTTTTTTTCCGTGGCACACTTTTTTACATTAAAAAATCCTGTGGCACACCACCATCCCAAAATTTAAAAAAAATCACACATTGTAGCCTAATACAGCATATATATATACACATACACACAAACACACACATACTGTATGTATTGTGCTGTTATGCCATGCCTCCTACAAACTACCCCTGCACTGGGAGTAAAAAACAAGCAAAGTTTAAAAAATATGTCACGCTGTTGTCAGTCTGCCGTGGCACACCTGAGGACCTCTCATGGCACACTAGTGTGCCACGGCACACTGGTTGAAAAACACTGGTGTAGTGTTAGGTTTAATTGTAACTTAGGTTAGGATTTATTTTACAGGTAAATTTGTAATTATTTTAACTATTTTAGCTATTAAATAGTTCTTAACTATTAAAAGCTATTGTACCTGGTTAAAATAATTACAAAGTTGCCTGTAAAATAAATATTAATCCTAAAATAGCTACAATGTAATTATTCGTTATATTGTAGCTATATTAGGGTTTATTTTACAGGTAAGTATTTAGCTTTAAATATGAATAATTTATTTAATAAGAGTTAATTAATTTCGTTAGATTAAAATTATATTTAATTTAGGGGGGGTGTTAGTGTTAGGGTTAGACTTAGCTTTAGGGGTTAATACATTTATTAGAATAGCGGTGAGCTCCGGTCGGCAGATTAGGGGTTAATAATTGAAGTTAGGTGTTGGCGATGTTAGGGAGGGCAGATTAGGGGTTAATACTATTTATTATAGGGTTAGTGAGGCGGATTAGGGGTTAATAACTTTATTATAGTAGTGGTGTGGTCCGCTCGGCAGATTAGGGGTTAATAAGTGTAGGCAGGTGGAGGCGACGTTGTGGGGGGCAGATTAGGGGTTAATAAATATAATATAGGGGTCGGCGGTGTTAGGGGCAGCAGATTAGGGGTACATAGCTATAATGTAGGTGGCGGTCGGCAGATTAGGGGTTAAAAAAATGTAATCGAGTGGCGGCGATGTGGGGGGGCCTCAGTTTAGGGGTACATAGGTAGTTTATGGGTGTTAGTGTACTTTAGAGTACAGTAGTTAAGAGCTTTATGAACCGGCGTTAGCCCAGAAAGCTCTTAACTACTGACTTTTTTCCTGCGGCTGGAGTTTTGTCGTTAGATGTCTAACGCTCACTTCAGACACGACTCTAAATACCGGAGTTAGAAAGATCCCATTGAAAAGATAGGATACGCAATTGACGTAAGGGGATCTGCGGTATGGAAAAGTCGCGGCTGAAAAGTGAGCGTTAGACCCTATTTTGAGTGACTCCAAATACCGGAGTTAGCCTAAAACCAGCGTTAGGAGCCTCTAACGCTGGTTTTCACTGCTAACGCCAAACTCCAAATCTAGGCCTAAGGTTTTTTCAGCTTGCACAGAAAAAGTTTATAAACTAAAATTCTTCTTCAATTGTAATACTGAAGGAGTGGTTTACTTGCTAAATTGTGATTGTCCATTTTTCTATGTTGGAAAAACCAAGAGATTACTAAAAGACAGAATCCTTGAGCACAGGGACGACATAAAGAATAAGGTGAAAAATAGTAGTGTGGCTAGGCATTTTGAGACCTTCCACAACAGCAGCCCAGACTGCATGAAAGTGCTGGGCATAGATAAGGGAATAACCAATGGTAGAGGGGGGATAATGATAAAGTCCTATTACAGAAGGAATGTAGGTGGATTTTCAACCTCTCTACCATTGGCCCTAAAGGAATGAACGAAAGATTAGATATGGCATGCTTTTTGTGAGGTTGCTAACATCATACGATACTGTGATGCTTTGAAAACATAAGTAGTATAGCCATATATGAGTATTTTAAATTGTGATAACCTGTTTATATGTTCTTGTATATAAAAAAAAGTTCAAATAAGAGATTTTGAATATATACCTAAACCATGGATGTTAGAATATTTTCACCTCCCAAATGGGCGGAGTAAGGTTGGTTTAAAGGTAGGACCAACACACGCTAGATCATACAGCCCTGAGGAAGCCCCGTCTTTATTGTGACGTGGGGATGAAACGCGTGCCGGCATTGGCTGACCGGTTTCATGTGACCTGAGACGCTGCATTGCTGAATGGAACAGAGCGGTATGCCTTGGTGAGCCGCCAGATTTGAGCGAGGAAATTCTAGGAGACCGGAATTATAAACAAGCATGGCATTTAGTTCATTGGAGTTCATGCTGCAAGCTGATCTGCACGGATATGGAAATTCGAAGCAACTTCGGAATAGGCTAAGAAGAGAAGGGCGCTCACAGGTGTAGTTGACAGAGGGACCCGGATGTCTATACCCTGTGTTCTCCTGCATCTCTGATTGTGCCTATTACATTATTCATTCTGGTCCTTGATCGTGCAGTTATATGTTCAAGTGGTTGCAGTTGACAGAGGGATTTATGTACGCATTTGACATCCTCCTGCATACCCGCTTGTTTGTCCTGCTTGCCTGCCTGCTTATTCACTTCCTTTTGCTGCATTGCATGTCTTTATGTGCTGCTTGACTTTTGCTTGTTACTCCATGCATTGGCTCACTCAATGATTTAACCGCTTAACTTTCCACAGCTTATTTTCTAAAGCTTTCAACGGAATTTGCTATATTGTACAATACTGGACAGTAAATGCACACTACTTGGAAAAGTTATGTCAGCTTCATTGGGACTATTATTCTACTGTTATAGTGGTTACCCATAATAGCTATTTACGCTACAGCTATTGATGTTGAAAATAACTGACTGTTGTGTTTTGCATTCCTTTGTGTACACATTTTTTTGAAACAATGGGTAACAACGATGCTTTGGATAAATCTGAGGATAGCAATCATAATGAGGAGGTAGCACAGGATGATAGGATTCTATCTTTTGTTGATATATGTGCTGAAATGGATCTAACAGACCTACAGAGGGAATCAGGTGGTGATATCCACAATTTAAAGAGTACCGATATTCCTCTGAAGAAGTTCAAAAGTAGATCTGATTTCTATCCGACACATATTAGAAACAATAGTATAGAAATTTTCCATAAAACAGTTGAGAAGGAAGTGACAGAACTATATAAAAGAAAGGTGGACAAATGTGACACTTTCAAAAATGACAATATGAGCAAACATGATAGGATTGCGATTAAACAACTTAAGAATAATTCATCTATTGTAATACGCAATTCTGATAAGGGGGGTAATGTTGTTGTCCTTAACAGGACTGACTATGTAAAAGAGGCCTTTCGACAGTTACAGGACGAGGAGGTTTATGAAAAACTCCCCTTTAATCCTACTTTTAGGTACAGGAGGATACTTCATGATCTTTTGGACTGGGCGGTGATGATTGGTGCTATAACTAAGTCAAATTTTGAATTTTTGTTGGTTGAACATTCTATTGTACCAATTTTCCATTACCTCCCAAAGATCCATAAGAGTATGAACACACCTCCAGGACGCCCCATAGTTGCGGGCATTGGTTCATTGAATGAACCATTAAGTGCCATGATAGACACTCTACTACAACCTATTGTATTGAGTCTTAGGAGCTATATCAGGGACACAACAGAATTCTTTAAACAGATTGAGCAAGTGGAATGGTTGGATGACCATAGCATTGTCACCATTGATGTTGTGTCCCTCTATACCTCCATCCCTCATGACAAAGGTATTGTGGCTATACAATCATGTTTAGAGATGTTCACAGATTATGATGCTAACCTCACAGAATTCATTTTGAAATCTATTGAATTTTTGCTTTCACATAACTTTTTTCTATTTGAGGGGGATTACTATCGCCAAAGACAGGGGACAGCAATGGGGGCCAAATTTGCCCCCACATATGCCAACCTATTTTTAGGTTGGTGGGAGCTGTCCCGTGTCTTTGGTGACGATAATCCCTTCAAAGAAAGAATAGCGTATTACGGCCGTTATATAGACGACCTTGTGTTTATATTTAAAGGCGATGATTCGATGATAGATGACTTTTTTGATTATCTATCTGACAATCATCAGAACCTGCGGTTTACTATGAACACGAGTAGAAAGGAAATGCCTTTCCTTGATGTGCTAATAAAACCTAATATTGACACACATAGTATAGGAGTAGAGTTATACAGGAAGGAGAGTGCAGGAAATACTCTTCTGATGGCTAAATCTAACCATCCAAGACATGTTATAAAGGCCATACCAAAAGGACAGTACATGAGGACAAAAAGAAACTGCAGCACTACAGAGGCATACGAAGCACACTCAGAGAAAACTACAGAACATTTTTTAGAGAGGGGATATAAAATACAGGATCTAAAAGAGGCCAAGAAACAAGTAGATTCCATGACTAGACAAGAGATGATTAAAGGCAAATTGAGGGAGAAGGTTGATTACCAGCAGAGACCTGTGTTTATTACAATGTATAGCAAAGAGTATAATGACATCTGTCAAATCATTAAAAAGTCCCTCCCTATTCTTAGTGTTGATGAGACTATGGATAAGATCATAGAGGGAGGATGTAAATATGTGACACCTAAATCGAGAACATTGGCCAACATTCTTTCCCCATCAATGCTTCCCACAAGTACTACAGATAATTGGCTTACACCTAAGAATGTTTTTTTCCACTGTGGAAGTAGAAAATGTACATCATGTTCATATGCCACATTGGGTGATAACTTTAAATCCACAGGTGACGAAAAGTCTTTCAAAATTAAGGAGTACATAAATTGTAATACTTTGTACGTGATATATTTACTCATGTGCAAACTTTGCAATATAAAGTATGTACCAGAACCCTGAAAACTAGAATTTTGGAGCATTTGAGGTCAATTGGAGATGAAAATTCAGACACTCCTGTTGCCCTGCATTTTAAGAATGAACATAATGGGAACAAAAGTCTACTAAATTTTCAGGGCATACAACATGTTAGGAGACCCAAAAGGGGAGGAAACAGACTTAAACTTTTAAGTCAGAAGGAAGTATACTGGATTTTCCAATTAAATACAAGGGTCCCGAATGGACTTAATTCTGATTGGGACATCAAACTTTATGTAGAGTAGTTAGACTTAGACTATAGTGGGTAATTCACATATATTTACATTTTATTAGAATGTATCATAAAATTTGATATGCATTCTTTCCCACTATATCCATATAACTTTTAGAGATATTTGGGAAGTTTCAGTGTATTTAACTATCCTATTGATTTTGACAAATCCCCCTTTTATGATAAGTTGATAGCCATGAATACTTTAATAATTATTCTTATTCCTTTTCATAAGGGTGTAATAAATGTATACTGGAACTGTTTTTATATGAATACAGTACATGGTAGCTCTTGGTATCAAATATTGGGGATCAAATTAACTAGGGAATTGCTGTCAGAAATTATGGTTGAGTTATATATATTAGTTCAGAATATTGTATCGAAATCAGATTTGATAGTAAATAGGATTTGACAGCTTGAAATGAAAATATACTCTATCTAACTCTCTGTAAATATGTAAATATGCTTATCTGTTAGAAATTACACGATATATGCACTGAATAAAGATTGCCCTCCCTTTCTCTGATTCACCTGAGCCAATGCTCTGCACCTGTAATGGGAGTGGTTAATACCTTTATTAAGGATGAGTTTTCAGGTGTTGGTATAGGTCACTGATGAAGTGAGAACTATGAAACGCGTTTGACCTTGTCACCTTGCTGGCGTGTATGCCTTTTATGTATTCTCAAATAAAGGAGCTTTCTATTTTTAAGCTTTGGCCTGGCGGTACTTTATTCACTTTCACCCTTTTCAACTAACCCTTTTTGAGTGCGAGGATTCCGGCTGTTCTACTGATTTTTCTACTGAGGGAAAGAGGTGAAGTTCCCTGTATACATCCTATTTGCACCAGTCGGACCGGAACCTTTGTTTTGATCACAGCTCCCGTGGGGAGCGCTGAGCAGGTGAGACGGAGTAGTGCTGCAGCGACAGTGAAGACACAGCACAGTGAACGAGAGAGAGAGAGGTGAATGGAATTTTCCCATACACTGAGCGCCTACTAACGGAGTGTGGCTTTGTGTACACATGTCCTATATTTTATATATGAGAATACTCGGATAACACAGTTTACTAAAACCAATGGTCTGTGTCACCTATCCGTCAGTACTTTCATATATTCCATATACATTTAAGAACGGGCTATAAATGTCCATTGAAGTATATGTTGTATGTACTCATTCTGTTGGTTCCTTCTCCATAGGCGTAGTTAGGTCACATGGACTGGTCCAATTTTAGTGCAGTACATGTATGCACTTTTTTTATGAAACCTTTTCAGGTTCAGGTTGTTGCTGTCTACCAAACTGCTAATTTTTGCTGAATCGGCACCCGGCGAGGTGCGTGAATTAAACACCTTCTTTCTAAACTAAAAATTGTGTTGCTTCAATTACTTAATTAAAAGAGTGCTGAATCCCCAGTCTGTTTACACCAAAGCCACACTACTAGATAACACATAAATAAGTTATTGAAGTTATTAATAATGTTTATTATTATTATTATTATTATTATTAATAATAATAATAGTAATATGTTATTAATATATTAAATCTATGCTTCTGCAATAATGTAACTTCTTGAGAACTTGAAAAGTCTCATGCTTAGTTTATGCTCCAAGGACAAGTAAGGGTTTGAACTTTTTTTGTGTGTGTGAATAAGTATTTAATGGTTGACAGGTGACTACATATTTGCTTTTGATACATTAACGAGAAGAAAATGTACCTCTTGATTTACTTTTAGAATGTAGTGGTGCTCGGATCTCTTCATGTGAAATGTGCTGATCATTATTTTACAAAACAGTATGTTATCTATAAATAATCAGAAAATCTTGTGTTAGTGGGGTGTATTTATGTGTTTTGTTTATGATTAATTACCCAGCAGGTTTATGGTATAAGCGAGACTGGCATTCCAACAATAGTTGATTTAACCTAGAAGAATAGTAGCATTAACCTAGAAATATTATATAAATTGCATACAACATTTTACTATTTATGCTTACTTGTTTCATATCTTAATACACACTACTGTAATTATTTATGTAATTGTTATTTTTTTTTAAAAATCCCACTTTTCCCCCCTGAAAATGTGCCATTACTGTTTATCACCTAGATTGCGAGTTTTGCGTTCGTGTTTTAATGCTGAAAAAATGTCCATTTCAGCGTTAAAACAGCAACGCAACCATTACGAGTCTTGTCGGTATAGCTGTACCGCAAGCATTTTAGCCTGTAACGCAACATCAGTCCCGCACTCAAAAAAAATGACGTTCTTGTGTGGGATTTCCATAGCGCTGCCATTACAAGTTTTGCAGTGAGGCTAAAAAGCTTGTATTACAGCCTATACTGACACAATCTGTTTCGCAATCTGAGAGCAGTAGTTATGAGTTTTTGAGATAGACAAAAAGGGGACCAGCGACTCACGGTATCAATTTATTACTATTAAGTTACACACATACACAAAGTATTGCACTTACTAGAAGTAAGCCAAAATTGAGCCTTAATAAAAATTTATTTTGGATAGTTTCTTATACGCTCCCAAGGCTGCCGGTTCTCCAGGGCGTGTCACTGTGATGTCAAACGGATGGGGCTCAGATTTTAGCCCTCCTAATTCCTCTCAGTCCCAGATTCCTTTGCCTTGCTACGTTCTTCTCCTGCTCCTGAACGCGTTTCGTCCGCTCTAACAAGAATAGGTGATCAAGAGGGATGTGAGTTATAGGAGACACCTTGTGTCTGATGTGTCTTGCACATATCATGGAGACTCTGCAGCAGGTACTTTAGACAAACTTTCATTCAGCTACAACCACAAACCAATTTGCGTTATATTTCACCCTCCATAGCGCTGCCATGACAAGTTTTGAAACAGCCGCCTTGTGACATCAATGGGAAGCACGGGTTAGAAAAAAACCTAACACCTGCGATCGCGAAATGAAAAGCTCCCTAACGCAGCCCTATTGATATCTATGGGGAAAAAAAGTTACATTTAAACCTAACACCCTAACATAAACCCCACGTCTAAACACCCCTAATCTGCTGCCCCCGACATCGCCGACACCTACATAATGTTATTAATCCCTAATCTGCCGCTCCCGATATCGCCGCCACCGGATGAGATTTGATTTGAACAGCCAATAGAATTTCAAAAGCTCTCATCCTATTGGCTGTTTTGAACAGTCAATAGGATCTCAGTAACTCTCATCCTATTGACTGATTTGAATTTCCAAAATCAAATCATCCAATAGGAATACAAGGGACGCCATTTTGAAAAGGCTCCCTTGCATTGAAGATTCAGTATATGGCGGCGACCGTATGAAGAGGATGCTCCGCGCCGGATGTCTTAAGGATGGACCCGCTCCGCGCCACCAGGATAAAGATAGAAGATGCCACCGGGATGAAGATAGAAGATGCCTCCTGGATGAAGATGTAGCCGACTGGATGAAGATGGTGCTGTTGGGATGAAGATCCTTCAAGCGGGACTTCAGCAACTGTGAGTACCTAAAGAGGGGTTAGTGTTAGGTTTTTTTAAGGTTTTTTTGGGTGGGTTTTTTTTAGTTTAGGGTTTGGGCTTTTCTTAAAAGAGCTAAATGCCCTTTTCAGGGCAATGCAAAAGAGCTAAATGCCTTTTTAAGGGCAATGCCCATACAAATGCCCTATTCAGGGCAATCGGTAGATTAGGTTTTTGTTAGAGTTAGTTTTTTCTTATTTTGGGGGGTTGGTTGGGTGGTTGGTTTTACTGTTGGGGGAGTCTTTGTATTTTTTTTACAGGTAAAAGAGCTGTTTAACTTAGGGCAATGCCCTACAAAAGGCCCTTTTAGGGCTATTGGTAGTTTATAGTAGGCTAAAAAAAATTATTTTGAGTGGGCTTTTTTATTTTATAGGGCTATTAGATTAGGTATCATTCTTTTTTATTTTTGATAATTTCATTTGTTATTTTTCTTAATTTAGTGTTTGTTATTTTTTATAATTTAGTATTTTTTATTTTTGTAATTAGATACTTTGTAATTTTTATAGTAGTGTTAGGATTTTTTAATGTGTATGTTAGTTTTCTTTAATTGATAGTTAGTTTAATTTTAGTTTAATAGTTATATTAATTTAATTGTTAGTTTAAACTTATTTTTTTTAATTTGACAGGTAAGTTTTAAATTAATATAAGATAGGGAAATTGTAATTTTAATATAAAGTTAAGGGGGCGTTAGGTTTAGGGGTTACTTTTTAGCCTAACTGCAAAATTTTTAGCCTCAACTGGTGATGGCTGCGCTATGGAAATCCCATGAAAAAACGTAATTTTTATGAGTGCGGGACTGACATTGTGTTACAGGCTAAAAGGCTTGCGGTACAGCTAAAACTACAAGACTTGTAATGGCTGTGTTGCTGTTTTAACGCTGAAATTACCATTTTTTCAGCGTTAAAACACAAATGCACAGCTCGTAATCTACCTGTATATAATAAGCAAAGTAGTACTGGCAGGCAGCAGAAAGAACAAGGGAAAACATACACTTTGCACATAGAATCCTCATTTTGGCCTTAATAATAAAAGCATTGTCAGAGCTACGAAAAAGTGCTTTTTTGGATTCGCCAGTCTCGCAAGCCGTGAATCTGGTAATATATCGCTTTACGAAGAGCGGTGATGTGCCTTCCATAGGAAATAATGGGGATCGAAGTTTCAGCAATAGTCCACCAACATCAGTAGTAATCTCGGACTGTGCATTCACTAAAACAAAAATTAGTTTCTATGAAGTAACAGTTCAAATAATACATATTTAAATTATTGTTCACTGAGCGTGAGTTTACATATATGTTAAACAGCTGTGACAATGTCAACGCTCTGGTGGAAGACAATATGAATGTGAAAAGTTCCCTGGACTCCATTGCCCCAATATGCACTTGACCCCTTACCACTCATAAGGCTCTCAGAGAGATTAAAAGGAGAGGGTGTGCTCTTTAACAGATATGGAAGAAATCCTAGACAGTAGAAAATAAAAATAAATAAAAATATGTATTTTTATATAAAAAGAGCATTGGAATGTCAAGAATTTCTTTTCAAAACACATAAAAAAATTTTTTTTAAATGCATGTTTCAAGGTATTTAACTGGGATGGGCTCCAAAATGTATATATATGTGTACATAAGTGTATAAATGTGTGTTTATGAACATATATATGCTATAATTAGCACGCCACTTGCAATTTTGCCCTATATGTATTAAAAATGTTGCATCTAAAGTTGTTGAAATTGAGAGTGAACTTGACTGCAATTTCCTGTTAGGAGCTGTTTGATACTATAGTATTGTTCCCAGGGCCGCCATCAGGGGGTGACAGGGGTGACTCCTCTCAGGAGCCCAATGAGCCAGGGGGGCCCAATGAGGCAAGAACTAAAAAAAAAAGATTTTTTTTTTTTTTTTTTACATTTTGGCAGTCACCAGTGGGTACTACAGCAGAGTGCTAATTGATCATAGGAAATGTTATTACAAGTAGTAAAGTATTAGCATTTGAGAGGATTTCTTAGTGTGCACTAAACCACTATGCTCAGTGTGAGACAGACTTGGCACTTTGTACAGTGTGTGCCTGAGTCAGACGGCAGATCACTTTCATTTGAAGAGGAGGTAGGACTTACTTAGCAAATGTTTTTTATTTCTTTGTGCAATTTTGGATTGTAACTTTAGTGTGGTAGTAGTTGTATGGTGGGGCCAGGGGTCCATAAAAACATTTTTTTTTAGCAGCAGTGTATTTATGATTATTTATATATATATATATATTTATTTATATATATATATTACATTCCAGTTTACTGCCCCTTTATGCAAGAACTTTCCAGATGCAAGGAGGCATTTTATCTAAGATTTTTACATCTGCATAAAATTTTATACTCTCAGACTAAGATTGCTCAGTGTTTGAAATGAGACAGGTTAACTTAAAACTGTTCAGTTTACACTACAGCTGACTTAGTTTTGAAATACATACCAACAAGCCTAAATCCTGCATTTAACCAGATCTAATGGTATGAGTACCACAGCTTATGGTCCCACCAAGACCATATAGAGTACAGCATTTTCAAAATCCATAAGTACAGCTGACAGATGGGAAAATTTGTACACTATATTTGAAGTGGTGCTCTTGGTTGGGGAAAATGGGAAAAAAACAAACAAACATATGTCAACCTTTTAAAGGTACTTTTCTTCATCTAGCCATCTACCCAGCTAATTAATGTACAATTTTGAATTCACAGAATTATTTTTGTTTGCACATTTACAAATATGATTCTTTAAAAAGTGATCTCTTAATTTCTGCATTTTTTTTTCATCATGCATGTCACACACTGTTGATTTAGGGGATGCAAGATGCATAAATGTTTCCTCCTGTGAGTGTTTCTGTGGGTGTATGTGTTTATGTCTTTGTGCTTTGGTTTGTGTTTCTATGTGTATGTATTTTTTATCTGTGGGTCTCTCTGTGAGGGTGGGTGTGTATGTCTTTGTGCATTTTCTGTGGATGTCTGTGAGGGTGTGTGCATATGTCTTTGAGCTTTTTCTATGGGTGTTTCTGTGAGGGTGTTTGTGTGTATGTATATATGTATGTCTGTGTTTTCTGTGGATGTCTCAGTGAGGGTGTGTGTATGTATGTCTTTCTGTGTTTTTCATGTGGTTGTCTCTCTGTGTGTGTGTGTGTGTATGTCTTTGTGTGTTTTCTGTGGGTGTCTGGTGGGCAGACCTGCTTGTGCCTCTTCATTGCACAACATATAGCTGTGAAAAAAAAAATGCTGGGGGGAAAAAAATACAATTTTTTTTTTTAAAGTCAATAAAAAAATATATATTTTTGCCCATATGAGAGGTGAAGCACTGCCTCACCTGCCTCTAGTGACTGCACATCACTGCTGTGTGTGTATGTGTGTGTATATGTCTTTGTGTGTTTTCTGAGGCTGTCTCTGTCGGTGTTTCCTTGGGTGTATGTGCAAGTTTGAGTTTGTGTGTGTGTGTGTCCATTGTCTGTTCCTTTTTAGGACATTTTGACCTTACTACTAATTATTCACATCTTTCTACAGACTTTGAGACTAACAAGACCTTTCCGGAAGTAACCACTCCACCATTTAACCTTTAAATTATTGTTTAGGCAGTTCAGGGCCCTTCCGTTCAGCCACTGCATGCTGTTGTCATAATTTAGTTGCCATCTTCCTTTACAAAAAGATAATCAGAACTCCATATTTTGTTTTCTAAATCTCCTTTTTTTACAAAACTGTAGTTTACCTCATTACTTGTCAGGTCAATGTAAACAAGTGCTAAGTGTGTGTTTGTGTTTCTGTGTCTGAGTGTGTTTCTTTGCGTGTCTGCTAGAGTGTCTATATGTGAATCCTTATGTGAGAGTGTGTGTGTTTCAGTGTATGAGTGTGTCTGTGTGTATGTTACTACCTTTACAACATTTCCAAGTTTAACCCCTTAACGACCGAGGACGTGCAGGGTACGTCCTCAAAAAAAAAGCTGCTTTCCGGTTATTGCAGTGATGCCTCGATATGGAGGCATCCTGCAATAACCTTTTGAAGCCATCCGATGCAGAGAGAGCCACTCTGTGGCCCTCTCTGCACCGGAGATCGGTGGCTTCGTTGGTGGGTGGGAGCAGGACCGGGAGGTGGGTGGCGGCCATCGATGGCCATGGATGATGCGGAGGGGGGCGGGATCGTGGGCGGGGATGACAGGAGGCGCGCACAGATGCGCGCACGTGCACGGGGAGGCAGGGGCGGGCGCGTGCACAGGGAGGGAGCGGGTGGGAACCGCTACACTACAGAAATATTTTATGTAGAAGTGGGGAAAAAGGGGGATATTATTTACAATTTAGCAAGTTCGGTATGGCTGGTGGGGTGTTAGTCTGTGGGGGGGGAAGCTACACTACAGAAAAAAATAAAATAAAAATAATAAAACCCTTTTTTTTTGCTAACTGGGTACTTTCTGCCAGTACTTAAGATGGCGGGGACAATTGTGGGGTGGGGGAGGGAAGGCAGCTGTTTGGGAGGGATCAGGGGGTGTGATGTGTCAGGTGGGAGGCTGATCTCTACACTAAAACTAAAATTAACCCTGCAAGCTCCCTACAAACTACCTAATTAACCCCTTCACTGCTAGCCATAATACATGTGTGATGTGCAGCAGCATTTAGCGGCCTTCTTATTACCAAAAAGCAACACCAAAGCCATGTATGTCTGCTATTTCTGAACAAAGGGGATCCCAGAGAAGCATTTACAAACATTTGTGCCATAATTGCACAAGCTGTTTGTAAATAATTTCAGTGAGAAACCTAAAATTGTGAAAAATGTAACGTTTTTTTAAATTTGATCGCATTTGGCGGTGAAATGGTGGCATGAAATATACCAAAATGGGCCTAGATCAATACTTGGGGTTGTCTACTACACTACACTACAGCTAAAATTAACCCTAGAAGCTCCCTACATACGCCCTAATTAACCCATTCACTGCTGGGCATAATACACATGTGGTGCGCAGTGGCATTTAGCAGCCTTCTAATTACCAAAAAGCAACGCCAAAGCCATATATGTCTGCTATTTCTAAAGAAAGGGGATCCCAGAGAAGCATTTACAATCATTTATGCCATAATTGCAAAAGTTGTTTGTAAATAATTTCAGTGAGAAACCTAAAGTTTGTGAAAAAATTTGTGAAAAAGTGAACAATTTTCTTTATTTGATCGCATTTGGCGGTGAAATGGTGGCATGAAATATGCCAAAATGGGTCTAGATCAATACTTTGGGATGTCTTCTAAAAAAAAATATATACATGTCAATGGATATTCAGGGATTCCTGACAGATATCAGGGTTCCAATGTAACTAGCGCTAATTTTGATAAAAAATGGTTTGGAAATAGCAAAGTGCTACTTGTATTTATGGCCCTATAACTTACAAAAAAAGCAAAGAACATGTAAACATTGGGTATTTCTAAACTCAGGATAAAATTTTGAAACTATTTAGTATGGGTGTTTTTTGGTGGTTGTATATGTGTAACAGATTTTGGGGGTCAAAGTCAGAAAAAGTGTGTTTTTTTCCATTTTATCCTCATATTTTATATATTTTTTTTATAGTAAATGATAAGATATGATGAAAATAATGGTATCTTTAGAAAGTCCATTTAATGGCAAGAAAAACGGTATATAATATGTGTGGGTACAGTAAATGAGTAAGAGGAAAATTACAGCTAAACACAAACACCGCAAAAATTTAAAAATAGCCTTGGTCCCAAACGGACAGAAAATGGAAAAGTGCTGTCATTAAGGGGTTAAATAGACAATTAAGAATAAAGTGCATATACGTTTTAGTCACTTGGTCAAAAATTGCACATGTCAAAGGAGGGGGCCCTGATCAATGGTTGAGTCAGGGGCCCCAAAATTTCTAGTGGCGGCCCTGATTGTTCCTTCCTCTCTCAGCTCACTATTTTCCCTATGCTCCATAACCAGCTGTATTAGATGCATAGAGCTAGCTACTTAGGTACTAGGCACCACTGGATTTAACCTCTTAAGGACATATGATGGAATTTTTCCGTCATAAAACAATTGAGCAAACTGAAAGCTGTGTCCTTAAAGGGTTAATAGTACTAGCTGTGCAGAGTATGCTGCACAAAGCAATGAAGGAAACAAATTCCTGTTTACATTAGCTGAAATAAAGTGTAGGGACACAAAAATAAAGCAGAAGCCACCTCCCTACCCTGATGGATATGCTCTGTAGTTGGTTACAATGAAGATTATGATAGTTTTGGTAACTCTATAATCACAATTTTATTAAAGACAGGAGTCAAATATTTTGCTTTCCTTTCTTTACACAAAATCTCCAACACTACACCCACTAGAAAGAAGAAACAAGATAACATATCTCCCACCAATGAGGGCTTAGCATAACCAGGGATAGGTACAGACCTTAGTGAAGGACACCAAGGTACATTTGAAATGAAAAACTTTATTTTATAGTGCGTGGTGTTATTATACTGATGCAAAAACCGCAGATCCTATAACCAGCCCTCCTCTGGCTATACCCATGTGCCACTGTCACTTCTGTGACATTATATTGTGCAGGGTGTTATTATACTGATGCAGATACCACTGATCCTATAACCAGCCCTCCTCTGGCTATACCCATGTGCCAGTGTCACTACTGTATCATTATATTGTGCTGGGTGTTATTATACTGATGCAGATACCACTGATCCTATAACTACCCCTCCTCTGGCTATACCCATGAGCCAGTGTCACTACGGTGTCTTTGTATAGAGCTTGGTGTTATTATACTGATGCAGAGACCACTGATCCTATAACTACCCCTCCTCTGGCTATACCCATGAGCCAGTGTCACTACTGTGTCATTATTTAGTGCTGGGTGTTATTATTCTGATGCAGATACCACTGACCCTATAACCAGCCCTCCTCTGGCTATACCCATGTGCCAGTGTCACTACTGTGTCATTATATAGTGCTGGGTGTTATTATACTGATGAAGATACCACTGATCCTATAACCAGCCCTTGTCTGGCTAAACGCATGTGCCAGTCTCACTACTGTGTCTTTGTATACAGCTGGGTGTTATTATACTGATGCAGATGCCACTGATCCTATAACCAGCCTTACTCTGGCTATACCCATGTGCCAGTGTCACTACTGTGTCATTATATAGTGCTGGGTGTTATTATACTGATGCAGATACCACTGATCCTATAACCAGCCCTCCTCTGGCTATACCAATGTGCCAGTGTCACTACTGTGTTATATAGCGCTGGGTGTTATTATACTGATGCAGATGCCACTGATCCTATAACCAGCCTTCCTCTGGCTATACCCATGTGCCAGTGTCACTACTGTATCATTATATTGTGCTGGGTGTTATTATACTGATGCAGATACCACTGATCCTATAACTACCCCTCCTCTGGCTATACCCATGAGCCAGTGTCACTACGGTGTCTTTGTATAGAGCTTGGTGTTATTATACTGATGCAGAGACCACTGATCCTATAACTACCCCTCCTCTGGCTATACCCATGAGCCAGTGTCACTACTGTGTCATTATTTAGTGCTGGGTGTTATTATACTGATGCAGATACCACTGACCCTATAACCAGCCCTCCTCTGGCTATACCCATGTGCCAGTGTCACTACTGTGTCATTATATAGTGCTGGGTGTTATTATACTGATGAAGATACCACTGATCCTATAACCAGCCCTTGTCTGGCTAAACGCATGTGCCAGTCTCACTACTGTGTCTTTGTATACAGCTGGGTGTTATTATACTGATGCAGATGCCACTGATCCTATAACCAGCCTTACTCTGGCTATACCCATGTGCCAGTGTCACTACTGTGTCATTATATAGTGCTGGGTGTTATTATACTGATGCAGATACCACTGATCCTATAACCAGCCCTCCTCTGGCTATACCAATGTGCCAGTGTCACTACTGTGTTATATAGCGCTGGGTGTTATTATACTGATGCAGATGCCACTGATCCTATAACCAGCCTTCCTCTGGCTATACCCATGTGCCAGTGTCACTACTGTGTCATTATATAGTGCTGGGTGTTATTATACGGATGCAGATACCACTGATTCTATAACCAGCCCTCCTCTGGCTATACGGATGTGTCAGTGTCACTACTGTGTCTTTGTATAGAGCTGGGTGTTATTATACAGATGCAGATACACATCCAGTATTTCACTCAGGCTTTATTTATTCCATAACTTATCACTCAATATTGCTAGCAGTCTCTTGACAAGCCACTAACTTTATTCACACTACATTTTTTTTTTATTTCTATTATTTAATCAGAAAGTAAAGATATACTAAGGTTGTGACGGACACTGCAAGGATCCCTGAGCATAACATATATAAGAAATCTCTAAATTTCTCACTTCCTCTTTCTTTATGCGAACCGAAGAAGGAATCGCTGATGAACAGTCTGCCGGTTTGGGACTCTTGTCATAATAAAGGTGGAAAATGAATAGACCAACTAGAACAGAGCTGTCTTTAATAAAATTGTGACTATATGTTATCATAATTTTCATTTTATTGCAAGACAGGAGGCTCCTATTTTACATTTTGAAAGATTGTATCTAACAAAGAGAGAGCAGCGTAAAAATATAGGCTTAAAGTAGAATCTACAGAAAACTGTTTATTGGGACCAATCAGTAGCTATTAAAAGGACTTATAAAGAGCAACCTTGGAGAAAGGCGAAAGAGGCACCCCTTATTGAGTGAGATCCAAAAGAAGAATGCACCTGAGATACGGACCTAATACAGAGAACCCTTTGTGCCACTGTACATGACAAAAGGGTTGAACATACGCATTGAAAAGAGAGTCTAAATGAGAAGGGCAAAAGCTTGCTGTCCTAGCAGAATATTCCTAAATGCAGGACACAACACACTGTTTAGGTTCATCTAAGTGGCTGTTGAAAAGTTCTTAGTGCACCTTTTAACGATTAAAATGGACTGCAGAAGGGGAAAAGGTAAATCTGTCTATATTCAAGGCCTGGATATTGAAAATTCTACAAATATAATGGAGACATAAAAGTGTTGCTAATTTAGCCGAATTTTAGGGATGGGAGTTTGTTTGCAGGCCAGATCCTAAAAACCACAAACAATAAATTAATGTCCCTTTGGTATTGATATTTGGTTGCTGGTAGAGCCCGAAGACAAATACTATGCATGAAACAGCAAATTAGAGAATCTTTACCAACTGGTATGCCGTTAATTGGTATGTGACCCCCCAATGTAGTGGAACAAAACAAGTTTATTGTGGGATATGTTTTACTCTATTTAAATAGGGAAGCAAAAAAATTGCTCCCATTATTGGAGAGACTGACAAGGCCGAAAGGTAAGACTTTCTAGTTCCCGGGGTACTGAGACATCCCCGGAAACTCTGATATCTTCCAGGCCAGTAGTTGTAAACATTTTTCCATTACTAAAGGATGGGGATGCCATTGAGGTCCAGAAAGAGAGATGGTAAGGATGGTAGTAGAATGGGGGAGTTGAACCAACAGTTCGAAAGGGGCTGAAAACCATGGTTGGGTTGGCCAAAATCGGGTGATGACCACTATCTGAACCGGAAGTCTCTGAACATGGAAAATCACTCTAGCTATCATTGTGAATGGGGAAAAGACGTAAAACGAAAGACGTAAGCTCCTATCTATTGCCAGTCTTGGAGATCTGGGAGCCAGCTGAAATAGCGAGAAATCTAATTATTGGTATGTAAAGTGAATAGGTGCAGTTAGAGAGAATCCAGGAGATTGCAAAGGTGAAGAAATACCTGCCTGTTCAGTCTGCAATTACTTGCATCCCTTCAGTAGCTGGAAAACCAGTCCTCTACGACATTGGACTGTCCTGGTAGATATTTGGTCAACACTGAAATCTTGCGATCAAAGCAAAACTGGTAGAACTGTTTTGTCAAATTCTAAAATTACAGCCAGATAATTTATATGAAGTCTGGATTCTTCTGCAGTCCATCTGTCTCCTGTTGATTGAAAATCACAAGGGGTCTGCATCCTAAAAGACTGGCGTAGGAGTCAATGATGAAATGGCTTGTCAATTCCACGCCTCCATGTTGTGAAGCTAGCATGACATATCCTGTCTAACCTCTGGGGAAAGACTAATAATTTGCGAGTAAGAGCGATTGTGGTGGAGGGAGGATTATTTCAGCTGCTGCATTGCCCAATTATATGTATATATATATATATATATATATATATATACTGTATATATACATACATACATATATTTAGACATGTATATGATATATATCCATTATAGCCCTTTCCATTCAAATACCTTGTCATATACTAAACCATATACTTTTTAACCCTTATAATGCAAAAAGCAAAAAAAAGGCTATGGGCCAGATTACAAGTGGAGCTCTAAATATTGCTTTTGTGAAATCATATTTGCGCTCATTTGAGTAATACCATTGCACGCTGATGTACGCTGGTATTACAAGTTGAGAGCAATGCAAACACGAGCTTGTATTTGCATTGCTGGGAAGCATTTTGCTCACAAGAGCATGCTCCCATTGGATAAAAAAGGGAGCCTCGTTCTCATTCTGTGAGACACGGCATGAGAACTAGCGCAAGAAAAGGGGGTAAGTCACGCAGCAGTGGCAGCAAATTGTAAATATATATGTGTATGACTATATACATATATACTTATGTGTTAATATGTGTAAATACACATTAACACATAAATATATATGCATATAAGCATATACATATATATTTACAGGGAACACACAGGCCATAGACCTCAGTGTAAAGGCACTTTTCAGTGCGTTTTTTTTCTAACACCCCAAAGCCGCCGAGCAGTTTTTTTGTTTTGTTTTTTTTTAAGAATACTAACACTTAAGTTTGGTGGCATTTGGGGGACATTTATAAAATTAACCAGATATCTGATTGCTTATTAATTTTATAAGCGTTAATTGCTACTGTAAGCTCGTGGTAGAAATAACCAGCCACTTGTAATGGCTGGTTATTTATTGCATGCCCGCAAACGGGCAAATTTGCCCATTTGCGGGTGCGTGATAAATTAGCGCTCCTCTAGCCTATATCGTTCACAACAGTTAGCTTGCCACTTGAAATCTAACCCATACACTGCAAAAATACTTTTTAAATCATTCTTTTTTCAAATATTGTACTTTGTACTGTTTTCAATGTGACAAAAAATGAAACACTCAGGGCCAGATTCCTGCGCTAGCAGTTAGGCTCAATCAATATCGAGTTTTACATGCAACTGTACTTCATATATTGTAGACATGCAACTGTACGTCATATATTGTAGACATGGTACTGTACTTTATATATTATAGACATGGAACTGTACTTCATATATTAAAGACATGTTACTGTACTTCATATATTGTAGACATGCAACTGTTCGTCATATATTGTAGACATGCTACGTACTTCATATATTGTAGACATGCAACTGTACTTCATATATTGTAGACATGCAACTGTTCGTCATATATTGTAGACATGCAACTGTACTTTATATATTGTAGACATGCAAATGTACTTCATATATTGAAGGCATGCTACTGTACTTCATATATTGTAGACATTTTACTGTACGTCATATATTGTAGACCTGCTATTGTACTTCATACAGTGAAGCCATGCTACTGTATTTCATATATTGTAGACATGCAACTGTACTTCATATATTGAAGTACAACTGTACGTCATATATTGTAGACTTGCTACTGTACTTCATATATTGTAGACCTGCTACAGTACTTCATATATTATAGACATGCAACTGTACATCATATATTATAGACATGCATGTGTACTACATATACTGTAGACATCCTACTGTACTTCATATATTGTAGACCTGCACCTGTACTTCATATATTATAGACATGCAACTGTACTTCATATTTTATAGACATGCTACTGTACTTCATATATTGTAGACATGCTACTGTAATTCGTATATTATAGACATGCAACTGTACATCATATATTGTAGACATGCAACTGTACTTCATATATTGTAGACATGCCACTGTTTCTCATATATTGTAGACATGTTACTGTACTTCATATATTAAAGACATGCATGATGCTACTGTACTATATATTGTAGACCTGCTACTGTACTTCATATATTATAGACATGCAACTGCTCTTCATATATTGAAGACATACTACTGTACTTCATATATTGTAGACATGCAACTGTACGTCATATATTGTAGACATGTTACTGTACTTCATATATTGTAGACCTGCTACTGTACTTCATATATTTAAGACATGCAACTGTATGTCATATATTGTAGACCTGCTACTGTACTTCATATATTAAAGACATGCATGATGCTACTGTACTATATATTGTAGACCTGCTACTGTACTTCATATATTATAGACATGCAACTTCTCTTCATATATTGAAGACATGCTACTGTGCTTCATATATTGTAGACATGCAACTGTACGTCATATATTGTAGACATGTTACTGTACTTCATATATTGTAGACCTGCTACTGTACTTCATATATTTAAGACATGCAACTGTATGTCATATATTGTAGACCTGCTACTGTACTTCATATAGTGAAGCCATGCTACTGTACTTCATATATTGTAGACATGCAACTGTACTTCATATATTAAAGACATGCAACTGTACTTCATATATTGTAGACATTCAACTGTACGTCATATATTGTAGACCTGCTACTGTACTTCATATATTATAGACATGCTACAGTACTTCATATATTGTAGACATGCTACAGTACTTCATATATTGTAGACCTGCTACTGTACTTCATATAGTATAGATATGCAACTGTACTTCATATATTGTAGACCTGCTACTGTACTTCATATAGTATAGATATGCAACTGTACTTCATATATTGTAGACCTGCTACTGTATTTCATATATTGTAGACATGCTACTGTACTTCATATATTGATCCTGTGCTTCTTTCTTCCCACAGCTACACTTTAACATATTATTTTTATAATTTACATTTGATAAATTAGCTTAAAATATATAATAATTTTACAAGTTCCCCATCTGGACACACGTAACAAATACAAGGTAATCTGACCACCTTTTCAGTAGTCTGTTGTCTTATATCACAGGCAAGAACCCAAGAAGTACTATACAAACTAATTGTTTATCTGCTACCCATTTTAAAGATGCACGCATCTGTGCCGTTTTTATGAGGTGTAGTGTTGCAAGATCTGATTTTCTCATCTGGGTTATCATCCCGTTCATTTTGATAACAAGGTTGTTGATTATGTATTGAGCTGTGATATTGCTTATTAAGGAATGACAATATGCAGATCTTACATTTAACTTGACCATTATTGTGTATCTTCAGCCGCCATGTTCCTGCTGTGTGCAGTGAAGGTGCCAGATGCTGTTTCTGACATGTTAACCTCTGAGTTCCAACATCCAGAGGCAGGACAGAGGTTAAACGCCATCCTCAAGTTCCACACACTCTGGAGGTTCAGATACCAGGTTTGGCCCAGGATGGAGGAAGGAGCCCAACAAATCTACAAGGTGGTAATACTTATTAAGTGGTGTGGTTTCCTGAAACTTCCTGACAAAATATCCCTAATAGCCATGACCATTTTATCTCTGCAATAGATCCCTCCACCAAGTATTAATTTCACCCTGCCTTCTCCAATTCTGGGTATGCCTTCTGTTCCAATGTTTGACCCTCCCTGGGTTCCACAGAGCAGTGGAAGTGTCCAGGATCCAATCAATGAGGACCAGTCTGTGAGTAGAATTGTCAAATATCCTTTTACCAGAAGATGTCATTCTGTTCCCTGCTCTTACTTTGTCAACGTCAGAACTTTGAGACACCATTTCCTTTAAAATCTTTAAACATATACACTGATCACATTTTGTGCATATGATCTTTAAAGAGCAGACCATATCTAAAATTCCCATAAACAATACAACAGTACAACAGTTTTCTTTTTATTCTTAACCTTTTTGGTGATAAAAAAGGTCTATATTTTTACATGTATATTGTATACCTTCTGTGGAGCATTTTGAGCACTAATAGTATTTGGCTAGAGACCTTAAGATCCTAAGTTCCTCTTACCAATCATGTGCCCCCAGAAATCGTTCTCTGCTCGGGCTGTGTCTCGTTCCCACCAGCGTGCTGAACACATTCTCAAAAACCTTCAACAGGACGAGGAAAAGAAGCGTTTGGGCAGAGAGGCCAGTTTGATCACCGCTATCCCCGTCACTCAGGAGGCCTGCTATGAGCCTACTTGTTCCCCTAACTCTGAGCAGGAGGAGGAAGGTGTGCTATAGGATAAGTAGACTGCCATAGTGGGGAAGCTTTGATTGCTTGGGTTCAGAAGACTGTACCTCTATTTTATCTTTTGAAATTTTATTGAAGAAGAAATCTAATAAGTATTACAGAGATTTATAATAGTTCATTTTTTTATCATGTATTTAGAAGAGAAAGATGTAATAAAGTTTAAAAAAAACAAATGTAGCTTTAAATGCCTCCAAAACTGTATTTTTGGAAATGTGGATATTAGAAAATTGAGGGAGATCCTAAATATATATCTTTCTGGATCTGTACAATAAAATTGATACCACGTTACCTAATGAATATTGACATTTGTGCTAGTCAAAATAAACATATGTCTAGCTGAATTAATGTTTGATGCTTTTATAATTTACTTGAAGAAAATAGTAAAGTGTATATTTAATATATTATATATGATATTATTTTGTTTTTATGTGTAACATCCTTTAAATGTATTTCTTTTTAAAGACACAATGAGTCCACGGATTTCATCCTTACTTGTGGGATTACGCCTCCTGGTCAGCAGGAGGGGGCCAAGAGCACCACAGCAGAGCTGTATATATAGATCCTCCCTTCGCTCCCAATCCAGTCATTCTCTTTGCCTACGTTAGTGATAGGAGATGGCAAAGTGAGGTGTTAGTTTTTGATTCTTCAATTAAGAGTTTTTTTATTTTTAAAACAGTACCAGAGTGTGCTGTTTTGTTTAGGGTGTAGCCGTAGTCCATATCACTCTCTACAGAAGAGCATTTGGTGGCTTTAGAGCAATGGGAACTGGTGGGACATAATTCTCACTGCGCCTCCCATATTGTTATGCTGCCCTTCTCAGGATGACCTAAGCGATATCTAACTCAGGTCCCATCTGTTTCCACAGGGTTATGGGAGGGAGAGGACCTCCTACATCTGTTGGAGCTGTCTTGCTGTCAGACAGCATTACGGTAAGTGCAGTTTCTAGTGATTCTGGGGCACACTTAGTTAAACTCAGAGTGGACTCTGCACGGGTAATTTATTACTTTGTTTTTCTGGGATGAAACTCCTCAAGTGGAAGGGGTTTCCCATGATGACAGCATGTGTACAAAGGCACTGGGCTAAAGCTAAGGGACAGTATCAGTCATATTTTATTATTATAAATTCCCGGTACGATATGTATAAAGAGTGACGCCCACGATGGGCGGGGCTTCTGTTTGCACGCTTCCTAGATGTTGCGCAGTTTACATTGACACTTGTTCCGGTTTTAGTCAGAAGGTTAAAGACTAGGAACACATCTACTGCGTATTTCTACTACTCTTGAGCAGTGCGCTGAACCGCATGGTTAAAAAAGCAGGCGGTTGTTAGCGCTCTGTAGCCCGACCAGACATATTCCTGAAGAGAGGTCTGGGGACTGGCGGCAGGTAGGTGCCTGAGCTTAGCTGTTGAGGTGTGAGGTGTCTGAATGGGGCAAATGGTTTGTTTTTCAGTCCTAAACTGCTCAGAAATTAAACGTCTTTTTTTCAGCACAGAACAGTAAAGAAAAACGTCTACGTTTAATTTTTAAAGACACGGGCCCCTATTTTTCAAGGTCTGTCGGACCTGATCACAAGAGCTGCTGGTGCAACGCCGCCCCCTGCAGACTCGTGGCCAATGGGCCGCCAGCAGGGGGGTGTCAATCAACCCGATCGTACTTGATCAGGTTGATTTCCGGCGATGTCTGTCCGCCTGCTCAGAGCAGGCAGACAGGTTATGGAGCAGCGGTCTTTGTGACCGCTGCTTCATAACTGCAGGCTCACCAGAAACACGGGGCATTAAGCTCCATTCGGAGCTTGAGACATATGCCCCACAGTGTTCAAAGTGTAATAAAATCAATAGCACTGTATTATACATTTATGTACTTATTTTTGCATTACTCTTCTCTCATTCAGTATGAGAGTCTGAGTGGTACATTTAAAGGGCCCGTATCATTTAAAGGGCCAGTCTGAAATTATAGGAATATTTCAAAATTTCAAGATATTTGTTTACTGAATTTCCTGACCTGTTATATACAATGGATTTAGAAAATGTTACTTGCGCAATGTGTTTGGATGCTTCTGTGGAACCTCCTGTTCCTTTTTGTACCTCATGTATTGAGAGGGCTTTAAGCTATAAAGATAAAAATGTTCATGATAAAAAATTGTCAGTGGCGGATGCCTCTTAAGAGTCTAACAATGAGAGTCAGGGTATGCCACAGCTTTCTCCCCAAACGTCCCAGCCTTTATCGCCCGCCCAAGCAGTGCCCTATACTTCGCATCAAGTTTCTGCTGCAGTTACATTAAGAGATATAGCTGCTGTTATGTCTTCTACACTTTCTGAGGCTTTATCAGCCTTTCCTATACTTCAAGGCAAACGTAAAAGGAAGGACAACTATGTGGTTAACAAAGTGTCTGATGCTCTGGTGGCAGCCTCTGACGTACCCTCCCAGGGATCAGAGATAGAGGGTATGGAGGCTCTATCGGAAGGTGAAATTTCAGACTCAGGGAGTTCCTTACCTTTGACTGATTCAGAAGTCTCTTTCCGGTTTAAACTAGAACACCTCCGTCTGTTACTAAGGGAGGTTTTAGTGACTTTGGACGACTGTGATTCTGCAGGAGTGGTCGTTCCTGAGAAATTGAGTAAGTTAGATAGATACTTAGAGGTACCTTCTTACTCAGAGGTTTTTCCAGTTCCCAAGCGAATTTCGGAGATTATTGCTAAGGAATGGGAGAGACCTTGTATTCCCTTCTCTCCTTCTCCTATTTTCAAGAAAATGTTCCCAATTGCGGATGCTGTCAAGGAAACTTGGCAATCGGTCCCTAAGGTGGAAGGGACTATTTCCACCTTGGCTAAACAAACTACTATTCCTATTGAGGATAGTTGTGCTTTCAAGGACCCCATGGATAAGAAATTGGAGGGTCTATTGAAAAAGATATATGTTCACCAAGGTTTACTACTACAACTTGCCGCATGCATTGTTACAGTAACCAGTACAATTATTGGTTTGATGCTCTTGCGGAGTCTCTTAACACTGAGACTTCTTTGGAAGAAATCCAGGATCGGATTAAAGCTTTAAAAATAGCAAACTCTTTCATAACAGACGCTTCCCTGCAAATTACTAAATTAGCATCTAAAAGTTCCGTTTTTTCTATTCTAGCCCGCAGAACTTTATGGTTGAAACCTTGGTCTGCGGATGTATCATCCAAATCTAAGCTTTTGGCAATTCTCTATAAGGGAAAGACCTTGTTTGGACCTGGATTGAAGGAAATTACTGCTGACATCACGGGAGGCAAGGGTCATTTCCTTCCTCAAAACAAAAGAAATAAACAGAAGTGACAACAGAGTAATTTTCGTTCCTTTCGAAATTTCAAGGGAAATTCTTTTGTTTCCTCTTCTAAACAGGAAGGAAACTATTCGCAATCCAAGTTAACTTGGAAACCCAACAACTCTTGGAACAAGGGTAAACAATCCAAGAGACCTGCCGCTGATTCCAAGTCAGCATGAAGGGTTTGCCCCCCGATCCGGGACCAGATCTGGTAGGGGGCAGACTCTCCTTCTTCATTCAAGCTTGGATACGAGATGTTCAGGATCCCTGGGCTATAGAAATAGTGTCTCAGGGATACAAACTGGAGTTCAGAAATTCTTCCCACCGAGGAAGATTTCTTCTTTCAAGATTATCTGCAGACCAGATAAAAATAGAGGCGTTCTTACATTGTGTAAGAGACCTCTCTTCCATGGGAGTAATTTGTCCCATTCGTTCCAATACAGGAACAGGGGTTTTATTCAAATCTGTTTGTTGTCCCAAAAAAGGAGGGAACTTTCAGACCTATCTTAGACCTCAAGAGTCTAAACAAGTTTCTCAGAGTTCCATCTTTCAAGATGGAAACTATTCGTACCATTCTTCCATTGATCCAGGAGGGTCAATTTATGACGACAGTGGATCTAAAGGATGCATATCTTCATGTTCCTATCCACAGAGATCATCACAAGTTCCTGAGGTTTGCCTTTCTGGACAAACATTTTCAGTTTGTGGCTCTCCCTTTCGGTCTGGCCACGGCACCCAGAATTTTCACAAAGGTTCTGGGGTCTCTACTGGCGGTTCTAAGACCGCGGGGCGTTGCGGTGGCGCCTTATCTGGACGATATTCTAATCCAGGCGTCATTTTATCAGCTAACAAGGTCCCATACCGACATTGTGCTTTCCTTCCTGAGAACTCACGGGTGGAAGGTAAATCTGGAAAAGAGTTTGTTAATTCCTCAGACAAGGGTACCCTTCCTGGGGACTCTAATCGACTCTATATCCATGAGAATTTTTCTGACAGAGGTCAGAAAGTCAAAGATTCTGAATACATGTTGAGCCCTTCAGTCCACTCCTCGGCCGTCAGTGGCTCAGTCCATGGAGTTAATCGGATTGATGGTGGCGGCAATGGACATCATACCGTTTGCTCGGTTTCATCTCAGGCCTCTTCAGCTAAGTATGCTCAGGCAGTGGAATAGAGATTATACAGATTTGTCTCCTCGAATAACCCTAGATCAGGAGACGAGGGGCTCTCTTCAATGGTGGTTGTCTCTAGATCATCTATCCCAGGGGACATGCTTTCACAGACCTTCATGGGTGATTGTGACAATGGATGCCAGCCTTTTAGGATGGGGAGCAGTCTGGGGCTCTTTAAAGGCTCAGGGAGTATGGACTCAGGCAGAGTCTCTCCTTCCCATCAACATTCTAGAGCTGAGGGAGATCTTCAATGCGCTTCGGGCCTGGCCTCAGTTGGCTTCAGCTCAATTCATCAGATTCCAGTCAGACAACATAACGATGGTGGCTTACATCAATCATCAGGGAGGAACAAGGAGTTCCTTAGCGATGACTGAAATAGCCAAGATAATCCAGTGTCATCTGTCAGCGATCCACATCCCAGGGGTGGACAACTGGGAGGCAGATTTTCTGAGCAGGCAGACTTTTCATCCAGGAGAGTGGGAACTCCATCCAGAAATATTCTCCAACCTGATTCTCAGATGGGGTCGGCCAGAGTTGGATCTCATGACATCTCGTCAGAATACCAAGCTTCCGAGATACGGGTCCAGGGACCCCCAGGCCGAGCTGATAGATGCCTTGGCAGTTCCTTGGTCCTTCAGCCTAGCATATCTATTCCCCCCATTTGCGTTCCTTCCCCGGGTTATTGCTCGAATCAAACAGGAGAGGGCATCAGTGATCCTCATTGCTCCTGCGTGACCTCGCAGGATTTGGTATGCCGATCTGGTGGACATGTCATCTCTGCCACCTTGGAAGTTTCCATTGAGGAGGGACCTTCTCATTCAGGTTCCCTTCCTTCACCCAAATCTAGTTTCTCTGCAGCTGACTGCTTGGAGATTGAACGCTTAATCTTATCCAAGCGAGGGTTCTCTGATTCGGTCATAGATACCTTAATTCAGGCGCGTAAGCCGGTAACTAGGAAGATTTACCATAAGATATGGCACAAATATCTTTATTGGTGTGAATCCAAGGGCTACTCATGGAGTAGAGTTAGGATTCCCAGGATTTTGTCCTTTCTTCAAGAGGGATTGGAGAAGGGGTTATCGGCAAGTTCCCTAAAGGGTCAGATCTCTGCCTTATCTATTTTGTTGCACAAGCGTCTGGCAGATGTACCAGATATTCAATCTTTTTATCAGGCTTTGACTAGAATCAGGCCTGTGTTTAAAACAATTGCTCCTCCATGGAGTTTGAATTTAGTTCTTAAAGTTCTTCAAATGGTTCCGTTTGAACCTATGCATTCCATAGATATTAAGTTATTATCTTGGAACGTTTTGTTTCTTGTTGCCATTTCTTCTCGAAGAGTGTCTGAGCTTTCGGCATTACAATATAATTCTCCTTACCTTATTTTTCATTCGGATAAGGTGGTTTTACGTACTAAACTTGGTTTTCTTCCTAAAGTTGTTTCAGACAAGAACATTAATCAGGAGATTGTTGTTCCTTCTTTGTGTCCTAATCCTTCTTCTCAGAAGGAATGACTGTTACATAATTTTGACATAGTCCGTGCTTTAAAATCTTACTTACAAGCGACTAAGGACTTTCATCAATCGTCTTCTTTATTTGTCATTTTTTCAGGGAAACGTAAGGGTCAGAAAGCTATGGCTACCTCTCTTTCTTTTTGGCTGAAGAGTATCCTCTGTTTTGCATATGAGACTGATGACAGCAGCCTCCTGAAAAAATTACGGCTCATTCCACTAGGGCTATTGCTTCCTCATGGGCATTCAAAAATTATGCTTCTGTTGAACAGATTTGCAAGGCTGCAACTTGGTCCTCTCTTCACACTTTTTCTAAATTTTACAAATTTGATACCTTTGCCTCGACTGAGGCTGTTTTTGGGAGAAAGGTTCTTCAAGAAGTGGTGCCTTCCGTTTAGATTTCCTGTCTTGTCCCTCCCTTATCATCCGTGTAGTATAGCTTTGGTATTGTATCCCACAAGTAAGGATGAAATCCGTGGACTCATCGTGTCTTTAAAAAGAAAAGAAAATTCATGCTTACCTGATAAATTTGTTTCTTTTTAGACACGATGAGTCCACGGCCCGCCCTGTTCTATGAGACAGGTTATTTTTTGTTAAACTTCAGACACCTCTGCACCTTGGCTTTTCCTTTCTCTTCCTAACTTCGGTCGAATGACTGGATTTGGAGGGAAGGGAGGAGCTATATATACAGCTCTGCTGTGGTGCTCTTTGCCTCCTCCTGCTGACCAGGAGGCGTAATCCCACAAGTAAGGATGAAATCCGTGGACTAATCATGACTAAAAAGAAACACATTTATCAGGTAAGCATACATTTTCTTTTTTTAACTCTAATTAAAAAAAAAAAAGTCTTTATGACCCCTTTAATGAAAAGATTGGACAATCTTGTCTAAATTACATTGCTTGTTTTTTAAATCGCTATTAAATTCACTCCATAATTTTGTTCATGTAATTTATAATAAGCATTTTCGAACTGAAGCTGAATCTAGCTAGTGGAGTAGGTTTCATTTCCCTCATTGTGTTTGCCAGTAGAAGAAGCCTCCAATCTGAACTCCCGCCGCCTGTCAGTGAGCCCTTCTTGCACCTCCAGCACTTCACATAGGAACTATTCTTTCCGTCGTGGCTCTGTGTGGTCTATACGATCAGCTGTGAGTGCAGAAGGTAAGTTTTTATATAAGTTATTATATGTTGGTGCAACTTAAATCTTGTTTAAAGTGAATATTATGAAGTGCTTTGTGCTATTATGGAAAAACACGTCATGCAGATCAATATGAAGCCTTAATCTATTGGCTGCAGAGAGGGATGGAATACATTTTATAGCAAAGCAGTTATCTCTTATAGATGTGCAGTTAAAGCTATTGTAGTCTTATACAACTGTGTTTCCTTTAATCAACCTGGTCAACAATATCTTATAGAATGAAGGGAGTTGGTGGATATTTCCACTGATTCTACCTCCCAAGCTATCGGCTAGATTAAGAGTTTTGCATTATGAGTAAAAAAGCAGTGTTAAGGCTTATAACGCTGTTTTTTACTACCGCTGCTATTACGAGTCTTGTAGGTACAGCTGTCCCGCACACTTTTTTGGCCATACTGCAAATTAACTTACGCAATTTTCGTAAAGGGACTTTTTTCAATGGGACTTCCATTGCGCCGGTATTACAAGCTTTTTTTGGAGGCCAAAAAGTGAGCGGTACAGCCTATCCCGCAAGATTCGAAACGCATTCTAAAGTCAGTAGTTATGAGTTTTACACTACAGAGCTGAAAAACTCATAACTAAAGTGTTACAAAGTACACTAACACCCATAAACTACCTATTAACCCCTAAACCGAGGCCCTCCCGCATCGCAAACACTAAACTAAAATTGTTAACACCTAATCTGCCGCTCCGGACATCGCTGCCACTATAATAAACATATTAACCCCTAAACCGCCGCACTCCCGCCTCGCAAACACTATTTAAATATTATTAACCCCTAATCTGCCTCCCCTAACATAGCCGCCACCTACCTACATTTATTAACCCCTAATCTGCCACCCCAACGTCGCCGCCACTATATTAAATTTATTAACCCCTAAACCTGTCTAACCCTAACCCTAACACCCCTAACTTAAATATAATTAAAATAAATCTAAATAAAAATTCCTATCATTAAACTAAATTCCTATTTAAAACTAAATATTTACCTATAAAATAAACCCTAAGCTAGCTACAATATAACTAATAGTTACATTGTAGCTAGCTTAGGGTTTATTTGTATTTTACAGGCAAGTTTGTATTCATTTTAACTAGGTAGAATAGTTAGTAAATAGTTATTAACTATGTACTAGCTACCTAGCTAAAATAAATACAAATTTACCTGTAAAATAAAACCTAACCTTAGTTACACTAAAACCTAACACTATACTACAATTAAATAAATTACCTAAATTAAATACAATTGACTAAATTAAATACAATTAACTAAATTAAATACAAATACCTAAATTACAGAAAAACAAACACTAAATTACACAAAATAAAAAACAAATTATCAGATATATAAACTAATTACACCTAATCTAATAGTCCTATCAAAATAAAATAAAAAACTAGCCTAAACTAAACTACCAATAGCCCTTAAAAGGGCCTTTTGCAGGGCATTGCCCCAAAGAAATCAGCTCTTTTACCTGTAAAAAAATACAAACAACTCCCCAACAGTAAAACCCACCACCCACACAACCTAACCCCCCAAATAAAAACCTAACTAAAAAAATCTAAGATCCCCATTGCCCTGAAAAGGGCATTTGGATGGACATTGCCCTTAAAGGGCATTTAGCTCTATTGCTGCCCAAACCCTAACCTAAAAATAAAACCCACCCAATAAACCCTAACACTAACCCCTGAAGATCCACTTACAGTTTTGAAGAGCCGACATCCATCCTCAACGAAGCCGGGAGAAGTCCTCAATGAAGCGACAAGAGGTCCTCAACGAAGCTGGGAGAAGTCTTCATCCAAGCCGGGAGAAGTGGTCCTCCAGACGGGCAGAAGTCTTCATCCAGACGGCATCTTCTATCTTCATCCATCCGGCGAGGAGCGGGTCCATCTTCAAGACATCCGGCGCGGAGCATCCTCTTCTTCCGACGACTTCCCGACGAATGAAGGTTCCTTTAAGTGACGTCATCCAAGATGGCGTCCCTTAGATTCCGATTGGCTGATAGAATTCTATCAGCCAATCGGAATTAAGGTTGAAAAAATCCTATTGGCTGATGCAATCAGCCAATAGGATTGAACTTCAATCCTATTGGCTGATCCAATCAGCCAATAGGATTGAGCTTGCATTCTATTGGCTGATTGGAATAATTTAGTTATTAATAGTAGGTTTTATTTAGAATTATTTTAATTATATTTAAGTTAGTGGGTGTTAGGGTTAGGGTTAGACTTAGGTTTAGGGGTTGATAACTTTAGTATAGTGTCGGCGACGTTGGGGGCGGCAGATTAGGGGTTAATAAATGTACGTAGGTGGCGGCGATGTTAGGGGCGGCAGATTAGGCTTTAATAAGTATAATGTAGGTGTCTGCGATGTCGGGAGCGGCAGATTAGGGGTTAATAACATTACGTAGGTGTTGGCGATGTTGGGGGCAACAGATTAGGGGTTAATAAATCTAATGTAGGTGTCGTCGATGTTGGGGGCGGCAGATTAGGGGTTAATAAGTGTAAGATTAGGGGTGTTTAGACTCTGGGTTTATGTTAGGGTGTTAGGTGTAAACATAAATTTAGTTTCCCTATAGGAATCAATGGGGCTGCATTACGGAGCTTTACGCTGCTTTATTGCAGGTGTTAGGCTTTTTTTCAGCCGGCTCTCCACATTGATGTCTATGGGGAAATCGTGCACAAGCACGTACAACCAGCTCACCGCTGACTTAAGCAGCGCTGGTATTGGAGTGCGGTATGGAGCTTGCTCTACCTTCACTTCTTGTCTTTTAACGCCGGGTTTAGGAAAACCTGTAATACCATCGCTGTAGGTAAGTGAGCGGTGACAATAACGTGCAAGTTAGCACCACACCCCTCTTACCGTAAAACTCGTAATCTAGCCGTATAGTAGCTAAATTTCTTACTGCAATTATATGAAGAGTTTATAAAGCCCATAGAAGTTTGGATAAACAGCTTTCTGTACATCTTGTTTCTCAGTTAAAAAGCCAGTTATATCTATGTTCTATTTTTAAAGTATTTTCAGATTGGTCACTAAACAGATTTCTTAACTATCTTCTCTACTGATCATAGCAATGTGCTGGTTTATTTAAATCACCATACATGTCTAGGTAAATATCAGACATCTCTGTGCTCATATTTTATAGGAATTTGTATTAGGATAATCTCTCTGCACATATGTACCAGACTGTAACATATATAAATGCAATGATTATTGTTATTTATAATCTGTGTCTTTTGAACCTACCCTTTGCTATGACAGACGAGGAGCATGCCACAGAACACACAGCAAATCATCATGTTTATCAGCCACCTCAGCCAGTGTTCCCAGCATGTATATGTGCTGCAGTGCTGCCCATTGTACACCTAATGGAGGATGGAGATGTTCGTGAAGATGGTGTGGCAGGTATGAGGAACAGTCAATGGGGCATATTTATCAAGCTCCGATTGGAGCTTGATGCCCCGTGTTTCTGGCGAGCCTGCAGACTCGCCAGAAACAGCAGTTATGAAGCAGCGGTCACAAAGACTGCTGCTCCATAACCTGTCCGCCTGCTCTGAGCAGGCAGACACACATCACCGGAAATCAACCCGATCGAGTACGATCGGGTTGTTTGACACCCCCCTGCTGGCGGTCCACTGGCCGCGAGTCAGCAGGGGGCGGCGTTGCACCAGCAGCTCTTGTGAGCTGCTGGTGCAATGCTGAATACGGCGAGCGTATTGCTCGCCGTATTCAGCGAGGTCTGGAGGACCTGATCTGCAGTGTCGGATCAGGTCCGACAGACCTTGATAAATAGGGGCCAATATGTCTTGTTTTTTGGTACTGGTCAGCTTCTTTGTTTAATTTATTTCTGTGTAATATTGGTCTTCCTTGTAGTCAGTGCAGTGGCACAGCAGGTCCTCTGGAACTGCCTGATTGAGGATCCTTCCACTGTTCTCCGACACTTCCTAGAGAAACTCACCATCAGCAATCGTCAGGTAAAGCTTGTGCATTATGTCTATTGATGTTTATGTTTAATCACAAATACATTTATTATTTGTTTATTCAGTTGTGATTCTAGGGAAGTGAGAGGGTTTCTGCACCCCGATTCATTACTGTAGCCTCAAAAGTGCCATTTATCCAGAATTTGAAAGGTGGTGTCTTTTTACACATCCAGCTCACTACACAAAACAAAGAGAGGGGTATAAAGGCAGAAAGGAGATTCCAAAAAAATAAATAAAGTTTAGAATAGATAGTGTAAGATGAGTTCCACTACCAGTAACCCCTGCACCCCTGTTAATTACTCTTGTGCTCATATTTTTGCACCTCCAAACTTTATGGTCTATTATTAACACTGGTTTTATTAGCATGCTAAACATTCAGTTCTATTTTTGTTTCAGGATGAGTTAATTTACATGTTGCGAAAGCTCCTTCTGAACATCGGAGATTTCCCTGCTCAAACCTCACACATTCTATTCAACTACTTGGTAAGAAAAACATGGAATGCAAAACATTGTTTTTATTGTGCATACTGCCCAAAATGTTGACAGAACATGCATGCACAAATGTTATATGAAACAAATTCTCTCTCCAGCTTCTGCAATCCCACAAGACTCTCCAGCTACTCCAGCTTATGCTCCTGTAAAACAGGAAGGAAACCACCTACAAGGTGGTATAAAGCTGGAGTCCAGTTGCAGGTAGTCACATGTCTTGCACCATTGTGTTAAACTGGGTAGGACCAGGAATGGATAAGAAGCAAAATTTAGAAAAAAGCCAAAAAGTCAGAGTGCAAAAGAGCAATCAGGGTCAGATGAAGCACAAGTATAAGAAAGAATATTTCAATCCAAATGTCAAGCCAAAAGTAATCAGGAAAGTAGACAGGGCCAGGTGAAGTACCAAATAAAAATTCAAATCATATTCAAAATAACAAGTCAGGAGAGAAGTCAGGGAGAAATGAGGAGCTAAAATAGGTACAGATAAATAACCAAAAGACATGCCAAGAGAGTAGCTTTTTAGGAGGCCGCTGATGGAAGCATTCATGCCGTGGGGTGAGATCTGCATCGGACTATGGCCTAGATTACAAGTGGAATGCGAAAAATTTTGCATTATGGTGCGCTAACATCTCTAGAGCACACAGTGTGAAGGTATGCGTAAATGGACTGCAACTATCTACAGAGCAGAGACATGCATGTGTCAATCTGCACTTGTGTAACCATATTGCAAGAGTGCCCGCTGAGATCAAGGCTGCAATTGGATACTGTTCTTGACTTTCCACCCCTTAGTATTATATGCAGACAATTCACTAGCTCACTCATCTCTCGCTAATCAACTGCAAAGAGTAGCATAGAAACTGCAGGTGTTGGTGAGCCCAGTGCAGCCATAGAAGCTGGTGAGACCTTGTAGTGAATGTCACTAGCTAAAATACTATAAAACAGTGAACTCATTAATGTCCCATGTGAATTAGGCAAGACACAAGATAGGTTAATGAAATTTGAAGTGAAAATATTTTTTGTAGATTTTATAACATTTCTCATATTTTATTTCTTTAGGTTGGGTTAATCATGTACTTTGTTCGCACCCCTTGTGAATGGGGTATGGATGCTATTTCAGCCACATTGACTTTTCTTTGGGAAGTTGTTGGATATGTTGAAGGCCTGTTCTTCAAAGATCTGAAACAAACCATGAAAAAAGAGCAGTGTGAGGTTAAGCTTTTGGTCACAGCATCCATGCCAGGTACGATATTATTTGCTTTCATTATCATTAACTTGAGGTTTAAATGTATTAAATGTTTATTATTGTTAATTGCTGGCAGGCACCAAGACTCTAGTGGTGCATGGACAAAACGAGTGTGATATCCCAACCCAGCTACCCGTACATGAAGACACGCAGTTTGAGGCTTTATTGAAGGTGAGGGTATTTCATAAATAGCTGCTATGTACATAAAGCAATTACCACTTTATTAAATTCTGTGAATGAGAGCAATATGAGGTTTGCTAGACATTCTGCATATAATCAGGAAAGATGGAGATAGACAGATATACATATATAATATGGATACATGGACAGCTAAAGATACAATGGCAAAAAATGGATTGAATGATAAGCAAAAGAAATCACATGTAAGCCAAACGTCAAATGACTTTACAAACCAAGAAAAACATGATTATGATGGAGAAGCATACATTATGTCAGTCTTTTTAGACGTTCAGCAATATCCTAGCTAGACATTATTATTTACCAAATAAAAACATAAAAAAGAATAGGTAAAATAAACAAATATTAAGGGTGTGTGGAAAAAATGCTTGTTTGTAGGAAAAGAGGTGTTTTGCTTAATGTTTAAATTCAGTTGACCCACAAGTGTTCCTCCTTAAAAGGCAGCAGGGTCACAAAGGGCATTGACCTAAAAGTATACTGCTTATTTCTCACATTAAAAAAATAATATTGTTGGAATCATTGTATAAATAGAAATATGGTGGGACAGATAAACTGGCATTGGAAATGGATGGGGAGATGGATAGATAGTAAATACTGCAGTTGTATTTTATCACAGTCTAATATATCAGTAGATAGGCAGGAACCATGGCAGGTAACATTTTAGAGGGATAGATATTAGTAAGTAGATTGATCTCTGATGTGTAGTTCAGTGCAATATTTATCAAATATTAATATTTATCTGTAGCCATATACTTTATATACTCTCATTGAGTTTCTATCACTTTTGCTTTTTAGGAATGCCTGGAATTTTTTAATATAGCTGATTCCCAGTCTGCAAATTACTTTTTGATGGATAAACGCTGGAACCTAATTCATTATAACAAGGTGAGAAAAATATTTTGCTGCATGAAATAATAAGAACAATTTTAATTAATTTAAAGTACTTAAAAAAACTCTAAATATAGAAATAATAAGATTATGAATAAATAAATGGACTGGGAATGATAAGAGAAACAAATAAAGTTTAATGTCTAATGTCAGTTTAAAAAATAATGTAATCTGATTAAAGGTCTGTGTTTTCCCTTAAACTTGTTCTAAATTACCAATTAAATACAATAAATATGTAGAATTGAACTAAAATGGGGCATATGTTCTATTATTCTTTGCCACAGTGTGCATATGCCTCATAGGGTTCGGAATTCGCTATTATGATTAGTAAACTCACCATGTGATACAACACTGAAGAAACAAAATGTGTGCAAATACCTACTGTAGTATCCTTGATGATGTAGAAGATAAGAGATATTCTTTTCCCTTTAGACCTATGTTCGTGACATTTATCCTTTTCGGAGGTCGGTGTCACCTCAGCTGAACTTGGTCCACATGCCCCCTGAAAAAGGGCAGGAGCTAATTCAAAAACAGGTGAGTCACATGTTTTTCTTTGCATGTATACGTTATTCAAATGATGTGTATGCATTAAGGAACTAAGGACACCAGATGCTCATTCAATGAGAAATGAAGAATGTTCTGTAAATCTTTTCTTATTTAATAATTTCTATAACTGCAGGTATTTACACGGAAGCTGGAAGAAGTTGGACGAGTTCTATTCCTAATATCCTTGACTCAGAAGATCCCCACTGCCCATAAGCAGTCTCATGTTTCCATGTTACAAGAAGACCTCTTGCGCCTTCCATCATTTCCCCGAAGTGCCATTGATGCAGAGTTCTCACTCTTTAATGATCCCCAAGGTAATGGTTTCTGCCAATAGTAGTAATAGTAGTAGTAGTAAATCTACTCTCTGTGATATATTTTTATGTGGAAAGTTAGGACTATAGCTTATGTTTTTTCTCTGTGTCCAGCTGGAAAAGAGCTGTTTGGTCTGGATACGCTGCAGAAGAGTCTTTGGATTAAGCTGCTGGAGGAAATGTTTTTGGGGATGCCCAGTGAATACCCCTGGGGTGATGAGATCATGCTTTTCCTCAATGTTTTTAATGGGGCTCTGATCCTCCATCCTGAGGACAGTGCCCTTCTCAGGCAATATGCAGCTACTGTCATTAATACTGCTGTACACTTCAACCATCTCTTCTCTCTCAGTGGTTACCAGTGGATACTACCATCCATGCTGCAGGCAAGTATGGCCATAAATATATTAATTTGTTGACACTTCATAGCTCTGACGTATACTGATGACTGGCATCAACTTTGTCAAAAAGCACTAACTCTTCAAGACCATACCAACTGGTTTGAATCACTGTTATAGGGGGGGAAACATTCTTCTTTGTTGGCTCTAAAAAAGTGTATCACACTTTCAGGCCCATTTATCAGGCGGACAGGAATCGCCGGAAATCAACCCAATCGAATACGATCGGGTTGATTGACACCTCCCTGCTGGCGGACGATTGGCCGTGAGTCAGCAGGAGGCGGCGTTGCACCAGCAGCTCTTGTGAGCTGCTGGTGCAATGTTAAATGCGGAGAGCGTATTGCCGAGGTCTTGCGGACCTGATCCGCAGTGTCGGATCAGGTCCGCAAGAAATTTGATAAATTGGGGCCTTTGTCTTTTTAAACGGATATTCATGGCCTTCTATTTGTTTTATTGTTAAGGTCTATCCTTGTATACCAATAGACCCTAAATATTTTTTTAATAAGTTTAACTTTTTCCATGTTAAAAGATTTGACCATGTTTGCATACCATTCCTTCATAAGCATGAAAGAAAATATTTCAGCTTAATGTCCCTTTAATGTCCAACGTGATACAGGAAAATCTGGTTAACCACTTTAATACCAGGGATTTCACATTTTTGCAACTATTTAAATTCACAGAAAAGTCAAAATGAAACTTGATAATTCAGATAGATCATGTTATTTTAACCGACTTTACAATTACTTCTATTATCTAATTTTTTTTAATTTGCTTAGTATTCTGTGTTAAATACCATACCTGGGTAGGCTCAGGAGCAACAGATTGGGGCTAGCTGCTGTTTGGGGGCTACACCAATATATCTCTTGTCATTGACACAACAGATAGCTTCCAGTAGTGCTGCTCCTTCAACAAAAGGATAAAACTTAGAATGAAGCAAATCTGATAATAGAAGTAAATTAGAAAATTTTGAAAATGATGCCTCGTATATTTTTTCCACTTCTGCATTAATACCAGTTCATGACATTTATGCAATTAACAATTTCATATAATTATGAGTAATTTTATCATTCATATTTTTTAAATGTCCAATTTCTTCATTGTAATTGAAACATTCTGGGCCAGATAACAATTGGCACCCTACTTAGCACACAAATACCGCCAGAAGTAAACTTTAACACGCGCAGGTTATCGCACGTATCACAAGGACTTTGGATATTGTGACAGCGCTAACTTCTTCTCCCCATAGACGGGAGCACAAACTAGAAAAAATCTAACATGTATCGCTCATGCGTTAACACAACATTAGTTAAGCCTACAGCTCTAACCCAAAGGTAGTTATGAATATCTTACATTTCAAAGTTTTTTCTGTTCTTCTATTGAAGAGAATGTACTATTAATTTAAAAATATATATTTATATATATATATATCTAGTGTATTTTTTGTAAAATATATATACATTATATAAGATATATATGTGCGTGTGTATGCATGTATACAGTGTGTATATATATATATATTTTTTTATATATATATATATATATATATATGTATAGATATGTTCATTGGAATATAAAATATTTATAGTAAATACACAGTAAAACACATTAATAAATATTTAAATTGAATAAAAATAATTTTTTTCTTGTTTTTAGGTAATTGAGTTGAAAGGGTTCAAAAGTATATAAACATATCCATATATGTGTATACATGTGGATATATGTGTTTATACGTGTATGTATACACATACTGTATATACACATATAGAAACATAGAATGTGACGGTAGATAAGAACCAAAAAGGCCCATCAAGTCTACCCATATAAACAAAAATACACATGTATACACATATATACATATGTATATATACATATATACACATATTTAGACATGTATATGTATGTATAAATACAATAAAGCCCTTTCCATTCAAATACATTGTCACATACCATATACATTTTAACCCTTATAATTAATATTTTATATGTATACGAATAATTATTATCAGATATTGTATATATGAGTGTAACACTTTATTTTAATGTATTTGTGTTTTGTTTAATGCAACTTTTAATTTAGCCCTTACCCTTCACTCAAGGGCCCCAAGTTATCATGGTCTGGCGGACCTGATCCGACACTGCGTATCAGGTCCGCCAGACCTCGCTGAATACGGCGAGCAATATGCTCGCCGTATTCAGCATTGCACCAGCAGCTCACAAGAGCTGCTGGTGCATCGTCGCCCCCTGCTGACTCGCGGCCAATGGGCCGCCAGCAGGGGGGTGTCAATCAACCCAATCGTACTCGATCGGGTTGAATTTCGGCGATGCTCAGAGCAGGCGGACAGGTTATGGAGTAGCGGTCTTTCTGACCGCTGCTTCATAACTGCTGTTTCTGGCGACTCTGAAGACTCGCCAGAAACACGGGGCATCAAGCTCCAATCGGAGCTTGATAAATATGCCCCAAGGTCTTTAGTTGCAAATTTAGTTTGCGCTTTGTGGTCGCGTTTACTTTCAACTTGCAATACGCACAAGTTAATGCGGGTACAATATATCTCAATATCGCGGGCGAGATTACATATATACGGCGCAGGCTTCAGCGCAACTGCTGAAACTCGCGTCACCCGGAATTTCCCCTTGCACATCAATAAATCATATAAACCCCGCCGGCAGTTCATAAAGTGCTGTAAGCCGGATAAACTAGTGATGTTCAGAAATGTGCGTAAATACACATTTCTGGAGTCGCCAGTGACTTACGTCACGATAGAAACTGCTGGTGCCTAAGAAAAAAAAAAGTCAATCTCCTGTAAAAGTCTAACACACCTCCCAAAAATAAACCTGACACGTCAAAACCCCTATATCCACCATCACCCCCATATCGGAACTAATGATAAAAGTATTAACCCCTAAACCGACAACCCCCACAATGCAATATGCCTAATTAAACTATTAACCCCTGATTCGCCATTCACCCACATCGCAATCTCCCTAATATATGTATTAACCCATAACCCACCATTCACCCACATCGCAAACTACCTAATAAATGTATTAACCCCTAACCTGTCATTAACCCACATCGCAATTTATCTAATTGAACTATTAACCCCTAATCCGCCATTAACCAACGTCGCAATTCACCTAATAAATCTATTAACCCCTAAACCACCATTAACCCACATCGCAATTAACCTAATAAATCTATTAACCCCTAAACCGCCAAACCCCCACATTAACCCACAATGCAATTAACCTATTTAAATTACTAAGCCCCCTAAACTAACACCCCCTAAATTAACCCAAATAACCTTAATTAAAAATTACTAAATTAAATAAAAAACCTACTTTAAAAATAAAAACTAAGTTTAAATTAATATAAAATTACAAAAAATAAAAAAGCTAACATTACATAAAATAATAAACCAAATTATCAAAAATAAAAAAATTAAAGCTAATCCCTATGAAAATAAAAAGCCCCACAAAATAAAAACACCCCCTAATCTAAACTAAACTACCAATAGCTCTTAAAATTTCCCTCAGGGCCGCCACTAGAAATTTTGGGGCCCCAGACTTAACCATTGATCAGGGCCCCCCCATGTACTTTTTTCTTAAGTGTTGTCAAACATGGAAATGTTGAAAAGGTATTAACATACAAACACAGAGACAGACACACATAAGGATTCACATATAGACACTCTAGCAAAAAAACAAACACATTCAGACACAGACACCCACACAGACATTCAGCACTTGTTTACATTGACCTGACAAGTAATGAGGTAGACTGCAGTTTTGTCAAAAAAGGAGATTTACAAGACAAAATATGGAGTTCTGATTATCTTTTTGTCAAGGAAGATGACAACTATATGATGATAAAAGCATGCAGTGGCGGAAAGGAAGGTCCCCAAACTGCCTAAACAATAATTTAAAGCTTAAGTGGGGGATTGGTGATTTCCGGAAAGGTCTCCTTAGTCTCAAAGTCTGTAGAAAAATGTGAATAATCAGTAGTAAGGTCAAAATGTCCTCAAAAAGGAACAGACAATGGACACACACAAACTCAAAACACAAACTTGCACATACACACAAGGAAACACACAAAGACATACACACTCACAAACACCCACAGAAAACACACAAAGACATACATACACACAAACCCTCACAGAGACATCCACAGAAAATGCACAAAGACATACACACAAACGCTCACAGAGAGATCCACAGAAAAAAGACATAAACACAGACACCCACAGAAGGTACATTTTCTGCACATTGCCAACCCCTAAATCAACAGTGTGTGACATGCATGATAAAAAATAGCGGAAACTAAGAGATCAGTTTTTATAAGAATCATATTTGTAAATGTGCAAACAAAAATACTTCTGTGAATTCAAAATTGTACATTATTGATCTGTCAGAATGGGTAGATGAAGAAAAGTACTTTTGAAAGGTTGACACATGTTTAGGGGGGTTTTCCCCCCATTTTCTCCAACCAAGAACCACTTCAAATCTGGTGTACAAATTTTCCCATCTGTCAGTTGTAGTCTATATGGTCTTGGTGGAACCATAAGCTGTGGTACTCAGTCTCATACCATTAGATCTGGTTAAATGCAGGATTTAGGCTTGTTTGTATGTATTTCAAAATTAAGTCATCTTTGTAGTGTAAACTGAACAGTGTTAAGTTAACCTGTCTCATTTCAAACACTGAGCCATCTTAGCCTGAGAGTATAACATTTTATGCAGATGTATACATCTTAGATAAAATGCCTCCTGGCATCTGGAAAGTCCTTGCATAAAGGGGCAGTACATTGGAATGTCATATATATATATATATATATATATATATATATATATACCATATCTGCCAAAAGGGGTGTTATATGTGGTGTTGTATATATGATAGCAAAACCGCGTAAAGACCAGCGTAGCCGGCTTATAGGGGTGACGCCACATATGTAATCTTGCCCCGCTTGTGCTTGTGCTAATGTTAGCACAGCACTTGTAATCTAGCCCTTTTTTTATGTTCCAGTTTCATAGCATAAAAGTGTTTTTAAACAATATTATTATTTAGATTTTTAATAAGCCAGTAAACAATTTTGATTATTAATTTTTGAAGTGAGAATTTGTAAAAAGCTTTAAAGAGACATTCTAATGAAAAAGTTATATGCTCTGATTTTTTTAGTACATTATCTTTGCATTACTTACCCTAGATAAAGAAGTCTTTGACCCCTGCAATGAGATTAAACACATAGGTAAAGTCCCCAACATGGGAGCTGGAAGGACACAGCTGATAATTGGAATGCCATACAACTGCTGCTCGTGATTGGATGAATATCCAATTCCCGCTCATGAACTGCAAGAACTTGCAGCTAATGAGTGGGGCCTAATGACAAATTAAAGTTTTTAAAATGTTGATGTTCAAAGTGTACATAAAATAATAGTGGTACTTGTGGGACAAGCTTTTAGAATAAAAAGTGATTGCTAATAGCTTATATCAACCTCTGTGACCTCTGTTATTGTCACTGCATTACATGAACAATGCTTATTTCTCTTTTTAGGTCTATGCTGACTATGAAAGTAACCCACAACTTCGCCAAGCCATTGAATTTGCCTGCCGACAATTTTATATACTGCACCGCAAACCTTTTGTTCTACAGCTGTTTGCCAGCGTCGCTCCTCTTCTAGACCTTCCTGTAAGGCCTTTAAATGATGTCCTCATGACTGTCTATCTCATTTCTGTTAGAAATTTTCAGGGACGGTTCTAGACCTTATATTCTGAGGTTCTCTCAAGGTTACCAAAAGCTGAATGCAGAGACTTATTGGGTGGTACAGGCAAAGTGTCTGTTTTCCTATTCATTCACATTATACTTTGTACTATTTCATATTTCCTTCTTGCTTATATTAAAGAGACATACAACTCAAAAGTGAAATGCATATGAATGCATAATAATGTTTGCAGTGTTAGCAAAAATACTTCTACTACAAGTTATCAATTTTACTGTGCATGGAACATATTTACATATGCCACAGGTACCCTCTTTCAAACACTACACCTGCTCAGAGAATATATGTTTTATAAGAAGTGACTCTGTTTGCATCATTGCTGATGAATACATGCTTCCACAGCATACCTAATAGGGTGCAGTGTGTGAATGAGGGTGCATGGGACATATACATACAGGGGATATTTATCAAAGCCTCAACTTTGTTGCATTCGCCGGCACCAATACGCTCGCTTAACATCGCGGCCGCGTATCTCAATATGCTCTCCTTATTTATAAAAAAGTCAGCAAAAAGACGTGCACCAAGTATGGGGTGATGAGCATCGGACTGTTGTTAACTAACAGTCATCGATCTCGCATCTATTCGGCTTTTTACCAACTTTATTTATACCCTGTCACTAAAAGCTGCCACTAAACTAAAATGTTTAACCCCTATCCCGCCACTCCCCGTCACGCCGCAACCTTAAAAAACGTATTAACCCCTATTTTGCCGCTCCCCGACCCCACCGCAACATAAATAAACTTATTAACCCCTATTCCGCCGCTCCCCGACCCCGCCGCAACATAAATAAACTTATTAACCCCTATTCCGCCACTCCCCAACCCTGCCGCAACATAAATAAACTTATTAACCCCTATCCTGCCGCTCCCCGACCCCACTGCAACCTAAATAAGTATTAACCCCTAAACCTCTGGCCTCCCACATCACTTCCACTAACTAAACCTATTAACCCCCCACATCGCCATAAACTAAATTAAGCTATTAACCCCTAAACCTAACAAGCCGATAACTTTAAATTACAACATCCCTATCTTCAAATAAATTTAAACTTACCTGTAGAATTAAAATAAGCTATTTTAAAATATTAATTAACCTACCCTAACTATTATACTAAAATTAAAATAAACTACCAATTAAATTAACTAAATTACATTGATTTATATGGCATCCGCGGCCTCCAGGGTGGTGGATTGAAAACCAGGTACACTGGGCCGGAATAGCCGCGAGCGTACCTGTTAAAAGTTTGATACCTTTGAAAAAGTGTCAGATAGAGCCGAATGTGTATTCGGAACATCTGTAATGACGTAAGCATCGATCTGCGTCGGATTGAGACCGGCGGATCGTATGTTACGTCACAAATTTCAACATTTGCCGGTCTGTAGGCTTTGATAATTAGGTTGGATCAATCTCGCAACAATTACGCTGCGGAATTCCGGCGTATTTGCTTTGATAAATATCGCCCATTAGCTCAATCAATGCAGAGTAAAAGCTATGAGTGAAACTGTGATACCTTGTGACTGTATACATATGTATTGCAGACATGCTTCTGTGCAAAACTGAAATGCAATTGTGCATTTAAATTTTGAGCTTTATTCCCCTTTATCATCTCAGACATAAAGAGCCGACATTAAAGGGACATTCCAGTCAAAATGTAAATGCACATAGATGAATTGCATCTTTGAATAGAAACATATTTGCAATATACATGTACTTGCAGAAATGCCTCTAGTAAAAGTATTTACTAGTTTAGTGTTAACATTTTCCTCTGCACGTGCATGTGAAGCACAGCTAGATATTGTCAGTGCACCAAATTTTTAAATACTGCAGCTGCTCAGAGTACCAGTGGGGTTTGTATCATGTCAGCAATTAACAAATTGAGTCATTACCATATGGTACAAGCACCTTAGGCTCTCTGAGCAAGTGCTGTGTTTAAAATGCAGGTGCACGGAGCATACTTAAATACACATTTGAAACAGCTAGAAGCATTTTTGCTTATAAATGTAAATTACAGAAATTACTACTACTACTATTCAAAACTGAAATGCATTCATGTGGATTCCAATTTTGGCTGGAATTTCCCTTTAACAAAAAATCACTTTAGCACAGAGCAGGTAAGTAGCTAATTCCATTATCCAGACATACAGTAGGTATACAGTCAGTAATCCTATATACAGACAGCAGATATATAGCATATTCTTAAGCTGTAAACATTGAGTCATAACACAATCATTAAGTGTAAGCTCCATTTTTTTTAACCTGTATTGCACCATTTTTAGTGACAGTGTGCTGTACACATGTCTTTATAATGTAGTGGTTTCTTAGGGCTGGAAGATATGACATATAACCCATTGTGTTTTAAACATGAGAGAAAGTATTGTATAATCAGCCTGGTAAAGATTTGTTGACCCCCAGCTAATTTATCACTTGTATGTGTAGACTTCCAAAGTGTTCAAGATCTTGCAGACTTGTCATGAGTTTGGAATTTTCGTCAAGTCACATCCTTGACTCACCCTGCCTTTTCCATACTCCCACTGCCTGCACCTCTTGCCATAGCTCCGCTAAATAAACACCTCTGGGCCACTAACTACAAGTCACCCCTCACCTTCCTGTCCCAGGAAGCCTCCAGGAAATATTGGGAGGTACACTGATCAGCCACAACATTAAAACCTCCTGCCTAATATCATGTAGATCCCCCTTGTGCTACCAAAACAGCTCTGATGCATCAAGGGATGGAGTCTAGATGACCTCTGAACGTGTCCTGTGGTACCTGACACCAAGACATTAGCAGAAGATCATTTATGTCCTGCAAGTTGTGAAGTGGGACCTCCATGGATCAGATTTTTTGCTCCAGCACATCCCACAGATGATTCATTGGATTGAGATCTGGGGAATTTGGAGGCGAAGGCAACACCTTGAACTCTTTCTCATATTCCTCAAACCATTCCTGAACAATTTTTCAGGTGTGGCAGGGTGCATTATCCTGTGAAAGAGGCCACCGTCATCAGGAAACACCATTGCCGTGAAGGGGTGTACGTGGTCTGCAACAATTTCTAGCTAGGTGGTACATGTCAAAGTAGCATCCACATGAATGCCAGGACCCAAGGTTTCCCAGCAGAACATTGCTCAGAGCATAACGCTGCCTCTGCAAGCCTGCCTTCTTCCCATAGTGCATCCTTCTGCCATCTCTTCCCCAGGTAAACAACGCACACACACCCAGCCATCCACCTGATCTAAAAGAAAATGTGATTAATCAGACCAGACAACCTTTTTCCATTTTTCCATGGTCTGGTTCTGATGCTCACATCCCCCATTAAAGGCACTTTTGGTGGTGGACAGGGGTCATCATGGACACTCTGACCAGTCGCAAACCCAGCCCCATACGCAGCAAACTGTGATGCACTGTGTTTTCTTACACCTTTCTATCTTTGCTAGCCTTATTTTTTTCAGCAATTTCAGCTACAGTAGCTCTTCTGTGTGTTCAGACCAGAAAGGCTAGCCTTCTCTCCCCACGTGCATCAATGAGCCTTTTGGTGCCCATGACCTTGACGCTGGTTCACTAGTTGTCCTTCCTTGCACCACTTTTGGTAGGTACTAACCACTGCCTACTGGGAACACCCTACAAGGATTACCATTTTGGAGATGTCTAGCCATCACTATTTGGCCCTTGTCACAGTCAATTTTTCCTGTTTCCAACACATGAAATTCAAGAGCTGACTGTTCACTTGCTGACTAATATATCCCACTCCTTGACAGGTGCCATTGTGACGATATAATCAATGTTATTCACTTCACCTCTCAATGGTTTTAATGTTGTGGCTGATCAAGGTATGTACTTATGTTATATAGCTGTCTTGCGTACTAATCAATCCCCTTATCACAACCTCCTCCTCCACAATAAACTCTAACCACTTTTGATCCAGTCCCCCATAATGCAACTATCCTTACTGTACCCCAGATCCAAAACACTACTCTTATATTTTAGTTGGCGATTTTTGCAACCCAAACTGCAATAATGATAACTGTTTAGCCTACTACATTGGCCTGCCCTCCATTACTGCAATGCTTTTATAACATCCAAGGGACCCCTTGCCGGAAAACTCCCTTAACTGTAATCCTCCATACACAATTTTTTATTTGGTCAACCCCTTTAACCATATAACCCTTACATAATTATCCGCATTGCCAACTTCTCACTATCTAACCCCCATTGTAGCTAGAATATATACATCCTCTCAGCACCTAAACTCCACCTCAAAATCCTAATTAAAAATCTCCATAATTGATCCCAACATTTCTTACCTGTAATTCAGTTCAAGAAAATGTATCTTCTGGCTATCAGCACTAGGATCCTCAAGGCATATATAAATGTAGTGGGCTTAGCTTCAACAGTGAGCCATCCCACCATCCTGATTGGTTAAGGTGAAGGATTAACATGTGTTCAGGTCAGGTTCTACTTATATACTTATTCATATATGTGTAGCCACCAATCAGCTGTGTATTTGTAGTGCATGTTGGTGTTTGTTGTAAAGTTCAGTGGTTGTATAAGCTGATGATTGTCAAGATGTGACCTTTGTGTTACGTCTTGCTGTATATATTGTGCAGGCCAGTGTCTACTAGAGTGCGTTTTGCAAGATTTTACTGTTTTTTCCTTGCTGCTTGTAATGTGAATACTTTCTCTACAGGATGGTGTGAGCAGCAGCTCTTCCAGTAAGGGGGTGTCTGCCCAATGCCTTTTTGACCTTTTGCAATCCTTAGAAGGAGACACACCTGATATTTTGGATATTTTGGAGCTGGTAAAAGCTGAACGGCCTTTAAAATCTTTAGGTAAGATTCAGTTTTTGTAATGCCCCCTTATTTCTGTGGTCATGGTCACCACGTACTGAAACATAAGAGACACACTCATAATAACACCATATAATAAAAAAGATTTAAAAAAAATATTGCACAAAAGTTATAGGGGCTCAAATGTATTAGGTCTCAGGTGTTAGAAGAAGAATGCAGTTAAATGGCTTTAACATTGTCTAAAGATGTATATGTATGTATAGGAATGTATGTGTGTGTATATATATATATATATATATATATATATGTGTGTACATATGTATTTATATGTGTATATATGTATTTACAGACATATATACACATATAAACACATAAATACATATGTACATATATATACAGGGAGTGCAGAATTATTAGGCAAGTTGTATTTTTGAGGATTAATTTTATTATTGAACAACAACCATGTTCTCAATGAACCCAAAAAACTCATTATTATCAAAGCTGAATAGTTTTGGAAGTAGTTTTTAGTTTGTTTCTAGTTATAGCTATTTTAGGGGGATATCTGTGTGTGCATGTGACTATTACTGTGCATAATTATTAGGCAACCTAACAAAAAACAAATATATACCCATTTCAATTATTTATTTTTACCAGTGAAACCAATATAACATCTCAACATTCACAAATATACATTTCTGACATTCAAAAACAAAAAAACAAATCAGTGACCAATATAGCCACCTTTCTTTGCAAGGACACTCAAAAGCCTGCCATCCATGGATTCTGTCAGTGTTTTGATCTGTTCACCATCAACATTGCGTGCAGCAGCAACCACAGCCTCCCAGACACTGTTCAGAGAGGTGTACTGTTTTCCCTCCTTGTAAATCTCACATTTGATGATGGACCACAGGTTCTCAATGGGGTTCAGATCAAGAGAACAAGGAGGCCATGTCATTAGATTTTCTTCTTTTATACCCTTTCTTGCCAGCCACGCTGTGGAGTACTTGGACACGTGTGATGGAGCATTGTCCTGCATGAAAATCATGTTTTTCTTGAAGGATGCAGACTTCTTCCTGTACCACTGCTTGAAGAAGGTGTCTTCCAGAAACTGGCAGTAGGACTGGGAGTTGAGCTTGACTCCATCCTCAACCCGAAAAGGCCCCACAAGCTCATCTTTGATGATACCAGCCCAAACCAGTACTCCACCTCCACCTTGCTGGCGTCTGAGTCGGACTGGAGCTCTCTGCCCTTTACCAATCCAGCCACGGGTCCATCCATCTGGCCCATCAAGACTCACTCTCATTTCATCAGTCCATAAAACCTTAGAAAAATCAGTCTTGAGATATTTCTTGGCCCAGTCTTGACGTTTCAGCTTGTGTGTCTTGTTCAGTGGTGGTCGTCTTTCAGCCTTTCTTACCTTGGCCATGTCTCTGAGTATTGCACACCTTGTGCTTTTGGGCACTCCAGTGATGTTGCAGCTCTGAAATATGGCCAAACTGGTGGCAAGTGGCATCTTGGCAGCTGCACGCTTGACTTTTCTCGGTTCATGGGCAGTTATTTTGCGCCTTGGTTTTTCCACACGCGACACTGTTGACTATTTTGAATGAAACGCTTGATTGTTCGATGATCACGCTTCAGAAGCTTTGCAATTTTAAGAGTGCTGCATCCCTCTGCAAGATATCTCACTATTTTTGACTTTTCCGAGCCTGTCAAGTCCTTCTTTTGACCCATTTTGCCAAAGGAAAGGAAGTTGCCTAATAATTATGCACACCTAATATAGGGTGTTGATGTCATTAGACCACACCCCTTCTCATTACAGAGATGCACATCACCTAATATGCTTAATTGGTAGTAGGCTTTCGAGCCTATACAGCTTGGAGTAAGACAACATGCATAAAGAGGATGATGTGGTCAAAATACTCATTTGCCTAATAATTCTGCACTCCCTGTATATATATATATATATATATATATATATATATATATATATATATATATATACTGCATATATAAAGAGTGGAAAAAGGCACACTAAACAGTTACAAGAATAATAGTTCCAATCAAAAGAATAAAAAAGGGAACGTTCTTAGCCCAAAAAACTATTGGGCTATGTCAATGTATCTAAATTAAAAGAGACAACGATCTCATAAAAGTGACTGTCCAAAATGATTAAAATGAAAATATAAAATGAATAAATATGAATAAAAGCATAAGCAAAAGATTAATTACGATCCATAAAATTGGTTACAGGTAAAGTAATAAATGCTTCATGGACACATGTATATAAAATGTTGTTAGTGCTGGTTAAGCCCAGTATTCAAAACAAAAAAGAGCTGTATCAGGCATATGAAATTGTCACTGTAGATCTGATGCAAGGTTCTTACAATGATATCCACATGTGTGTAAAAAATGCCCACTTACTAAAAGTGACCTCAATCAAATGAGGTAAGTGTTGTGCGTCTTTAAATCGCAGGTCCCGTATCTGTCACTTCAAGTGTTTGCTTCTTTGCAATCTGGGTATGGTGAGAGATCCTTCTCTCTCTTTACTCCTTCCCTCTCCACGTCACAGGGAGCTGGATATATAGGAGGAGTCAAAAATACCAAACAATAGTGCAATACTGTATATAAAATTACACAATATATTTATTGTACTTCTTAGGTAAAAGCTGCTTACATTGTACAACCTCAATACATTATGAGGTATCAGTCAGGTTTAATAACTTCCACAATTGGTAACAGCAAAACACAATCCAAAAATGGAACCACTACCACAAGCTGAGTTGCAGAGTTATATCATCAGATGGTTGTTATTAACTCCATGCGGTCTCTCTGTTACTGGGTTGTGTATGGAGAACTTAATTGCTGACACACGCCCAGTTGAATATTACTGGATATTTCCATTTATGGGTGGACTGAACAAGTTTGGCTTGCATTCCCTTTGTAAATATTTCTCACTAGGCGAGATTGAGAAGTTGTTTGCCACTGTTGACGATTTGAGATTTAGGTGGTCTGTTTCTGCTAATGGAAGGTGACTCTGATTATTTATTTACTATGTGCCTATACCGGGTGTTGAGACACGCCTCTTGCAATGATGCATAGACCTGACATGATTAGAAACTTGCTTGTTATATTGGGACCGGGTTGGTCCGATTCTGCCAATAGCAAATGCCAGTACCCAATCAGAGGGTTGTTATTGACTCCATGTGGTCTCTCGGTTATTAAGAATTTCATTGTTGATGTACTCCCAGTTGAATATTATTGGTTATTTTCTCTAACGGGCATTCTGACTAAATTTTGCTCGCATTCCCCTTGTCGGTATTATCGACTAGGCGATATTGATGATTAGTTGACCACTATTGACGTTTTGAGAGTAGAGATCTAACTGATATGACTACAGAGGGGTGGATTCATCTAATCACTCTTATTTTTTCACAGTTTTTTTTTTAATATCATCACACTTTTGGGAGGGTTAATTAGTAATTACTTAGGATTGGAGAAGTTTTGCACACGGACAGCTGCGATTGGCTGTGACTTGGGGGAGGGGTTCAGGGTTCTTTAAAAAGCTTGTTTGTTCACTTGTTGTTTGTCAGAAAAAAGGGACGGCATCTGGTCCCGAAACATCACACAAAATAAAGCCTTTTTGCCACTGATGCCCGAAGACCAGTGAGTTCTTATTTCTGCTAATTATTATTATTATTATACTTTTATTTAAGAAGCGCCATCATATTCGGCAGCGCTGACCATGGATACAGTTCATTTAAATAAAACAATAAAATAAAACTTCTAAGAGACAAGACAAAATTTACAAACACATACAGGAGGAAATGAGGGCCCTATTCCCCTGGGAACTTACAATCTAGAAGGGTAGGAGGTTGAGAAACAGGAGGTGAGGACTGCAAGATTGAGAAAGATGTTAATGCAGAGTTAGATTAGGGAAATGTTGTTAGGTAAGAGAAATATTATTGAGTAGGGTGGTAGGCTTCTCTGAACAGAAAACTCATCAGAGAGCATTTAAAGGAAGAAAGATTAGGGCAAAGCCTGACAGCATGAGGGAGAGTGTTTCAGAGGGTAGGTGCTGCACGACAGAAGTCCTGCAGTCTAGCATGAGAGGAGGTGATAGTTGCAGATGCAAGGAGCAGGTCATTGTTGGATCTTAGTGGGCAGCTGGAGTATACTTGTGTATTAGAGAGGATAGGTAGAGGGGAGTGGCGTTGGTGAGAGCTTTGTATGTAAGGGTGAGAATTTTGAATTTTATTCTGCTGTGTATGGGGAGCCAATGAATTCACTCGCAGAGAGGTGCAGCAGATACAGAGCGGAGGGAAAGGGGGATCAGCCTGGCAGAGGCATTTAGGATGGATTGTAGGGGGGAGAGGCAGGAAAGAGGGCGGCCAGTAGGTAGGTTATTGCAGTAGTCAAGTCGGGAAATAACAAGGGAGTGGATTATTTGCTTTGTGGTGTTAGCGCACAGAAAAGGTTGAATCTTGGAAATGTTGCGTAGATGGTTGCGGAAGGATGTAGAAAGCGATTGGATATGGGGGGCGAAGGATAGATTTGAGTCAAGTGTAACTCCGAGGCAGCGGACTTGGGGCGATGGGGAAATGGTGATGCCATCAACAGGGATAGAGTAGTCACAATTTGGCGTAGAGCTTGAGGGGGGGATAAGAAGGAGCTCAGTCTTGGACATGTTAATCTTTAGGTGGTAAGAGGCCATCCAGGAAGTAATATCTGATAAGCAGTCGGTGACATAAGAAAGGACAGAGGGAGAGAGCAGGGGTGGAGAGGTAGATCTGGGTGTCATCAGCATAGAGGTGATATTTGAAGCCATAACTGTTAATAAGTTTACCCAGCGAAGAAGTATAAATGGAGAAGAGTAGAGGACCCAGAACAGATCCTTGAGGTACTCCAACAGACAGAGGCATTAGAGAGGAGGAGTCGCTGGCAAAGGACACAGAAAAAGACCTGTGAGAAAGATAAGAGTGAATCTAGGAAAGAGCAAGGTCACAGAGGCCAAAAGAGCTAAGGGACTGTAGGAGGAGGGGGTGGTCAACTGTGTCGAAGGCAGCTGAGAGGTCAAGTAAGATGAGTATAGAGTAGTGGCCCATATTTTTAGCAGAGAGAAGATTGTTAGTAACCTTGGTAAGGGCAGTCTTAGTTGAGTGTTTGGGGCAGAATCCGGATTGCAGGGGGTCAAACAAGGAGTTTGCGGACAGGAAGTGGGTTAGGCGATTGTAAACTAGTTTTTCAAGGAGTTTTGATGTTAGTGGAAGCAGTGATATGGGGTGGTAGCTTTCAGGAGAATTAGGGTCAAGGGTGCGTTTTTTGAGTATGGGAGTGACTTTTGCGTGTTTGAAAGAAGATGGGAATGAGAGAGATAGGTTGAAGATGTGGGTAAGAGCAGGAGTGAGGGTGGAAGATAGGGAGGGTATTAGATGGGAAGGGATAGGGTCGAGTGGGCAGGTAGTGAGGCGTGAGGAAGATAGTAAGGAGGAAACTTCATTCTTAGTGGCTGGATGGAAGATGCAGAGGGTGGCAGATGGAGTAACTGGGCCTGTTGATGGAATATTGCAGGTTGGTTCTGGGATGTTGCTTCGGATAGAACGTGTTTTGTTTAAAAAGTAGTCTGCCAAAAGTAGTCTGAGCACTAAACACAGATGAGGGGGTGGAGCAGGAGGGTAGAGGAGAGAGTTAAAGGTGGAGAAGAGTCGTTTAGGGTTTGAGGAAAGAGTAGATCTAAGAGAAGAGAAGTAGGTTTGCTTGGCTTAATGAAGGGCAGAAGTGTATGAATGAAAAATAAACTTAGAGTGTATGAAGTCAGGTTCAGAGTGAGTTCTCCTCCAGACACGCTCAGCAAATAGCGTGTTTGCTGAGAGTGCCAGGGCTACAACTGACAGAGTGATGTTTTGCGCAGCTGGGGAGGGGCAAGTGTGTCTAGTGCAGAGGAGAGAGTTTTGTTATAGTGGGCTGTTGCGAGATCAGGGCAGGTTATAGTGGAAGTGTGAGGGAGATCTTGAATAATTTTTTAAAATTGGAGCGGATCCACAGCATGTAGATTTCTACATGTGTGGGGGCGGGATGGAGGAGAGGGTTTAGCTGTTGCAATAATATTATAGGTGAACAGGTGATAGTCTGAAATGGGAAAAGGGCGACAGGTGAGGTCAGATATAGAACAGAGGTAGGAAAATACCAGGTCGATGGAGTGTCCATAACGGTGGGTAGGGAATAGGGTGGATTGTGAGAGACCGAAGGAGGATGTGAGTGAAAGAAGTTTAGAGGCAGCAGGGGCAGACGGGTTGTCAATGGGAATGTTGAAGTCCCCAAGAATTAGGGTTGGTATATTTGCAGAGAGAAAGTGAGGAAGCCAGGCAGTAAAGTTGTCAAGGAAATGGGAGGTAGGTCCAGGAGGGCAATAGATGACTGCCACTTTGAGGGAGAAGGGGGAGAACAGGCGAATACAGTGGACTTCAAAGGAAGAGGAGAGAGATAGGATTGGAGGTAGGTACTTATAAGTGCAGGAGGGGAGAGGAGGATGCCAACACCGCCGCCACGTTTCTCAACTGGTCTAGGGGTATGGCTAAAGTGAAGACCACCATGTGTGAGAGCAGCAGTGGAAATGGTGTCGGAAGAAATAGCCAGGTTTTGGTAATTGCTAAAAGGGTGAAAGCATTTGAAATAAACAGGTCATGAATGGTTGTAAGTTTGTTGCAGACAGAGCGACAGTTCCATAGTGCGCAAGTGAAAGAATTGTGTGCGTATGGGATGCATTTGATGGAAATTATGTTATGTGTGTTGCTTTTATTAAAGTTACTATAAGGAGTGCGTGATTGGGTAATGGTGGGAATGAGGGTGGGCCCAGGATTTGGAGAGATGTCACCTGATGCTAATAGCAGCAAGATGGAAAGTAAGAGTAGGTGAGAATGAGATGTATAGCAGTGGGGGCATTTCTGTGAGGTGGTGCAGTTTAGTGACATAGATTTTAAAATAGAAAGTAGTTCCTGAGAGCTAAGGTAAGGAGAGAGGGGCCAATGTAAACTGCCTGTGGAGAAGGGTAAGGTATGAGCATGTGAGCATGCCTCTGGAGTAGGCATGAGGCTGTTAAAAGGAAAAGCAGTTCTGAAAACATAGCAGAATTTTTAGTGCAAAATTTTTGTTTTGAAGAGAAAATATTTAGCTTGCCTCAAATCTTGTTCAATTCTTGACTAATTCTTAGCGCTGCCACTTAAAGATTTCATAGAAGGCATAAAAGGAAGTTTAGCTGGGGGACATACCATAGAATAAGTTATAAAGCAGTGTTAAAAAAGATCCAGGAAGAGACAGCAGTTTAGATGGGGGCATACCTGAAAGTAAATTAAATAACAGGGTTAGTTTAGGCTTGAATAAGTAGCATTCTGTCCTGTTTGTAATTCTTAGCGCTGCCACTTAAAGTTGTCACTTAGAGAGATGGCAGCTTAGAGATGGTGTTCTCTGCAAATGCTAAACCCATATATATATATATATATATATATATATATATATATGCCTTTTTAACGTGATTCATTAAATGTTAAGTTTTACTTTTTCAGTGAGTGCCTTTTTCTTTGCTTGCTAATTTGGATATTTTTCTAAAGTGTACCATGGAGGTTGCTATCGTTGTATGGAGTGCCTATTCTATTGACTGTGACTCATATATATATATAGATGTGTGCACATATGTATTTATGTATCATATATATATAAATATATATAAATATAAATATTTCAGAATAAAAAAATACATTATTTTCTTTCACCTAGATTACAAATTGTGCGTTCGTGTTTTAAAACTGAAAAAATAGCCATTTCAGCGTTAAAACATCAACACAGCCATTACAAGTCTTGTCGGTATAACTGTACCGCAAGCCTTTTAGCCTGTAACGCAACGTCAGTCCCGCACTCGAAAAATGACGTTTTTTCAATGGACTTCCATAGCGCTGCCATTACGAGTTTTGCGTTGAGGCTAAAAAGCTTGCATTACCCCCTATAACGAAATCTGAGACCAGTAGTTATGAGTTTTACATAAAACTCATAACTAAACTGTTACAAAGTACACTAACACCCATAAACTACCTATTAACCCTTAAACCAAGGCCCTCCCGTATCGCAAATACTAATCTGCCACTCCCGACATCGCCACCACTAATAACATTTATTAACCCCTATTCCACTGCTCCCCGACATCGTCACCACTATAATAAAGTTATTAACCCCTAAACTGCCGCCCTCCCGCATCGCAAACACTATTTAAATATTATTAACCCCTAATCTGCCGTCCGCCCACATCGCCCCCACTATACTAAAGTTATTAACCCCTATTCCGCCTCTCCCTGACACCACCGCCACTATAATAAACCTATTAACCCCTAAACCGTAAGCCCCCCACAACGAAATATACTAAATTGAACTATTAACCCCTAAACTGAAAGCCCCCCACTTTGCAATAAACTAATTTAAACTAGTAACCCCTAAACCTAACGTCTCCCTAACTTTATATTAAAATTACAATTTGCCTATCTTAAATTAAATTAAAATGTACCTGTCAAATGAAAACATTATTTAAACTATTAACCCCTATCCCGAAAGCCCCCACTTTGCAATAAACTAATTTAAACTAGTAACCCCTAAACCTAACGCCCCCATAATTTTATATTAAAATTACAATTTCCTTATCTTAAATTAAAGTGAATGTAAATTTTGATGCTAAAGTTCCCGGTTTTTAAAAATTCGATTATAAACAGGGGCACTTTAATTCATCAAAATTCACATTTTACTCGTGTTGTGAAAAAATACCTTACCTTTTAAACTTGACAGCCGCTCCAGCTTCCCCTGGTCGTCACAAGCCATTTCTGACGTGATTGGAGGAAGCTGGATTCCTCATTTTAGACCCAGGAAGAGGCTTTGCGAAGGGTGGAGGAAGCTGGATCGGCTGTCAAGATTAAAAGGTAAGTATTTTTTCACAACACTCCTGAAATGTAAATTTTGATGAATTAAAGTGTCCCTGTTTTTAATTGAATTTTTAAAAACCGGGCACTTTAGCATCAAAATTTACATTCACTTTAAATTAAAACTTACCTGTCAAATTAAAAAAAACTAAGTTGAAACTAACAATTAAACTAAAATAACTGATTTGAACAGCCAATACAATTTCAGAAGCTCTCATCCTAGGGGCTGTTTTCAACAGCCAATAGGATTTTAGTAGCTATCATCCTGTTGGCTGATTTGAATTTCCAAAATCAAATCAGCCAATAGGAATGCAAGGGACGCCATTTTGAAAAGGCTCCCTTGCATTGAAGATTCAGTATACGGCAGCGACCGTATGAAGAGGATGCTCCGCGCCGGATGTCTTCAGGATGGACCCGCTCCGTGCTGCCGGGATGAAGATAGAAGACGCCGTTGGGATGAACATAGAAGATACCGCCGGGATGAGGATGGAGCCACCGGGATGAAGATGGAGCCGCCGGTATGAAGATCCTTCAAGCAGGACTTCAGCAACTGTGAGTACCTAAAGAGGGGTTAGTGGTTTTTTAAGGTTTTTTGGGTGGGGTTGGGCATTTCATAAAACAGCTAAATGCCCTCTTAAAGGCAATAAAAAGAGCTGAATGCCCTTTAAGGGCAATGCCCATACAAATGCCCTTTTCAGGGCAATGGGTAGATTAGGTTTTACTTTATTTTTGTTTTGTGGGTTTGGGGGGTGCGGGTTTGTATACTGTTAGGGGGTGTTTGTTTTTCTTTTGTAGAAAAAGAGCTGATTTCTTTAGGGCAATGCCCTACAAAAGGCCCTTTTAAGGGCCCTTGGTAGTTTATTATAGATTAGGATTTTTTATTTTGAGGGTTTTTTTTTGTTTTTTTTAAAGGGTATTAGAATAGGAATAATTTTTATTGTTTTGGATAATTTCGTTTGTTATTTTTTGTAATGGTAGTTTTTTTTATTTTTTGTAATTTTTGTGTTTTTTATTTTTTGTAATGTTAGGTTTTAGTGTACGACAGATTAGGTTTTATTTCACAGGTAAATTTGTATTTATATTAACTAGGTAGTTAGTAAATAGTTAATAACTATTTACTAACTTGTCTACCTAGTTCAAATAAATACAAACTTACCTGTGAAATAAAAATAAAACCTAAGCTAGCTACAATATAACTATTAGTTATATTGTAGCTATCTTAGGTTTTATTTCATAGGTAAGTATGTATTTAGTTTTAAATAGGTATTATTTAGTTAATAATTGTAACTTTAATTTAGCTCTATTTTAATTATGTTAAAGTTAGGGGGTGTTAGGGTTAGGGTTATGGTTAGGTTTAGGGGTTAATAGTTTAATTTAGGTTGTTGCCATGTGGGGGGCTGGTGGTTTAGGGGTTAATAGGTTTATTTAGTGGTAGTGATGTGGGAGGCCAGAGGTTTAGGGGTTAATAGCTTTATTTAGTGGCTGGGATGTTGGGGAGCAGCGGAATAGGGGTTAATAGATTGATTATAGTGTGGGCGATGTTGGGGTGCAGGGGAATAGGGGTTAATAACTTTAGTATTGTGGCGGCGACATTGGGAGCGGCAGATTAGGGGTTAATAGATTTATTTTGGTGGCGGCGATGTCGGGAGCGGCAGATTAGGGGTGTTTAGACGTGGGGTTTATGTTAGTGTGTTTAAATGTAACTTTTTTCCCCCCTAGACATCAATGGGGCTGCGTTACAGAGCTTTTCATTCCGCGATCGCAGGTGTTTTTTTCTAACCCACTCTCCCCATTGATGTCTATGGGGAAAGCGTGCACGAGCACGTCAAAACAGCGCTTGTATTTTGTGTGGTACGGAGCTTAACGCAAGGCACGCACAAGCCGACTGTTTGAAAACTTGTAATGGCAGTGCAATGGAGTGTGAAATAACGCAAATTTTGCGTTCGTTTCACACCCTGTTGCGCCCATAACTTGTAATCTACATGTATGTGAAGAACATAGGGAGGTAAAATATGTGTTTTGCGCATAACGTTTAGATCTTAACGTAGTTAGGTTAGCGCACATGAGAACTTTCTTTCATGATTTAGGTAGAACATACAATTTTAACCCCTTAAGGACCAGCGACGTACCCTGTATGTCACTGGCCTTTTTTGGGACTTGATTGTTTTAAAGCGCGGTCTTGCCACCAGCGTTGAGACGGCTCTATTCCACAAAGCCTGCTGGAGGGAAGGCATTAATAGTGTGTTCTTGCTAGACTTGTGCTATTATGTCCTGAAAAAAACCTTAACGACCAGTGACATACAGGGTACATTGTGGTCATTAAGGGGTTAAACCGCTTTCCAGTTTACTTATATTATCAAATTTGCTTCATTCTCTTGGTATCATTTGTTGAATCGGTATATATATGCAACCACCAATCAGCAGCTAGAACTTAGGTTCTTTGCTGATCCTGAGCTTACCTAGATAAACCTTTCAGCAAAGGATAACAAGAGAAGGAAGCAAATTAAATAAAAGAAAAAAATTGGAAAGTTGTTTAAAATTGCATGCTTTGGCCCCTCTTTAACAAAGGTCTTGCGGACCTGATCCGACAGTGCGGATCAGGTCCGCAAGACCTCGCTGAGCTGCTGGTGCAACGCCGCCCCCTGCTGACTCGCGGCCAGCAGGGAGGTGTCAATCAACCGGATTGTACTCGATCGGGTTGAATTCTGGCGATCCCTGTCCACCTGCTCAGAGCAGGCGGACAGGGTTATGGAGCAGCAGTCTTTGTGACCGCTGCTCCATAACTGCTGTTTCTGGCTAGTCTGAAGACTCGCCAGAAACACGAGCCATCAAGCTCCTTTCGGAGCTTGATAGATAGGCACCTATGTCTAAATCATGAAAGAAATAATTTGGGTTTCATGTCCTTTTAAGTAGCTGAAAACATATGAAATCATTTTTATGCAATATTAATTTTTAATAAAGTGTTTAACTATGTATTTACTGTAAATATTTCACATTTCAATGGTTTTCACATAGGGGGATATGTTCTAACTATTTTTAAATAGATATTTGTATATCTGTATATATCTGTACATATATATATATATATATATATATATATATATATATATATATATATATATATATATATATATATATATGTTTATATCTATACCTATATACAATCATTTATATATATATTGTACCAAAAAAAAAAATATAGATATAGTAGACACACTCTGCAATCCCGGACCAAAAAAAAAGGAGAAATGGTTAAAAAAAAAGGGAAAAACTTTATTTAGAAAAATGATTAAAAACTATTAGATAACATGTAAAAACATGAAGATCAAAGTTGCAGGCCTGTAACTAGGTTAGAACAAACAGCCATATATAGATATACTGTATGTATTTATGAATAAGTAGAATTAATATTTCATGTCAGGTTAGCGCACTTGGTTAAACGGTATCGGGTTTACGCGCGAGTATACAGTTAGGTTTCTCCTACCAACTTTTCACACTATATTGAGGTCTGTGGGGAAATACATTAATACAATCACGATATTGTAAGTTTGGCTTTTTGCGCGTCTGTTAGAGCTTGAGGGAAAACTTTTTACTTTTTACTTGTAATACGCACGTATCCAGCGCATGAAAAAAACTTACTTCTAGTAGAATTAGCTTGTGAGCATGAGTGATAATTATCGCTTCACTCTTAATCTGGCCCTTAATTGAAAGTACAAATGTATTTTTCCTCTGGCTACAGGAATTTGGTAATTAATCTTTTAATTTAATTCCAGATTTCTGCTATGGAAATGAAGATATGGCCTTTTCTATCAGTGAGTGCATCAAGCTTTGTGTGACAGTGGTCGCATATGCCCCAGAGTCCTTCAGAAGGTACGTCAATCCTTTTTATTGTAACTAATAAAAATGTTATTGGGGATGAAAAGACAAACGTGGTCATAAAGCTATGCAAGCAGAGAAAGCACTTGTGAAGTCCTACACTACAGTATAACTTGTGCTTTGGTTTCAATGTGTGATACCTGTTTGACTTGTAGAATGTGCTGTTATATGAGACACAAAGATTTTATAAAACGCAGCCCTCACATAAGAGACACACAGGGCTAGATTACTAAATTATTGGGCTTCCACAAACGAGGAAATTTGTCCGTTTGCGGAGCGCAATAATGAACCAGCCATTAGTGGCTGGTTATTGCTACCGTGACCTTGCGGTAATAATTAGCGCTCCGAAAATTTACCAGATATTACGGGGTATATTTAACAAATGCTGGGCGAATCATGTCTGCCCAACATCGCTAAATGCCGACAGCATATGCTGTCGGAATTTAAGATTGCACAAGCACTTCTTGTGAAATGCTTGTGCAATGCCGCCCCTTGCTAGCAGGGGTGTCAATCATCCCGATCGGATCGGGATGATTGCAGTCCAACTGTCCGCCACCTAAAAGGTGGCAGATAAGTTAAGGAGCAGCGGTCTTATGACCGGTGCTTTTTAACTTAAGTTTCCGGCAAGCCAGAAACTTTGCGGGTAGAAAGCAGTATCCACTGCCTATTAAATCTATCCCTAGCTCTCTAGTTAATTCTCTAAAAGTGCCCCAAATGCCCTTAAAACAGAGGGCATTGTAGTTTTTTATTAAAAAAAAGTAGCATTTTTTTTAATTTAAAAAAAAAACTGCACTAGGCAGTTTTAGGCTTTAAAGTTTGTGGGAGTGGGTTGTTAGAAAAAAAGGTCACTGAAAGTGCCTTTACATTGCGGTCTATGGCAACTGTGTGTTCCCATAAACCAGAATGTAAATATATCCTATAATATAAAAGGCCAAGTGTGTTTGTCCGAAGCTGTCATGCGCAGTAGAGACAGCACGAGGACAAACACACCTGGTCTTAGAGTCTACCTGATCTGCTGCAGCACATTGACGGTGGGAGGAAGTGGGCGTTAGCCGACGTGGCAGAGTGTGAGCGGGGGCGCGGCTGGGTGGGGCACGGTCGCGCATGCAAGAGAGAGGGGAATGAGATAGAAATAGAGGGGGAGAGAGCAAAAGAGATGGGAAAAAGCTAAAGAGAGGGTAAGAGAGAGCAAAAGAGAGGGGAAAGAGCAAAAAAGAGGTGGGAGAGAGCAAAATAGAGGGGAAAGAGCAAAAGAGAGGGAAAAGAGCAAAAGAGAGGGGAAAGAGCAAAATAGAGGGAAGAGAGAGGGGGAGAGAGTGAGCAAAAGAGAGGGGAGAGAGCAAAACAGAGGGGAAGAGAGAGAGCAAAAGAAGTGAGGTGGAGAGAGAGGGGGAGAGAGAGCAATAGAGAGGGGGAGAGAGAGCAAAAGGGGGGGAGGGGAGAGAGAGAGGGGGGAGAGAGAGCAAAAGAGAGGGATGGAGAGAGAGCGCAAAAGAGAGGGGAGAGAGACAGCAAAAGAGAAGGGGGAGAGAGCGCAAAAGAAAGGGGGAGAGAGAGAGCACAAAAGAGAGGGGGAGAGAGAGCGCAAAAGGAAGAGGGAGAGAGAGAGCGCAAAAGAGAGGTGGTAGAGAGCACAAAATTGAGGGGGGAGAGAGCGCAAAAGAGAAGGGGGAGAGAGAGCGCAAAATAGAGGGGGGAGAGAAAGTGCAAAATAGAGGTGAGAGAGAGAGTGCAAAAGAGAGGGGAGAGAGAGCGCAGAAGACGGGGAGAGAGAGAGAGAGAGCACGAAAGAGGGGGGAAGAGAGCGCAAAAGAGAGGGGGAGAGAGCAAAATAGATGGGGGAGAGAGAGAGCAAAAGAGAGGGGGGAGAGAGCAAAAGAGAGGGGGGAGAGAGAGAAAAAGAGAGGTGGAGAGAACAAAAGAGAAGGGGTAGAGAGAGCAAAAGAGAGGTGGAGCGAGAGAGCGCAAAAGAGTGGTGGAGCGAAAGAGCGCAAAAGAGAGGGGGAGAGAGCACAAGAGAGAGGGGAGAGAGACAGCGCAAAAGAGAGGGGGGAGATAGCGCAAAAGAGAGATGGGAGAGAGCGCAAAAGAGAGGGGGAGAGAGCACAAAAGAGAGGGGAGAGAGAGCGCAAAAGAGAGGGGGAGAGCGCAAAAGAGAGACGGGAGAGAGCACAAAAGAGAGGGGGAGAGATCGCAAAAAAGAGAGGGGGAGAGAGCAAAAGAGATGGGGGAGATAGAGAGAGCAAAAGAGATGGGGGAGAGAGAGCAAAAGAGAGGGGGAGAGAGAGAGCAAAAGAGAGGGGAAGAGAGAGCGCAAAAGAGAGGGGAGAGAAAGCGCAAAAGAGAGTGGAGAGAGAGAGCGCAGAATACGGGGGGAGAGAGAGAGCGCAAAAGAGAGGGGGGAGAGAGCGCCAAAGAGAGGGGGGAGGAGAGCGCAAAAGAGAGAGGGGTGAGAGCGCAAAAGAGAGGGGGAGAGAGCAAAAGAGATGGGGGAGAGAGAGAGCAAAAGAGGGGGGGAGAGCAAAAGAGAGGGGGGAGAGAGAGAGCAAAAGAGAGGGGGTAGAGAGAGCAAAAGAGAGGTGGAGCGAGAGAGCGCAAAAGAGAGGGGGAGAGAGCACAAGAGAGAGGGGGAGAGAGACAGTGCAAAAGAGAGGGGGAGAGAGAGCACAAAAGAGAGGGGGGAGAGAGAGTGCAAAAGAGAGGGGGAGAGAGAGCGCAAAAGAGTGGGAGAGAGAGAGAGCGCAAAAGAGAGGGGAGAGAGAAAGCGCAAAAGAGAGGGGAAAGAGAGAGCGCAAAAGAGAGGGGAGAGAGAGCGCAAAAGAGAGGGGAGAGAGAGCGCAAAAGAGAGGGGAGATAGAGAGCGCAAAATAGAGGGGGAGAGAGAGCGCAAAAGAGAGGTGGAGAGAGAGAGCGCAATAGAGAGGGGGGAGGGAGCAAAAGAGAGGGGAAAGAGAGCAAAAGAGATGGGGAGAGAGAGAGCAAAAGAGAGGAGGGAGAGAGCAAAAGAGAGGTGGAGCGAGAGAGCACAAAAGAGAGGGAGAGAGAGAGCAAAAGAAAGGGGGAGGGAGAGAGAGCAAGGGGTGGGACCGATGTACTGCAAAAAATGGCCCGTGTGAACGGGCTTTAGGACTAGTATGTATATAATTATATACATATATATTTATGTGTTAATATGTGTATATACACATATTAACAAACAAATATATATGTATATAGTCATATACATATATATTTAAAAATTCTGCCCATTGCCGTGCTTACATACCTCCTTCGCTGTGAATAGGAGCCAATAGAAGTGCACTCTTGTGAACGTAATGCTTCCTAGCAAAACGAACGCAATCTCATGTTCGCATTGAGATTAACTTGTAACACCAGCGCACGTGCAACGGTATTACAAAGCGGAGCGCTAATATCGCTTGCATGCAAGCGATTTTTAGCACTTCACTTTTTATCTGGTCCACAATAAGCAGAAATTCTCCACAGCTAAAACCCATAAAAGCAAAACGATGGAGATTAAGTCCTCCAGTAGGACTCAAGCCATGTCCAGGAAATATAGTTTCCAAGTATGAGATATAAAGACAATGACCATGGTATTTATGTATCTGGTATGAGAAATTCAAAACAAGCAATATGCATAATATTCAGTTGTTTGGTTAGATATACATAAGCAACAGACTGGATAGATTGTCAATAAACAGGATAGTTAGTTGTTAAGTGGAGTTCCAAGAGGCAGTCCTTTAGTTACATTCCTGCCGTTACTCAGTCTCCAGATGCTGATGGTCCTGGAAGCGCTTGTTCCTTGCTACCTTCAGAAACTGAAACGCCAAACATCCCAACTGGAAACTGTGTCTGCTGCACGTGAGGAGATTGCTGCCACAGCTGCCCTGGCCACCTCTTTACAGGCTCTCCTATATAGTGTAGAGGCTTTGACCAGGTAAGTTAACAATATGCTTGTCTGTTAAAGAACAATCTGACCTACTTGGTGCTGTAGAAATCCTAATAAGCTGTCAAATAATGTTATTCCCTTAATCCCTTTAAAGCAACAGTCTGCAATTAGCTTAACATATTAAGCTATAATAAATTGCTGTAATAGGGAATTTAGAATGCATGTTCATGAAATGATTTGGAGGTACACCATGTAATAGTAAAGCAAGTTGTCAGTAAAAGCAATGTTCAATGATATCTATATGTGCACTTGTGACTAAAAAAGTAAGCACAGACCTCCTCACAGGTGAAGAGTGCTTTTGCATATTATTGCTCTTTGAGAGGTACTTTGATGCTATGGCCCATATTTATTAAAGGTCTTGCAGACCTGATCCGACAGTGCGGATCAGGTCCGCAAGACCTCGCTAAATGCGGAGAGCAATACGGCCGCCAGCAGGGGGTGTCAATCAATCCGATCGTACTTTAGACCGCTGCTTCATAACTTGTGTTTCTGGTGAGTCTGAAGACTCGCCAGAAACACGGCCCTTTAAGCTCCGTACAGAGCTTGATAAATATGGGCCTATATGTTATCTCCTGCTTTTATATAGTAGACAGTGGTCTTTAAGTTAACATTAATTTAAATTGATCACTTTATTAACAACTATTATTATTCATGCTCCAGGTGAAAATGCAAAATACTTGCTTCACTGTTACATTTTCTGTTCTTGCTCACCCAGATGACCGTTCTTTCATGTTTTAATAATATTGGGTACTTACAGTTTTTAATTGCATGCGTCTTTTAAAATGATACATTTTTAATAAAAAAACCTCACACTACATTAAAAAACAACTGAAGTGTGTTTAAATGTATGTCTTGTCCAGGCCTATGACTGCTCCACAGATGAGTAGGGGGGATCAAGGACACAAAGGAGCCACAACAGCCAATCATACTATGTCTGCTGGTGTTAACCTCAGGTAGCTCTTTCTTCTGCACTTGATATATCACAGCTTTTAAGGGACATAGTATAGCAAAGACATTATTTTATTTTTGCTTCAGGGATAACCTTCATCTTCTGGAAGAAGGTCAAGGACTTCAGAGGGAAGAACTGGATGAAAGGATTGCACGGGAAGAATTCCGGAGGCCACGGGAGTCCCTGCTCAACATCTGCACAGAGTTTTACAAGCACTGTGGACCTAGGTTGAAGATCTTGCAGAACCTCGCAGGAGAGCCTAGAGTTACCTCCCTAGAGCTTCTTGATGTCAAATCACATATGAGGTATCTTGTATGAAAAAATAAATATCATATGGCTAGATTACGAGTTTTGCAGTATGAGGGGTGCGGTAATAACTTGCACGTTATTGTCACCGCTCACTTTCCTACAGCGCTGGTATTACAGGTTTTCATAAACAAGAAGTGAGCGCAGTGAGCTGGTTTTATGTGCTCGTGCACGATTTCCCCATAGACATCAATGGAGAGAGCCTTCTGAAAAAAAGCAAAAAACAACGTAAAGCTTCGTAACGCAGCCCCATTGATTCCTATGGGGAAACAAAATTTATGTTTACACCTAACACCCTAACATGAACCCCGAGTCTAAACACCCCTAATCTTACAGTCATTAACCCCTAATCTGCCGCCCCCAACATCACGACACCTACATTGTATTTATTAACCCCTAATATGCCGCCCCCGACATCGCCGCCACTATAATAAACATATTAACCCCTAAACAGCCGCACTCCCGCCTCGCAAACACTAGTAAACCCTAATCTGCCACCCCTAACATCGCCGCCACCTGCCTACATTTATTAACCCCTAATCTGCCGCCCCCAACATTGCTGCCACTATGCTATAAGTTATAAACCCCTAAACCTAAGTCTATCCCTAACACCTCCTAACTTAAATATTACCTGTAAAAAAAAAAAATACAAACACCCCCCCAACAGTAAAACCCACCACCCACACAACCAACCCCCCAAATAAAATCCTAACTAAAAAAACCTAAGCTCACCATTGCCCTGAAAAGGACATTTGGGTGGGCATTGCCCTTAAAATGGCTTTTAGCTCTTTTTCTATTGCCCAAAACCTAATCTAAAACTAAAACCCACCCAATAAACCCTTAAAAAAAACTAACACTAACCCCTGAAGATCCGCTTACAGTTTTGAAGACCGGACATCCATCCTCAACGAAGCCGGGAGAAGTCCTCAGCTAAGCGGCAAGAAGTCCTCAACGAAGCCGGGAGAAGTCTTAATCCAAGCCGGCAGAAGTGGTCCTCCAGACGGGCAGAAGTCTTCATCCATCCAGCGTGGAGATGGTCCATCTTCAAGACATCCGGCGCGGAGCATCCTCTTCAAATTAAGTCTTCCCGAATAAATGTTCCTTTAAGTGACGTCATCCAAGATGGTGTCCCTAGAATTCCGATTGGCTAATAGAATTCTATCAGCCAATCAGAATTAAAGGTGAAAAAATCCTATTGACTGATGCAATCAGCCAATAGGATTGATCTTCAATCCTATTGGCTGATCCAATCAGCCAATAGGATTGAGCTTGCATCCTATTGGCTGTTCCAATCAGTACGGTCAAAAAAGTATGCGGTGCCCCTAAACCTGCAAGATACGTAATACCAGTGTAAGTGAAAAAGCAAGCGTTATGAGCCTTAACGCTGCTTTTTCACTCATACCGCAAAACTCGTAATCTAGCCGATAGTTTGTTAAATGGAAAATAGAGTCAAATATAACCTTTTTGATCAAACATTTGAGTTTTATGTTAGACAGACAGATATATTCAATCATCAAACATTCAAGATGATTACATATATGGCATTTAATTAGCTAAAGTTTACCATCACTTTAATCTTTATTCAAAAAATATATAAAATATAAATAATATAAAATATGTATAACATATTTAGGGCTAGATTACAAGTGGCATGCTATTTAGCAGTTTCGCTCTAGTGCAAACACTGCTCGCTCGCTATATGCACTCAAAGTAAAAAATTAGGGCAACCGCATTGATAGTAAAAAGTTAGCGCGTGACCAAAACCCTATGCCTGGTAACTTCATAACTTTGGATATCACTAAAGTGCTAATTTCTTCTCCCATAGACTTAACCCGTTAACCTGACAAGCATTAGACCAAGTGAGCTAACCCAAAGGTAGTTATCAGTATTTTACATTCCAATGTTCTTCACATGGAAGAAAATGTTCTATTTATTTTTCAATATATATATATATATGTATGTTTTGTAAAATATATATCTGTACATATATATATATATATATATATATATATATATATATAGGTATAATTATATACAGGCATATATAGGAGTATCTATTTAAAAATACATAGAACATTTTCCCCTATGTGAAAAACATTGGAATGTAAAATATTTGCAGTACATACACAATTGAACATATTATTAAATATTATAATTGAATAAAAATTAATGTATTTTTTCAGGTATTTGAGTGGAAAGCACTCCAGAATTATATGTATGTGTGTGTGTGAGGCTGCTTCTAGGTGGTAACTCGCCATAGAACAAGCTACTGAGCTGTTGTTTGTTCCTGGTAGAGGACTTCTCTCTTTTTATGCATTTGAATAATGACCCTGGGGAGGTCTCCCTAAGGGTGATAGGGGAAACTTGATGTGGAATCCTTCCCCAGTGAAGTTTAGAGGAATTTGGCTGCACCTCACTGACGAGGCCCATAGGAGGTTGAAACGATCATCTGGGGTTGTCATGTTCCTTGTTCAGAGGAGAATTGTCTGGTATTTCTGGGCTGGACTGACCTTACTTGGCGGGATCAGACTGATATGCTTCAGGAAAGTTTTCCTTTGTGAAAAGCAGAACTAATTTAAAAGAGGGTGCTCCTAGGTGGGGACTCGCCATAGAACAAGTTATTGAGCTGTTGTTCGTTCCTGGTAGAGCGCTTCTCTCTGTATGCATATGTATGTATATATACATTATAACCTTTTCCATTCAAATACCTTTTAACCCTTATATCTTTTTTTTTATATTCATATAAATATTTTTTAGATAGAGTATATATGAGTGTACCTTTTAATTTAAATGTATTTATGTTGTGTTTTGTGCATCTTTTTTTCTAGCCCTAACTCTTTATGCGAGGTCTTCGGTCACACTAACCCGAAGAGTGCAATTTTAGTTTGCGCTTATGTGGTCACATTTACTGTTAACTTGTAATACACATGCAAGTTAACGCAGACATGATATTTTATATTGCTTGGGCGCTACTGTTAGCGCGCCACTTGTAATCTAGCCCTTAGTGTTCTTTTAATTATACAGTATTCTTAATAAAAATATGTATTTTTAGCCGCTGAAGACATCAAATGTTATGGTCATTTTCTGCAAATTTCCATGACAGTAGAATGTCAAGGAGATATTATAATGTCCCTTCGTTAAACTGTGATTTTTAGGCTAGCAGAAATCGCCCACTCCCTCCTTAAGCTGGCACCGTATGACACCCAGACCATGGAGAGCAAGGGGTTGAAGCGTTACATCATGGAAATGCTGCCTATCACTGACTGGACAGCGGAGGCAGTGCGGCCAGCACTTATCCTTATACTAAAGCGACTGGATCGTATGTTCAATAAAATTCACAAAATGCCAACTTTAAGGTGAGCAGGTGCTGCAGAAACATTACTTTAGTTTCTGATGTTGCAAACCTTGAAGTAGGGGCATGATTTACACTTTATTTCCTCTGCTGTTGCCCACAACCCTGGTCATGATGGTTAATGGGGCAACAGCAGAGGAAACAGGAATTACAACCACAGGTATGTAAATGATTTACTTCAGTTTCTACAATAGGGTATCAACCTAGGATTGGTAAGTGAATGACTGTAGGGCACTTAACAGTTTACCATTTTGTGCCAGTGCCTTACTGAGTCCTTCACTACAATCCTGGTTACCAATATATAACTCTGCTTACTTGAATAGTTAGGTTTCAGCATTTTTATTTTATTGTGACAAATACTCCATATATTCCTCACAATATTGTGCACTTTCTGAGAACACATGCTAAGTACACACATTATTGTACACACATTATTGTCCCTTTTGGGGATTCTACCCAAGTCATCTGTCTACCTTGCTCAGCTAATTTTACAAATGAATACTTTTCCCAATTTTAAAAGTCCATTTTATCTTTGTAAAAGGTTTCATGACCCTTTAATAAGCCCTGGAGAAAAGAAGATTTGAATAAAAGTATTCCTATCATTATAATGTCATGCATTGAGATTTATAGCAATGGGTTTATGCCATTAATAAGTATGCCAGTAGTTTCTTCATGTCTGTTTACAAGGAACACATCAAATGTTTATATGACCGCAGTTTCCACCCTTTATTATGTAGTAATCTGATTGCCACATTATTTTTTTCAAACTTCCTTATTAAGGAGGAGAAGTTAGTTATCTGTTTGTTTTGCTTCATCTCATTTCCTCACAATGAAGAATAATTTAATTAACATGCAATTACCATCCATGGAAACATTGATTTTAGTCAGTTTGATTGTGCTATTTCATGCAGCAAACTGAGTTAAAGAGACATGAAACCCAAAATTGTTCTTTAATGATTCAAATAGAGAATACAATTTTAAACAACTTTCTATTTTGCTTCTATTATCTAATTTGTTTTATTCTATTGGTACCACTTGTTGAAGGAGCCGCAATGCACTACTGGTTTCTAACTGAACACATGGGTGAGCCAATGAAAATCGGTATTTATATGCAGCGACCAAATAGCAACTAAAACCTAGGTTCTTTGCTGCTCATGAGCTTGCCTAGATAAACCTTTCAGCAAAGGATGACAAGAGAAGGAAGCACATTAAATAATAGAAGTAAATTAGAAAGTTGTTTAAAATTGTATTCTCTATCTGAATCATGAAAGAAAAATGTTGGGTTTCATGTCCCTTTAAAGTGCAAATAGAAAAGTTAAGTAGTTTTACTGCTAAGATATATTTTAAATATTACAAAAAGTATCAATCCTTAATAATCCAATGTTTACAAACTGGAATGAACAGTGAAGAACAAGAGATGAGTTGGAGAATGCAGTGAGGGGTCATAAAACATGGTTTGTTATATAACTATTGTTTGTTTGCTCACACTTCATTAAAAATCATGCCTGAAATATATGTTTATGACTTTTATCCTGTAACTTTTTCCATTTTTCTCATTACACAGTTTGGAGCAGGAGTGAAGATTTTTGTTCATCCTGTGGGGCATATTTACCAAGGTCTGGCGGACCTGATCCGACAGTGCGGATCAGGTCCGCCAGACCTCGCTGAATACAGCGAGCAATACGCTCGCCGTATTCAGCATTGCACCAGCAGCTGCTGGTGCAACGCTGCCCCCTGCAGACTCGCGGCCAATGGGCCGCCAGCAGGGAGGTGTCAATCAACCCGATCGTACTCGATCGGGTTGATTTCCGGCGATGTTTGTCCGCCTGCTCAGAGCAGGCGGACAGGTTATGGAGCAGCGGTCTTTGTGACCGCTGCTTCATAACTGCTCCCTGCAGGCTCGCCAGAAACACGGGGCATCAAGCTCCATTCGGAGCTTGATAAATGTGCCCCTTTATCTCCAATATGTAGGCAGCTATCTTTTTATACAATGCAACATTTGTAATACTCTGTGAATATACTTTGTAGACAAAACATTTTTTTTTTTAAAAGGCTTTGTTTTCCCAATACTATTAATGTCAAATAGTGTAAATGTTTTTGAAAGATCATTAAGAGTTAATGTTATTTTCTTTTTACAGGTTCCTTCTCTGGCATCAACATTGTTTTTTTAAATGAGTAAATGACAGTTTGTGTTTTTCTGTGTATAATCAGTATGGAAGTTACCCATTGTGTAGTGGTCCGGATCACTGTGTGAACGTTATATTACTTTGTGCTGAATGTTTATACTGTTGTATTGCAGGAGACAGGTTGAGTGGGAACCTGCCAGCAATTTGATAGAAGGGGTTTGTTTGACACTTCAGAGGCAGCCAATCATATCCTTCCTGCCTCATCTTAGGTCATTGATCAATGTGTGTGTCAACCTGGTGAGTAGCTGCAACTCTGAGCTGTCTGTTGCTGTCGGTCTCCTATATCCTGCATGCTGTCTGAGGCACATACACCATGGGGTATATTTATGAAGCAGCGGATGCTGCTTATTCCACGTGAGCCTTTAGGCTCGCCAGAAATGTAAGTTAAGAAGCAGCGGTCTTAAAGGGACATTCTAGCCAAAATTAAATTCACATGGATGCATTTCAGTTTTAAATAAAAACATTTGTGTAATATACATGTATTAGCAAAAATGCTTCTAGTACAAGCTATAGCTGTTTTAAAAGTGTATTTAAGTGCATTTTAAACAAAGCACTTGCTCTGAGAGCCTATGGTGCGTGCACCATCTGGTAATAACTCAATTTGTTGATAGCTGACATGATACAAGCCTCACTGGCCCTCTGAGGAGCTGCAGTATTTAAAATGCTGGTGCACTGAGAATAGCTATGCTTCACATGCACGTGCAGAGAAAAATGTTAACACTAAAACAGTGAAAACTTTTACTAGAAGCATTTTTGCCAATACTGTACTTGTATATGGTAAATATGTTTCTTTTCAAAGATATAATTCATCTATGTGCATTCATATTTTGACTGGAATGTCTTTTTAAGACCACTGCTCCTTAACTCGTCAGATACGATCGGGATGATTCACACCCCTTGCTAGCGGCCTATTGGCCTCGAATGTGCAGGGGGTGGCATAGCACAAACATTTCCCCAGAAATGCTTGTGCAATGTTAAATTGCGACAGCGTATGCATTTAGCAATGTCGGGCAGACATGATTCGCTGTAGCGGATCATGTCCGCCAAACATTTGATAAATCTACCCCTATGTGTCACTTTCTTAGGTCCTGATTCATGGCAAAACAAAACAATGACACTCTGTTATTGCACTTTGATATTAAACATACCTGATAACATTAAAAGACAAAAAAGGCAACAGGTAAAAGATGAGCTTTAAAATTAGAATAAAGAAAATAAATGTACACTTCCCGGCACCTCATTACACTTATGGCTTTGAGGTACCTTGAGAACTACTTAACAGAAATTTTTTTTTTTTTTTGTTCATCATTTATTACATGTATTGCTGTTTTTATTCATTTGTTTCATTCTTCAATAAACAGGTATGTTTCTGTGTTCTCTTTGCCTGATAGAAAACGTTTGCGTACAAGGTCTCATATCCCTGTATGCCTCAGAGGGCACCCTGCAGAGACCAATAAAATAAACCTACATATTCTTTCTTTTTCATATATTGAAACCAACATAACATTTGCAAAGACAAAAATACTTTCTCCCATAGTATTTGTAGCAGCACTGGCTATTTATCATTAAATAATGGAACAAAAATTCTGATACCTCCAATTCCACAGTATCACTCCCATAATACTACAGTGTATATTTAAGACCAGATTACAACTGGAGCGGTATTTAACGCTCCCGCGCGTGTGCCAACTCCACTAGAAGTAAGCTTTTTGCGCACAAGGAGTAGCACTCATATTACAAGTAAAATGGCTTTGCTTGTGCGCTAACCTGATGCACATGTATGTACATAAATATGTATATATGTGTGTATATATATATATATATATGTGTGTGTGTGTGTCTATATGTGGGTACATATTTTTTTGTGTGTTTTTATCTGTATATATCAATCAGTAAGAAAGTTGGTAGGAAAGTGAAAAAGTATTAACACCTATTTCAAGAATATATAAATATGCTTTGATATGGGCTTAAATGTTCCTACAGCAAGAAAGATCAGTCAATCTGAAAGTATAAATACATTTTATTATATTAAGATGTATTTCATAAATGCGTTTGTGAATAATTAAACGAATGAATACTTAAATAAGTGACCGGTCACTAATAAAAACTTTATTTAAAAATAGCTTAAAAAACGAACCTCTGTTCTACTTCAAATAATCTCATACAAAAGCCTCTTTATATGTACAGTACTTTGCACTGCAAATTACATATAGCGTTAGTCACACACCGTTTCTCTTGACATTACACATGTGGTTTTGTTTGTCAAATCCTGTTCTCATAGGTCAAAGTTAGTACAGTTCAAAGTTCTATATTTTACTTAGTGAAACTAACAAATCCTCCGGTCTCCTACTTTGCAGGCAAAGAAAAAACTCTGTTAAGTAATGAGCTTGAGTATTGCTCTCTCGTGTTTTTAGTGTAGTCCTGTCTTCCAGACGCTGCCGCGTCTCCACACTCTGTGTTCCGGCTGTGTTTGTTGGTCCTGGCTGCTTCCGTGTCACGTGTGGCCAATCGCGGTCCTTCAAAAATGGGAGGATACAAGTTTGCCCGTGCAGGGTTTAGACACTTTTTCTCTGCGCAGAGTTACAGCTCTTAGTCAATGTGAGCATATAGAACAGACACTTGCATCCAATCGACGCGTTTCGCCTTATATAAAGGCTTTTTCAAGATGTGTGCTGAGTGTCTGTTAAGTCCTTATATACCCCTGTTTCGGGCTGTAATTGGTCCATTCCTCCTGTTCAATTCTTTTAAGGTGGAATCTTTCTTTAAGGTGGATTGTATAATCTCCATTTATTTGCTTCTACATTATCTTTTTAAAGTCTTCAACATTATCCATGTTCTTTTTGTTATAAATAGAGCATTACACTTGTTTCTTTTTTATTTCCATATTAACCACGGTGTCAACAGATGTGCAAATATTTTCAGGCTTTTTTTGGCTATTTCATATGGCATTGAGGCTTGATTGAAAAAGTATAGCTAAAATACTTATCAGATTATTATCTCTATCAACCATAAATATTTCACAAGATGCATGGATACTATAAAATAGCTCTACATACATATATATTTCTAAATCTGATTATTCTATTTAGGGGTTCAAGTCAATTAATCTGTAACCAGTTTAAAAAATGAGTGGATGAATTATTCTAAGATAAAAGGTGTTAAGTCAAATTCTGAGTTTAACCCCTAAGGGTATAATGTTCCGAATTCATAGATAAGTTCAGCTTCCTTTCTGAGAATTAGTTTTTCATAATTCCCCTCTCTCCAGTACTTTTTTACTTTTTTATGGCCCAGCATGTAATATTTTTCGTACTATTGTTATGTACTTTTTTGAAATGGTCATACAGACGTGTTTCTAACTTCCCCTTTTCTATATTGTTCAGATGCTCTCTGATCCTATCTCTATAGGGTCTAGTTGTTTCACCTAGGTACTGTAAATTACATGAGCACTGTAATATATACAGTACCCCTTTATCTCTACACCTGATAGTGTATTTTATTATATATTCTTTACCTGTGCTTGTTGATGTGAATGTTTTTACTTTTTTGCTGTGTTCGCAGGCTTTACAGCTGTAACATGGGAAGAAACCACTTATCTTATTCCCTTTCAGGTCTACTTCTTTTATTTTCTCTTTTTTCTTTTTATATTCACTTGGGGCCAGAATATTTTTTAAATTTGCTGCTTTTCTATATATAAATGTTGGTTTTTCTGATATTTCTTTCCCCAAAAACATATCTGATTTAACAACATGCCAGTGCTTCCTTATTATTTTTTCCATAATTTAATGTTGGTGATTGTAGGTGGTTATAAAGGGTACTCTAATTCCCTGTTTTTCATCAGTAGCTGGTAAATGGTTACTCTATCTTTCTTACTTACTTCTAACTTCGCTTTCTCAAGCACCTTCTTGTCATAATTTCTTTCCACAAATCTTTCTTCCAAGGTCTGAATTTGATTTTCATAATCTACTATCCGGGTGCAGTTCCTCTTGATTCGTAAGAACTGTCCTTTGGGAGTATTCTCTATCCATCTTTTTAGATGGCAACTTTTGAGTGAATATAGTTCTTTGTGTCTATGTCTTTGAAATTTTTTTTTGTGATTAATGTGTTTTCTTCTGCCATTATATCTAAATCCAAAAAGGTAATGTTCTTCTTGCTATAATTATAGGTGAATTGTATTCCTACTTGGTTATTATTCATTTCTGTGAAAAAATTTTGTAGACTGTTTTCATTTCCTCTCCAGATGATTAAAATATCATCGATATAGTGCTTAAAGAGTACGAGGTTTGCGCCCAGTAAATATGGTGCTATAAATTACTGTTCCCATTTGCCCATGAACTGGTTAGCATAACTGGGCACAAACTTCATACCCATGGCTGTTCCTTTTATTTGGAGGAACATCTCATTATTGAATGAAAAAATATTATGTGTCAAAATGAACTTAACACTATCCATTATGAACTGATAAACTAGTAAAACCAATTCTGACCCCGTGCCTTTTAAGAAGTATTCTATTGCTTTAAGTCCTAAATTGTGGTCTATATTTGTATACAGTGATGTTACATCACACATGGCTATTATAAAATTCTCATCCCATGGGAAATTATCTAATATATTTATAATATGAGTAGTGTCTTTTAATGTATGTTGGTAAGATTTTTACATGATCCTGTAAATGTAGATCCACAAATTCTGAGAGATTTGCAGTTAGGGAATCAATTCCAGAGATTATTGGCCGTCTGGGTGGATTTTCTCTGTTTTTATGCACTTTCGGTAGAAAGTAGAAAATCGCCATTTTGGGGAATTTTTGATTTATATATTCAAATTCTTTTTTTTGTAATTATCTCTTTTCTTTTTTGCTTCTTCTAACATATTGTTTAAGATTGGATACCAGTGTCTGTTCTATATGCTCACATTGACTAAGAGCTGTAACTCTGCGCAGAGAAAAAGTGCCTAAACCCTGCACGGGCAAACTTGTATCCTCCCATTTTTGAAGGACCGTGATTGGTCAGCGTGTCACACGTGACACGGAAGCAGCCAGGACCAACAAACACAGCCGGAACACAGAGTGTGGAGACGCGGCAGCGTCTGGAAGACAGGACTACACTAAAGACACCGGAGGTGAGAGAGAGCAATACTCAAGCTCATTACTTAACAGAGTTTTTTCTTTGCCTGCAAAGTAGGAGACCGGAAGTTTTGTTAGTTTCACTAAGTATCCGGGTCTGTATAAAGGAAAATATAGAACTTTGAACTGTACTAGCTTTGACCTATGAGAACAGGATTTGACAAACAAAACCATGTGTGTAATGTCAAGAGAAACGGTGTGTGACTAACGCTATATGTAATATGCAGCGCATAGTGCTGTACATATAAAGAGGCTTTTGTACGAGATTATTTGAAGTAGAACAGAGGTTCGTTTTTTAAGCTATTTTTAAATAAGGTTTTTATTAGTGACCGGTCACTTATTTAAGTATTCATTCGCTTAATTATTCACAAACGCATTTATGAAATACATCTTAATATAATAAAATGTATTTATACTTTCAGATTGACTGATCTTTCTTGCTGTAGGAACATTTAAGCACATATCAAAGCATATTTATATATTCTTGAAATAGGTGTTAATACTTTCCTACCAACTTTCTTACTGATTGATCTTCCTTGCTGTAGGAGCGCTGCTCCAACCTTTTTAATTTTATTTTTGTGTATTACTGTCTTGATACAACTATTAAGGAGAGTTGTAATTTGGAGCGGCTGGGAGTATCTTTTTGGGCTGCGCTGTGGTGTATTTTTCTTCTTGTAAACTATATCTGTATATATGTCTTTGAATACATAAATACACATATAAATACATAAATACACATGTACACACATATATACATATATATATATGCATATACATACACAAATACATATACAGGTATATACAATCATATATAATCATTCTAGCGTAAATTGCGATTGTGCTCAAGCGATCACGTTTACTTTCAACTTGTAATACGAGTGGTAAACCTGACGTGCACAAACATCCGCGATAAACCCCTTTTTGCTTGTGCCTAACTGTTAACGCGCCACTCATAATCTAGCTCTTAATCTTCTCAGGGACTTAAGATATAACAACTATTTTCAGTGGAAAAATATAACAAGAGCTTTTATTTGCAGATTTTATTTAATTCTATTTGTCAGTGAGAAACTCACCTGTTTAGGACAGTTTTCTAGGAAGCTTTTATGAAGTTCTAGATTTCTTGTGACCCACTATTGATAGCGACAGAGCTAGAACAAAGAACATGGTGGAACAGCTATCACATTTAAACAATAAAGCACTGTCTCAACGTCCCAAATAATAGTAAAAGCCTCAATCCTACATAAACAGATTAAAACCAGGATTTTAAAGTGCTGTGTTGTATTTCTTGGTTGAGGTTGGAGGTTTGGAAGTACATAATAAATTGTACTATAATAGAACAGATTCATTTCATCACATTATTGATTGGCACTATAGTGAATCAAACAAAACATGTTATAATTAAATTTTATGTTCTTCAATTTCAAGCTGGACCCCTGTATTAGATAAGCAACAAAAGATAGTGAGAGGCATGGAACTAGGAGAGGTGGGGCATGTATTGCTTGCCATGTGGCTAAATCATCAATGTACTGCTTCCCTTCCAAACCGTCTTTGTTAGACAAGACTTTGAAACAACACTGGTTAGATTTTCCCAGAGGGTTAAATGCAGGTGATTGGATTGAATATATATTGAATGTATCCCCCATCATTGAGGCGAGTCACTTGAGCCTTCTCTTCCTTATACCAAGGGCATGGAAGGCTATGTTGTCCCCTCTTCTCTCAACCCCTTGACCTTTTCTGTTTCACTTTTATTGTATCTTATGGTACTAGTGCAGTAAATATTTTATAATCGTACATTCATTGTTTGGAGTTTTTACATGTGTTGTCATAATTTTTTTTTTTGTTTCAAGCATTACATCACAGTTGAGGCATGTAGATTACTTCATTTTCTCATGTCAGTCTTACCCCTATAGGGTTATCCTAAAGGAAGCCTCACTTCATAATCATTTAATGTATACTTTTTGGAACTCCTTCTGTTTTCTTGTTATTATGTAATGAATTTATTCCCCTACAAGTTGTTGAAAACAAAAAAAAAAAACAGACAAGAAATTTGACAAAGACAGATCACTTTGATATTAATCTCAGTCCTCTAAGCCCCCATAGCCACCCCCACCAATATATTGACTATCACTATTTATACAGACTCATCAGGGAAATTGGACTGACTGATAGCTACAGTGGTGATGCCTATGGAGACTATAATTGTTGACATTATATTGACTTCTTTTCTCTTGTGATCAATTTTGCATGCACTGATTTGGAATTCTATTTCATATGTTATGACTACATTATTTTGTATTTATTGTATTAGTAATAGCAATACAATCTGCATTCCTTTGGACCCCCACTTCCCAGTAACCATAGACTGCATTGAGCCAGACCCTCAAGCTGCAATTAACTCAAACAACAACCCTGTTTCAGCTCAATTAACGCTAAACATGTCATGACCCCACTGAAATGCCCTTAACACCCAAAACGCTGCTTATGTGATGCCCCCATTTTTAACCCCCCCTGCACATCATCCTCTACACTTTAAACACTCCCCTTTACACAGATCCCCTCCCACAGCTCACCCCCCAATTTGTGCACACATCCATCGGAATCCCATCCTGTGATATCCCCAATGAAAAAACTCTTCAATACGTAACCCCATTTGTAAAATCAAAGCATTCATTTGAGAATCTTCATTCTTCGGCCTGTTGCATGTTTTGACCAGCATCAACATATCTACTTGATCCTTGCTCTGTTCTGGATCCTTTATATGTTAACAAGTAAAATACAACAATTGGGATGTCTGTGCTCTTTATGAAAATAGAGATTCTTTTAAGAAGTGGTGGGCTCAATTTTGACAGTGACAGTGAGCCTGTCCATCCCATCAGAAATCCTGATTGCTTAAATCTGTTGTCAAAAACAAGAGGTAAATGTAAATTAAGCATTTCTTTTTAATGTAGGACTTTCTTATTTTTAAAGGTTGAGTTGGGAAGGAGTTGAGAATGATGCTTTGGGAACAGCAATGAACTACATTACTTTATTTTAGTTCTACCTCTCAAAAATGCCGAAGACCCTGAATTTGTGGCTTACAACATACTGTCAATCATAAATAAGAAATAGATTTATTAACATAAAAAAGATATTTTTTATTTCAGTACAAAGTTAGCTTTTATCCTAAGACTTTATGTGATCTGAAGAAGGCATATGTTATAGCAATCAATCAGAGGGTGTGCCAGGCAAAGTGTTGGGCTCTAAGTAGAAAACACTACGTTTAAAAGGTATGACAAACTAAAGTCCTTGAATCTTGTAAACAGGCCAGGATTTTACAATATCTTGTAGAGCTCAGTTTGATCAATCAAACAGAAACATTCTGAATGTTTGTAGACCTGAAGCATCTAAACAGGAAATATGTCTTAGGGTTGGCAAAATAGATACTGGATTTTACTATTTGCAGTTCCCAGCTACAAAATACAATTTAAAAAGGGTTTTATGCAATTAAGTCTTTAATTGATGCTCTTATTTTGGTGGCAGATTCTATTACAATAATCCTATTACAGATTCTATTACAATAATCCTATTACAATACTATTACAATACTGAGTATTGTTTCTCTAGTGCTTGACAAGAACCCTGTATTCTACATTTCTTGTTAAAAAGAAATCCATGTGTCCAACCTTATTTTTTTCTCTTTCAATATATTTTAAAAACATCTGTTTTTAAAATTCTTCTTTTATGTGATGATCACCTGCACTTACAATTTGTTTTTGCCTACTCTTAATGCCATTCACAGTACTTGTGTTCCACATAGTGTTTGTTTTGCAGGTTATGGGTGTGGTTGGTCCTTCCAGTGTTGCTGACGGGTTACCCCTCCTCCACCTTAGCCCATATCTATCCCCACCCCTGCCCTTCAGTACAGCTGTGGTGAGACTAGTGGCATTACAGATACAGGTTGGTATACCTTGGCACAGCCAGCTGAACACCTCTGTTTGTTATTGTGAAACTACTGCATCTGTTTAATGTCGTAGAGGCCTATTTATCAAGCCGTCCATCGCAAATACGCTGGAATTCCGCAGCATAATTGTGGCGAGCCTGATTCGCCCTATTTATCAAAGCCTACAGACCGGCAAAATTTGAAATCTGTGATGTAACATACGATCCACCGGTCTCAGTCCGACACAGATCGATGCTTACGTCATTACTGATGTTCCGAATACAAATTCGGCACTATCTGACACCTTTTGCAAGTTATCAAACTTCTAACAGGTACGCTTGCCACTATTCCGGCCCAGCCTACCTGGTTTTCAATCCGCCACCCTGGAGGCCGCGGATGCCATAGGAATCAATGGGTGTCTAAAAGCAGTGAAAGCTTATGTTCGATGCTGCCAGATATCCAATTGATTTCTATGGTAGAATAAAAGTTGCGTTTACACCTAACACCCTAACATAAGCCCCGAGTCTAAACACCCTTAATCTGCCGACCTGACATCGCCGCCACCTACATAATGTTATTAACCCCTATCCCGCCACTCCCGGACCCGCCGCAACTAAATAAATATAGTAACCCCTATACCGCCGCCCTGGACCCCACCGCAACTAAATAAAAGTATTAACCCCTATCCTGCCGCTCCCGGAGCCCACCGCAACTAAATAAATGTATTAACCCCTAAACCCCTGGCCTCCCACATCACTACCACTTACTAAACCTATTAACCCCTAAACCGCCAGCCCCCACATCACCATAAACTAAATTAAGCTATTAACCCCTAAACCTAAAACCTGCTAACTTTACATTAAATATTAACTCATGCCTATCTTATAATAAATTTAAACTTATCTTTTGAATTTAAACTATATTAAACTATTAATTAACCTACCCTAACTATTATACTAAAATTACATTAAACTATATTAAACTAATAATTAACCTACCCTAACTATTATACTGAAATTACATTAAACTAACAACTAAAATAACTATATTACATATTTAAAAACCTAACTCTACTCAAATTATTTAAATCTACTTTTAAAAATTACTAAGTTACAAAAAACTAACAACTAAGTAAAAAATAAAATAAACACTAAGTTACACCAAAAAAAACCCTAAGTTACAAAAAAATAAACACTAAATTACACAAAATAAAAATAAATGATCAAATATTTAAACTAATTACACCTAATCTAATAACCCTATCAAAATAACCCCCCCCCAAAAAAAAACAAAAAAACTCTAGCCTACAATAACTACCAATGGCCCTTAAAAGGGCCTTTTGCGGGCATTGCTCCTAAGAACTCAGCTCTTTTAACTGTAAAATAAAATACAAACAACCCCCCAACAGTAAAACCCACCACCCACACAACCAACCCCCCCAAATAAAACCCTATCTAAAAAACCTAAGCTCCCCATTGCCCTGAAAAGGGCATTTTTATGGGCATTGCCCTTAAAAGGGCATTTAGCTCTTTTTCAGGCCAAAGTCCCTAACCTAAAATTAAAACCCACCTAATAAACCCTTAAAAAAACCTAACACTAACCCCCGAAGATCCACTTACAGTTTTTGAAGACCCGACATCCATCCTCAACGAAGCGGAAGAAGTCCTCAGCGAAGCCGGCAGAAGTCTTCATCCAAGAGGGCCGAAGTCTTCATCCAAGCCGGCAGAAGTCTTCATCCAGACGGCATCTTCTATCTTCATCCATCCGGCACCGAGCGGCTCCATCTTCTGAACAATGAAGTTTCCCTTTAAATGACGTCATCCAAGATGACGTCCCTTACATTCCGATTGGCTGATGGAATTCTATCAGCCAATCGGAATTAAGGGGGAAAAATCCTATTGGCTGTTGCAATCAGCCAATAGTATTGGGCTTTCATCCTATTGGCTGATCCAATCACCCAATAGGATTGAGCTCGCATTCTATTGGCTGATTGTAATAGCCAATAGAATGCAAGCTCAATCGTATTGGCTGATTGGATCAGCCAATAGGATGAAAGCTTAATCCTATTGGTTGAATGCAACAGTCAATAGGATTTTAGCTCCGCGCCGGATGTCTTGAAGATGGAGCCACTCCGCGCCGGATGGATGAAGATAGAAGATGCCGTCTGGATGAAGGTTTCTGCCAGCTTGGATGAAGACTTCGGCCCGCTTGGATGAAGACTTCTGCCGGCTTCGCTGAGGACTTCTGCAGCTTCGTTGAGGATAGATGTCGGGTCTTTAAAACCTGTAAGTGGATCTTCGGGGGTTAGTGTTAGATTTTTTTGAGGGTTTATTGGGTGGGTTTTAATTTTAGATTAGGGGTTTGGGCAGAAAAAGAGCTAAATGCCCTTTTAAGAGCAATGCCCATCCAAATGCCCTTTTCAGAGCAATGGGGAGATTAGGTTTTTTAGATAGGGTTTTTATTTGGGGGGGTTGGTTGTGTGGGTGGTGGGTTTTACTGTTGGGGGAGGTGTTTGTATTTTTATTTACAGGTAAAAGAGCTGATTTCTTTGGGGAAATGCCCCGCAATAGGCCCTTTTAAGGGCCATTGGTAGTTTATTGTAGGCTAGGGGTTTTTTTTATTTTGGGGGGGATTTTTTATTTTGATAGGGCTATTAGATTAGGTGACCGTGTAATTAGTTTAAATATTTGATCATTTATTTTTCATTTTGTGTAATTTAGTGTTTATTTTTTTCGTAACAGTGTTTTTTATTTTGTGTAACTTAGTGTTTTTTATTTTGTGTAACTTAGTTGTTATTTTTTTGTAACTTAGTAATTCTTTATTGTAGATTTAAATAACTTGAGTAGGGTTAGGTTTTTAAATATGTAATATAGTTAATTTAATTGTTAGTTTTATGTAATTTTAGTATAGTAGTTAGGGTAGATTAATTAATAGTTTAATATAGTTTAATGTAATTTTAGTATAATAGTTATGGCAGGCTAATTAATAGTTTAATAAAGTTTAATGTAATTTTAGTAAAATAGTTAGGGTAGGTTAATTAACAGTTTAATATAGTTTATTTTAATTTGAAAGGTAAGTTTAAATATATTATAAGATAGGGATGAGTTAATATTTAATGTAAAGTTAGCGGGTTGTTAGGTTTAGGGGTTAATAGCTTAATTTAGTTTATGGCAATGTGGGGAGCTGGTGGTTTAGGGGTTAATAGGTTTAGTAAGTGTTAGTGATGTGGGGGGCCAGGGGTTTAGGGGTTAATACAGTTATTTAGTTGCGGTGGGCTCTGGGAGCAGCGGGATAGGGGTTAATAACTTTAGTTGCGGTGGGCTCCAGGAGCGGCGGGATAAGGGTTAATAACTTTATTTAGTTGCGGTGGGCTATGGGAGTGGCGGGATAGGGGTTAATAACTTTAGTTGCGGTGGGCTCCGGGAGCGGCGGGATAGGGGGTAATAACTTTATTTAGTTGCGTTGGGCTCCGGGAGCAGCGGGATAGGGGTTAATAACTTTATTAGAGTTGCGGTGGGCTCCGGGAGCAGCGGGATGGGGTTAATAACTTTATTTAGTTGCGGAGGGGTCCGGGAGCGGCGGGATAGGGGTTAATAACTTTATTAGAGTTGCGGTGGGCTCCGGGAGCAGCGGGATGGGGTTAATAACTTTATTTAGTTGTTGAAGGGTTCGGGGGCAACGGGATATGGTTTAAACATTTTAGTATAGTGGCTGTGTTTAGTGACAGGTAATAAATAAAGTTGGCTAAAAGCAGAATAGCAGCGAGATCGATGACTGTTAGTTAACAACAATCCGCTGCTCATCGCCCCGTACTTGGTGCGCGGCTTATTGACAGCTTTATTGATAAATAAGGAGAGCGTATTCAGGTTCGCGGCCGCGATGTTAGGTGAGCGTATTGGTGCCGGCAAATGCAGCACAGTTGACGACTTGATAAATAGGCCTCAAAGGGTGAAGTACTTTCCAATGGATGGCCTTTCCTGTTATTATGGTAACTACAAAAATATATTTACCATAGTCAATTTAACCAAGTTTATAAAGACAATTACAAATGTATATGTGTTTATTGAATTCTATGAATACAAATAGTTAAAGTAATTGTTTAAGCCAGTCGTGTTTTTAGTTTTTGTGCTGACCAAGGCAATAGGAAATCTGCTTTATCCCCACACCAACAACTTAAGCTCATATTTGCCTGGTATACTTCTCACAACCAGAGACCAGGGCTTCACAAAGATGTTATTATTAAATATAACAAATATTAAATGAATCTCTGTTTCTTTTTTTGTGGGTTTTTTTTTTCATTGATTATGTTGTATAAAGAAAATAACACATAATTATCACTTAAAATGTGCTTTCCTCGGCACAAAACTATGTGGATGCTTTGTTTATTTTTAATGTAATACTTGAAATGGGATAACCTTGTTGTCTGTTATTATTTTATAGGCTTTAAAAGAGGATTTCCCTCTAAGTCATGTGATCTCCCCATTCACCAATCAGGAACGGAGAGAAGGAATGCTTCTGAATCTGCTGATTCCTTTTGTGTTGACAGTGGGATCAGGAAGCAAAGGTTTAAAAGCAATTTACAAAACATACAGTCCAAGAGGTCAAATTCCTTTGACTAATTATAATTTTGTCTAGTTTTCATACACACAACCTCAACACACACACACCATTTAACTGCCTTATTGTGCTACTTTAGTTGGACCTATTAATACTGTCTAAAAGTCTGTTTCACTGTTCCTGTGTTATTCTGGAAAAAAGATTTACTGTTTTACATATTTACATATTAGGATATTCATACTTTGAATATCCTAAGATGAAAGCTTAGAAATATGAAATAATTTCTTACTAAATACCCTTCTTTATTCCTAAGGGATTTATGGAACTCCTTAAAATTAGTGGTTTGCAGAGTTTTTGCAGACAGAAGAAGGAACAGGCACTAATTAGAAGTAATCATGGCATATGGAATTTCCCCAAACTTATATCATGAACGGTGAACTTATTGCTTATTGTTTGTAAATGTAGGTCACTGTGTCTCTCTGAGCTGGTTCTCCCTTGCTTCTGTCTGTTTTAGATAGTCCTTGGCTGGAGCTACCTGAGGTATTCCTGCTGCTGCAGACTGTTATTAACATCCTGCTGCCCCCTCGCATTATCAGCACTTCCCGCAGCAAGAACTTCATGCTGGAGAGCTCACCAGCACACTGCTCCACCCCAGGTGATGCTGGAAAAGATTTGCGTCGAGAGGGGCTTGCTGAGTCCACCAGCCAGGCTGCTTACTTAGGTGAGAACACATGGTCTAAAACAGGTCCTGAACTGTCTGGTGCTAAGGCAAAATAGAGAGAGGTATTTCTACACTAGAATGTTGCTTTAAATTATATCCAAACAATCTATGATTCTTATGTTTGTTTTTATTATTTACCATTCTGAAATTTGCTTTTGGGTTGATATTATCAAGTTAACTGCAAATGAGTTGGTGACCTAAATAAACAGCTTCTGGCATAAGATTACAACCTTCCCGGGTCCTATCTTGTGCATCTAGAAGAGGCTCACAGTGCTGCCTTCCAAAAACATTATAGCTTTTCTGACTGGTAAATAAAAGAAAAATCTACAATATTATGATAAATTACTAATAATAAGAGAAACTGTATTTTTCTAAGTTGGTAAGTTTTCAATGTCTACCGGGCATGGATTTTGATCTTCTGAACATTTAAGTTTGAATATTACAAATGACCTTCTATGTCCACGATCCAGCCTTGAAAGTGATCCTGGTTTGCTTTGAGAGGCAGCTAGGAAGCCAGTGGTATCGACTGAGCCTGCAGGTTAAGGAGATGGCTTTGCGGAAAGTGGGTGGATTGGCCCTGTGGGACTTCTTGGACTTCATTGTCAGGACCCGAATCCCCATATTTATTCTCTTGAGACCTTTCATCCAATGCAAAGTGAGTCCAGCTCTAAAGCTTATATTATGATTTTACTCCATCCATTGTGTCTCTGATTAAGGTACTATAGACGGATCTCAAGGTGATGAGTTCCAGCTGATAGGAATTGTTTAATAAAGACATGTAACTCAACATGAATTCTCCTTTATTCCCCATGCATCTGTGAGAAAGAAAAAGTTAAATTATGGTTTACCTGTGTTTTTCTTTTTTTTTTTAAACTAAGCTCAACTCACCAGAAACATTATTTGAACAGTTACCATCCAGCTCCTCTTTCTTCTTTCATCTGCATTATCTGTCCTGTGAGATTTTGTGATAATCTTGAAAGATTTCACATTGATTTTAAGTAAACATCCTTCAACTGAGGAACAAAATAAAGTGATTGTGCCAGATGAATTCTCTCTATAGTCCCGGTACAAACATACAGATTGGCAGCTTAAATCCCCTTTGCAGATGGATGTGGTTATTAGGGATATTTTGAATTAAGATATCTTTTGTTTTTTTTTACTAAATAGATGTTCATGTGATATTTTGTAGTCAGATTTTTATGTATATGTTGCTTCTCTTGTGGCAAAAAAATTAATGTCCATGTAAAAATAAATGTATGTAATCTAGATCAGTGATTTTTAACCTTTTTTTTGCCGTGGCACACTTTTTTACATTAAAAAAATCCTGTGGCACACCACCATCCCAAAATTTTAAAAAAATCACACATTGTAGCCTAATACAGCATATATATATACACATACACACAAACACACACATACTGTATGTATTGTGCTGTTATGCCATGCCTCCTACAAACTACCCCTGCACTGGGAGTAAAAAAACAATCAAAGTTTAAAAACTATGTCACTCTGTTGTCAATCTGCTGTGGCACACCTGAGGATCTCTCACGGCACACTGGTTGAAAAACACTGATCTAGATCATTTTTTTTTATATATATATTTTTATTGTAGGTAAACATTACAATAACAGAACAGATAATCAAGGGCATCACATGAATACATGACAATACAAGATCTAAATAGTGAACATAGCTTACTTGATAATTCACAATTATGTGTGCTATAGATATGATATTCTGTAGTATTCCATTTGACATCTCGTAGAATGGAGATATTGTAACAAACCTGTACGTTTTAAGTAAATATTAAGTAGGTTAGGCATATGGTGAAGGACACCATACCTAAGTACACTAACATGACAGTATAATTTTTGTACCGTAATAGGCAACTTATTGTTGTCCTCCTCTCTTACCCAGTTCCACCAATCTCTATGCTCATCAGAGTAAGAGAAGAGAGAAAAGAAAGAAAAAGGAAAAAGGGGGGGGTAGAAAGCAAGAGTAGAAAGGCCAAAAGGTAGGGGGAGGGAAAAGGAGGAGAAAAAGGAAAAAAAAGGGGGGGTCTCTCGTCTGAAATCTTGGTCAGGGGCACCCTATTCAACTGACAGCTGGATGCCCTATCTAGGGTTGTCTTGAGGTCTCAGCAGAGCTGAATTCACATTCTGAAGCTGTCGCCTCCTGTCCTTTTTGTCTCGTTAGATATGTCTCCCAGGGTTCCCAGATCTGGCTGAACTCTTTTGATCGTTTTCTAACCCTATAGACATAGTCTTCCATAGATTTTATGTAATTCAGATACTCCACTACTCCCTGCCACCTGGGAGGCGACGTCTTCTTCCAATTCCTGGCTATGAGCATTTTTATCAAGGTCAGAAGGTAGATAAGCAGGGAACGCTTGGGATTGGGAAGCTTTTTAATGCCTAGATGTAGGAGAACTACACTCGGGGAGTTAGTCTCTGGTAATCCTAATGTAGTGCATACACTCAGGAACTTAGTCCACAAAGGCTGAATTTTGCAGCATGACCACCAAATGTGGAGCGGGGTACCCATCTCCCCACAATCCCTCCAGCACCCAGGTGAAGAGTCAGGGAACAATGAGTGAAATGAGTGAAGCTTAGTCGGAACTAGGTGCCACCTAGTGATTATTTTGAAGTATAGCTCATACATTGTCACACAATGTAGCGCCGATTTGGTAATTGTGATGGCTCTAGTCCATTCCTGTGTTGTGTATGTCAATCTCAGTTCAGTCTCCCAAGCCACCATGTGCCTTGTTTTTACAAGGACCGACTCACCTAAGAGGCTTTTATAATGTGTTGTAAGAGGTTTATGTAGTTGAAGTCCAGCCTGCCACCTAACCTCCCAGACAGTAAGTCTCCAGGTCTTTTCTGTCAATAAACCCCATGCTTTCATGAGGGACCGCAATATCAAGAGCTCAAATTGCATCTGAGGGGAGAGATTGAACTCAGTCACCATTTCCTGATAGGTATCTAGATCATTTTTATCCAGCAAGTACAGAAATTGCAGCCAAAACAAGCAAGATCTTGCTGAGTCTATCAGCAATATTGTTTATATCTAATTTCTGGAAATAAATAATGTAACGTTACGTAAAACTTTAAAAACATGCAGTGAGTTAAATGGCCATGTGTTATATAGATCATTGCCTCAATAGACTCAAAATCTGTTGTTTGCTCTCCACTGAACAGCTGTTGGCACAGCCTGCAGAGACTCAAGATGAACTGAGTGCTCGACAACACATCGCAGATCAGCTGGAGCGACGCTTTATTCCACGTCCTCTGTGTAAAAGTTCACTTATCAATGAGTTTAATAGTGAGCTGAAGATATTAAAGGAGGCTGTGCACAGTGGGTCAGGTAAGAAAGAACCTATTTTTTACTGTCCCTCACTTTCATGCTTAACCCCAGCAAAGCCAACAAGGCCTTTGTATTGTGCTCATCCTTCCTTGCATCACTAACAACCCCACTTCCATTAACCCATTGGGTTTCTTTCTAGTGCTATTGCCTTTTCTACCCATACTTATATAGGACTCCAAACCTGGACAAATGCCATACATCTGAGCAGACCCATGTCATTTCTCATCCAGCCAGACCTTTATCTAGGTTATTACCCCCTACACTTGTACCAAACCTTCATACTCACAGGTGTCCCATCAATGATCTCTATCAAATGGCAGTAAAATGGTTTTATTTCCTACAGCATACCAAGGGAAGACCTCCATCAGCACTGTGGGAACATCCACATCTGCCTACCGCTTGAGTTTGGCTACAATGTCCCGCTCTAATACAGGCACAGGCACAGTGTGGGAGCAGGACAGTGAACACTCCCAGCCAGCCTCACAGGACACCCTTAGTCGCACTGATGAGGAAGAAGAAGAAAGTGAGATGAGAGTCTAATTTTAAATTAACCCTTATGACATTTCCAAATGTGCGTCTGAAAGCACAACAATATCAAGAAATTGTAAACCTTAAAAAAAAATAATTAGATTAATTGTGCATCCTACAAAAATATTAGGAATCATGTAGTTATTTGACCTTTAGTAGCTAAGGGATTTTGGAGTATGTTTTATTATATAGCACTGATATACGACAAATCTAGAACAGTAGTGTTATAACCCTGTACATTTTGGCAGCACACTACCTTTATAGCCACATACATTTTGGTTTTAGAAACACTTAACTGCTTCCTTGCTTTCCAGATGACTCAGTGAGCATGCCGAGTGTGGTAAGTGAACAGGACGCATACCTCTTGAGTGGCATTGGGAGAAGACGTTTCTCCAGTCATGCTTCCAGCTTATCCGTCCCTCAGGCTGAGGGGGGTTTGCTTCCAAGCCAAAGGTAAGCTGCATTATCCATCCTCCAATCTATTAAAAAGTGAATTACATAACTGTTTTATTTTATACACATCCTCAAATGTATCTAGATTTGATGGACCTGTTTATTTTCTTTATTATTTTTAATAAAGGAGAATCATGATATCGTAATCATGGTACTAATGATACGTATTTATGAATTTTGCATCACCTCCACCTATTGCAGAACACTTACTAGTTGAAAGATAAAATATGTTAAGTTAGCAAATATTTTTTCACATCTATTAGATTGTCAAGTCCTGATAACTTTTCTTTTGTCTGCAAATTGAATACAGAGACTTCTTACCGCGTTTATAGAGCTGGGTCATTACCATTGAAAGTAAATCAAAATTGATGCAAGTCACTTGGAACCAATTCTCACAGAATTATAAAGTTTTGGGTCCAAAATTAATATATACAAATATATGCTAGGAATTAATATATGCATGTTTGGTTTCTACAAGCTGCGTGTTAAATACAGAATAAACACAGCCAATATTCCTAAGTATGTGACTCCTTTATTGTTAAATCAGCAGAACAGTTTTGTACATTTGTTAGTAAAAAGTCTGTAAAACTAGTTATTTTAATATTCTAGAACAGTGATTTGCAACCTTTTTTTTTGCTGTGGCACACTTTTTTACATTAAAAATCCTGTGGCACACCACCATCCCAAAATTTCACAAAATCACACATTGTAGCCTAATACAGGATATATATATACAGTGTGTGTATATATATATATATTGGTTGAAAAACACTGTTCTAGAAACACATAGAATTGCCACCCTTCTGAGCTCTGAAAGCACTGCAAGAAATGAGCATATTTAGTATGTTAGTAACGTCAAAAGAAGCCTTTATCTTAATATGTTAAATCCCAATATTTACTTTTGTTGTACTCGAATAAAAAAAAATGTAAAAAGTATTTGTATTGAATGTACAATTTTAGTGTACTCTATGCAAGAATCCATTTTTCACTAGCCATTTTTAGATAATATAACTGCTGCAACTGTTTTGATAAATAATATTTTAGTTAATAATAAAAAAATTGAAAATGGGTACTATAAAAGTAACTAGGATGAAGTGCATAATAGCAATTAATAACATTTTGAAATTATTTAAAAATATAAAGGCGATACCTATGTAAGGTAAGGTTTATAAAGATGATTCAAAAACATTTTAAATGAGACATCTCAAACAGACTTAGTTCATCATGTTTAGCTTCTCAATATTTTAACCACAAGAAATTAATACCAAACTTACAAAATCAAATGCATTTTCTTTTAAGCAACTTTAAATTTGTGTCTAATCCAAACATTGAGAAAAAAAATGTATTATTTCAATAAAAATAACAGATCCAGTAGGCTGCTGTTTGCAGAATATATTACTCTGCAAGGTCAGATAATGTGATCGGTGGACTATAAGATTTCAACAACACAGACACAAAACTATGATTAAAAATATTTAAAGGGACATTCTACTTGTATGACCAACATGGTTATATTAATATACTGTTTACCTTTGTGATAAGCTTGTATCTAAGCCTCTGCATACTTCCCCTCTTATTTATGTTCTTTTGACAGACTTATGTTTTAGCCAATTAGTGCTGACTCATAAATAACTCCACGGGAGTAAGCACAATATTATCTATATGACACACATGAACTAGCACTGTCTATCTGTGAAAAACTGTCAAAATGCACTGAGATAAGAGGCAGCCTAAATGGGCTTATAAATTAGCATATTAGCCTACCTAGGTTTAGCTTTCAACAAAGAATACCAAGAGAACAATGCAAATTTGATGATAAAAGTAAATTTGAAAGTTGTTTAAAATTGCATGCCCTATGTGAATCATGAAAGTTTAATTTTGACTAGACTGTCCCTTTAAGATTAAGCAAATTAGTCATTTAATAATATCTAACTGAAATGATAACCAGGATTCACTGTTGGCAGCAAAAAGCTATTAGACTTAGTTTTTATATCACAAAACAAAATATATCTACATTTGTGGTTATTATGATATTAGACTCATTGATGAAATGTTAAATTATCATAAATTTGGAATTGAAATGAACGCATGACTGATTCTCACAATCTCTATAAGAACTGACCTGTTTTCCCAAAGCAAATTGTGTTCATTTTTAAAGAGCATTAAAACATGCTGCACAAGATAAACTACCTGGTTAATGGGGCCAACAACACCTTCTTGCTATAGAATAACAAATCTAAGTGTAGACATGTTTAAGATAAATAAACACCTTATTTGCTGCAATTCTTTTTCATTAACCTACTGCACCCACAACTTGACTTATTTGTAGGAGCAAATCGGGACATTCTATTGGAGTAGACAAGGCTGTGTTAGTAAAATCTGCTTTGTTTTGCATCTCATTATGTTATCCTCTGCTGAGACCAGTTAGGGACAGATGTATAGCAGGTTTTGTCTTGAGAAGTCTGTAATGCATTTTTCTAGTTTCCAGTTTTCTAGTTAGAGAACCCATAATTGTCAGAGTTTATTTACAAGAAAAGGGTGTGCAACACATAATTAAACAGTTTGTATTACAATCTTAATAATCTTAATAATTTATTGTACCTTTAAATAATGAATCTCTACATACATATGAATTGTAAGTCCTGTAGCTGCTGTGTTTAGTTAGAGTTGTACAAACTCCATTCATTATTCAATGCATACAATTAATTGCCTGAGTACAAGAAGTCTTTTTACCCATTCCTTATAATGCCTTCACGTAAAGATAAGCACAAACATGGATGACGTCAGTAGAATGCACTAATTAGCTTTTGTTGCATAGTAACACCCCAACATACTAGAGATGTGCAGCCACAAAAAAATTTGGTTGGTCCGAATCTTTCATAAGAAATATTTGGGGAAATTAGTTTCCCTCTATATTTGCTGGCTGTACTATTCAGTATTTGTTTAGTTTAAAACTAAACAAATACTGAATATTAGTTAAACATTTACATTTGATTTCGTAGTTCACCTGTAGCTTTATAATTACCTTTTTACACGCTTGAGAGCATACTAACCCGGTCCTCTTCTTCACACAATGAAACAAATATACGATTTTCAAATTCGTAATGAAACGAATGCACATCTCTACAAAATACCATCACCTCCTTAACGAGATATTACACTCAAAATCTAGTTCCCCATAAAACAAAGATTTATGCATTGTAAAAACATGTTAATATATTTATTTCATTATTTATTGTATTCGCTTTATCTGTAAATTAATACTGAAAATTTAGATTTTTCAACTACCACCTGGGGTGAATTCAGAAGGATCCAGAACCCTGAACTTGCAACATTCCACATAGAGTTTTCTTAATAAATGTACAAGATCATATCAGTCCTAAAATTGGCAACAGCAGAGATAAGGGAAACTACTCATGTTTTTTTTTTAAATGCAGACAAAAAGACAACTTTAAATACTTTTTAAATATTTTCTTTGCATGCAAGTATTTTTTGCAATGCAATGATTAAAGTGACACTAAACACTAAATAAATTTCAGGCACCTCCTTTCAATCATGGACGCTGCCATTTTGGAACCTAGGTAACACTGCAGGTATCTGAAGGAGAGTTACTGCACATGTGCGGACAAGTCAGCACTGGAATGTACGGAAAGACAGATTTCAATATGGCAGCACCCATGACTAGAGCGATGCATAGAATAACCGCAATACTATGTTTTTAGCATGTATTTAGTGTTTCATGTCCCTTTTAATTGATTATATATATATCATGCATATATAAAAATAACTTTATTTTCCCTTTAAGTTGCACTAGACATTTGCTTCTAAAATAAAGGATTCTTGAAATATTTACCATTGCTTGGCAAGTATGTTGATTGGCCGCACTGCAGGGTGTAGTGTGTTTTCAGTTGCGCTGGTGACAAAGGGACAGTGATTTATGACTACATCACAAACTAATTAATATACTATGTCATACAGCAACATAAATATATCAGAAAGTATAGTTTTAACTCTCTTTAAAACGAACTCAAATTGTTTGCTGTGACAGGTCAACTTGAAATGTTTTCTGCTGAGTAAAGGTCCCTAAAAACTCTCAAGTACTGCTGCTTTAATTCCACAATCACAGACCCTGAGCTCGTGCATCTCCCTCCTCCTTTTTACTATCTCAATATCTATTGCATTTTTGGCAGTGCATTTTCCCCTTTCCTTCAATGCTCTTGATCCCCCCTTTTCTTATAACATTTTAACTAAAGAATGCCAAAAGCAAAGATGGTTTGCTGTCTTTTTTGTACTTCTGTTATTTTTTCTATGTTTTTTTTTGTTATGGTTGCATGTAGACATTTTTAGTTGTTGGTTTTGTTTTTTTGTTGGCTTCTTCTTTCCCTTCAATGCTTCATCTCCCTCCCCCTCCTGCAGCGAACCTAATGTTCTTGACGACTCCCTTGGGCGTGACGGCGAGATCAGCCTGTCTAGGTACGAATGCTACCTGTCTGTTATTGTGCCGTGTGAGGGGGAGAGTGGATAGACGCCAGGCCTGCGCTTGTGAAGCAGCGCTTCCCTCTCACCCTCATTCTGTCTCACCATCAATTACTCCGTGCTCCATGCCATTCTGAACATAAAAGGTGCAAGTGTCTCTCTAATCCCATCTCAGTATTCCTTCCATGCAATCTATAAAGAATTCCCTATGTAAGTACTCTGTGTGGGGTACTTTTTCCTTAATTATTTAACGTTTCCTCTCCAAGAAGTTATTATATATTACAAATCATTTATATCAATTAGTAAAGTGTATTTTGGAATCTGATTTGTTAGATTATTACTAAAAAGTCTAAATCATATCTGCCACAAACTTGCCTTCAGAATATTACCTTTTTGGCATAGATATCCAAAAAAAATTCTTTTCTTATCTCCCAAAAAAAAATCAGCTTTCAAAAAATAACCTAAATCTATTATTATTGTTTTTTAAGACTGTCAGAAATGACCATTAACGTTTTAACTCTGCCTGTTTCTGGCAGCTACGTATACTAAATGCATTTTTATCCAAAATCATATTTACTGTTAATTAAAAAATGCATCAGACAATAGTTCTTTTTTTTTTTCCATACTGCACAAATGTTACCAGATTGAAAAACCTCAATAGTTCACCTTAGATGATGACTGTCCACAACAGATGAAAACAGAATTCAGTGCACACACGTTTACACAAATATATACACTCCAAATATAGCTCAACTTTTATTATCACCTTTAAAAAAAATAGGTCATGTGAATATATAACTGGCACCAGATCAAACACTCTTTCTGTCTGAGAAATTGTAAAAAACCCTCCCTATTACCAACATGTTAAGATAAGAGGAGCCTTGGACAGTGCAATGTTACACCCCCTTCAATTCATAGCCAATAGCAAGGTATTGTGCTATCTTGTTTTAGGGGAAACAAGGTAGCACAATAAAAGGTAGATAAATAAAATGGATTTTGACACATACACAGACCTTTGTCAGTGCAAAAAGTGTCAATCAATACCTTTTGCCAACTGCTTATACCCTCAATCAGTTTTTCGGTTCGGTTCTTAGAACAGAAACATTTTGTAAATCTAAAATATTGCTTCTTACTGCATTTTACACCTATTTTTATTGATGTATGAATTCCTGGTGTATTTAGTTATAATAGGTAAGCAACTGTCAACAATGAAAATACACACTAAAAATCAAAATAAATATCTTATTTATACAAATATTGTTAATTCAATGCTCTGCTTCTGTTTCATATATTCATGAGATCATAGAGCTATTAAATCAGGTTATACACCCAAGATTTTCCCTCCTTAATGATAATATATATGGGATGATTAAGTCTGTTTTGCTATATAAAAGAGAACTTGCACCTTTAACGTTCAAACTACACTTGTGATAGTGGGTTTAGAAGCTCTGTACCATCTCTCATTTGTTTTATTTGCCAGGGGAACTGATGATAAACAGTTACATTAATTAAATCTATAGAATTAAAACAATAATGAATTTGGGCTAGTGATCAGTAAAAGTGTTCTGATTTTATGTTTCACTTAATGAGTTAATGAGAGTTTATATTTCCATTCATCATCAGCAAAAAGATTACAATATCAAACTTCTCATAGGCTTAAAATTTGGATTTGAGGATAATTGAAGGACCATTGTAATGAGTAATTAGTTTAATGGTTTTTTTTAAATAAATGATAGACCAGTTACTGCAACTTTTAATTATCATACCAGTCTTTACAAGTTTCATCTGATAATTACATATTAACCTCTTAGTTTCCAGAGGGGACAGTAACAAGGTCCTATGCAAACTAATTAATTCAGTCCAATGTATAAATACAGAACTGTTGTCAGTTTTATACTTTGCTGTGTTGGTTTGGGTCATGTAAAAACTAATTTATTTATTTAATTGGGATGATTGTTTTTGTCAAGCCTAGGTCACTGACATGTGGTCATTGTCTACAGATTGGTAACTTTGCATTATAAGCAGTATATATGAGTATAACGAGATTCTTATTGATTTAAACAACTGAAAGGCAGCTGGAGGATATGTATTTGAGCTGTAGATAGGCACTACTGTGCAAAATGTAATGTAAAGATACCATGGAGTTAAAGGGAACTTAGGCAGCATTCTCTAAACTATTAAATTATTGAGAGTTTATTATTTATATATTGAAATCTCTATCTAAAGAAAGCAGCTTTATCTGTTTACCTTTTATATATCACTGAAGTATGTCTGCATGGAGAGGATGAACCATGCTGCCGGGCTACGAGCATTGCCAATGTCACACAAGTAGACACCAGAGGAAGTTTCTCTTTAGCATGGAAGTCTAAATGAAAATGTGTTCATTTAGGGCTAGATTACAAAACACACTTTAAGATTACTAATTCTTTCTGTGCGCTAACCCGAAACTGCGTTAGACCTACATTGCAAAACACGAAGCACGGTACATTCCTGCACATACAAAACAATATCATTTTTATCATTAAATATAGATTTCCATATTTATCTGATAATGTTAATGTAAAATAGATATCTATATATATTTATATGAATAGATATATAGTTATATACAGATAGTTGGGCTTTTTCTGCGCTCTCCATTGAAGTCTATAGGGAGAATAAGTGAAGGCAGTCATGATATTCTAAATCCTTTGGTTAGCACAGATCGGGTTTTGCTTGTGCGCAAACATTTAACATTCATCTTGTAATGTGCGTTCAAAAAGCTTACTTCTAGTGGATGTTACGCTTGCGCAAAAGCGCTAAATAGCGTGCCAACTGTAATCTAGCCCTCAGATAGCATATACATGTTTTAAAAAGTCTTCTTTCTCTTTGTATCTTTTGTTGAAAACGTAAGTCCTTTCCATGAGACCAAACCTAGTTCTGGAGTCTGCTTGTGTCTTGAGAACTATGTGTATAACATTGTTCTAAACACTGCTGCCATATAGTGCTCAACATGAGCACACTCTTGAGTCTACGTCTTCATGTTCTCATGATAAGGAACTAAGGGATTCATCCTAATCTATCAGATAGCTAGCGGCCTTATTTTTTAGTTGTTGAGCCAGTCACAATCAGCCATTTTAAATGTTAATCCGCTGCACTTTTCTTTTGATAAATATGGCCAGTCTTGTTTTTCTTATCTCATATCAAATTCTTGATACCCATTTACAGGGTAATTTTTCACATATCGAATGCCATAGCTGAAAGGATAAACTCTAAGCAATACTGTTGAATTAGTATTAAAGACCTGTAATTCAAATCGATAAACCCATGGAAATGCCTTTTTTTTTTTTTTTTAATCCTGTGCGTTTGGTTTAGGATTAAGACATTTTTTAGATTAATGAGGCAGATAATGGTTTTGGTTTCCGGAGGTAATGATTTTAAACTTCAGTGGTATTAACGGCAGAAGCATTTTACGATTTTGATCAATGGAAAAACACACATTGTTAATACAAGTTCAGAAAATCACTATCTACTGAAAACAAGGGCAAGATTGTGATCAACTTGTAAGTTTCAACACAAGACAACAAAATATGAGACTAGAAGTAAACTAGAACTGTACTCTCCGAATCATGAAAGACTCATTTTAACAACTATGTCTCTTTAAATCATGCAGATATCATAATTTACCACTTTCTCATGTTGCAAGAGGAAACATTATGGGCAAGATTACGAGTGGGAGCGATAAGGGGTTTTATCGCGGGGTTTTGTGCTCCCTGGGTTTACCACTGGTATTACAAATTGAAGCTAAACGAAATCAAAATCACGATTTACGCAAGAAGAACAATTAACGCAACTTCAGAGAAACTAAAAAGGGCCACAAAACACATCAAAATACCTTACAAAGTACAGTTACTCGATATATATATATACACACATATAAACACTAAAATACATATGTACACACATATAGACATATATAGAAGTGCATTGGAGTCCTTTGCAGTTAAGTAAATGAAAACATGAAAAAAATATTTTTGCAATATTTATTTTTAATAAATATTTTAACTATGTATTTACTGTAAATATTTCACATTCCTATGTTCTGCAGATAGCAGAATATGTTCTATGCATTTCTTAATAGATATCCCTATATATATTTGTATATATTTAAACCTATATATAATCATGTATATGTAGTACCAAAATATCATCAGATATATGTAGAAATATTTATGAATAAATAGATCATATTCTGCTAGATGCTGAACATTGGAATGTGAAATATTCATATTTTCATGTCGGTTTAGCACAAATGAGAATATGCCTTCTATGGGGTAATATATGAACGCACAAGCAATATTCTAACTTTTGCTTTTTTAACGCAATTAACGCTCAAGTGGAAGTGTTAATTTGTGCTTCACTCGTAATCTGACCCTATGTTGTGTAGGTTACCTTCAGATCATAATTTTGGCCCTTGTAAACAAAAGGATGCAGTTCTATATCAGTCTGTAGAATTTACAAATTCTTAGGTATACTCATCAGGTCAAAGTCCAGGGGGTCTATTTATGTAGGTGCGGACAGACATGATACTCTATAGCGAATCATGTCCGCCGCACATAGATAAATGTCAACAGCATATGCTGTCGGCATTTATCATTGCACCAGCAGTTCTGTTGAACTGCTGGTGCAATATCGCCCCCTGCAGATTCACAGCCAATCGGCCGCTAGCACGTATTCGATCGGGCCGATTGCTGTCCGCCACCTCAGGACGAGTTAAGGAGCAGCGGTCTTAGGACCGCTGCTTCTTAACTTACGCTTCAGTTGGAACTGAAGCGGAGAGGGTCGGAAACAGCATCCGCTGCTTCATAAATAGACCCCCAGTAATCTACAAGTGCACACAAACTGGAAAATCAGTTGAGAAACGGAAAACAGGAGCAGTTTGATTTGCAATGGGTCACCAATAAAAAATATGTAAAAGAGTTTTTCCCCAGTCCTGTGCCAGGCTAATCCCACACTCATGGCAACAAATATGTAAGGTGCTGATCATCAGCCCATTATATAACGTCTGGGACTTAATAATAAAGCTAGTTCTTTCTACTCATGCCAACATTATTGCTTTTCTCCATTCTCTTTGTCATTCTTCTCATCCTGTGCCCTGTTTGTATTTTCTTAGTACTCTGGCTGTTCCTATTCTCCTTATTGTTTGTGTGTTTTTTACTTTTTATGTTGCTGTCTGTTTCTAGGTGTTTTCCTTAGCTTTGCCGTTTTCCTCCATTCCTTTACCTGTCTTGATTCTCCTTGATCTGGCTATTTGTTTCACATGACTTCTACAGAGTCCCTTGCCCTGGCTATGCCTCTCCCCTTTGCCCTGCATGTCTGTTTTCTGCTCTGCTGTCTATATACACACTTGCATGATTCTCCTCACATAAATATACATTGCATTCCTTTCTTTCAATTCTGTTTAGGGACAGTAAAGTCAAAATTATACTTTTGTCATTCAGAGAGAGCATGCAATTTTAAACAATTTACTTCTGTTATCAAATGTGCTTCTTTCTGTTGGTATTCTTTGTTGAAGAACATTCCTAAGTAGGCTCAGGTGCAGCACTCTACTGTATGCTAGCTGCTGATTGGTGGCTGCACATATATGCCTCTTGTCATTGCATCACCTGATGTGATCACCTAGCTCCAAGTAGGGTATTGCTGCTCCTTCAACAAAGGATACTAAAAGAATGAAGGCAATTATATAGTATTGTTTTGTTGCATTGTTGTTTAAAATTGTATGTTTTATCTGACTCATCAACAAATAATTTTGACTTTCCCTGTCCCTTTAAGGCCCAGAAAGATACATATATCAAACATATTTGTTTCTTATTGTCAATATGTAGACATTACTAATCGACAGTTAGAAATTTAGTTCTTCATAACTGATCTTACATAATTCACTTACAGCCAGATAGTTATTTGCATAAATGCTAAGCACTTTTATAAAGTACCCAGCTACAGGTTATATCTTAGTTATGTACTTTCCAGTCTTGCATGTTACATGGTTACTGTAAAATGATATCCTATACTGGATTATAAACTAAACATGCAGAGCACATATATCTGCTACATATGTTTAGAGGTGTGTGTTTTATGTGATTATAGATCCAGGGTACAGAACAAAAATGCACCCACAACAGCCAGTCAATGTATACATCATAAATAATTGTTATCTAATGTTACACTTTAAATATGCTCACTCAATAGTATTTGTATACTAATAGTAATGGTAATTGTATACTACTATATAGGGTTATTGGCTGTGTACAGCCCTAAGGTACAGGTAAGGTATAGTTACCATGTTACTATTTAGCTATGCAACTATACTGTCTCAGATTATTACTGTTTAAATATTTTCTAATTTTCACAGATGATATTTTGAAAAGCTGGTTTCCCAGTAGTTCTTTGTGACGATAAACAAGCCTGAAACCTTAGATTACTAGTAGTAATATTTACATCACTCTATGAGAAACAGTGTGTGCAGGTCATATCAGTTGGAAATTCCAAAGGATGACCTCAGGATGTTTGACAAACTGTAGATAAGTGACTTACACGGAGATGGATGTGTTGTGCTCTTTGTGCAAGGACAAATTAGACTAAACAATTCTGTATTTGTTTGAGTCCCACATTGCTTTGTATTATGTTGCTCTAACAATAGCTAAAAACTTATAAAGGTTTGTAAGTTTCTTACAGTGTTTCCAGTCCATGTTGATTAGATGTCATACATGTTTGTTTTTGCTCATTCTTTACAAATAAATTAAAGGAAGTAGAAAATATATCTCTAAATATATATATCCCATCCTATGTCTAATAGCACCCAGAGAGAGGCTACCGCCCTGTAAAAACAAATAATCACAACACAATATATATGAAAATAGGTAACGGCCATAGGTAAATGTCCACAGTTTTCATGGTAATGTGGAGAACTATCTGCATCCAAATAATGTTTATTCCAGTACCTCGAAATCGCCATAGAAATCCAAAAGATATGAAAGAAGCGCACAAAGATGCTTCACAAAGTTCAACATATCCAATAGACAGGGGTTCTTATTCACTTAATAGGGGTTCCTTTTCACTTAATAAGGGTTCCTATTCACTTAATAGGGGTTCCTATTCACTTGAGTTTTACTCAGTCGGTTATTGTAATATCCAGCACGGCACCATTTCAGCATATTTGATAAATAACTCAAAAAGTAAACCCAGTGTACACTTCACACCGATCGCATAACAGCGTAGTAGTGTAAGGTGGGCGTGGCCTTAAAGGGACTTAAAACCCCACATTTGAAATAACTTTCCAATTTGCTTTTTTTTCATTTCATTTGATGATAAAGCATACCTAGGTAGGCTTTGGAGGTGGAAGCTAGCTGATGATTGGTGGCTGCACATATTTGCCTCTTTTCCTTGGCTTACAGATGTTGTTAGCTAGCTTCCAGTAGTGAATTGCTGCTCGTTTAAGATACCAAGAGAATGAAGCAAAATTGTTAAAAGAAGTAATTTGTAAAGTTGTTTAAATGTATATGCTCTATATGTATAATAAGAGAAAAAAATGTGTGTCATGTCCTTTTAAGCATTTAATGGATTACTCCTCTTTATCTGCGTTTTATGCTCTATACATATCTCACACTGTTTGAGGTTTTAATGAGTGAATAGGAACCCCTTGGATTTTTTCTGAAAATAATTTTTATGAAAGTTGTCTATTAAATACACAGCACTATGTTGAACATCTTTTATTTATTTATATACATATATATATATATATATATATATATATATATATATATATATATATATATATATATATATATATATATATGTTTGTTGATTAAAGTGATGGTAAACGCTATTTGGCTGAGAGGTGACGTTTCCACCTCTTAGCCAATAGCCGTGCGGGAAATACAGCTTGGTGCCGCAAAACCCGGCGCCAAGCTGTATTTCCCGCACGGCTATTGGCTAAGAGGTGGAAACGTCACCTCTCAGCCAAAAAGGGTTCTGCCATCGGCTGCCTTTAGCAGCTCAGCACAGTGAACACTGCTAACAAATAAAGAGGCTTTCAGAATGAAGTATTTTATACTTCATGAATGAAAGTCCCCTTTATTTGTTACGATGAAAAATCCTAGCGTTTCGCAAACGCTAGGATTTACCATCACTTTAATGCAATACTGTAGTCTAGTGATTTTACATGCATTTTTGATGCATTAGTAAACTATAATAGTGCTTGACTTTTCCTCAACAAAATTAGAAATGTGCTTAATATTTCCTTATAGGAGATAAGTAGGGTTTACCTCAAACAGACTTTGCTGAATACCCGTGTAAGAGATATTATATAAGAATTCTTATGTTTAGAAAATTTTATATTAAAAATGAAACATAGAAATTAGTTTCCATGAGACACCAGTTTTTTAAAGACATTCTTACTGAGTTAAGTGTGTGAGGTAGATAGCTAGGTCTTTTAAGGGCCACCACTCTTGAGGTCCATCCACACAGTATAAAATCTGTTTAAAGAGAACAGATGCTTAGCTTCATTATTAGAACTTCTTAGATATGCAAAGAGAAGATCTGGCTTCTCTTTAAGCTCTGATTTGTTCATAGGCAAACATCTCAAATAAATAATTTCTGTTTTGGTAAGTGACCTTTTTGTACAGAAGGCAATAATTGAATCCATGCTTGCTGTAGTTGTAGTTCTTGGTTACTCACTAAGTCTCGCTTCTTGTCTTCTGTGTGGACAGCTCCCATATTTTGTAACATTTGGTGCATCTTTTAATAAAAGTGTCAATGTTATCAACACTCAACAGGGTAGCGAGTGTGCAAAGTGAACCAGGCCATCAGAACCTTCTGATTCAGCAGCCCCTCGGGAGAAAAAGAGGCTTGAGGCAGGTAAGTAACTGGTAATCCTGAAGATGATTTTATTCTATAAATGCTACTATACTGGTTTTGCACTTTGTGGGATTTGTGGTTCCTCAAGAAAATAATAAAACATTTTTGGAATGTGATGTACAGGATGACTACAATTGCTGGTGTACATTCTCGTTTAACAGTTTCAAGGTGTTGTCTTTGTTTAATTTTTTAACTTTCCTGTCTGAATATGAAGAAAGACATGAGGTTATGCTTTCCTTGGAATATGTTTGGGGTTCTGTCAATATTTTAGAAGACATAAATCATTCTATGACTATTTTAGTTCGGAAACCATATCTTTTAGACCCAGATTACAAGTGGCACGCTCAGTTTTTTTTCTTCCTGCACGCTAAATACACTCAAGGTAAAAAATTTGTGTGACTGCATTGATATTAAAAAGTAAGTGAAACCCAATGCGCCATAACTTCCGGATATCGCGACTGTGCTAATTTTCCCCATTAACTTAAAAAACGTGTATTAATATAACTGCTTTGGTAATGCAAAAAGGGAACGGGTAATAAAGGGATTATCTTTCTTTTTAAACAACAAAACATTTCAAGTAGACTGTTCCTTTAACCTAAACATTTTAATGCGTGTAAGTCTTTTTAGCATTCCCTGAACTTTTAAATGGATAGTAAACAACAAAAATGTTATTGTTTAAAAAGATTAATCCTTTTATTTACCATTCCCCAGTTTTGTATAACCAACACTGTTATAGAAATATACTTTATACCTATGTGATTACCTTGTATCTAAGCTTCTGCTGACTTTCTCCTTATCTCAGATCTTTTGACAGACTTGCATTTCAGGCAATTAGTGCTGACTCTTAAATAACTCCATGTGCGTGAGCACACTGTTATTTATATAACACATGAATTTATACCCTTATAGCTGTGAAAATCTGTCAAATGTATTTAGATAAGAGGCGGCCTTCAAGGGCTTAGAAATTAGCATATGAGCCTACCTAGGTTTAGCTTTAAACTAAGAATACCAAGTGAACAAAGCAAATTTGATGATAAAAGTAAATTGGAAAGTTGTTTAAAATTACATGCCCTATCTGAATCATGAAAGTTCAATTTGGACTTTAATATCCCTTTAATGGATAGCAATGTTAATGCACAAATGCGCAAATATTTTTGACCTTCACTTGTAATCTAGGCCTATATGGTTTATAGAGTATATTCTAAGACTATGGGGTAAATTGTAATCCTTTAGAAAAACGTATCAAAATCTTTTCTGTTGATGAAGGATTGTGATCGCCCCCATATGTATATATAAGTAATGTTTTATGATTTGAATATTGTTTTCATAACATGTATTAACATATTTAATTTGCTTTGCTAAATACAGATTTGTCATTCTCTCTCTGATTTACATTGATTTAGAGGCAATTTTACAAATTGTTGTCATTCTCTCTCTCTCTTTCTGATTTACACTGATATCTTAAAGGGATCTTAAAATGTAATTTCTTCCATAAGATGTTGAGAATCCATGAGCCATCACATGTGCGATTAAAATACAGTCCTACAGAAGTAGGCAAAATACCCACACAACAGAGCTTAAATCTTCCCCACTTTCCTTTTCCTACTTTAATTTTTTTGTCTCCAGCTAGGAGTGATGGCAAATCTTTAAGTGCTGATCTTCATATTAAAAAAAAAGAGGTGCTATAATCGATCTGAGACCCATTATCCTCCTCAGATTACCTACAAACAGGACAGATGAGTGGATAGGAGTTCAGCCAGGCAGTAAAAATCCTCTCCCAGTGCAGAAATGCCACCAGCCTCCCAGGTGAAATGTGGGCATGCCTGCCAATCCCCTGGTCTACAGTGTGCTGCTTCTTTTACAGATCCTTGGCACCATGCTTGCAGTGCCTCAGATTGGCCCATCTAATGGAAGAAGACTTCTGCAGCTAAGGTGAGCTCAATAGACGAAGGTGCTGAAGGTAAGTAATATGCTCCTTTTATAGTCCACAGGCCATCATGGACAGTTACATACACCAGATAACACTACATACATTTATAGGCACTTTACAGTAAAATGTAGGTAATGTCTCTTTAAATTTACTGGTGCAGGCCTTAGCACATACCAGCGCTCTGATTCTCATTGTTAGCATGCCCTCAGATGATCTAATTTTTAGAAGTGTCTGAACTTTCTTCTGTGCAGAAATCAGGGGTTAACTTTTTCACTGCCAAAACAGTCTGCTCTGTTCCTTCTTTTCCTCAAAGTCCACTGTCGATTTTGGCTGACACACTGCAATTCCTCTTCTGAGCTTTAGAGTGGTAAGCACCCTTAATAATAAGAGTTTTGCATAAATGTATAATTATTTAAACTTAATTGAATCAATCTTTTTTTTTAAGTATATTTATTTCTCTTAAAGAGGCAGTACCCATTTTTTTTGTAATTCCCTCATAGGGACTTCAGTCTTACATTGTGCCAATATTTGTGTGTTCCTCTGAGAAGGTTAACCTTTCTGTGCCTTTTATAGTGTATTTGTGTGCTGCTATCTAATTTTAGATACTTGCCTGTCTTTAAAATTCTAAATCATTATGGTGCAAACTGGTGCAGTTAAAGTCTGATCACTTAAAATGGGCAATCTATTGACATATTAACCCCTTCTCATATGTGTTTGCTTTCTAAGTGTTAGTGTTTCCCCTTAATTTGCTTGTAACCTATGTTCTGAGTCTGTGTCTAATGACAGGGTCAGGTATTTGGTAATCACCAGGGTTATCCCCAGGACAGTTCTACAGACCTGCATCCTAACTAGAACTCTGCATTCACTCTGCAATTTCACAACTGATGGCCTTCATGCATCCCCAGTTAAGCACAAATGCATGAAAAGGGCAGAAGAGAACCCTTTACAGGCCCTGGGCTCATCTGGGACATCCTAAGGAGCGACCTGAGGACGATTATTCAGAAAACTAGGACCCGTCTAATAAACTAGCAGAAGATCTGTCCTTTCATTTCAAATAAGACTAAATAAATGCTCTATTGCTGGAAGTTTTACTTGCCTTGAAAACTGAGGGCCTTCCACTTGCTCACAAACAACCTGTGAAAAACCTACCTTTGTGGTTCCTGATGCGGTTTCTGAGCTAATTATCAAGGAATGGAACAAACCTGGCATTTCTTTTGTTCCCTCTACCAAATTCAAAAACATGTTCCATTTACCCTCAGAAAAATTGGAGGTACAGGAGACTATTTCAAAGGTGGGCGGCGCTACCATTCTTTTAGAGAACAGTACCTCTTTTAAGGAGCTAATGGACAGAAAACTTGAAGGTTTCCTCAGAAGATCCTCTCATCTGGCAGGCTATATGTTCCATCCAGCTGCTAGTGTGCCTGCAGCTACTGCAGTAGGGTGTGACAACATCTCTGACCTTATTTGAGATTGGTAAAGACTGCAAACAGTTTTATGTGTGATGCAGCTGTTGAGATAACTTATGTTCATACAAAGAGTTCTGCTATGACTGTTCTATCAAGAAGAGCCTTATGGCTCAAGTCATGGTCTAATGATATAGTATCTAAAAGCAAATTTCTTTTTCTTCCATTTCAGGGAAAGATCTTGTTTAGACCTGGACTGGATGCAATCATTGCTGTAGTTACTGGAGGTAAAGGAGCTTTCCTGCTGCAAATCTGCAGAGCTAAGGGCAGGGTTATGTCTGCAAAACTATTTCCCTCCTTTTGTCATTCCAACATGCAAACATCCTCCTCTTCGTCTCAGAAGTTAGACACCTCCAATTCCACGTGGAAGCCTGGTTACTCTTTGTCTAAGTCCAAACAGACCAAAAAGCCTGCCCCTTCCTCCAAATCGGCATAAAGGTGTAACCACCAATCCAGACTGAACCTTTTTCAGAAGGCTTGGGAAAAATCAGTTCAAGATCCTTCGGTACTAAACATCATTTCCCAAATTCCCAGGCTTTTGGTCTCATTCTCTTCAATCTAATGCTTGTGGGATATTCCTCTATCAAACAAAACTTGGCCAGCAATCTTCTTATCCCGGCATCAAGTGGAGTGATAGGAAATATCCCAGAGCAGAGAAAGTTTGTAAAATGAGGTAAGCAGTACTCACAGTAGGCAGGGCAGTCCTTAACGGCAATAGGAAGTCAATCCGGCAGAATAGCAGTTCGGGGTAAACCAATAGATGGACCAGGAACAGGCAGGAGTCAGCAAAGGGAAATCCAGCAGTTTTAGGGGATAGGCAGGCAGAGTGGTCAGACAAGCAGAGTTTAGCAACAGTGTATCAATCCAGCAGTTTAGGGGTTAACAGGCAGAGTGGTCAGACAAGCAGAGTTCAGCAACAGTATATCAATCCAGCAGTTTAGGGGTTAACAGGCAGAGAGGTCAGACAAGCAGAGTTCAGCAACAATATAACAGTCCAGCATACAGCAACAATAACACCCAGGAGAACAATAAGTAACACCTATACTTGGACAGTGCATGTAAGCACTGCAGGTACTTACATAGGAGCCGATTCACGCCAAGGAGGACACACTGGTGTACACAGGAGCGGCATCCAGGATGGAGAGGCAGCGTGTGGCGATGACGTCATCGCCGCATGCTCTGAAGCACCGCCTGCGTCTATGCCAACGGCCATAGCAACAAGTCACCACCGCTGCGTCTACATTGTGTCATTCTTCCTGTCTTATGTTCTCAAAAATCCTTTAAAGGCCAGAGCTTTCTTGGCATGTGTAACAGTCCTAGAAGCCATGGAAATAATTACTCCAGTCTCCTTAGAGGAACAGAATCAGGGCTTCTATTTAAACCTTTTAATTGTTCCAAACTAAAAAGAGACTTACAGGCCTATATTAGAGCTCAAGACTGAACAAAATTCTGAAAGTTTGAAATTTCAAAGTCGAGACATTATATTACCTTTAGTGCAGGAGGGTGTGTTTATGTCTACAATAAACTGAAAAGATGCATATTTGCATATCCCTTTTTCACGGGGATCATGTAAATAGCATCAGATTTGCATTGGCATTTCTAATTTGTGCTACTCCCATTTGGTCTGTCAGCAGCACCAAAAATCTTCTCAAAGTTTCGTAGAACTCTTCTGAGCAAGTGCTCAGGGTATTGCAGTAGATCCTTACATTAATGGCATTCTGGTGCAGGGTGCTTCCCTTCAGATGGCTCAGGAACATGCAAACACAGTTCTTCAGTTCCTTCATTCCCATGGTTGTAAAATCAACATCCTGAAGAGCTCTCTACTATCACAAAGCAGAGTTGCCCTTCTGAGCTTTCTCACAGACTTTGTAACAATGAGACTTTATTTCACAGATGCTTGCAGACTGAAATTGCAGAAAGTTTGTGCTCTTCTCCAACAAACTCTTCCTATAGTGCTTCAGAGCATGAAAGTAGTTGGTCTCACAGTAGAAGCTTCAGATGCTGTTCCTTTTTCGATATTCCACTTGCATCCTTAGCAGCTTGAAACATGTTTGACTACAATACAAAAGTCAATATCTAACTTAGTGGCAGGTACACCAATCATTAATTCAGGGAGCCTCATTTCTCAATTCCAATTGGTTTACTAATTACCATGGATGCCAGCCTGATGGGATGCATTCTGATGTTCCAGGAGAGTCAGGGAGTTTGTTTCTCTCTGGAAGCGAGAATACCAATTAACATCTTGGAGTGCAATCTACAGGGCTCTCCAGAGTTTGCCCCTGTTATGACAAGAGTCTTTTCTGAGGTTTCAGTAAGACAATGTCACAGCAGTGGCTTAAATCTATCACCAAGGCGGTACTTGTGCCTTAAAGAGGATGTAGCTTGTATTCTGACTTCGGCAGAACGCCATCATTGCATGATTTCAGCAACCCACTTTCCGAGTGTGGACAATTGGGAAGTGGTCATCAGGTCCTCCACCCCAGCGCACAATCCATGAAACAGGAGGTATTTGATCAGAATAGGAATCTTTTGAGAAGGCCAGACAGAGACCTCATGGCTCTTCACTTGAATCTCAAGTTACCCCAGTATTGTCATCTTTCCTCCTTTTGTGTTACTATCCAGGATAATAGCCAGGATAAAATGGGAAAGGGCCCCAGTAATTCTAATTGCTCTGGAATGGCCTCCCAGGACTTCGTATGCAGATCTGGTACAAATTTCCTTCAGCCATCCTTGTAGTCTTCCTCTCAGAAAGGACCTTCTCAATGTTCCTTCTTTTATCAAGACCTCAAATCAATTTGTTGGCATGGTGCATGAGCATCAGTTTTTGTCTCAGAGAGGATTTACTTTGATTCAGGTCAGAAAGCCTGTTGTAAGACACATTTATCATAAAGTCTGGACAGTTTTCCTTTCTTTGTTTGAGTCTAAGAATTAAGGTGGGAACTCTTTTAGAATTCCTTGGATTCTTCCATTTTTGCAGGATGGTCTGGTTAAGGGTTTATTAACCAGTTCCCTTAAACGGACAGTCGACTACACCTTAGTCATTTTAAAGTCTTATCTAAGATTAAGCTGCAAAAAGCCTCCTGCACCCCTTTTTATATCATGCAGCATGAACAGTAAAACAGTTATTTTAAAAATAATATTGTTCCTGGACACTTTGAAATGGCCGCCAAACCCTGCCCACTAATGACATCACGATTCAAGCTGCATATGGCATCCAATCATAAAAGCTTAAAGGGACACTAAACCCAATTTTTTTCTTTGATGATGCAGATAGAGCATGCAATTTTAAGCAACTAATTTACTCCTATTATCATTTTTCTTCGTTCTCTTTCTATTTTTATTTTAAAAGCTTAAGAGCTGGACCATTTTTGGTTGAGAACCTGGGTTATGCTTGCTTATTGGTTTGCTAAATGTAGCCACAAATCAGCAAGAGCTATCCAGGGTGCTGAACCTAAAATGGGCTGGCTCTTAAGCTTTAAATTCCTGCTTTTTAAATAAAGATAGCAAAAGATTGAAGAAAAATTGATAGGAGGAGTAAATTAGAAAGTTGCTTAAAATTGCATGCTCTATCTGAATCATTAAAGAAATAATTTGTGTTTAGTATCCCTTTAAGATAGCTCAAGGGTATGTAAGTATAAATTTGACACAAAACTATCACTTTGAAATTTGTTGCAATATTACACTATATTTTGTTTCTTTGAAAATTGAATGATCGCAGCTTCTTGATTCACAATATCCTTTTTTATATCACATTTATCACTTGTTTTTGTGATTTTCACGTTTTTTTATCACTATTTTTTGTTTGTTTAACGTGATACAAAAATAACTTAGGTTTCATAGGGACATGATCATAAACCCCAAGACAATATAGAGCGCCTCTCACCCTTCTCTATGGCTGAAAAAAACAGAAAGGGGGGATTGGGGTAATTCACCTGCACCAGACTACAATTAATAGGTGTGTTTCCTGTGTATGTATATAAACTGTTCGAAAATCATATAACCAATGATGAATAAATAAACATATATTTAAAATGTACACACATTGAAAATCTTATCTTAGGCTTTCATGCAAAGCTTTTTCTTTTTTCTGGAAATCTTTTTTACAGTCTTTTCCTCCTTCCAGTTGTGTCTGCCGCTCCTTACAAGGCACTGGTGTGGTGCCCGTCAAAATCACAACTCCAAATCTAGACAGAACCTAGAGCGCAGAAAAACACAATCTAAGTGTAGTATTTAAATAAAAACAAATTCCTTTATTAGATAACAAGATTGCACTCACAAACTCCAACCTCAAACATATGAGGTATAATGACAGCGGTATACTGGAATCCCTCACGGCAGTTAGTTTCTCACCCTCCGGTCTGTGCAGCTACTCAGCTGTTTCCTCTCAAAGGGATATGCGACCTCAGAAAGTGCCGAATCTCAAACGTCCCTTACTACTGTAACTCAGTGTGTCTGCCAAAGGGCCGGCTCGCAGATACGCTAGTCTGACACAATAGTTACGGATACACAGCGTCACAAATGTGGACGTGGCCTGATGCGTTTCACAGGGCTCCTCCATGCTTCCTCAGAGGCTCTGCCCACTAACTGTCCATATGTGATTTTTAAAGGGCTCTATTCCTCCTCCCTCTTGTGACTAACACATGGGGTTAATTATCATAGCTTATCTGTACATTTCATTTGTATCTCTATTTCACAGATGTTTGTATTCTGCTTGTCTGCTTACATCCCATCTAAAAATAGCAGCTATCACATACATGATACAGTAAAAAGAATTACCAATAATACACCACAAAATATATAAATATAAACAATTAATAGTTTCTACCTAATTTAAAATGAAACCTCACACAATAAAAACATATACAGTAAATTCATATTCATACTTATACTAGATACACTTGCTGATTTCATTGGATGAAACCTATTTGAGAACACTACCTAAAATTCCAATAAAAATATAAAAAAATATGTAAAATATCTATTTAAAAATACATAAGCCGCACGAAAACCAATTCAAGCCTATGAAAACTTGATAAATAAATAGTATAAATATATATATATATATATATATATTTATAGTATAAAAGAACCAGATCTGACAGAACACATGTATATACATATACGCACATATCTGCTCACACACGCTCACACTCACTCACTCCCACACTCACACATACATGTGCCCAAAAAGGATCATATATATTCCAGTGAAACTAAATATAGTTAAAAGATACCACAAATGATTGATACTTTGGGATGAGGGGTCTATCCCCCGGGAAGATCAATTGTGTCCGGTATAGGTGGACTTACGTCAAAACTGTCAGAGTATGTTGATCATATTCTGAAGCCTCTAGTACCATGTTTGAGGTCTTATGTATGTGCTACACCACACATATTGGAACAATTGAAAGGTTTAGAATGGAGAGACAATCTAGTGTGGATAAACAAGGATGTCAGTTCTCTGTATACATCCATACCACATGATTTGGGGATTACAGCAGTGCAATATTTTTTTAAGAAAGCTGGTTTTATTAATGATCTACAGAGTAAGTTTGTGGGGGAATCCAAGAACTACGTTTTGTTTGACAACAAGTATTTTTTGCAAACAACTGGTACAGCAATGGGTACCAAAATGGCTCCTAACTTTGCAAATCTCTACATGGGCTGGTGGGAGGATTTATTTATATTCAATGACACCAACCCATTTAGAGAACATCTATATAAGTGGTATTGCTTTATAGATGATATTTTGATTTTGTGGCAAGGAGATATGACGAATATTATGAGATTCAAGGAATATGTGAATAGGAATTTTTTTAACCTACAATTTACAATAGAATATAGTCAAGAGAGGGTTTCCTTTCTAGATCTTGAACTAGGAAATGATGGAGAGTTGGTTTGTACGAAACTATATAGAAAAGAAACTGATATGAACGGGTATTTACATGCAAGGAGTGGTCACCATCCAAAATGGATCCAAAATATACCATTCGGTCAGTTTCAAAGAGCTAAACGAAACTGCACTAGTATGTCTGACTATGAATTGGAGTCAGAAGTTATTAAACAGAGATTCCTAGCGAAAGGATACCCTAGAGAACAACTGGAGGAAGAGGGCATTGACCAGAAGGATCTTTTGGGGAAAAAGAACAGTGTAGAGGAAAAGGATAATTCAGAAAGAAGAGATGTATTCTTTGTTACCAAATATAACTATGCTTTTAAAGAGATAAATAAAGCAATGAGGAAACACTGGCCTTTGGTAATGCAGGATCCAATCCTTAATAAATGCATATCAAAAGATTGTAAAATTGTGTAAGAAAAATATGAGTCTGAAGAATATTATATGACCTAGTCTCCTTAAACAGGGAGAGAAAGGGAATTGATTAAGGGACCGATCAAAAGTTTTTTTTGGTGTGGAAGGGCAAATTGCGAATGTTGTGCCCATATACACCCAAAGAAACATGTGTTTGGTGTAAATGATGAGTATGAAATAAGAGAGCTTATCAATTGTAGATCAAAATATACTGTATACTTGTTAGAATGCCCATGCCGGAAGTTTTATATTGGGCGTACGAAACGGCCTTTAAAAACCCGCCTGGGCGAGCACCTTAGAAACATTAGACAAGGCGTCATGCACCATGGAGTATCAGCTAATTTTTTTGAGAAACATGGTCAAGACGACAGTGGTATGAGAGTAAAGACAACAGAACAAGTTAAGAGAGCCATTAGAGGAGGGGACAGATTGTTAGAACTTAGACATCGCGAGACATACTGGATTCATAGACTGAGAACAATAGAACCAAAGGGAAGGAATAGAGATATTGATCTTGCGGCATTCATTGAATGAGTTGAGAACATGAAATGGAATATAATGTAATATAATATAAGATGAAATGATCCACACTCAGTCTTCCAAGGTACATTATGTAGCATAGACCCCTCATCCCAAAGTATCAATCATTTGTGGTATCTTTTAACTATAATTAGTTTCACTGGAATATATATGATCCTTTTTGGGCACATGTATGTGTGTGTATGAATGCATGCACACACGCATGTAGGTGTGAGTGTGGGAGTGAGTGAGTGTGGGTGTGAGCGTGTGTGAGAGCGTGTGTGGGCAGATATATGTGTGTATGTGTGTGCGCCTATATGTGTGTGTGTGTATGTTTGTGAGTGCGTGTGTGTGTGTGTATACATGTGTGTGTATGTGTATATGTATATACATGTGTTCTGTCAGATCTGGTTCTTTTATACTATATGTGTATCCTGTTCTTTTGGTTTATATACGTATATATCTATTTATTAATACATTTTTCATAGGCTTGAATTGGTTTTCGTGCAGCTTATGTATTATTATTTTTTATTTATTTTTTTAAATCAATTTTTATTGAAGTCATAAACAAGTGTAACATAAGAGATACGTCCCAAAACAATGAGAGATAAGAGGTATATAATGCTATAACAGAGATATTGCCAAGTCGACTAATACAGGTTAAGCATACCTACAATACATTTGTGAGTTTAAAGAGTGGTATGCATTGACAGTTATTATTAAACTGATGAAGCCATATTTGGCTGGAGAAATGGAGAAGCAGTGAGGTCAACTAGGCAAAGGAAACATGTAGAAAAGACATTTTGAACCCATTTATCTAGAGTGTTAGCAAGGGAATTGGACTATCTAGAGTGAGACTTCAGTTTTGTAGTATAATATTATGGAAAGAATAAAAATGGTCCCCACATTGCGTTAGAAAATATAGATTAGGTTATCTATTCGAGTAGGATTAGGGCAAGGGGGGGATTGGCTGTATGTTTTTTGGGGAAGGGAAATTCAGCTGGCGAGAGCCGCTCCAAATGAGGTGAGGGAGAGGGTAGGAGGGCGGAGCTAGCCAGCATGTCAAACTAGTAAATACTTTTGGGTCTTTGAGCCTTCAAGTACAATACAAGTAAGGATATCTCCTATTTATGCTATATGTGGAGGTGGAAAGCTGAAATATGTTTTGGTTTCTTTCACAGCATAAAATATATAATAGATTTAGGTATTATTAAGCCATAATAGCTGAAAGCTTAGTTTAAGGTCACTTTCCTATTGTTATATAATAGCTAAGATGTCAGGATTTTATGCCACCAGTGTATAGAAAAACCATTTGCTAGGATAATATGGGGGGTGTGGGGGACAACAGTCCTGGTCACATGTTGTCAGTACATAACCAGGTTTAACTTTGGTAGGGTCTAGAATAGGTGGGGGTCATCGCTCCGATGAAATCTCCTGAGCACAAGAAGGAGGATGTAAGGGTGCCAATAGTCTTATTGATATGTTTTCCCATTCGTTGTCCTGGACGGTCGGCCGCATCCGTCCAGACTCCTAGCAATCTGTCATCTAGAAAGGTCTCATGCACAGGGATACTAGTCACAGTAGTGGGACTGGAGTTTTGCAAATTCCGAATGAACCGATTAGAAACCAGTGGCCTCAGATGCGGATCCTCTGTAAGCTGCATATGGCTTTGGGCTGGTTCCATCATGGAGGCTAATGGTAATGGGATGGATTGTATATGATCGTGCTCTGCTATAACCACTATATCCGGATCTATACTCTCTGACTCAGAAGAATGGGCCCCTATTAAAGCTCTTAAGTCCATGAAGTTATTATCTAATTGTTGGGCCATGGTGGTCAGGAGGCTTATGGAGCGTCTCACCCATATGTATGTGCATTCTGCCATCCATTATCAACCAGTGCTGAGTCTTTTTATGCTGCTTTCAGTGATTCTCCCACTGCCGTGATGTGTGGGGCCTTGGCCGTATATTGTGCAGAGTGAGGCTATAGGCCGCGGTGTCTTATGCGTGCAGTGCCGTTTTCTTTTCGAGATTACCTCCTTTTGTCTTTATATTGCCTTGGGACATTGATCGGTCCTTCCCCAACACTGTCCTAGATCTTTTTACCCCTCCATTGCTCCTTATCTTCTGTTATAGAAGTTTTTTCTGCCGATGTGAAATGGAGCTCTCAAATTATGCGGCCATACTTGAGGCTCGCAAGCTCCGCCCCCAACTTATGTATTTTTAAATAGATATTTTACATATTTTTTTATATTTTTACTAGTTCTAAAGCCCGTTCACATGGGCCATTTTTTGCAGGGTACAGCAGTCCCAACCCTTGCGCTCTCTCCCTGCCCCTCTCTTTTGCTCTCTCTCCCCCTCTCTTTTGCGCTCTCTCTCCCCCTCTCTTTTGAGATCTCTCTCCCCCCTCTCTTTTGCGCTCTCTCTTCCCCCTCTTTTGCGCTCTCTCCCCCCCCTCTTTTGCACTCTCTCTCTCCCCTCTCTTTTGAGCTCTCTCTCTCTCCCCCCTCTCTTTTGTGCTCTCTCTCCCCTCTCTTTTGCGCTCTCTCTATCCCCCCCTCTTTTGCGCTCTCTCTATCCCCCCCTCTTTTGCGCTCTCTCTATCCCACCCTCTTTTGCGCACTCTCTCTCCCCCCTCTTTTGCGTTCTCTCTCTCACCCCCTCTTTTGCGCTCTCTCCCTCCCCCCCCTCTTTTGCGCTCTCTCCCCTCTCTCTCTCTCTCCCCCTCTCTCTCTCCCCCTCTCTCTCTTTCTCCCCTCTCTCTCTCCCCCTCTCTCTCTCTCTCTCTCCCCCCTCTCTCTCCTTTCTCTCTCCCCTCTCTCTCTCTCTATCTCCCCCCTCTCTTTCTCACTCCCCCTCCCCTCTCTCTCTCCCTCCCCTCTCTCTCTCCCTCCCCTCTCTCACTCCCCCTCCCCCCTCTCTCTCTCCCTCCCCTCTCTCTCACTCCCCCCCCCCCCCTCTCTCCCCTCTTTTGAGCTGTTTTGAGCTCTCACTGCACAGCCTTTCACGGGCCGCCTGGCCCCGCCCCTTCACGATTGGCTACGCCCCTCACGGCCCTCGCGCTCGGCTACGCCCCCTTCACACTCGGCCACGTCCCCAGCCACGCTCGGTTCTGCTCGCACTGCAGAGCAGAGACTTAGGGACTCTCAAAGGCCAGGTGTGTTTGTCCTCATGCTGTGCTGTCTACTGCGCATGACAGCTTCGGACAAACACACTTGGCCTTTTATTATATAGGATTGGAATTTTAGATAGTGTTCTCAAATAGGTTTCATCCAATGAATTCCGAGATCAGCAAGTGTATCTAGTATAAGTATGAATTTACTGTATATGTTTTTATTGTGTGAGGTTTCATTTTAAATTAGGTAGCAACTATTAATTGTTTATATTTATATATTTTGTGGTGTATTATTGGTAATTCTTTTTACTGTATCATGTATATGATAGCTGCTATTTTTAGATGGGATGTAAGCAGACAAGCAGAATACAAACATCTGTGGAACAGAGATACAAATTAAATGTACAGATAAGCTATGCTAATTAATCCCATGTATTAGTCACAAGAGGGAGGAGGAATAGAGCCCTTTAAAAATCACATACGGACAGTTGGTGGGCAGAGCCTCTGAGGAAGCAGGGAGGAGCCCTGCGAAATGCATCAGGCCACGCCCACATTTGTGACACTGTGTATCCGTAACTATCGTGTCAGACTAGCGTGTCTGCGAGCCGGCCCTTTGGCAGACACGCTGAGTTACGGTAGTAAGGGACGTTTGAGAAGATATTGCTGGTATCCGGATTCGGCACTTTCTGAGGTCGCGTATCCCTTTGAGAGGATACAGCTGAGTAGCTGCACAGACCGGAGGGAGAGACACTAACTGCCGTGAGGGATTCCAGTATACCGCTGTCATTATACCTCATATGTTTGAGGTTGGAGTTTGTGAGTGCAATCTTGTTATCTAATAAAGTAGTTTGTTTCTATTTAAATACTACACTTAGATTGTGTTTTTCTGCGCTCTAGGTTCATAGGGGCATGAAACCCCAATTTTTTCTATCATGATTCAGATAGAGAATACAATTTTAAAAAGGTTCCAATTAACTACTATTATCAAATGTGCTTTTTTCTCTTGTTAGTCTTTGTCGAAGAGATACCTAGGTAGGAAGCGTGCACATTCCTTAAGCACTACATGACTGGAAAAAGTACTGCTATTTAGTGTTCTTGCAAATGTATAACATTGTTGCAAAACTGCTGCCGTATAGTGCTTCAGACACTTACACACTCCTGAGCTTACATTCCTGCTTTTTAACTAATGATAACCAGAAAAAGAAGAAAATTTGATTACAGAAGTAAATTGGAAAGTTGTTTGAAATTGTATGTTCTATCTGAATTATGAAAGAAGAATTTGGGGTTTTATGTCCCTTTAACTAGTTGGATTCAGCACACTGCCCAGATGCAGCTCGGATTGTGATGTCACCAATGGACGGGATTTGACGGCCATTTCAAAGTGGCCAGAAACTATATACTTTTTAAAATAATTTTTTTACTGTTCATGCTGCATGATGTACAAAAGGGTGCAGGAGGCTTTTTGCACCTTAATCTAAGGTAAGACTTTAAGATGACTAGGGTGTAGACTGTCTCTTTAAAGGTCAAATTTCTGCCATTTCTGTATCACAAGAAGATTTTGAGACTTCCTGACATTCAAGCCTTTGTTCAAAATTTGTTCAGGATAAGACCAGTAATCAGGCCTGCTTTTCCTCCATGGAACCTTAATTTGGTTTCAGAGTTCTTCAGGCTCAAGTTTTTGAACCTATGCATGGTCTGGACATTTAACTGTTGTCTTAGAAGGTTCTTTTTCTCTTTGGACATTTCCTCACCTAGAAGTGTGTCTGTACTTTCTGCTCTTTCTTGTGATTCTCCTTAACTTATTTTTCATCAGGATGAACCCATTTTAAGAATGAACTGCTCTTTACTTTCCATGGTTGTTTCTTCTGAAAACATCATGAAATTATAGCCCCACCTTTCTGTCCAGTGCCAAAAAACTCTTAAGAGAGATAACTTGAGTGTAGTTAGGGCCTTGAAAATTAATCTTCAAACCACTAAAAAATTAAGAAATTCTTCATCCTTGTTTATCCATTCCTCAGGTCACCACATGGGACAAAAAACTACTGCAATCACCTTGGCAGCTTGGTTTAAAGCTTTGATTAACAAAGCATACTTAGTAGCAGGGACAATTTTCCAAGAATGAATTACTGCTCATTCTTCCAGAGCAACCACCAGCTCTTGGGCTTTTAGAAATTAAGCTTCAGTTGAACAGATTTGTAACAAAGATACATATCTATGTACATTTACCAAATTGTACTATTTTGACACGTTTGCTTCTTTTGAGGGTGCTTTTGGTAGGAAAGTTCTGCACAATGCCTACTTAGTACCTTTACCTGTGTTAACTGTTTCCCCCATATCATAGTGGTCTTATGAACTTTACAGCTTGGATATAGGTTCCTGTATGTGATGGCTTATGGACTCTCACCATCTTATTAAAGAAAACAAAATGTATGCTTACTTGACAAAATTAATTTATTTCATGATGGTGAGATTCAACAAGACTCACCTTACTTTTTCAATAACAGTTGGCGACAGTACAAGTTTCCACTTCTATTACCCTGCTTTTCCTTCATTTTTATTTTAGCCTTTCTTATGGCAATATATATGACTAATGGATTATTGTAAAATGGGAGGGATTCAAGCTCTGTTATGTGGGGTGTTTTGCCTCCTGTGGGAGGACTGGACCTTAATTCCACATGTGATGGCTAGTAGACTCTCACCTTCCTGAAAGAAATCAATTTATCAGGTAAGTATAACTTTTATTGCTAAAATATGTTAATTTCAAAGCATTTATTTCCAATCAAATTGACATCTATAGGAACTTTGCAGACAACTGTCATGAAGCCTTAATTAGAACATCATGCCACTATAAAGCTCCTTAGATATTTGTTGTTTTCTCATTGGTTTCTGAGATAACATTTCCACCAATAAATACTTGGTCATCTTTATCAATATACATTTTTTCCCCTTTTTATATAGTGTTGAACATACTTAAAGTAAATTCCATAATTCAACAATCTTTGTCTTTTTCTGATCTAATTATTGTAATAGTGTTCCAAATAGCCAGTTATTTTGAAGGTGGAAAAACAGCTATGTGACCATAGAGATAACACAGATATGCAGGAAGCTAAGAATTGACCACTAGTGTCCAGTGGCAACTAATGAGTTTGAAACTTCCTGAGTGATAATATTTCCCCTGTATTGCGGTATAACAGGGGACTTTCTCTCCTTCTCACCTGGTTCAGCTCCGAAGACCTCTGCTGTCACGTCAGAAAACTCAAACTGAACCAAGAAGTCGACATGGGGCAAGACTTTCAACCACTCGCAGGAGTATACAGCCCAAGAACAAGCAGATTGGTGAGAACGATAAGCAGAATTGTGTCTATAGATAAAGGGGTAGATATATTAATGGTTGAGTAGACATGATTCACTGTAGTATACACTGTCGGCATTTAACATTGCACAAGTATTTCTGGTGATATGCTTGTGCAATGCCGCCCTCTGCTCACTTGCAGGGTCCGTCAATCATCCCGATTGGGATGATTTCAATCCGTCACCTAAAAGGTGGTGGACAAGTGAAGGAGCAGCATCTTATGACTGCTGCTTCTTAACTTCCGTTTCCGGTGGACCTGAAATGATGGGGCATCGATGCAGCATCCGCTGCTTAATAAATTGACCCCTTAAAGTGTATTTTACTGATCCGTGAAAAAAGGCAGAACGGATGTAGTTAGTGAAGCCTTACAATGGCCCAGGTGAGAATTCATCATTTGTGAGATACTAAGCTTAAAAATACACTGGTATTAGCCATATGTAAAATCCTAATGAATGACTAGAGATTGTGGAATTGTTTTTATTATTGTGATCGTTACTGTTTTAAACTTACAATTAAGATGTCAGATCAATTACTCACAGTCCTAGCTCGTTCTTATTAACAATTAAAACATGGAGGGTGGTAATACTGACCATCTGTATACCAGCGGGATCAATTCCCAGTATTAACATTTTTATTTTGTAGTTTAGATGATTGGCTGCAGTCCCTACCAATGCATTTATCTTCTTCAACACGGGCTACCCCAATGAACCAATCACCCTTGGGAGTTATTTGCCCTCACTGTAACTGCAATGCATAAACAAATGCACTAATTATCCAACAGCAACAGCACCTGCTCATAAGGTTCCCTAATATAAGTCACACTGTAATGCAAACATTCAAACCAGTTACTATTTCCTTAAAGGACAATTGAATAAAGTAGAATTTTACAATTTACACATACTTAATAAAAAAAACAATGCAATAGCACTTGCTTCAAATTTCATATGAGTAGTGCTTATTTCATGCATATTTGAAAGTTAATTATATTTCCCTCCCTCTAATAATAATTCTATCTCTACCCCTGCATTGTATACTAATAATATTTTTTTAGACTTAGTATTGCAGAATCTAGATGTTGCTGTAATGATTTGATTTTTCTCCAATATATTACATTTTTTAGAGAGTGTTTTACTATATTTAGCTACAAAGCAAGTACTAAATCATCTGTCAATCTTTGAGTAGGAATAGCAAATGCCTTTAAAGTTGCAGTGTAGCTGTGTGTTATTGTGTTTATTTTATATTTATAAAACACTACAATATTTAGGTTAAAAAAGAAAAGTAAAAAATACAAGGATATTGTTCTACTGAAATGAATTAATCTAAGTTTGTCTATCTTTTATATTCAATTGTGATTAGAACTAGATACAATAACAGACATATAAATGCTTGGGTCATAGACAAAGACTACCCAATATTGTACCCCTAAGGCAGATGGAAGATTGTATACAGTAAATCATAAAAAGATGCCAGGGGACAACTCTGTACTGTCATACAAAAAGAATGATAAAATGAATGATCATAGAATATACAAAATTTGTATTGGTGCCAAACTGTCATAAGGTTGACATGCCATTTTGTTACTCGTCACTTTAATCTTCAAATATAGATGCAGCAATCCAAGAAACATAACATATCAGTCATTTGTGTGTAGTTTTTACATATCCAAGCCATTTAAATTATAGATTTTTTTGCTTATATATATATATATATATATATATATATATATATATATATATATATATATATATATATATATATATATATATATATATATATATATATATAAAACAAAATTGTAAAACAGTTTGGATTTCTAAAGAAATACATTGCACAGCTAAAGTGAGCCTTACATTAATCCACCTTCAATGGCAGAACCTATCGGCAAAGAGAATGTAACCTTTTTGGATTGGGTTTAAAGCGACATGAAACCCAAACATTTTATTTTATGATTCAGATAGAGAATACAATTTCAAACAACTTTCCAATTTACTTCTATTATTTAATTTGCTTCTTTCTCTTGTTATCCTTTGCTGAAATGTTTAACTAGGAAAGTTCATGTGCAGCAGAGAACCTAGGTTCTAGCTGTTGATTAGTGGCTGCATATATAAACTGATTGTCATTGGCTCACCCATGTCTTCAGTTAGAAACTAGTAGTGCACAGCTGCTCCTTCAACAAATGATACCAAGAGAATAAAACAGATTAGATAATAGAAGTAAATTAGAAAGTTGTTTAAAATTGTATTCTCTATCTGAATCATTAAATAATTTTTTGGGGTTTCATGTCCCTTTAAATACTACAGTAGCTTACGCTTCATGGTCGGTACCTTTACACTACAGAACATCTCTGAACATCAAGATGTGAGACACTAGTGGAATGACAAGGAGTAAAAGGAACAGATCTTAAAAAGACTAAAGATTTTCGGACAACATAACATAAATATATTTATGGCTTTTGGAAGATCAAAGTAAACTAATAGTTTAAGAGTCATGACTGAGTTTATTTTAATGAATAATATACGTTTGAGGGAACATTAGCCTCAGTTTAACAGACTTTGGTGTAATTTCATGCAACAGTGTGAAAGAGATTGTATAAAAAGCTTTATTCTTGTGTCTATTTGGGGCACAACCAACTGCTAAGAATGATTCCTTATATTCAATTAGTGTTGGATAAATAACCTGACAAAAACTACTGATCAGTGATAAGATGACAAATTAATGTCATGTACTGTTCTGTATTGTCTCTATAATGCCACTTTTATAAATGCCTCTCCCATATCTCCATAAAACAATGGGTGCTGCTATGTTGTAACGTAGGTTTCCTTCCCTGCTGAGGCCAGGAAGGGTTAATTATAAATGGGTTACTAGAGTGTGCACCCAGTTACTGTGTCGAATGCAGTAGTGTCCCATCTGGAGTCTGCACTTTTTAGCAGGAATTAGAAAGCCCACAGTTTTCAGAAATAAATTACACCAAAAGGGGATACAGTAAATATATATTTTATTAAATATAATTAAACATTCTGTATTACAATACGAGGGAATATCTTCTTGCACTAAAGAGACAACTAGATCATAGTGGCACTAGGGCAAACAGATATACAATATAACACTGCAGAAATATCTTGTCATGGAAATGAACACTTTTAAAAGCACTTGAAGCAGCTACACTTATTTTAGAAATAATATTAACCAAAATGATATCAGAATTTATATTTTTATCAATCTTACACACATCATTTGAGTATCAAGACATATATTATTGCTTTTAGTTTGAGTATCTGCTTTGCAAATAACTTGTGTTGTAGAATAGACAAATACCATTCTGTTTCCACCAGTGCCGTTTCCAATTTAAGAGGAACAACACTGTTTTTGTGATTATTGGTTGGTCAACCATGCTCAATTATTATGAGCATAAAATGAATGTCTAAGTTAAACTATAAGGCATACTGGCATAGGAAGCTACGTTTAGCCAGTACAGACAAGACCAGTATTTTCAAGGTTCAAATCAGTGTGGTTGATAAAAAATAAATATAAAAACAAAGCCAGTGTTATTGTAACACTTCTAAATCTATGGGCATTTAGTTTGAATAAATGATCACTTAAATAAGTAAGGGGGGGGGGATAGAAGGCTGAAGTTGCTTTTGCACCCCTCGTTCCCACCTAGAACTGCCATTGGTTGTAGTTGCAGAAGAAGGACATTGATACTATTCTATGGGCTAGGTTACTGACAACCAGCAGGAAACTGATCACAGGCTGTCTGGAATGAGATATGATCACTTTTGGCTAGATTAAAAAATATATGCTGCTTTTTTTCAAGTGTTTTGCTTACATTTTACATAAACACGCTTTACTCTATCTGCTAATTCAAAAGCATGAGAATATGCTTCCCGTTATTAAAGCGAATATAAATGAACTCTAAAATGAAATGCATTTACAAGCGAAAATCCAACAAAAGCTGTGTATTTACTTAAAACCCCATACAAATGCTTGCATGTTTACCTGTAAACCAACTAAAAGTTTTAATATTGTCATTTAATTAATAGTTTTTTAAAAAGTAAGTAAAAATTGATCCTTTTTATGCGCCAGTTATATCTAATTGCTGTTACAGATGAAGAGTCATTACCATTACACACTTTTACTGAGAGTGCCATTTTTTCCCAATTTCTTACAATGGAGTAATATCATAGAATAGAATACATACATAGATATATATATACATACATATATATATATATATATATATATATATATATATATATAATGGTAACAAGAACTTGCACTCACTGGACTTTTTCAAACACCAAAAGATTTTTTAATGTGACGTTTCGGAGACAAAGTATCCCCTTCCTCAGACAAAGGTGAAATGGCAAAACAAACAATATAAAAAGACAAACCAAGTGATAACCCCTCCCCCCAATTAAGACAAAAAACCCCCACCAAAATGGTAGTCATGACAACCACTCCAAACACAGTGTCATTATTGCTTTAAACAACTAGTTTGCAACATACAATGATCAAGTGATAAAGATTCAATGATCAAGTGGTAAAGATTCAAAAGTGAAGCACTCTATAAATGTGAAACCAAAATTAGAATAAATCTATATACATATATCCAACATATAGAATAATAACTTCAAATTAATGGTCGATTTGTTATTCACACGCATATCACATTCAAAAGTAGTTTGGTGAGAAAACAGCGTGATAAATACATGGGAAGCCCATACACACAAACAAACAAACATGCATATCTCACTGTTATATCGTTCACATATCAGGGACTGTGTGCATGCACAACATGATGGGGTTAGTATTTCCATTAAACATACCGCCTATTTCCTATTTGTAAACAAACACGGGTTGCTAACGCTGGAACAATCATCCAAGTCCGGTGTTCTAAAGTTATGCCTCTACCCGTAGGAATGTGTATACCTCGTCACTTTGTCAGCTGGTGGAGGCTTGTGGCGCTCACTGCGCATGCGCTAGAGGCCCAAACTCCTTACAACAGCTGATGAGGAATTATGTGGCACGCGCACGTTACTGGTTACAAAATCCCAATGAACAAGCGGTTTGTCATTGGATTTTGTAACCAGAAACGGTACTCACATTGTATTGACTAACATTGTGAGATGCGGTAGGAAATATATTGAATACGTCTGCTACGTACTATATCTCACACTATATCTCTGGTGCTTTTCTATTCTCTGATCCTTGTTCATAAACTGTCATAATTTGAAAAAAGTGCACAGCACGATGTAAAAAAAAAAAAAAAACATCTCACAGGATGTGCAAATAAATAACGCAGTTTCTGAATTCCTCTAACCTAAGGAGCTGTGCTGGGCTCTTGATCCCTTGCTATATTTCTTCTGCTCCTCGTCGCTGTACATATTCTGTGACCCTTTCTGGTTACAAAATCCAATGAACAAACACGTTCATTGGGATTTTGTAACCAGTAACGTGCGCGTGCCACATCATTCTTTGTATCTTCGCATCAGCTGTTGTAAGGAGTTTGGGCCTCTAGCGCATGCGCAGTGAGCGCCACAAACCTCCACCAGCTGATTAAACGTCACCGGAAGTGACGTGGTATACAAATGCCTATGGTAGAGGGATTACTTTAAGACACCGGTAGTGCCGCATACCGGAAGGACAGGGGCATGCAGTGACGTCATGTTGCCAAGGCAATGGCAAAAGCGTGGTGCGCACACTGCGCATGCTCGGGCCGCAAACCAAAAATAAAAGTAAAAATAATACACAAAGGGCCAAAAGGTAAAACAGACCTATGTGGGCTAAACGCCCAAACACACAAGCTGTACCACGGCTCACACCCAGCATAACTAGTGAGCAACAATCCCACAACAGTATACAAAGCAGCGCCACTATACAAGGAGGGGGGGGGAAACAAGTGGTCCTGATTAACAAATAAAACTACATGAACCGTTGGGATAATAGTGAAAATAGAGCTTAACATAATTTAAAATTGAAATAAACAACTAGCTCTCAACATAGCACAAATAATATGTGCAAAAAAATTCCAATACTATATGGTTAAAATGTGCCCAGAATTAATTGTAGCAAGTGGATACAAAATAACTGCAAAATTAATTAAATATAAAAATGAGTATCAATGGGTTCAATTATCTAATGAGGGCAATATATGGCACATGCCATGCCACCCATCCCCATAAGACAATTGTCACGGTGAAGAAAGAGGGCAATATAATACAATTGTCGCCAAAGTGGTAGAACACAACCTAAAATTGAACCGACCAAGTTCTACAACATAAAAGGAATAAGTGAGGTAGGTAATAAATAAACATACATAAGGGACACAAATAATGAAAAAAGGGGGAACACATAAACCATCTGTTGGCATGCATCAAGTCTAGATGGAGAACAATTTGTGTGTGCTGAACATAGGGGGGGTCTACAAGCAAATAAAGTGGTGAATATCCAGTCCCCACTTCCACAAACAGAGACACCATAGTATAAACAGATAGCCCTCACACATGTCAACAAAGCACAACCTGATTACAAAATAGGTCTGGACTCTCAGTTTAGAAAAAATGGATGGACTCTCACTTTTGTGAAAAGTGGATGGACTCACACTTTGTAAACAATGGAACGTGGCTCTCAGGGATCAGACCCTCAAAAAATAGGTCCATAGATAATTCTTCTGATGTAGAAATTACAAATTACAAAAAGCAGTGCCAATCTACCACAGTGTTGAGTCCATTTGGTTGTGATGTCTTCAGGCGATGGATCCATCTTCTGAACTGTTGCTGTGGGCGTTTTTACGTCGGTAAAACGACTGACGATGCCAGGACAAGGTTTGCTAACCACAGGTCGGCCATCAGGATAGCATTGAAAAATAAGACAAGTGACCAACCGGTGGCCAGACACTTTGTTGAAGCTGGACATACAGTGAATGACTTGCGTTTCATTCTGATTGATCACATGCTTTTTGTAATTTGTAATTTCTACATCAAAAGAATTATCTATGGACCTATTTTTTGAGGGTCTGATCCCTGAGAGCCACGTTCCATTGTTTACAAAAGTGTGAGTCCATCCACTTTTCGCAAAAGTGAGAGTCCATCCATTTTTTCTAGGCACATTTTAACCATATAGTATTGGAATTTATTTGCACATATTATTTGTGCTATGTTGAGAGCTAGTTGTTTATTTCAATTTTAATTATAATGTTAAGCTCTATTTTCACTATTGTCCCAACGGTTCATGTAGTTTTATTTGTTAATCAGGACCACTTGTTCCCCCCCCCCCCCCTTGTATAGTGGCGCTGCTTTGTATACTGTTGTTGGATTGTTGCTCACTAGTTATGCTGGGTGTGAGCCGTGGTACAGCTTGTGTGTTTAGGCGTTAAGCTCACATAGGTCTGTTTTACCTTTTGGCCCTTTGTGTATTATTTTTACTTTTACTTTTATTTTTGATTTGCGGCCCGAGCATGCGCAGTGTGCGCACCATGCTTTTGCCATTGCCTTGGCAACATGACGTCACTGCATGCCCCTGTCCTTCCGGTATGCGGCACTACCGGACTTGGATGATTGTTCCAGCGTTAGCAACCCGTGTTTGTTTACAAAGTAAGTGTACATTAGAGCATTGGAAATAGGCAGTATGTTTAATGAAGTACTAACCCCATCATGTTGTGCATGCACACAGTCCCTGATATGTGAACGATGTAACAGTGAGATATGCATGTTTGTTTGTTTGTGTGTATGGGCTTCCCATGTATTTATCACGCTGTTTTCCCACCAAACTACTTTTGAATGTGATATGCGTGTGAATAACAAATCGACCATTAATTTGATGTTATTATTCTATATGTTGGATATATGTATATAGATTTATTCTAATTTTGGTTTCACATTTATAGAGTTCTTCACTTTTGAATCTTTACCACTTGATCATTGAATCTTTATCACTTGATCATTGTATGTTGCAAACTAGTTGTTTAAAGCAATAATGACACTGTGTTTGGAGTGGTTGTCATGACTACTATTTTGGCGTTTTTTTTGTCTTAATTGGGGGGAGGGGTTATCACTTGGTTTGTCTTTTTATATTGTTTGTTTTGCCATTTCACCTTTGTCTGAGGAAGGGGATACTTTGTCTCTGAAAAGTCACATTAAAAAATCTTTTGGTGTTTGAAAAAGTCCAGTGAGTGCAAGTTCTTGTTACCATTATCTACTACCTACTAGCACCCTGGCGGATGAAATTTGAAGTGAGAGTGCTCATCCTGGAACTACTCATGCGCAAACACTGCTAGAAGTAAACTTTTAACGCATGCGGGTTAGCGAGTGTATTACAATTTGAAAGTAAAATGTTTGCCTGCTAGCAAAAGCCAACACATGCTAACTTCAAGACTTTGGATATCTCGACCCCTTTAAGATCTTCTCCCCATGGATTTTAATGTTTTAATGGAGAGTGCAAACTGGAAAAAACCTAACACTTATTGTTTGCATGCTAACCCGACAGCAGTTAAACCTACAGCGCTAACCCAAAGGTAGTTATGAATAGTTTACATTTCCATGTTCTTTACATAGAAGAACATTTTTAAATAGATAATTTTTTATATATATATATATATATATATATATATATGTGTGTGTGTGTATTTTTAAAAAAATATAAATCTATACCTATATATCTAAATTAATATATATATATATGTATATAAAGACATATATAGGAAAATGTATTCAAAAACACAAAGGGGCATGGGGCCCTGTGTTTCCGTTGAGCCTTCAGGCTCCCCGGAAACAGAAGTTATGAAGCAGCGGTCTAAAGACCACTGCTCCATAACCTGTCTGCCTACTCTGAGGCGGCAGACAGACATCAACCCGATCGAATACGAGCGGGTTGAGTGATACCCTCTGCTAGCGGCCGATTGGCCGTGAATCTGCAGGGGGGTGGCATTGCACCAGCAGTTCACAAGAGTGCGCAAGTTAGAAATACATATATGAATATGCACGCAATTTAGATAGGTAGCGATATTGCTTATCGCAAACCCACACGAACTTTACCGCGCAGTTTGTTATCTAGCCCATTGTTTTATATGCTAGTTTAATAAAACCATTTTTGGAAATTCATCTTGAGTGGGCATGTGAAGCTGCTGTTTGCTGGGAGGGAGTTAGGTAAGTTACTCTGAAACTTCAGCCTGCTGATAGACACAGTTTGTTTAGTGTTTTGCTTTTATGGAACTACAATTTCTTTTGGGTCTTGTTGGTACCATTATACACAGAGTGGTGCCCCATTTGTCTTTTGCAGTGAAGGTAGATTATTGTTTCCAGCCGATAGTGCATGCATCAAGGGAAAGGCCAGCGACTGTGGATCCTTATTTTCATCCATCTACATAATAATTACTTTTTTCTTCACTTAGCTCTCTGTTTTGGGGAGTTTATCTAAGAAGTCTCGCCAGTACTGTGAGTTCCATAAAATAATTTTAGAACCTCAAATTTTAGCTTCAGAGCTGTTTATGTCACTATGTGTGGTTGCCATTCTGGGTTTGTGTTGCAGTTTTAGCTCATCTTGTGGAGATTAAATGCCCTGCCCTGTATTTTCAATTTATTTCTAAGGGTGATTTTTCATTTGATTATCTTTACATGTAATGGTTAAGCCTTACGCTCCTTGACAACTTATTTCAGTGGTTGAAAGTGTCTACAGTAATATTAGTGGCACCTGTCTATTTCAAACCCTCTACCTGTCCCTGTGTCCTCTGTTTGCCTGCAGTTGATCAGAAGCGATCTGTAACTTTTACTGAAACTCAGCCACAACCATCCACATCCCACACAGATGCTCTCCCCGTGGCTCATCGCTCTGGCTGTAGCCCGGCACCCTCCATCAAACAGGTTTCATCAGAAAGTCCTGTATTGACGTCCTCTCCGTCCATCACTGTGGCTGACCTTCACAGTCAGAATGAGAGCCAGGTAACACCACATACAGGTTAGACACATGTTTATATTTGCTAATAAGAGTCACTTTGTTGGAGGGGCCTGTCAGGTATTGATACAGAGGAAGAGTATAGAACAGTTGACCTCACTCCAGATATAGCCTCCTTTCACTAGTGTGGTCTTCTCACATCTGACCACACCAGAGTTCAAAAGAGAAAAGAAAAAATGGATTGGGAAAGGGGCGCTAAATAGCAATCTGGAGAGAAAGTAAAAACAGTGGAATGAACAAATCAGAGGATAATGAAGAGTCTAATCTAAATAAGTCATAATATAAAAAATCTTAAATATGAAAATTAAAAAGCAGAAGTAAAAAGGATGATATTATATTTACTAAAATCAATTATGTATACTAAGTATATATGTGTATAACCCACGTGATAATACGGGAGTGATAAATCAATAAAAAGACGCTGTGGAAAAGGATAAATAATTAATTAATAAAATCCCAATATGGAAAATGTGGAATAAAGTGTAAAAAATGGTGTAAAAAATGTGATACAATAAGTAAAAATATGAGTGTAATGGGGGGGGGCGGAGCTACGCCGTGCTGGTGCATGGACGCTTGCTGAGTGAGCTCCGGAGCTGTCGGGACCCTTTGAGCCTTTAAGTTGGCATCCAAGCTACCTAATGTTCCTCTCTAACCACATGGATGAACGGCTAACTACTAGGGCTACCTCCTAGAAATCCTTCGGCTAAAAGAGCTGCCTCTGGGATTAAATAGAGCCGCGATCGCGGCCGCCATATTGCCGCGCAACCAACTCACCACATCTTACGGAATACCGCTGGCTGAGGTTGCTGGGGCCAAAATACAACTACCGCCCTTCTGCCCTCTGCTCTCTAAACAGCTCGATATCTGACAGGAGCCACTGCGAGACCTTGCTGCCGATTCCCGGTTTCAACGGACAGCAGCCGCTGGCTCACAACGTTCACACGTGGGATCTCCAGCCAGCCTCTGATCGTGTCCTGGGGCCCTTTATGCAGCAAATCACCTTATGGTCCCGATTGGGGTAAGACTCGCTTTCTGTCTCCAATATAATCAAAGGGTGGGGGTCGAGGGCACTTATCCACGCTACATATGTGCACTTCAAGGACTGCACACCAGTAAATGCACTCACCGAGGATGGGCCAGGCCTGGGGTTTTTGAGTAAATCCACCTCTGTTGATAATCCTTATAAGCCGGTCCCCACAACAATTAATTACCCGGTCACTGGTGGCATAAATTACCCCAAAGGAGCTATATATTAACAATGCTGAGTTATTTGTGGTAGTGCTCAGGACTATTGCACAATTCCCTCAACTTTAAGACCCAGAGGGGCTGGAGGTCTCTTGGCCTACTTTGACTATCACTTTAGTTGGCCTTTTTGCGGCCTGATACTGGCCACTTGCTGCCCCCTAGGGCCTGTTTCATAATTAGATTTATATTCTGGACTACACACTTACAAGCAAGCAGAACTATAGGGGCCTCTACAAATACTATATATACAGACTACATAACTATGGCCAATAGGAAAGGTAACAAGCCTGACAAGCATCTAAAGCCCCAATCTATAGGACCCTCCGTGTCTTCATTTTTTCACCCACAAGATCCGGTCATCTCCGATACTATGCTGACCCACGACACACCGCCCATTACACCTAGCCCCTCTGACCTCCAAAACCCACTTCAATCATTACAGTCTCAAATCGCAAGTCTCCCCTCTAAATCGGATATTGAGTCTTTAAAGAAACTTATCAAAGACGAAATCAAAGACCTCAAAAAAGACCTAAATGATATGGGGGCTAGGATGGAATTTATTGAAGAAGGCCAGGACCACCTTAACAATTTGGTCAGCTCCAACTCACAGCAATTAAACATCCATGACTCCATGATCCAAACCCTTAATGATAAGATTAAAGACCTCGATAATCGAGGCAGAAGAAATAATCTTCGCCTCAGGGGCATCCCTGAGGAGATTTCACAAGACCAACTCAGAGCCTATGTCACAGAATTTTTCCACTCTCTTCTCCCTCAAGCTCCGGCCCTTTCACATGACGACATTGAGAGAGTACATAGGGCGTTGAGGCCCCCAGCCAGACCCCCCGCTCCACCTAGGGATGTCATTCTCAGGTTTCTAAAATTCACCATTAAAGAAGAAATCTGGCAGGCAGCAAGAACCAGGCGGTCGATACAATTCCGCTCCCACTCTCTACAAGTCTTTCAAGACCTATGCCCCCAGACCATTCAACGGAGAAGAGAGGTCCGTTACATCACCAAAATTCTTCAAGAAAACAATATCAGGTACCGTTGGGGTTTTCCATTTAGCCTAAATATCTCTCACAACGGCTCCCAACTGATCTACAAAAATTTCAATGATCTGGACTATATATCTAATAAGCTGAACCTCACTTTCGAACCCCCACCAGAAAAAATTCTGACAGTCCCAGCCGGCAACTCTCGACAAGAAGACGAAACACCCAGAGATCAGAGAACAACTTGGTCAATAGCTGCCTCTAAGAGACGCAAGACAAATCCTCAACCCACATCCCCAGATCCCTGAAATTCCACACCTTCAGATACTTCAGAGACATGGCTGGCCCCCATCTCACCTTAGCTGTTATGATATTTTATACCTTAAGGGCCCACTTAGAGGGTCCTCCGACAATTTCATTACGCAACTATCTTTCAACAATCTTTGGGATGCACCCCTCCTGTAATTGACCCTTGTTGTTACCACAAGTTTTTGGTCCTATCCTATTATACCCTTATCTCCTCACCATTCTGAGATATTCCTGTAGTGCCCAAGGAGTTCTATAATAGTCATGTATTACAGTGGAACAGTACCAACACATGACAGTGGATCTTCATTTTTGTTGTTTTTTTAAATTGTAGTTGCAATTCTAGTTTATTACTCAAACCACTTGAGTCATGTTCATTTTTTCTAAATATGCCATATTGTATGACGGTATTAGATTACTATCCTCAAAGGTTTCCCGACATCATTCCACCCCCCTGGATGGTGTCCACAGAATCACTTGTCTGTTTTTCTCAATGTCACATTGATTTAACAGTTAATGTTTGTTTTGTTCTATATATGTTGAATCTATTTTGCTCTAAAAAAAATTTCACCATTTATTGTGTTTATTCCAGTTCAAGATGCTCCAGTTATGCTGCTTCGTGCGGTGTCTCCTTGCCGGGAGTCTTTCAGAGTCTTCTTACCAGTTCACTCGCCTATTGTCTCCTCCTCTATACTGGGTTTCTGTGGGTTTCAGGTAACGACACACACCACACACTCCCTCACTCAATGCCCGTTTACCTACCAGACTTTCTCACACTCGGGTTTCCCAGACCTGCTATGCCCAGAACCCAATACCCACATCGCAAACATATACCACTACAGTTGGGTCTCTTACACATAACCCTAGTTTCTCTCCGTAATTATAACCATGGATAATAATCCTAAATCAATCCAAATTATTTCTCATAATGTCAAGGGGCTTAACATACCCCAAAAACGATCCAGGGCCATGAGGGACTTCCATAGACTTAAATACGACATCATTCTTTTTCAGGAGACCCACTTTAAAAAAGGGAGAGAACCCTTACAGTCCCTTAGGAAATATGGCCAGGTATTCCTATCTTCCCACACCACGAAACGCAACGGGGTGGGAATTCTAATCAGGAAACAGATTCCTTTCTCTCTAACTAGCATCCATAGGGATCGTGAGGGTAGACTGTTGGTTATCACTGGACGGCTATTCCATAAGATCGTCACCATTGCCAACCTCTATGCCCCTAACAATACCCCGACACAGTTTTTCCTACAGTCCTGCAAAACCATATCTGAACTCACTAAGGGAAGCCTATTAGTCGGGGGTGACTTCAATATAGCTTTTGACCCTAGTGTTGACTGTTCCTCTGGTACCTCTTCTACCCCCCCGAAAACGCTTAAATCTATCCAGACCTCGCTGTCAAAACTGAATATCCACGACACATGGAGAATCTATCACCCACAAGACAGAGATTATACATTTTACTCTTACCCCCATCAAAATTATTCACGTATTCACTATCTTATGATAGACGTCACTAGTTTAGCACTAGTCCAATCAGTCAACATTTCCCCTATAACTTGGTCTGACCATGCCATGATTACTTGCTCACTACAATGGCCCACATCTCAGAAACACGACCGCTCCTGGAAATTAGACGAATCTCTATTGACCGACCCCATGGCTACATTGCAAATACAAGACAAATTAGAGACATATTTTAGACTAAACACCACCCCTGAGATCTCCCCTCTCCATTTATGGGAGGCGCATAAGTGCGTCATTAGGGGCGACATCATAGCTCTTAAAGCAGCTAGGAATAGGCAGAACTCCCTTGTACTTAGTAACCTTCTGGAAGAATTAAGTAAACTTCAAGATTCTCATAAACGTTTCCCCAAAGACCATTCGCTCTTAGAACATATTCAACACAAACAAAAACAGCTTGACCTTCTCCTAGGCAGGGAGGCCAAACGTAGGGCCCTCTTTCTTAAAAGGAGATTCTACGAAGGGGGTAATAAGCAGGGCAGACTACTAGCAAGAATGCTACGTAATAGATCTTCTAAAAAATACATCATGTCAATAAGGGATGACGGGGGGAAGATATGGTCCTCATCTTCCGACATAGCCAATAGCTTTAGATCTTATTACGAGGGACTTTACAACTTACAACAGACTAAGGCCCCACCTGCCCCCTCAGCCATCGCGGATTATCTCTCCTCCCTAAAGTTACCTTCCTTGACTTCTGAACAGATGTCGGACTTGGAATCCCCCATTACATTAAAGGAGGTACAAGCGGCCATCCGCTCTTTCCCCTCCGGAAAGGCCCCAGGCCCAGATGGATTCGGACATGCATACTATTCTAAATTTTGTGACACCCTAGCCCCTCCTCTCCTTTCTCATTTCTCTGACATTGACAACAACACATCTTTCCCCCCCCAGTCACTCCAAGCACATATTTCGGTCATCCCGAAACCAAATAAATCCCCTGATCTCATTACTAATTATAGACCAATATCCCTATTAAACGCAGACATTAAAATCTTTGCCAAAATTCTGTCCATCAGATTAAACCGTTATCTCCCTTGTTTAATCCATTACGACCAGGTCGGCTTTGTCCCTTCTAGGGAAGCGAGGGATAACACAGTGCGCAACCTCCACCTCCTCTGGCACTCCAAGAAACAAGGCCTTCCCACCATATTTTTATCTACTGACGCGGAGAAGGCCTTTGACCGGGTTAGCTGGTCATATCTCAGGGCCACCCTCCAAACCCTAGGCATAGGTAACGTTATGCTCCATAGAATTTTTGCATTATATAACGATCCAAGCGCAAAAATTTCAGTGAACGGCATTCTCTCCTCCCCCTTTCCGATAACTAATGGCACTAGACAGGGGTGCCCCCTGTCCCCCCTGCTATTTGTCTGCCTCTTGGAGACTTTTGCCACCAGAGTCCGTCAGAATACAGAGATTCGGGGAATAGAGATTGGGGATGAAACTTACAAACTGTCCCTTTTCGCGGACGATGTCCTGTTTACACTCTCAGCCCCCGACACCTCCATTCCTCCTCTCTTGGAGGAACTAACCCTATTTAATAACCTATCCAATTTCCTCATTAACCACTCGAAATCTGAATATCTGAGTGTATCCTTACCACCCACTATAGCACAGCAAATCAAATCTTCTTGCCCTTTCCGCCAATGCAGGACCTCTCTTAAATATTTGGGTACCTACTTGACTGACGAACTAGACGAGATTTACACTTTAAACTTTGCCCCCTTCAAGTTGTCCCTGGAAAGGGAACTTTCCTCTTGGCACTCTAGACACCTCTCCTGGATCGGGAGGATCAATGCCATTAAGATGACAGCCTTCCCCAGACTCCTATACCTTTTGCTGGCCCTCCCTGTCCCCCTCCCCCCGAAGTTCCTCTCCCGCATTCAATCTTTATTCAACTCCTTTATTTGGGGAGGCAAACATTCAAGAATAAACATGAAAACTATGCTGCTCCCCCGCATCCATGGGGGCCTGGGAGTGCCAGATCTCCACCTCTACGAGTACGCAATCTACATTCAAAGAATTCTTGACTGGAGACTGCATAAATCCCAGAAAAGGTGGATTGCCTTGGAGGAACACCTCAACCCTAGTCTAAATTTACAAACGACCTGTTGGTCCCCGGGGGGACAGGAGCGGATTAGCGGTTTAGATAATCCAATCACCAAAGAGACCTTGACTCAGTGGGAAAAGATTAATAAAATAAATCCATACCTCTCCTCTAGACCCTCCCCCCTGACCTCCCTGATGCATAACCCCGAGTTCTCATTGACTGACCTCGGAATTCACTGGGACGACCCTAAGCCCCCCTTTGACATTGCACTTTATCACCTAACGAATAACGAACATTTACTCTCAATGACCCAACTAACAGATTTAGGTTTCACCTGGGCTAAAAATTGGTTCACCTATAGGAGAGTTTCTCATTACATATCCTCGCACAATCAACAACACAACCTCCTTAGATCTCGGACCAATATAGAAAAATTACTATCATCCTCCCAACCACATAGCCACACTCTTTCTAAAATATACTCCATTTTGACCCAACCCCCCCCTGGTAATCTACCCACCTCCATAGAATCCTGGGAGAGAGAGTTGGGAGTTATCATCCTTCCACAGATGGCTTCTTATATGTTTATTAATACTAAAACGTCATCCTCCTCCGCTAATCTCCTGGAATTGAATTATAAAATACTCCACCACTGGTACCTCACCCCAAGGCGCCTCCACACATTATTTCCCTCATCTAGTAACCGCTGCTGGCGCTGCGGCCATGTAGGCAGCGGTATGGGCCATATGTGGTGGTGGTGTAGCTGTATCAACTCTCTGTGGAGATCCATTCTCTCGGAAATTGAAAAAATATTCCAGATGACACTACCTCTAGATCCATTACTATTCCTATTAAATAAAAACATCAAACTCCCCTCCAAGGCTCACATTATCTTGTTCCGCATCTTTACAAATAGTGCCAAATCCCTCATTGCTAAAAATTGGAAATCCCCAGACCCCCCTAACCTACCTCAATGGAAGTCAAAAGTCTCAGACCTTCTAGAACTGGAGGAATATAGATCATTTAGGCTAGATACCAGGGACCACTTCATCATTGCACAAAATATGTGGGACCAATATCAGAAACTAGTTTAATAGCTTATAGGCCCTCATCGGCTCTATATTCATCTTATTTCTCTTGGCTACTGGCGTGGAGACATTGCGCTGCAGAGAAGCGTTTTTGGACTGGAGCAGTTTAATTTTAATGCAGTTATTTATTTTTCTTTTGTTTTTGTTTCCCTCCCCCCCTTATTTGTTTCTTAGTTTTACTCATTATCTCGTTTGATTGACAATTCCATTTTTGTCATCTAGGTGACTGTTTACGATTCCACTCAGTTTACCAGATATTGTCAAATAGTTGTGATTATTTTCTTTGTATTCTTATACGCTTGTGCGTACATGTACACATTCTAAACTTTCCTCTAATAAAAAGAATTTGGAATAAAAATATGAGTGTAATGACTAGTGGTTGTATAAAAAACTAATTCGTATTGCAACTGTGTGAATTAATAGATAAAATTAATGTGTGAAGCATGTGAAATTTTAAAAGTGTATAAATAATAATAAAAAAAATAAAAATAAAAAAATGACCCTATAAAGGTAAAATACCTAGATACTATCAAAAAACTTCACACTCTGTGACAGAATATTGTGGTGACTCCAAATATTGTGTCTATATAAACTAAAAAGTGATAGTAATGAGTATAAATGTCCAATATGTAAAAAATATATGATATACAAGACTAATAATGATGTGGTACAATGTGTAAGTATAAAATTCTCAATTAATAGAATATAATTAGAAACCTTGGCAGATAAACAATTGCTATATAAAAACAACAATGTTCAAAAGGTTATTAAAACTGATTTATTATTAAAACATATAACTGCATAAAACACATAGATCTAAAAACACTGGTGTTTAAAAATCCTATTATAAACCTAATCAATAAGCATAAACCTGGACTTAGCATGAAAAAGATCTCATAAATGAATAAATATATCAGTACAGGGTAATATACGTGAGAAAACTCTAGAAAAAAGTCCACAATAAGTTACAGATGGTTAATATATATGTGGGAATTTAGAATAACAAACTGGTCTCAAATATGAACGTGAGAAATAAATGTACTGTCCATTCATTGATATACTTTCTATAGAGCCTCAATATGCCTTTTTGACACGCAAATGCAATACTGATTTTTTATTGGGACTATATATGGATTATAATGATTGGAACAATTGCACTCTCCTAAGAGAAATGATTTAGAAACTAATTTTGGAATTACAACATGGATTACAAATACACAAAGATATACTCTCTAAAAATGTATGTTCACAATAAAGAGTTAATTGACGTAATTGCTGACGTCTAACAAAGTGGGGTTAAAAGGCAAAGTGGAAGAGCTGGCGGGCATCTTGAAAAAGGCTTTACGCCGATACGCGTGGATCCAACCCATACAGCTCTTACAAAGTGACTTGTCCACTACTGGCACCCAGGACCGCTGTGTGTGACCGCAAGGCTTGAATTAAGAAGCCGCGGTGTACATAAAACCAGTGATAGGAGCCACTTCGGGAAATAATATTAGTGCGTGCACTTATTCAAAACTAAAACCTATGCTATTGGCCCATGTTAATCACCTGACCTCACATCGATCTTTTCCTGTTACAGAGAAATTCGGACGGAGAGGAGACACATAAGAAAACTGTATTAAAGGTACCGGAAGTAACCCCTTCTACATGGAGTACTAAATCTGCAAAACAGTCCCAAAAGAGATTTTCAAGAATATCGTTTAACGCTTGTTTATTAAGATACAGTTATAATAATCATTGGAAAGATGAAACAAAGTGGTCATTAAATCTAGACCCAAGAAACATTTTCTGAATACAAATCTTTCTCTTTATCGTTGAGACATTGTTTCCCTGTTTTGTAACTCCAATGGAGAGTTTTTGAGGCTGCTATACGTTTATTATTGTGGACTTTTTTCTAGAGTTTTCTCACGTATATTACCCTGTATTGACATATTTATTCATTTATGAGATCTTTCTCTTGCTAAGTCCAGGTTTATGCTTATTGATTAGGTTTATAATAGGATTTTTAAAATTTCACACGCTTCACACATTAATTTTATCTATTCATTCACACAGTTGCAATACAAATTAGTTTTTTATACAACCACTAGTCATTACACTCATATTTTTACTTATTGTATCACATTTTTTACACCATTTTTTACACTTTATTCCACATTTTCCATATTGGGATTTTATTAATTAATTATTTATCCTTTTCCCCTGCGTCTTTTTATTGATTTATCACTTCCGTATTATCACGTGGGTTATACACATATACACTTAGTATACATAATTGATTTTAGTAAATATAATATCATCCTTTTTACTTCTGCTTTTTAATTTTCATATTTAAGGTTTTTTATATTGTGACTTATTTAGATTAGACTCTTCATTATTCTCTGATTTGTTCATTCCACTGTTTTTACTTTCTCTCCAGATTGCTATTTAGCGCCCCTTTCCCAATCCATTTTTTTCTTTTCTCTATTGATACAGAGGAAGCAGACTCACACCATGTGTAAAAAGGCCAGAAATTACCAGATCATATACAGAGATACAAAAGCCATGATTTGTGCAAAATGAAAAGGCCAGGCTTGACTTGCTCACATCATTGTCTTGATGCATACAATATGTAATCTGCAATTAAAAAAGTATGGAATTCTGAAAAACAGAGCTAAGTTGACAATGGGCAGTAAATTATAAGGCTGTAGAAATAGTGAACATTTTTTTATGATTTATTTATAAACACTGCTATATTTCATAGCACTAAGTATGCAAACAAAGCAAGGTACTTATTCATATTGACAAAATTAATTATTGGGTCAGATTACATGTGGCGTGCTAATGATAGCGACTTTGATTTTACAAGTCCATGGTAAAGCATGTTAACCAGAGAAGGGTTAGGCTCGAGCGCAGACAATACTTTGTATATCACAATTGGGCTAAATTGCGTTGGTATTACAAGTTGAAAATTATAGTTTGTGCTTGAGCGAAAAAAAAGTGCACAAAAAACATCTAAAACCCATTAAAAAATGTATTACACACATACAGTATATACAATTTTTTATAAAAACATATCATTATTATTAATACAAATGTTTTAAAAGGTATATGATATATGGCAGGGTGTTTGACTGGAAAGGGCTCCAATGTGTGTGTAAATATATATATATATATATATATATACACATACACACACACACACACAGTATGTGTGTGTTTATATGTGTATGTATGTATGTATGCGTGCACATACATATTTGCACATCTAAACACATAAATACACATGTATACACACCTATATATATATATATATATATATATATATATATATACACTGTATATAAATAGGTGTGTATACATGTGTATTTATGTGTTTAGATGTGTAACTATGTATGTGCACGCATATATACACATATAAACACGCACATACTGTGTGTATATATATATATATATATATATATATATATCTACGTTCAACCCCAAGGAAGAAAACAAACGCTTCACTCTCCGGTCTTTTTCATCAATGTTTATTGCTCACAAAAATTATATCACAGCATTCCCAAACGTTTCGACACCAATTGGTGTCTTTTTCAATGGGTATTTGCCAAAATTCTTTTGTCCCAAAAGGCTCCTAAAAACTATTTCCAACCGCTTACCTATAAATCCCCATATGTGCTGTCGTCACTTCCGGTGCCACGGAGGCCGCTCACGCTTGCGCTCGTCACCGCTCCTTCTCAGCCGCATGGCTAATTACCATAGCTCCACCTACGTGATGTCATATACACACGCAGTACACTTAGGCTGTGCGCATGTCGGGAGCTAGCAACTCCGATAGTACCGGACTGACTGTTGTAGACATGTGATCTAAAAACTCACTAACCTTTACTTTATTAATAAAAAGTGCTATAAAAGCACTATCTGAGACCCTTAATATTTCCTATTTACACAGTAGACCTAATACCACATCTATTATATCTATTATATCTCAGTTATGTTCATCTAGGGGGTTCTATATTTACACAACGTATATTTATTCATCATTCCCCCAATTTTTTGTATTGACATAACAACTATTCTATAGGTAATAATATAAAGATGGTATAGAAGTGGGGTTATTATTTAGTGAGGGAACTTATCATAATAACATTCATCCCTAATGAAGTAAAGTAGAAAACTTTTTTAGGGCCGCAACAGTACACTGCATCTTGGAGTTTCTTCAATTTGTAGTATCCATATCCCATCCACTATATACAAATGGATAATCCAGTCCCCTGTAACAGAAATGACCTAGATCAAACAATCCTAGACATCCCTTCAAAGGAAAACATTAAAATCCAGTTGTATATTCAGTCCTTTCGGGGCTACTGTATCCAATCGGTAGATCCAGGAGGTTTCCACCTGGAGGAGTTTGGTATTCCTGTCTCCCCCTCTCCGTAGGGGCGGTACATGATCTATGAGTATGGTCCTTAGACTTGCAGCTGTGTGTCCTGCCTGGAGAAAATGTCGAGCCACTGGTTGATCCAACTCTCGTTTCTCAATCGCTAGCCTAATCGCATGGCGATGATTGGCCATCCTCTCATGAAAGGTGGTAGATGTTTTCCCCACATACATCAGGGAACACGGACACATCAATACATAGATCACGTAAGTACTAAGGCATGACAGCCTATGTAGAATCTTATACTTCCTCCCAGTGTGTGGGTGATGGAAGTACGTCCCAGTCAACATACTATTACACGTAGTGCAGTCCCCACACCTGTAGCATCCCAGTTTCCTTTTTGCATCCAACCATGTCCCCTTCTCGTAACACTTTGTTGGGTCATTGTGGACCAAAATATCCTTTAGATTGGGTGCTCTTTTGTATACCATCCGTGGTGCTTTCATACGTGTAAAGGGTAAAGTCTTGTATGAGCTCACAATTTCCCAGTTCTTTTTTACCGACTCTGCCAGAATCTTAGATATGGGGTTGAACGTAGTTACAAAGTTGATGTTATCACTTACATCCTCCACATTTTTCTTCACACCCTGAGGCAGGAGCAGTGATTTTTTTATCTTGTTGCGCCAGTTCGGTATGTACCTTTTTAATCAATTTTCGTCCATAGCCTCGCTGTTCCAGTTTATTGACCATTTCTTCCTCTTGAATCCTTCTTGTCTCCGGCAGTGTATTATTGCTAACCACTCGCGTGAGCTGAGAGGAGAGAACGTGTGAGCAAGCCAAAGTGGAAAGAATATTTCCTAATCTCACAAAGGGTGAAAGAATGGCTCTTAAAAATCTAAAGGATGATCATACAATCATCATAAATGCAGCGGACAAAGGGCGATCAATTGTTGTACAAAACTACTCTGATTACAGAGAGGAGGCGTATAGACAATTGACTGACAGTAGGGTATATTGTAAACTAAGGGGAAATCCGATAAATGGTTTTAAGAAGGAATTGGATCATATACTGAAATGTGGGTTTGAGTCAGGCATGATCAATGAGAATGAGCTTGAGTTTATGACTACACCATTTCCAGTAACTCCGGTGTTATACTTGTTGCCTAAAGTGCACAAGGCACTGACAAAGCCCCCTGGCAGACCAATTGTGTCTGCCCGGGATTCTTTGTGCTCTAATGTGGCTATCTTCATAGACCATCACCTGCAACCAGTTGTTAAGGAATCATACTCCTTCATATTAGACTCTCCATCTCTTATCAGGAAGTTACTTAGTTGGGAAACCTTAAATCCAGGTGACCTACTAGTTACTATGGATGTTGACAGCCTGTACACCGCCATCCCACATGGTGGGGGGATACAGGCTGTTAGATCAATATTGAGCAGTTCATTGGCATATGCGGGACCACCCATTGAGTTCCTATTAGAACTTCTTACTTTTTGTTTAGAAAAGATTTTTTTTAAATTTGAGAAGGATTATTTTTTACAAGTATCAGGAACTGCAATGGGTTCAAATATGGCTCCCGCATATGCCAATTTATATATGGCTTGGTATGAGATCACGATCATGCAAATTCTTACGATAGACTGTATCAAGCTATACGTAAGATATATTGATGATGTGTTTCTAGTGTGGTGAGGGTCAGAGGAATCCTTGAAGAAATGGGTTGACACTCTTAACAATATTGACTCTACTATTCGTTTCAAGTACTCCTGTGATAGTAGAAGTATACCGTTTTTGGACTTAAATATCACAATTTACACTGATGATGAGGGTTGTAAATTTTCCACCTCATTATACTCAAAGCCTACTGATAAAAATTCCTTACTGCTGTCCACAAGCTACCATCCGGGACATCAAAAAAGAGGGGTTGTCTCCTCTCAGCTCACGCGAGTGGTTCGCAATAATACACTGCCGGAGACAAGAAGGATTCAAGAGGAAGAAATGGTCAATAAACTGGAACAGCGAGGTTATGGACGAAAATTGATTAAAAAGGTACATACCGAACTGGCGCAACAAGATCAAAAATCACTGCTCCTGCCTCAGGGTGTGAAGAAAAATGTGGAGGATGTAAGTGATAACATCAACTTTGTAAGTACGTTCAACCCCATATCTAAGATTCTGGCAGAGTTGGTAAAAAAGAACTGGGAAATTGTGAGCTCAGACAAGACTTTACCCTTTACACGTATGAAACCACGTATGGTATACAAAAGAGCACCCAATCTAAAGGATATTTTGGTCCACAATGACCCAACAAAGTGTTACGAGAAGGGGACATGGTTGGATGCAAAAAGGAAACTGGGATGCTACAGGTGTGGGGACGGCGCTACGTGTAATAGTATGTTGACTGGGATGTACTTCCATCACCCACACACTGGGAGGAAGTATAAGATTCTACATAGGCTGTCATGCCTTAGTACTTACGTGATCTATGTATTGATGGGTCCGTGTTCCCTGATGTATGTGGGGAAAACATCTACCACCTGTCGTGAGAGGAGGGCCAATCATCGCCATGCGATTAGGCTAGCGATTGAGAAACAAGAGTCGGATCAACCAGTGGCTCGACATTTTCTCCAGGCAGGACACACAGCTGCAAGTCTAAGGACAATACTCATAGATCATGTACCGCCCCTACGGAGAGGGGGAGACAGGAATACCAAACTCCTCCAGGTGGAAACCTCCTGGATCTACCGATTGGATACAGTAGCCCCGAAAGGACTGAATATACAACTGGATTTTAATGTTTTCCTTTGAAGGGATGTCTAGGATTGTTTGATCTAGGTCATTTCTGTTACAGGGGACTGGATTATCCATTTGTATATAGTGGATGGGATAAGGATACTACAAATTGAAGAAACTCCAAGATGCAGTGTACTGTTGCGGCCCTAAAAAAGTTTTCTACTTTACTTCATTAGGGATGAATGTTATTATGATAAGTTCCCTCACTAAATAATAACCCCACTTCTATACCATCTTTATATTATTACCTATAGAATAGTTGTTATGTCAATACAAAAAATTGGGGGAATGATGAATAAATATACGTTGTGTAAATATAGAACCCCCTAGATGAACATAACTGAGATATAATAGATATAATAGATGTGGTATTAGGTCTACTGTGTAAATAGGAAATATTAAGGGTCTCAGATAGTGCTTTTATAGCACTTTTTATTAATAAAGTAAAGGTTAGTGAGTTTTTAGATCACATGTCTACAACAGTCAGTCCGGTACTATCGGAGTTGCTAGCTCCCGACATGCGCACAGCCTTAGTGTACTGCGTGTGTATATGACATCACGCAGGTGGAGCTATGGTAATTAGCCATGCGGCTGAGAAGGAGCGGTGACGAGTGCAAGCGTGAGCGGCCTCCGTGGCACCGGAAGTGACGACAGCACATATGGGGATTTATAGGTAAGCGGTTGGGAATAGTTTTTAGGAGCCTTTTGGGACAAAAGAATTTTGGCAAATATCCATTGAAAAAGACACCAATTGGTGTTGAAACGTTTGGGAATGCTGTGATATAATTTTTGTGAGCAATAAACATCGATGAAAAAGACCGGAGAGTGAAGCATTTGTTTTCTTCCTTGGGGTTGAACGTAGATCTACATATCTTCCACGCAGCACCCCGGCAGATGATCTCAGGAACAGTGAGTGCACTATAACTGATATTGCTTTTCTATATATATATATATATATATATATATATATATATATATATATATATATATATATATATATATATATATATATATATATATAAAACACATAGACCTAGATTTGGAGTTTGGCGGTAGCCGTGAAAACCAGCGTTAGAGGCTCCTAACGCTGGTTTTAGGCTACCGCCGGTATTTGGAGTCACTCAAAATAGGGTCTAACGCTCACTTTTCAGCCGCGACTTTTCCATACCGCAGATCCCCTTACGTAAATTGCGTATCCTATCTTTTCAATGGGATCTTTCTAACTCCGGTATTTAGAGTCGTGTCTGAAGTTAGCGTTAGACATCTAACGACAAAACTCCAGCCGCAGGAAAAAAGTCAGTAGTTAAGAGCTTTCTGGGCTAACGCCGGTTTATAAAGCTCTTAACTACTGTACTCTAAAGTACACTAACACCCATAAACTACCTATGTACCCCTAAACCGAGGTCCCCCCACATCGCCGCAACTTGATTAAATTTTTTTAACCCCTAATCTGCCGACCGCCACCTACGTTATACTTATGTACCCCTAATCTGCTGCCCCTAACACCGCCGACCCCTATATTATATTTATTAACCCCTAACCTGCCCTCCACAACGTCGCCTCCACCTACCTACACTTATTAACCCCTAATCTGCCGACCGCAAAGCGCCGCCACCTACGTTATCCTTATGTACCCCTAATCTGCTGCCCCTAACACTGCCGACCCCTGTATTATATTTATTAACCCCTAACCTGCCCCCCACAACGTCGCCTCCACCTGCCTACACTTATTAACCCCTAATCTGCCGAGCGGACCTGAGCGCTACTATAATAAAGTTATTAACCCCTAATCCGCCTCACTAACCCTATCATAAATAGTATTAACCCCTAATCTGCCCTCCCTAACATCGCCGACACCTAACTTCAATTATTAACCCCTAATCTGCTGACCGGAGCTCACCGCTATTCTAATAAATGTATTAACCCCTAAAGCTAAGTCTAACCCTAACACTAACACCCCCCTAAATTAAATATAATTAACATCTAACGAAATAAATTAACTCTTATTAAATAAATTATTCCTATTTAAAGCTAAATACTTACCTGTAAAATAAATCCTAATATAGCTACAATATAAATTATATTTATATTATAGCTATTTTAGGATTTATATTTATTTTACAGGTAACTTTGTATTTATTTTAACCAGGTACAATAGCTATTAAATAGTTAAGAACTATTTAATAGCTAAAATAGTTAAAATAATTACAAATTTACCTGTAAAATAAATCCTAACCTAAGTTACAATTAAAACTAACACTATACTATCAATAAATTAATTAAATAAACTACCTACAATTACCTACAATTAACCTAACACTACACTATCAATAAATTAATTAAATAAACTACCTACAATTAACCTAACACTACACTATCAATAAATTAATTAAATACAATTCCTACAAATAAATACAATTAAATAAACTTGCTAAAGTACAAAAAATAAAAAAGAACTAAGTTACAAAAAATAAAAAAATATCTACAAACATAAGAAAAAAATTACAACAATTTTAAACTAATTACACTTACTCTAAGCCCCCTAATAAAACAACAAAGCCCCCCAAAATAAAAAATGCCCTACCCTATTCTAAATTACTAAAGTTAAAAGCTCTTTTACCTTACCAGCCCTGAACAGGGCCCTTTGCGGGGCATGCCCCAAGAAGTTCAGCTCTTTTGCCTGTAAAAAAAAAACATACAATACCCCCCTCCAACATTACAACCCACCACCCACATACCCCTAATCTTACCCAAACCCCCCTTAAATAAACCTAACACTAAGCCCCTGAAGATCTTCCTACCTTGTCTTCACCCTACCAGGTTCACTGATCCGTCCTGGCTCCAAAATCTTCATCCAACCCAAGCGGGGGTTGGCGATCCATCATCCGGTGCCTGAAGAGGTCCAGAAGAGGCTCCAAAGTCTTCATCCTATCCGGGAAGAAGAGGCGATCCGGACCGGCAACCATCTTGATCCAAGCGGCATCTTCTATCTTCATCCGATGACGACCGGCTCCATCCTGAAGACCTCCGATCAGCCAATAGAATGCGAGCTCAATCTGATTGGCTGATTGGATCAGCCAATCGGATTGAACTTGATTCTGATTGGCTGATTCCATCAGCCAATCAGAATATTCCTACCTTAATTCCGATTGGCTGATAGAATCCTATCAGCCAATCGGAATTCGAGGGACGCCATCTTGGATGACGTCCCTTAAAGGAACCGTCATTCTGCAATTGGACGTCGCCGGAAGAAGATGGGTCCGCGGTGGAGGTCTTCAGGATGGAGCCGGTCGTCATCGGATGAAGATAGAAGATGCCGCTTGGATCAAGATGGTTGCCGGTCCGGATCGCCTCTTCTTCCCGGATAGGATGAAGACTTTGGAGCCTCTTCTGGACCTCTTCAGGCACCGGATGATGGATCGCCATTCGCCAACCCCCGCTTGGGTTGGATGAAGATTTTGGAGCCAGGACGGATCGGTGATACCTGGTGAGGTGAAGACAAGGTAGGATGATCTTCAGGGGCTTAGTGTTAGGTTTATTTAAGGGGGGTTTGGGTTAGATTAGGGGTATGTGGGTGGTGGGTTGTAATGTTGGAGGGGGTATTGTATGTTTTTTTTTTACAGGCAAAAGAGCTGAACTTCTTGGGGCATGCCCGGCAAAGGGCCCTGTTCAGGGCTGGTAAGGTAAAAGAGCTTTTAACTTTAGTAATTTAGAATAGGGTAGGGCATTTTTTATTTTGGGGGGCTTTGTTGTTTTATTAGGGGGCTTAGAATAGGTGTAATTAGTTTAAAATTGTTGTAATTTTTTTCTTATGTTTGTAGATATTTTTTTATTTTTTGTAACTTAGTTCTTTTTTATTTTTTGTACTTTAGCAAGTTTATTTAATTGTATTTATATGTAGGAATTGTATTTAATTAATTTATTGATAGTGTAGTGTTACGTTAATTGTAGGTAGTTTATTTAATTAATTTATTGATAGTGTAGTGTTAGGTTAATTGTAGGTAATTGTAGGTAGTTTATTTAATTAATTTATTGATAGTATAGTGTTAGTTTTAATTGTAACTTAGGTTAGGATTTATTTTACAGGTAAATTTGTAATTATTTTAACTATTTTAGCTATTAAATAGTTCTTAACTATTTAATAGCTATTGTACCTGGTTAAAATAAATACAAAGTTACCTGTAAAATAAATATAAATCCTAAAATAGCTATAATATAAATATAATTTATATTGTAGCTATATTAGGATTTATTTTACAGGTAAGTATTTAGCTTTAAATAGGAATAATTTATTTAATAAGAGTTAATTTATTTTGTTAGATGTAAATTATATTTAACTTAGGGGGGTGTTAGTGTTAGGGTTAGACTTAGCTTTAGGGGTTAATACATTTATTAGAATAGCGGTGAGCTCCGGTCGGCAGATTAGGGGTTAATAATTGAAGTTAGGTGTCGGCGATGTTAGGGAGGGCAGATTAGGGGTTAATACTATTTATGATAGGGTTAGTGAGGCGGATTAGGGGTTAATAACTTTATTATAGTAGCGCTCAGGTCCGCTCGGCAGATTAGGGGTTAATAAGTGTAGGCAGGTGGAGGCGACGTTGAGGGGGGCAGATTAGGGGTTAATAAATATAATACAGGGGTCGGCGGTGTTAGGGCCAGCAGATTAGGGGTACATAAGGATAACGTAGGTGGCGGCGCTTTGCGGTCGGCAGATTAGGGGTTAATTATTGTAGGTAGGTGGAGGCGACGTTGTGGGGGGCAGATTAGGGGTTAATAAATATAATATAGGGGTCGGCGATGTTAGGGAACCAGATTAGGGGTACATAGGGATAATGTAAGTAGCGGCGGTTTACGGAGCGGAAGATTAGGGGTTAATAATAATATGCAGGGGTCAGCGATAGCGGGGGCGGCAGATTAGGGGTTAATAAGTGTAAGGTTAGGGGTGTTTAGACTCGGGGTACATGTTAGAGTGTTAAGTGCAGACGTAGGAAGGGTTACCTCATAGCAAACAATGGGGCTGCGTTAGGAGCTGAACGCGGCTTTTTTGCAGGTGTTAGGTTTTTTTTCAGCTCAAACAGCCCCATTGTTTCCTATGGGGGAATCGTGCACGAGCACGTTTTTGAGGCTGGCCGCGTCCGTAAGCAACTCTGGTATCGAGAGTTGAAGCTGCGTTAAAAATGCTCTACGCTCCTTTTTTGGAGCCTAACGCAGCCTTTATGTGGACTCTCAATACCAGAGTTATTTTTATGGTGCGGCCAGAAAAAAGCCGGCGTTAGTTTTTCGGGTCGTTACCGACAAAACTCCAAATCTAGCCGATACACTTTTGAGCTCTTCCCAGTAAAATAAATTAAAACATGCAATATAATGTTTAATTATTTTTAATGTGTTTTTTAATTCTTCACATAGAAAAAAAGATATTTCTATATACTGTATATCATGTATATACAATATCTATCTCGGTATATATATATATATATATATACAGGGAGTGCAGAATTATTAGGCAAGTTGTATTTTTGAGGATTAATTTTATTATTGAACAACAACCATGTTCTCCATGAACACAAAATACTCATTAATATCAAAGCTGAATAGTTTTGGAAGTAGTTTTTAGTTTGTTTTTAGTTATAGCTATTTTAGGGGGATATCTGTGTGTGCAGGTGACTATTACTGTGCATAATTATTAGGCAACTTAACAAAAAACAAATATATACCCATTCCAATTATTTATTTTTACCAGTGAAACCAATATAACATCTCAACATTCACAAATATACATTTCTGACATTCAAAAACAAAACAAAAACAAATCAGTGACCAATATAGCCACCTTTCTTTGTAAGGACACTCAAAAGCCTGCCATCCATGGATTCTGTCAGTGTTTTGATCTGTTCACCATCAACATTGCGTGCAGCAGCAACCACAGCCTCCCAGACACTGTTCAGAGAGGTGTACTGTTTTCCCTCCTTGTAAATCTCACATTTGATGATGGACCCCAGGTTCTCAATGGGGTTCAGATCAGGTGAACAAGGAGGCCATGTCATTAGATTTTCTTCTTTTATACCCTTTCTTGCCAGCCACACTGTGGAGTACTTGGACGCGTGTGATGGAGCATTGTCCTGCATGAAAATCATGTTTTTCTTGAAGGATGCAGACTTCTTCCTGTACCACTGCTTGAAGAAGGTGTCTTCCAGAAACTGGCAGTAGGACTGGCAGTTGAGCTTGACTCCATCCTCAACCCGAAAAGGCCCCACAAGCTCATCTTTGATGATACCAGCCCAAACCAGTACTCCACCTCCACCTTGCTGGCGTCTGAGTTGGACTGGAGCACTCTGCCCTTTACCAATCCAGCCACGGGCCCATCCATCTGGCCCATCAAGACTCACTCTCATTTCCATAAAACCTTAGAAAAATCAGTCTTGAGATATTTCTTGGCCCAGTCTTGACGTTTCAGCTTGTGTGTCTTGTTCAGTGGTGGTCGTCTTTCAGCCTTTCTTACCTTGGCCATGTCTCTGAGTATTGCACACCTTGTGCTTTTGGGCACTCCAGTGATGTTGCAGCTCTGAAATATGGCCAAACTGGTGGCAAGTGGCATCTTGGCAGCTGCACGCTTGACTTTTCTCAGTTCATGGGCAGTTATTTTGCGCCTTGGTTTTTCCACACGCTTCTTGCGACCCTGTTGACTATTTTGAATGAAACGCTTGATTGTTCGATGATCACGCTTCAGAAGCTTTGCAATTTTAAGAGTGCTGCATCCCTCTGCAAGATATCTCACTATTTTTGACTTTTCTGAGCCTGTCAAGTCCTTCTTTTGACCCATTTTGCCAAAGGAAAGGAAGTTGCCTAATAATTATGCACACCTGATATAGGGTGTTGATGTCATTAGACCACACCCCTTCTCATTACAGAGATGCACATCACCTAATATGCTTAATTGGTAGTAGGCTTTCGAGCCTATACAGCTTGGAGTAAGACAACATGCATAAAGAGGATGATGTGGTCAAAATACTCATTTGCCTAATAATTCTGCACTCCCTGTATATATATATATATATATATATATATATATATATAGGTATATATATATTTTAAAAACATAATCTTATACATATATAGAAATATACAGTATATTTAAAAATAAAAAGAACATGTTCTTCTATGTAAAGAACATAAGAATTTAAAGTATTCCTAACTCACTTCAGGTTTAGCACATTCGGTCTAACTTTAGAAGTCTATGGGGAAAAGAAGTTATCGTAGTCGCCGTATTCAAAGTCCTTTTTACTTTCAACTTTTAATACACAACCTAACCCAGCTGCAATAATTTTTTATTTTGAGCGCAGTTAGCACGCAATAAAAAAAGTAATATAGCACGCCACTTGTAATCTGGCCCATTATCAGATACTTAGCAATACAAATTGATAAAAGAGGAGAGCCCTGTTCGAAAAATGGTGGTGAGGAACTTTTAAAAGTAGATTGTAAGCTTCTCCAGACTAGTGTGGTTGCAACGAATACTTGAAGCTTTAAAGAGACAGAGCAAATTAGAGAATTCCACAAAGCAGGTGCAGTATGAGAGATGGGTTTGGGGTGGGAGAGGTAGGAGTTAATTCAATGGGGCAGTTTAGTGAATAATTTCAATAAAATCTGAAATCTTCTTGGAAAGTCTAAAAAAAATGCAGCTTATAGACTAGGTAAATACTATTACATAAAAATATGCTGAATTTCTGTATTTGGTTGGTACAGAACTATAGAACAAAAGTAAAACAACAATAAAAAAATGGCGATAAATATTGCCATATAAAATTGCTTTTAATTTTTAAATGTTATGCTCAATTAGTAAAAGTCTAATTTGAAAAAGAGGGAAAATATGTTTTTTTTTTAATTGATACCAATTACAAATGATCATGTACATAAAATACATCAACAACGTCTAAACTTACAATGGCAAAAGGATACAAATAATGACATTATCTACAATACCTTTATGATTGATAAATGCACAGCAGGCCTCTCCAGCAAACAGGGGGATTGATAGCAACAAACAGATTTATTCCATTTTAAAGGAATAGTTTAGTCAAAATTAAACTATAGTGATTCAGATAGAGCAGACAATTTTAAACAACTTTCAATTTTTTTCCCATTATCATTTTTTCTTTGTTCTCTTGTTATTTCTGTCTCTTTGGCAAAGCAAAAACAATTACAATGCATTCCATAAGATTTTGTAACAAAAATAGCCAAGACAATATAAACCGTTATGGGCAAGATGTGGTGTGCAAATTAACGACTCCGCTTGCTGTTGTCGTGTTGCGTTCGTATTACGTGTTGAAAGTAAACAGATTCTGCTCTCGCTCTAACCGGGCTAGCGCAAAAAGACACTGATAGAATATTGCATGTACGTTCATGTATTCCCCCATAGAAGTCAATGGAGAAAAAAAGTGGAAAAAACACCCCATTCTTGCGCAAACTGATCACATATTCTCATAAGTGCTAACCAGACATGAAAATATGAATATTTCACATTCCAATGTTCTGCACATAGCAAAATATGTTCTATTTATTCTTAAATACATATTTTACATAGATCTGTTGGTATTTTGGAACTATATATATATCTATACTATACAGGCATACCTCATTTTATTGCGCTTCACAGATATTGCTCTTTTTAAAAATTGAAGGTTTGTGGCAACCCTGTGTTCAGCAAGTATATCGGCAACATATATACACATATAAACACATAAATACACATGAATAACACACATATATACACATATAAACACACAAATACACATGGATAATACACAATATACACATATAAACACATAAATACACATGAATAATACACACATATACACATATAAACACATAAATACACATGAATAATACACATATATACACATATAAACACATAAATACACATGAATAACACACATATATACACATATAAACACATAAATACACATGAATAATACACATATATACACATATAAACACATAAATACACATGAATAATACACATATATACACATATAAACACATAAATACACATGAATAATACACATATATACACACCACCAGCAAAAAGATTATGACTAACTGAAGGCTCAGATGATGCTTAGCATTTTTTTAGCAATAAAGTATTTTTTTAATGTAAGTATATATATATATATATATATTGTTTTTTGAGATAATGCTAATGTACAATTAATAGACTAGAGTATAGTGTAAATATAACTGTTATATGCAATGGGAAACAAAAAAGTGTGACTCACTTTATTGCTATATTTGCTTTATTGAGGTGGTCTGGAGACTGGAACCAAATCCGCAATGTCTTCAAGTTATGCCTGTACATATTCATGATTATATATAGGTATAGATATATACAGATATATAGAATATATATTTAGAAATACATAGAACATATTCTGCTATGTGCAGAACGTAGGAATGTGAAATATGTATAGTAAATATATAGTTAAAACCTTCATTAAAAATGAATATTGCATAGATGGGTTTTTTTTCATGTTTTCATCTACTTTAAGGGACAGTAAAGTCATAATTAGACATTCATGATTTAGACAGACCACACCATTTTAAACAACTTTTCAAGTTACTTCTATTATTTGATTTGCTTACTTCTCTTGTTATCTGTTGCTGAAAGGTTTATATAGGAAAGCTCAGAGCAGCAAACAACCTAGGTTCTAAGCTGCTGATTGGTGGCATACATATATTGATTGTCATTGGCTCACCCATGTGTTCAGCTAGAAACCAGTAGTGCATTACTGCTCCTTCAAAAAAAATTATAACAAAAGAACTAAGCCAATTTGAAAATAGAAGTAAACTGTAAAGTTGTTTAAAATGGTATGTTCTACCTAATTCATGAAAGTAAGATGTGGAGTTTCATGTCCCTCCAATGCACTTATTTATGTGAACATATGTATTTGTGTGTTTATATGTGTATATATGTCTGTAAATACATATATACACATATAAATACATAAATACATATAAATAATAAATAATCCCAGCCAATGAGATTTCGAAAAACAAAATTATTTTATTTTGTTATAACTATAATATTTAGAGGCAATGTGTAACATAACACTCTTAAGAGAGATAAGAGACCCGCTTGCTCATATCCACACAAACCCCATGTTATGTGTTATGTTACACATTGCCTCTAAATATTATAGTTATAACAAAATAAAATAATTTGTTTTCGAAGTCTCATTTGCTGGGATTATTTATTATTATTGAGTTGAGGACCGACTCTATCCCGTGCCTGAGCACTTTACACTTGGTTGGTGCGGTCACTTTACATTTAATCTACATAAATACATATGTATACACATCCTATATAATAAAAGGCAAAGTGTGTTTGTCCAAAGCTGTCATGCGCAGTAGAGACTGCGCGCGAGGACAAACACACCTGGCCTTCCAACTGACCTCCCTGGCGTCGTGTGGTGGAGTGGGCTTGACCGTGCGGGTGTGGAGTGGGCATGGCCGGGCAGGTGTGCAGTGGGCATGGCCAGGCGTGACGTGGGCGGGCCAGGCGTGACGCAGGCGGGCCAGATGCCGGGGCCGAGACAAAGAGCTCTAAAGAGGGGGATAGAGAGAGCAGAAGAGGGGGGATAGAGAGAGGGAGAGAGACAGCAAAAGAAAGAGGAAGAGAGAGACAGCAAAAGAGAGAGGGGGAGAGAGACAGAAAAAGAGAGAGGGGGAGAGAGACAGCAAAAGAAAGGGGGGGGGAGAGACAGCAAAAGAGATGGGGAAGAGAGCGCAAAAGAGAGGGGGAGAGAGCACAAAAGAGAGGGGGGAGAGCACAAAAGAGAGGGGGAGAGAGTGCAAAAGAAAGGGGGAGAGTGAGCAAAAGAGAGGGAGAGACAGCAAAAGAGAGGAGAGAGAGACACCAAACGAGAGGAGAGAGAGAGAGCAAACGAGAGGGGGGGAAGAGAGAGAGCAAAAGAGAGGGAGAGAGAGAGCAAAAGAGGGGGAGAGAGAGCGCAAAAGAGAGGGAGAGAGAAAGCAAAAGACGGGGAGAGAGAGCAAAAGAGATGGGGGAGAGAGAGCAAAAGAGATGGGGGGGAGAGAGAGCAAAAGAGAGAGGGAGAGAGAGAGCAAAAGAAAAGAGGGAGAGAGCGAGCGAGCAAAAGAGAGGGGGGAGAGAGCGAGCAAAAGAGAGGGGGAGAGAGCGAGTAAAAGAGAGGGGGGAGAAATTGAGCAAATGAGAGGGGGAGAGAGAGAGCAAAAAAAAGGGGGGGGAGAGTGCACAAAAGAGAGGGGGGAGAGTGCGCAAAAGAGAGGGGGAGAGAGCGCAAAAGAGAGCGGGAGAGAGCGCAAAAGAGAGGGGGGAGAGATCGCAAAAGAGGTGGTAGAGAGCGCAAAAGAGAGGGGGGATAGCACAAAAGAGAGGGGGAAGAGAGCACAAAAGAGAGGGGGGAGAGAGCGCAAAAGAGAGGGGGGAGAGAGCGCAAAAGAGAGGGGGAGAGAGCACAAACGAGAGGGGGAGAGAGCACAAACGAGAGGGGGAGAGTGAGCAAAAGAGAGGGAGAGAGACAGCAAAAGAGAGGAGAGAGAGAGCCACCAAACAAGAGGAGAGAGAGAGCAAATGAGAGGAGAGAGAGCAAACGAGAGGGGGAAGAGAGAGAGCAAAAGAGAGGTGGGAGAGCGAGAGCAAAAGAGAGGGGAGAGAGAGAGCAAAAGTGAGGGGGGGAGAGAGAGAGCAAAAGTGAGGGGGGAGAGAGAGAGCAAAAGAGAGGGGGAGAGAGAGAGCAAAAGAGAGGGGGAGAGAGAGAGAGCAAAAGAGAGGGGAGAGAGAGAGAGCAAAAGAGAGGGGGAAAGAGAGCAAAAGAGAGGGGGGATAGAGAGAGAGCAAGGGGTGGGACCACTGTATTGCAAAAAATGGCCCATGTACACGGGCTTTAGGACTAGTATAAACATATTTAAATACGTACATATACATCTTTAGACATGTATTTGTATGTATCTCTTTCTTGAAGCCCTTTGCTTGCCTTTTTTTTCCCACACCTGAGATCTCATATCTTTGAGCAATTGTAACTTTTGTGTGCAATATTTTTTTAATAATTTTTATTAGATGGTGTTATTATGAGTGTAAGTGTACTTTGTAATGTATTTTGTATGTGTTTTGTGAGACTTTTATGTTTGGCGAAACAGTTAACCAGAGCTCTGAAGTTGCAGTAAACATTCTAGTGCAGTCGCATTTACTTTCAACTCATAATACCAGTGGTTAGCCCAACGAGCGCAAACCCCGGAATAAACCTCTTAAAGCTTGGGTGGAAACATTTGCTCTCTACTCGTAATCTAGCATAAATAATATGTATTTTTGTTTAGAACCAAACGGCTAGATTTAGAGTTCTGCGCTAGGGTTAAAAAGCAGCGTTAAGGGGTCCTATCGCTGCTTTTTAACGCCCGCTAGTATTTAGAGTCAGGCAGGAAAGGGTCTACCGCTCACTTTCTTTCCGCGACTCGAGGCTACCGCAAATCCCCAATTGCGTATCCTATCTTTTCTGGATTTGCCTAACGCTGGTATTACGAGTCTTGGAAGAAGTGAGCGGTAGAGCCTCTACCGACAAGACTCGAATCGCAAAAAAAAGTCAGTAGTTAAGAGTTTTATGGGCTAACGCCTGAACATAAAGCTCTTAACTACAGTGCAATAAAGTACACTAACACCCATAAACTACCTATGAACCCCTAAACCGAGGCTCCCGCAAACCCTATAATAAAAAATTGTTTTTTTTGTATTATAGTTTAGTTTACTTAATTGTATTTTAGTTTAGCTAATTGTAGGTAATTTATTTAATTAATTAACTATCAATTAATTTATTGATAGTGTAGTGTTAGGTGTGTTTGTAACTTAGGTTAGGATTTATTTTACAGGTAATTTTGTAATTATTTTAACTAGGTAGCTATTAAATAGTTAATAACTATTTAATAGCTATTGTACCTAGTTAAAATAAATACAAAGTTGCCTGTAAAATAAATATAAATCCTAAAATAGCTACAATGTAACTATTAGTTATATTGTAGCTATATTAGGGTTTATTTTATAGGTAAGTATTTAGTTTTAAATAGGAATAATTTATTTAATGATAGTAAATTTATTTAATTGTATTTAAATTATATTTAACTTAGGGGGGTGTTAGGGTTATGGTTAGACTTAGGTTTAGGGGTTAATAACTTTATTATAGTAGTGGCGACGTTGGGGCAGGAGATTAGGGGTTAATAATTGTAGGTAGGTGGCGGCGATGTTAGGGAGGGCAGATTAGGGGTTAATACAATTTATTATAGTGTTTGCGAGGCGGTAGTGCGGTGGTTTAGGGGTTAATACATTTATTATAGTGGCAACGATGTCCGGTCGGCAGATTAGGGGTTAATAAGTGTAGGTAGGTGGCGGCGATGTTGGGGGGGGGGGCAGATTAGGGGGTAATAAATATAATATAGGTGTCGGCGATGTTAGGGACAGCAGATTAGGGGTTAATAGGGATGATGTAGGTTGCGGCGGTGTCCCGATCGGCAGATTAGAGGTTAATAGTGTAATGTAGGTGTCAGTGATAGCGGGGGCGGCAGATTAGGGGTTAATAGGTGTAAAGTTAGGGGTGTTTAGACTCTGGGTTCATGTTAGGGTGTTAGGTGTAGACTTAGAAAGTGTTTCCCCATAGGAAACAATGGGGCTGCGTTAGGAGCTGAACGCTGCTTTTTTGCAGGTGTTAGGTTTTTTTTTTTCCAGCCATCTCAGCCCCATTGTTTCCTATGGGGATATTGTGCACGAGCACGTTTTTCCAGCTTACCGCTACAGTACGCAACGCTGGTATTGAGGGTTGAAGTGGAGCTAAATTATGCTCAACGCTAACTTTTCTGAGGCTAACGCAGCCATTCAGACAACTCGTAATACCAGCGTTGTCTTAAGGGTGCGCTGGAAAAAAAGGCTCGTTAGCAATGCAGGTCTTTACCGACAAAACTCTAAATCTAGGCGTAAGAGACTTAAGTGTTTAATTCTATTTTTTCTCCTGGAATAGATGTGACGAAACAACATGTAATTATATTGAAAGATTGTTTTTGTTCCAAAAAAATTAAAAATGATTTAAATGGAAGGCATTTTAAAGACAATTATGATTAGTGGTCACTTCTTGTCAGATGGAGGAAATCAGTACTATAATGCAAGTATTATTCCTTATTTAAGTTAAGGGTTAAAATAGGAGTAGAGTACTAATGTCATCCTTCATCTGAGAAAGAAGGAAGTAACCTTTAAAACATAACAGGATATGGACACAGGCAGGCTATTTTTAACCATTTACTGCGCATATACCTCCGAACTATAAAATTGAGGAAATCATTACTATTTTGCACATATCATACCTCCTTATGGGCAAGATTACAAGTCGCGCGTTATGAGTTTTCCGCACGATATTGTCTTTTTGCAATCAATTTCAATTGTGCAGCTATTACAAGTCTTGAAAAATCGTGATTGCGCACACGCATTCGCCTTTTACGCTACAGTCCTTTCCGCGCTTGAAGTTACACTCATATACACTGTCTATTAAAAATTATTTTAAAAAATTGGACACTCAGTTTTAGAATCCATGGAAATATCAGGGAATTTTCGTAAAGCAATATCTTCAATATATTCACAACCTTCGGCATCATTAAAATAGCGGGTTACAAGTCCAAACCTATACATATTTCAAATGTAACTAGACAAGGCATGCCCACTATCCCCTATTCACGATTTGTATTGAACCACTCGCTGCTCACATTCGCCAAAATGTAGATATTGCAGGGATTAACATAAATTCAAAAGAATATCAAATTAGCCTTTTTGCAGAAGATGTTATCCTCTTGGTCACCAAACCCATGATTTCCTACCACTAATATAATTCCACCATACAAGCATGTGCCAAAATTTCAGGCTACAAGATTAACCAAGATAAATGCAAAGTCATTAGTACAAACTTTCCACAACATACAAAGAAACTAAATAAATAAAAAGAGAGAAGCTCTCAACCTGAGAATGAACAATAGCATAATAGCTTGTTCTATGGCTAGTTACCACCCAAGAAGCAGCCTCTTTTTGCTCAACATGTGCCTTTCACAGAGAAGAACTTTCCTGAAGCAAATCAGTCTGATCCTGACTTCACAGTACAGTCCAGACCCGAAATAGCAGGCAATCCCTCTCTGAACGAGAGAAACAGCAAAACCCCAGACGTACGTTTCGGCCTATTGTGGGCCACGTCAGTGAGGTGCAGCCATATCCCTCTAGGCACACTGAGCAACGGCTCCACGTCTGGATTCCCGCATCACACTTAGGAAAACTTCCCCAAGTGTCATAGTTTGCATAATTAAAAAGAGAGAAGCGCTCAACCTGAGAACGAACAATAGCATAATGGCTTGTTCTATGGCTAGTTACCACCCAAGAAGCAGCCTCTTTCTGCTCAACATGTGCCTGTCACAGAGAAAAACTTTCCTGAAGCATATCAGTCTGATCCTGACTTCACAGTACAGTCCAGACCCGAAATACCAGGCAATCCCGCTCTGAACGAGAGAAACGGCAAAATCCCAGACGTACGTTTCGGCCTATTGTGGGCCTCGTCAGTGAAGTGCAGCCATATCCCTCTAGGCGCACTGAGCAACGGGTCCATGTCTGGATTCCCGCATCACACTTAGGGACACTCCTCCAAGTGTCATAATTTGCATAAATAAAAAGAGAGAAGTGCTCAACCTGAGAATGAACAATAGCATAATAGCTTGTTCTATGGCTAGTTACCACCCAAGAAGCAGCCTCTTTTTGCTCAACATGTGCCTTTCACAGAGAAGAACTTTCCTGAAGCATATCAGTTTGATCCTGACTTCACAGTACAGTCCAGCCCCGAAATACCAGGCAATCCCTCTCTGAACGAGAGAAACAGCAAAACCCCAGACGTACGTTTAGGCCTATTGTGGGCCTCTTCAGTGAGGTGCAGCCATATCCCCTCTAGGCACACTGAGCAACGGGTCCACATCTGGATTCCCACATCACACTTAGGGAGACTTCCCCAAGTGTCATAATTTGCATAAATAAAAAGAGAGAAACGCTCAAGATGAGAAAGAACAATAGCATAATAACTTGTTCTATGGCTAGTTACCACCCAAGAAGCAGCCTCTTTTTGCTCAACATGTGCATTTCACAGAGAAGAACTTTCCTGAAGCATATCAGTCTGATCCTGACTTCACAGTACAGTCCAGCCCCGAAATACCAGGCAATCCCTCTCTGAACGAGAGAAGCAGCAAAACCCCAGACGTACGTTTCGGCCTGTTGTGGGCCTCATTAGTGAGGTGCAGCCATATCCCTCTAGGCACACTGAGTAATGGGTCCACGTCTGGATTCCCGCATCACACGTAGGGAGACTTCCCCAAGTGTCATAATTTGCATAAATAAAAAGAGAGAAGCGCTCAACCTGAGAATGAACAATAGCATAATAGCTTGTTCTATGGCTAGTTACCACCAAAGAAGCAGCCTCTTTTTGCTCAACATGTGCCTTTCACAGAGAAGAACTTTCCTGAAGCATATCAGTTTGATCCTGACTTCACAGTACAGTCCAGCCCCGAAATACCAGGCAATCCCTCTCTGAACGAGAGAAACAGCAAAACCCCAGACGTACGTTTAGGCCTATTGTGGGCCTCTTCAGTGAGGTGCAGCCATATCCCCTCTAGGCACACTGAGCAACGGGTCCACATCTGGATTCCCGCATCACACTTAGGGAGACTTCCCCAAGTGTCATATTTTGCATAAATAAAAAGAGAGAAACGCTCAAGATGAGAAAGAACAATAGCATAATAACTTGTTCTATGGCTAGTTACCACCCAAGAAGCAGCCTCTTTTTGCTCAACATGTGCCTTTCACAGAGAAGAACTTTCCTGAAGCATATCAGTCTGATCCTGACTTCACAGTACAGTCCAGCCCCGAAATACCAGGCAATCCCTCTCTGAACGAGAGAAGCAGCAAAACCCCAGACGTACGTTTCGGCCTGTTGTGGGCCTCATCAGTGAGGTGCAGCCATATCCCTCTAGGCACACTGAGTAATGGGTCCACGTCTGGATTCCCGCATCACACGTAGGGAGACTTCCCCAAGTGTCATAATTTGCATAAATAAAAAGAGAGAAGCGCTCAACCTGAGAATGAACAATAGCATAATAGCTTGTTCTATGGCTAGTTACCACCCAAGAAGCAGCCTCTTTTTGCTCAACATGTGCCTTTCACAGAGAAGAACTTTCCTTAAGCATATTAGTCTGATCCTGACTTCACAGTACAGTCCAGCCCCGAAATACCAGGCAATCCCTCTCTGAACGAGAGAAACAGCAAAACCCCAGACGTACATTTTGGTCTATTGTGGGCCTCGTCAGTGAGGTGCAGCCATATCCCTCTAGACACACTGAGCAATGGGTCCACGTCTGGATTCCCGCATCACACTTAGGGAGACTTCCCCAAGTGTCATAATTTGCAATCCCTAAGTGTGATGCGGGAATCCAGTTCTTCTCTGTGAAAGGCACATGTTGAGCAAAAAGAGGCTGCTTCTTGGGTGGTAACTAGCCATAAAACATGCTATTATGCTATTGTTTGTTTCCAGGTTGAGCACTTCTCTCTTTTTATTTATGCAAATTATGACATTTTGGGAAGTCTCCCTAAGTGTGATCCGGGAATCCAGATGTGGACCCGTTGCTTAGTGTGCCTAGAGGGATATGGCTGCACCTCACTGACGAGGCCCACAATAGGCCGAAACGGACATCTGGGGTTTTGCTGTTTCTCTCGTTCAGAGAGGGATTGCCTGGTATTTCGGGGCTGGACTGTACTGTTAAGTCGGGATCAGACTGATATGCTTCAGGAAAGTTCTTCTCTGTGAAAGGCACATGTTGAGCAAAAAGAGGCTGCTTCTTGGGTGGTAACTAGCCGTAGAACAAGCTATTGTTCGTTTCCAGGTTGAGCACTTCTCTCTTTTTAGTTATACAAAGAACCTACTCTAGCTAATCTTTAACTTTAGATTTGCAGAAAAAGGAATGTGTTACCTAGGAATCCAACTCACAAACAAAATCGACTCTTTATATAAAATTAATCACAAATCAGGAGGATGTTGGTGAAATGGGAAAAATGTAAAATATCATTATATGGCCGATTGACAGTAATTGAGATGACCATACTTTCAAAATTGTTATATTTGTTTAGATCCCTTCCGGCTAATCCCCTCCCTAAGGCTTTAGATAAACTACAAAAAGATATCATCACAATTATATAGCAAAACAAAAGACCCAGAATTAATAAAAAAAAACTTTAAGCAGACACAGGAGAGGAGGAGGGATGGGGCTCCCAGACCTACTTGCATATTATTATGCAGCCCAAACTGCACAAACAGCACTTTGGCATAACAACTCAGAAAACATTTATTGGGTACATTTGGAGGCAGACATGATAAAGATTACACCAATCTATTCAATATTGTGGTCAAACAAATTGCATAGGCCCCAAGCCTGGAGAACATTTACATCAATTTCCTACACTATTACACTTTGGGATTCTTTATTATCTAAGTACTCCTTAATCCCAAATAGCTCTAGAGCAACTCCACTAGTAACACTATCCACTAGCCATGATCAGACACTACAGAATAAATGGGCAAACAGAGGTCTATACCGAATAGCTGACACATTACAAGGTAATACATTTATAAGTTTTATACAATATAAACAACTGAATGCACATGACCAGTCCAGCTGGTTTCAATACCTCCAGCTCAGAGCAATAGTAAATGAAGTAACAGGCAGAAGCACTCCTTTGATAAGAACTTATCTTGAACACTTATGTCTATCCCCCAAACGAATATGTGGTACTATCTCAAACCTTTATCCGTTATTTAATATACCTACAACAGCAGCTAAGCTTTCTTTCATGTTTAAGTGGGAATCTGAATTCAGTTTTAACTGACCCCAAAAAAAATGGTATGATATTTTATATCGATGTTCATCGTTTTCTATGGCCTAGATTTGGAGTTTGGCGTTAGCCGTGAAAACCAGCGTTAGAGGCTCCTAACGCTGGTTTTAGGCTACCTCCGGTATTTGGAGTCACTCAAAATAGGGTCTAACGCTCACTTTTCAGCCGCGACTTTTCCATACCGCAGATCCCCTTACGTCAATTGCGTATCCTATCTTTTCAATGGGATTTTTCTAACTCCGGTATTTAGAGTCGTGTCTGAAGTGAGCGTTAGACATCTAATGACAAAACTCCAGCCGCAGGAAAAAAGTCAGTAGTTAAGAGCTTTCTGGGCTAACGCCGGTTCATAAAGCTCTTAACTACTGTACTCTAAAGTACACTAACACCCATAAACTCCCATAAACTACCTATGTACCCCTAAACTGAGGTCCCCCCACATCGCCGCCACTCGATTAAATTTTTTTAACCCCTAATCTGCCGACCGCCACCTACGTTATACTTATGTACCCCTAATCTGCTGCCCCTAACACCGCCGACCCCTATATTATATTTATTAACCCCTAACCTGCCCCCCACAACGTCGCAGCCAGCTACCTACAATAATTAACCCCTAATCTGCCGACCGCAAAGCGCCGCCACCTACGTTATACTTATGTACCCCTAATCTGCTGCCCCTAACACCGCCGACCCCTATATTACATATATTAACCCCTAATCTGCCCCCCTCAACGTCGCCTCCACCTGCCTACACTTATTAACCCCTAATCTGCCGAGCGGACCGCACCGCTACTATAATAAAGTTATTAACCCCTAATCCGCCTCACTAACCCTATAATAAATAGTATTAACCCCTAATCTGCCCTCCCTAACATCGCCGACACCTAACTTCAATTATTAACCCCTAATCTGCCGACCGGAGCTCACCGCTATTCTAATAAATGTATTAACCCCTAAAGCTAAGTCTAACCCTAACACTAACACCCCCCCTAAGTTAAATATAATTTTAATCTAACGAAATTAATTTACTCTTATTAAATAAATTATTCCTATTTAAAGCTAAATACTTACCTGTAAAATAAATCCTAATATAGCTACAATATAAATTATAATTACATTGTAGCTATTTTAGGATTAATATTTATTTTACAGGTAACTTTGTATTTATTTTAACCAGGTACAATAGCTATTAAATAGTTAAGAACTATTTAATAGCTAAAATAGTTAAAATAATTACAAATTTACCTGTAAAATAAATCCTAACCTAAGTTACAATTAAACCTACCACTACACTATCAATAAATTAATTAAATAAAATACCTATAATTATCTACAATTAAACCTAACACTACACTATCAATAAATAAATTAAATACAATACCTACAAATAACTACAATGAAATAAACTATCTAAAGTACAAAAAATAAAAAAGAACTAAGTTACAAAAAATAAAAAAATATTTACAAACATAAGAAAAATATTACAACAATTTTAAACTAATTACACCTACTCTAAGCCCCCTAATAAAATAACAAAGCCCCCCAAAATAAAAAAAGCCCTACCCTATTCTAAATTACTAAAGTTCAAAGCTCTTTTACCTTACCAGCCCTGAACAGGGCCCTTTGCGGGGCATGCCCCAAGAAGTTCAGCTCTTTTGCCTGTAAAAAAAAAAACATACAATACCCCCCCCAACATTACAACCCACCACCCACATACCCCTAATCTAACCCAAACCCCCCTTAAATAAACCTAACACTAAGCCCCTGAAGATCTTCCTACCTTGTCTTCACCCTGCCAGGTTCACCGATCGGTCCAGAAGAGCTCCTCCGATGTCCTGATCCAAGCCCAAGCGGGAGCTGAAGAGGTCCATGATCCGGCTGAAGTCTTCATCCAAGCGGGGCAGAAGAGGTCTTCCATCCGATTGAAGTCTTCATCCAAGCGGGATCTTCTATGGTCATCCATCCGGAGCGGAGCGGCAGGATCCTGAAGACCTCCGACGCGGAACATCCATCCTGGCCGACGACTGAACGACGAATGACGGTTCCTTTAAATGACGTCATCCAAGATGGCGTCACTCGAATTCCGATTGGCTGATAGGATTCTATCAGCCAATCGGAATTAAGGTAGGAATATTCTGATTGGCTGATGGAATCAGCCAATCAGATTTAGCTCGCATTCTATTGGCTGATCGGAACAGCCAATAGAATGCGAGCTCAATCTGATTGGCTGATTGGATCAGCCAATCGGATTGAACTTGATTCTGATTGGCTGATTCCATCAGCCAATCAGAATATTCCTACCTTAATTCCGATTGGCTGATAGAATCCTATCAGCCAATCGGAATTCGAGGGACGCCATCGTGGATGACGTCATTTAAAGGAACCGTCATTCGTCGTTCAGTCGTCAGCCAGGATGGATGTTCCGCGTCGGAGGTCTTCAGGATCCTGTCGCTCCGCTCCGGATGGATGACCATAGAAGATCCCGCTTGGATGAAGACTTCAATCGAATGGAAGACCTCTTCTGCCCCGCTTGGATGAAGACTTCAGCCGGATCATGGACCTCTTCAGCTCCCGCTTGGATGATGACTTCAGCCGGATCATGGACCTCTTCAGCCCCCCGCTTGGGCTTGGATCAGGACATCGGAGGAGCTCTTCTGGACCGATCGGTGAACCTGGCAGGGTGAAGACAAGGTAGGAAGATCTTCAGGGGCTTAGTGTTAGGTTTATTTAAGGGGGGTTTGGGTTAGATTAGGGGTATGTGGGTGGTGGGTTGTAATGTTGGGGGGGGGGGGTATTGTATGTTTTTTTTTACAGGCAAAAGAGCTCAACTTCTTGGGGCATGCCCCGCAAAGGGCCCTGTTCAGGGTTGGTAAGGTAAAAGAGCTTTGAACTTTAGTAATTTAGAATAGGGTAGGGCATTTTTTTATTTGGGGGGGCTTTGTTATTTTATTAGGGGGCTTAGAGTAGGTGTAATTAGTTTAAAATTGTTGTAATATTTTTCTTATGTTTGTAAATATTTTTTTATTTTTTGTAACTTAGTTCTTTTTTATTTTTTGTACTTTAGTTAGTTTATTTAAATGTATTTATTTGTAGGTATTGTATTTAATTAATTTATTGATAGTGTAGTGTTAGGTTTAATTGTAGATAATTGTAGGTATTGTATTTAATTAATGTATTGATAGTGTAGTGTTAGGTTTAATTGTAGGTAATTGTAGGTATTTTATTTAATTAATTTAATGATAGTATAGTGTTAGGTTTAATTGTAACTTAGGTTAGGATTTATTTTACAGGTAATTTTGTAATTATTTTAACTAGGTAACTATTAAATAGTTCTTAACTATTTAATAGCTATTGTACCTGGTTAAAATAATTACAAAGTTGCCTGTAAAATAAATATTAATCCTAAAATAGCTACAATGTAATTATAATTTATATTGTAGCTATATTAGGATTTATTTTACAGGTAAGTATTTAGCTTTAAATAGAAATAATTTATTTAATAAGAGTTAATTTATTTCGTTAGAATAAAATTATATTTAACTTAGGGGGGTGTTAGTGTTAGGGTTAGACTTAGCTTTAGGGGTTAATACATTTATTAGAATAGCGGTGAGCTCCGGTCGGCAGATTAGGGGTTAATGTTTGAAGTTAGGTGTCGGCGATGTTAGGGAGGGCAGATTAGGGGTTAATACTATTTATTATAGGGTTAGTGAGGCGGATTAGGGGTTAATAACTTTATAATAATAGCGGTCCGGTCGGCAGATTAGGGGTTAATAAGTGTAGGCAGGTGGAGGCAACGTTGTGGGGGGCAGATTAGGGGTTTAATAAATATAATATAGGGGTCGGCGGTGTTAGGGGCAGCAGATTAGGGGTACATAAGGATAATGTAAGTAGCGGCGGTTTACGGAGTGGCAGATTAGGGGTTAAAAATAAAATGCAGGTGTCAGCGATAGCGGGGACGGCAGATTAGGGGTTAATAAGTGTAAGGCTAGGGGTGTTTAGACTCGGGGTACATGTTAGGGTGTTAGGTGCAGACTTAGGAGGTGTTTCCGCATAGCAAACAATGGGGCTGCGTTAAGAGCTGAACGCGGCTTTTTTGCAGGTGTTAGGTTTTTTTTCAGCTCAAACAGCCCCATTGTTTCCTATGGGGGAATCGTGCACGAGCACGTTTTTGAGGCTGGCCGCTTGCGTAAGCAACTCTGGTATTGAGAGTTGAAGCTGCGTTAAAAATGCTCTACACTCCTTTTTTGGAGCCTAACGCAGCCTTTATGTGGACTCTCAATACCAGAGTTATTTTTATGGTGCGGCCAGAAAAAAGCCGGCGTTAGCTACGCAGGTCGTTACCGACAAAACTCCAAATCTAGGCCTATATGTGCCCACCTTAAAGAAAATTATCTAAAAGTAGCATTCAGGTAGTATAATCACCCTACTGGGCTTCACCATGTAGATCAAACCAAAACAAAATGCCTTAGAGGGTGTGATCATCAAGCTTTGGACTTCAAAATTGTTAAGTGATATATTTGATAAAGATATCCAACTATCCCCTACCAAGGCCTTTGATCACAATTTATCAGTGATTTGCTCCTGAATTTTTTTTTTGCTTTCTGACCAAATTGGTTGCCAAGTTTCTTGAGTGATCAGAATGCTATATAATGTCATTGTTAAAACCCCGCCATTGCAAATTAGTTTTTAAGCAAAAAAGAGACCGAAAAGGACTTTTCAAGTTTTAAGTACCTATTTTTTTACATATAAACTTTGAGGTCTCACAAAACTGACACATATAATAGCCCATTCACACCTCTTAAGGCCACATTCAAATGCCCTTTTCAGGGCAATGGGGAGCTTAGGTTTTTTTAGTTAGGATTTTATTGGGGGGGTTGGTTGTGTGGGTGGTGGGTTTTACTGTTGGGGGTTGTTTGTATTTTTTTTTTACAGGTAAAAGAGCTGATTTCTTTGGGGCAATGCCCCGCAAAAGGCAATAACTATTTAGTATATATTCTACCTAGTTAAAATAAATACAAACTTGCCTGTAAAATAATAATAAACCCTAAGATAGCTACAATGTAACTATTAGTTATATTGTAGCTAGCTTAGGGTTTATTTTATAGGTAAGTATTTCGTTTTAAATAGGAATAATTTAGTTAATGAAAGTAATTTTATTTAGATTTATTTAAATTATTTTTAAGTTAGGGGGTGTTAGGGTTAGGGTTAGACTTAGGTTTAGGGGTTAATAAATTTAGAATAGTGGCGGCGATGTTAGGGGCAGCAGATTAGGGGTTAATAAGTATAATGTAGGTGGCGGTGATGTCTGGAGCGGAAGATTAGGGGTTAATAATATTTAACTAGTGTTTGCGAGGCGGGAGTGTGGCGGTTTAGGGGTTAATATGTTTATTCTATTGACGGCGATGTCCGGAGCGGCAGATTAGGGGTTAAAATTTTTATTATAGTGTTTGCAATGCGGGAGGGCCTCGGTTTAGGGGTTAATAGGTAGTTTATAGGTGTTAGTGTACTTTTTAGCACTTTAGTTATGAGTTTTATGCTACAGCGTTGTAAAGTTAAACCCATAACTACTGACTTTAAAATGTGTTAGAAATCTTGGAGGTAGAGGATGTACCACTCACTTTTTGGCCTCCCAGGACAAACTCCTAATACCGGCGCTATGGAAGTCCCATAGAAAAAAGGGTTTACGAACTTTATGTAAGTCGGTTTGCGGTAAGGCCAAAAAAGTGTGCGGTGCCCCTAAACCTGCAAGACTCGTAATACCAGCGGTAGTGAAAAAGCAGCGTTAGGACCTGTTAACGCTGCTTTTTCATCTTACCGCAAAGCTCGTAATCTAGCCGAAACATTCCTTCATTCCAAATTGTAGAACGCAAATTAGCATACTATTATCAAATGAGCTGTGCTTCAGCAGATTTGCTGGATACAAAAGACCAATTTATCGCATTCTCGGAACCCTGGATTATGTACACAGAAAGTAGAAATAGAAGTTGACCGGAATATATAATTTAGTTGACACCTTTCATTTTATAATTTTTCTAGTGCAAGATGTCTTTGATAGAGATAGACAGGAAGCTTTATATTGTTAGAAAGAATTCAAACCTTTCAGATAAGTGCCAGCTAACAAAAAAACTGGTTTGATTCAGTATTAAAATGTTTGTAACATATTGTAATATTCTTAGGAAATGTGAACTATATATATGTGACCTAGACACAGTGGAATAACAAATACCTGAGAAGTAACTATGAGATATGTACATTTAATTAATGTATCTTGACCTTATATTGTTATTGTTTTTCTACTTAAATATGTAAAAAAAAAAAAAAAATCTTATTAATGTAAAATAATTAAAATTTATTTCAAAAAAAAAAAAAAAAAAAATATTGCACACAAAAGTTATAAGTGCTCAAAGATAGGAGATCTCTGGTGTTAGGAAAAAAAGCAGACGCTTAACATACATACACATACATAGAGAAACATGGATTTATATGTATAGAGATATGTTTAACTATGGAGATAATGAAAAGATTTCACATTACAATCTTATGCACATTAAACAATATCTCAGAGGGATTTTTAAAGAGATATTTGCATAGAGATCTTGAGATATCTAGACATATATATATTCATATAAATATCTCGCTATAAATAGATATCAGTCCAAAATTCATCTCATATATAGAGAAATATTTATTTCTAAATAAATAGAACATATTCTGTTACGAAAACATTTCTCCAACATTGGTGTGTCCGGTCCACGGCGTCATCCATAACTTGTGGGAATATTCTCTTCCCCAACAGGAAATGGCAAAGAGCACAGCAAAAGCTGTCCATATAGTCCCTCCTAGGCTCCGCCCACCCCAGTCATTCTCTTTGCCGCTGAACAAGCAGCATCTCCACGGAGATGGTGAACAGTATGTGGTGATTAGTTGTAGTTTTTTATTCTACTATCAAGAGTTTGTTATTTTAAAATAGTGCTGGTATGTACTATTTACTCTGAAACAGAAAAAGATGAAGAGTTCTGTTTGTGAGAGGAATATGATTTTAGCAGCAGTAACTAAAATCGTTTGCTGTTTCCACATAGGACTGTTGAGATGAGATAACTTCAGTTGGGGGAAACAGTTGGCAGACTTTTCTGCTTAAGGTATGACTAACCATATTTCTAACAAGACTGTGTAATGCTGGAAGGCTGTCATTTCCCCTCATGGGGACCAGTAAGCCATTTTCTTAGTCTCAAACAGAATAAAGGGCTTAATATGGGCTATAAAACTGGTAGACACTTTTATGAGCTAGATCGATTGCTTTTTTTTTATGTCAGGCACTGGTTTAGACACCTTCCCAGTCAGGAAGGGCCTTCTCTGTAGTAGGCAGAGCCTCATTTTCACGCCATTACTGCACAGTTACTTTTGAGAGCAGGACATGCAGCTGCATGTGTGTGGGTCTGAAAGTAGTTGAAAAGGTTCCTAGAAGGCTTCATTTGGTATCGTATACCCCCCTGGGTTTGGTAAAGTCGCAGCAAAGGCTGTAGCTGGGACTGTAGAGGGGTTAAAACTGTAACCGGTTGCGGTTTCCTCATTTTAAGGGTTAAAGGTCTGAAATTTGGGGTGCAATGCTTTGAATGCTTTAAGACACTGTGGTGAAAATTTGGTTAAATTTAAACAATTCCTTCATAGTTTTTCACATATTCAGTAATAAAGTGTGCCCTGTTTAAAATTTAAAGAGACAGTAACGGTTTTGTTTTAAAACGGTTTTTGTACTTTATTGACAAGTTTAAGCCTGTTTAACATGTCTGTGCCTTCAGATAAACTATGTTCTGTATGTATGGAAGCCAATGTGTCTCCCCCTTCAAAATTGTGTGATAATTGTACCATAGCGTCCAAACAAAGTAAGGACAGTACTGCCACAGATAATAAAGTTGCCCAAGATGATTCATCAGATGAAGGGAGTAGACATAGTTCTACATCATCTCCTTCTGTGTCTACACCAGTTTTGCCCACGCAGGAGACCCCTAGTACTTCTAGCGCGCCAATGCTTGTTACTATGCAACAATTGACGGCAGTAATGGATAACTCCATAGCAAATATTTTATCCAAAATGCCTGCAATTCAGAGAAAGCGCGATTGCTCTGTTTTAAACACTGTAGAGCAGGAGGGTGCTGATGATAATTGCTCTGTCATACCCTCACACCAATCTGAAGTGGCCATGAGGGAGGTTTTGTCAGATGGGGAAATTTCTGATTCAGGTAGAATTTCTCAACAGGCAGAACCTGATGTTGTGACATTTAAATTAGAGCATCTCCGCGCACTGCTTAAGGAGGTGCTATCTACTCTGGATGATTGTGACAACCTGGTCATTCCAGAAAAATTGTGCAAGATGGACAAGTTCCTAGAGGTTCCGGTGCACCCCGACGCTTTTCCTATACCCAAGCGGGTGGCGGACATAGTGAATAAGGAGTGGGAGAAGCCCGGCATACCTTTTGTCCCCCCTCCTATATTTAAGAAATGATTTCCTATGGTTGACCAGAGAAAGGACTTATGGCAGACAGTTCCTAAGGTCGAGGGGGCAGTTTCTACACTAGCCAAGCGCACTACTATTCCTATCGAGGATAATTGCGCTTTCAAAGATCCTATAGATAAAAAATTGGAGGGTTTGCTTAAAGATTTTTGTACAGCAAGGTTACCTCCTGCAACCTATTTCGTGCATTATTCCTGTCACTACAGCAGCGTGGTTCTGGTTCGAGGAACTAGAAAAGTCGCTCTGTAGAGAGACTCCGTATGAGGAGGTTATGGACAGAATTCACGCACTTAAGTTAGCTAATTCCTTTATTTTAGATGCCGCTTTGCAGTTAGCAAGATTAGCGGCGAAAAATTCAGGGTTTGCAATTGTGGCGCGCAGAGCGATCTGGCTAAAGTCTTGGTCAGCGGATGTATCTTCCAAGACAAAATTGCTTAATATCCCTTTCAAGGGTAAAACCCTTTTTGGGCCAGAATTGAAAGAGATTATCTCAGACATCACTGGGGATAAGGGCCACGCCCTTCCACAAGATAGGCCTTTCAAGGCCAAGAATAAGTCTAATTTTCATTCCTTTCGCAATTTCAGGAACGGACCGGCCTCCAACTCTGCAGCCTCTAGACAAGAGTGTAATGCTTCACAAACCAAACCAGCTTGGAAACCGATGCAAGGCTGGAACAAGGGTAAGCAGGCCAAGAAGCCTGCTGCTGCTACCAAAACAGCATGAAGGAGTAGCCCCCGATCCGGGACCGGATCTAGTAGGGGGCAGACTCTCTCTCTTTGCTCAGGCTTGGGCAAGAGATGTTCAGGACCCCTGGGCACTAGAAATAGTTTCTCAGGGTTATCTTCTGGAATTCAAGGAACTACCCCCAAGGGGAAGGTTCCACATGTCTCACTTATCTTCAAACCAAATAAAGAGACAGGCATTCTTACATTGTGTAGAAGACCTGGTAAAAATGGGAGTGATACACCCAGTTCCAACCGTGGAACAAGGAATGGGTTTTTACTCAAATCTGTTTGTAGTTCCCAAAAAAGAGGGAACTTTCAGACCAATTCTGGATTTAAAGATACTAAACAAATTTCTCAGAGTGCCATCGTTCAAAATGGAAACTATTCGAACGATTTTACCTACAATCCAGGAGGGTCAATTTATGACTACCGTGGATCTAAAGGATGCGTATCTACATATTCCTATCCACAAAGATCATCATCAGTTCCTAAGGTTCGCCTTTCTGGACAAACATTACCAGTTTGTGGCTCTCCCATTCGGGCTAGCCACTGCTCCAAGAATTTTCACAAAGGTACTTGGGTCCCTTCTAGCGGTTCTAAGACCAAGGGGCATTGCAGTGGCACCTTACTTGGACGACATTCTGATACAAGCGTTGTCTCTTTCAAAGGCAAAGGCTCACACAGACATCGTTCTGGCCTTTCTCAGATCTCACGGATGGAAAGTGAACATAGAAAAAAGTTCCCTGTCTCCGTCGACAAGAGTTCCTTTCTTGGGGACAATAATAGATTCTTTAGAAATGAAGATTTTCCTGACAGATGTCAGAAAGTCAAAACTTCTAAACGCTTGTCAAGTTCTTCACTCTGTTCCACGACCTTCCATAGCTCAGTGCATGGAAGTAGTAGGGTTGATGGTTGCAGCAATGGACATAGTTCCTTTTGCGCGAATTCATCTAAGACCATTACAACTGTGCATGCTGAAACAGTGGAATGGGGACTATACAGACTTGTCTCCAGTGATTCAAGTAGATCAGAAGACCAGAGACTCACTCCGTTGGTGGCTAACCCAGGATCACCTGTCCCAGGGAATGAGCTTCCGCAGACCAGAGTGGGTCATCGTCACGACCAACGCCAGTCTAGTGGGCTGGGGCACGGTCTGGGACTCCCTAAAAGCTCAGGGGCTATGGTCTCGGGAAGAGTCTCTTCTCCCGATAAACATTCTGGAACTGAGAGCGATATTCAATACTCTCAGGGCTTGGCCTCAACTAGCAAAGGCCAGATTCATAAGATTCCAATCAGACAGCATGACGACTGTTGCTTACATCAACCATCAGGGGGGAACAAGGAGTTCCCTGGCGATGAGAGAAGTGACCAAAATCATAAAATGGGCGGAGGATCACTCCTGCAACCTATCTGCGATCCACATCCCAGGAGTGGAAAACTGGGAGGCGGATTATCTGAGTCGTCAGACATTCCATCCGGGGGAGTGGGAACTCCACCCGGAGATATTTGCCCAGCTGACTCAATTATGGGGCATTCCAGACATGGATCTGATGGTGTCTCGTCAGAACTTCAAGGTTCCTTGCTACGGGTCCAGATCCAGGGATCCCAAGGCGACTCTAGTGGATGCATTAGTAGCGCCTTGGACCTTCAACCTAGCTTATGTGTTTCCACCGTTTCCTCTCATTCCCAGGCTGGTAGCCAGGATCAAGCAGGAGAGGGCCTCTGTGATCTTGATAGCTCCTGCGTGGTCACGCAGGACTTGGTATGCAGACCTGGTGAATATGTCATCGGCTCCACCATGGAAGCTACCTTTGAGACAGGATCTTCTAGTACAAGGTCCATTCGAACATCCAAATCTAGTTTCCCTCCAGCTAACGGCTTGGAAATTGAACGCTTGATTTTATCTAAGCGTGGGTTTTCGGATTCTGTAATAAATACTCTGGTACAAGCCAGAAAACCTGTAACTAGAAAAATTTAACATAAAATATGGAAAAGATATATCTGTTGGTGTGAATCCAAGGGATTCTCATGGAGTAAGATCAAAATTCCTAGGATCCTTTCCTTTCTACAAGAAGGTTTGGATAAGGGATTATCAGCGAGTTCTCTAAAGGGACAGATTTCTGCTTTATCTGTCTTGTTACACAAACGACTGGCAGCTGTGCCTGATGTTCAAGCTTTTGTTCAGGCTTTGGTCAGGATCAAGCCTGTTTACAGACCTTTGACTCCTCCCTGGAGTCTGAATTTAGTTCTTTCAGTTCTTCAAGGGGTTCCGTTTGAACCTCTACATTCCATAGATATCAAGATGTTATCTTGGAAAGTTCTGTTTTTGGTTGCTATTTCTTCTGCTAGAAGAGTTTCTGAGTTATCTGCTTTGCAGTGTAATCCGCCCTATCTGGTGTTCCATTCAGATAAGGTTGTTTTGCGTACTAAACCTGGTTTCCTTCCAAAGGTTGTTTCCAACAAGAATATTAACCAGGAAATAGTTGTGCCTTCTTTGTGTCCGAATCCAGTTTCAAAGAAGGAACGTTTGTTACACAATTTAGATGTAGTTCGTGCTTTAAAGTTCTATTTAGAAGCAACAAAGGATTTCAGACAAACGTCTTCTCTGTTTGTCGTTTATTCTGGCAAGAGGAGAGGTCAAAAAGCTACTGCTACCTCTCTTTCCTTTTGGCTAAAAAGCATCATCCGATTGGCTTACGAGACTGCCGGACGGCAGCCTCCTGAACGCATCACAGCTCACTCTACTAGGGCTGTGGCTTCCACATGGGCCTTCAAGAACGAGCCTTCTGTTGATCAGATATGTAAGGCAGCGACTTGGTCTTCCCTGCACACTTTTGCCAAATTCTACAAATTTGATACTTTTGCTTCTTCGGAGGCTGTTTTTGGGAGAAAGGTTTTGCAAGCCGTGGTGCCTTCTGTTTAGGTAACCTGATTGGCTCCCTCCCTTCATCCGTGTCCTAAAGCTTTGGTATTGGTTCCCACAAGTTATGGATGACGCCGTGGACCGGACACACCAATGTTGGAGAAAACAGAATTTATGCTTACCTGATAAATTACTTTCTCCAACGGTGTGTCCGGTCCACGGCCCACCCTGGTTTTTTAATCAGGTTTGATGAATTTCTTTCTTTAACTACAGTCACCACGGCACCTTATGGTTTCTCCTGTTTTTTCTCCTGTCCGTCTGTCTAATGACTGGGGTGGGCAGAGCCTAGGAGGGACTATATGGACAGCTTTTGCTGTGCTCTTTGCCATTTCCTGTTGGGGAAGAGAATATTCTCACAAGTTATGGATGACGCCGTGGACCGGACACACCGTTGGAGAAAGTAATTTATCAGGTAAGCATAAATTCTGTTTTTTCGCAATATGAAATATTTACATTTTCAGTACACTTTTCGATGAGAATATATTATGGGCTTTGTGCAACAGATTAGGGTATTTTTTTCTTTCTTTTTGTCTTCTCCATTGACTTGTATGGGGAATACGTGAACATGAACAGGATTTGGCTGTTTGGATTACGTGGCTTAACGTGCGCAAAATAAGTTATTTTGCAACTAGTAATAGTTTACGCAACACCAAATGCAAAAGAGCCATAATTTGTTTTCCCAACTGATTTGACACATGACTTGTAATCTTGCCCTATGTTTGATGGCTAAAATGTGACCCAAAGTTTGACCTCAAAACTATACAGTAAATACTACACTTGGTAGACTTGGTACACTTGGGGCAGTTTACGAGTGGTGCCTTGTTTTGCGCAAGTGATATTGGGTTTATTGCGGCTGTTTGCACGCATCGGAAGGAGCGCTCTTATTACAAGTTGAAAGTAAATGCGTGAGCGCAATTCCAATTTAGGCTAAAATGTTTATTGCAACCTCAGAGCTCTGGTTAACTGTTACGCGAGACAAAAAAGTGTCACAAAACACATAAAAAATACATTGAAAAGTACATTTGCACTCATAATAGCTATATATGATAAAAAATATTTTTTTAAAATTGCACAAAACATTTATAAGGGCTTAAAGTCCATATAAGTCCATTGAAGCCCTTTGCAGTCAAGTTGATGGAAACATGTTAAAGCATATTTATGGAATATTAATTTTTTTATAAACAAAATTAATAAAATTGTATACTGTATATTTGCTGTAAATATTAAACATTCCAATGTTCTGCACATATCTGTGTGTGTATATATATATATATATATATATATATATATATATATATATATATATATATATATATATATATATATATATATATATATATATATGAAAAGTAGGTAACAAAACAGGTGCACAGGGCACACTTCGTGTAATACGTTCAGGTAATAAAAATAGATAAAATGCAGCAGAAGGCCACTCCGGTCAGCTAAGAACAGGAAACTGAGGATACAATTCAAACAGGCTCACCAAAATTGGACAATTGGAAAAATGTTGCCTGGTCTAAAGAGTCTCGATTTCAGCTGCGACATTCAGATGGTAGGGTCAGAATTTGGCGTAAACATGAAAACATGGATCTATCCTGCCTTGTATCAATGGTTCAGGCTTGAACATTGAGCATTGTTTAAATGCCACGGCCTACCTGAGTATTGTTGCTGACCATGTCCATCCCTTTATGACTACAGTGTATCTATCTTCTGATGGCTACTTCCAGCAGGATAATGCATCATGCCACAAAGCTCAAATCATCTCAAACTGTTTTCTTGAACATTACAATGAGTTCACTGTACTCCAATGGCCTCTACAGTAACCAGATCTCAATCCAATAGAGCACATTTGGTATGTGGTGGAAGGGAGATTTGCATCATGGATGTGCAGCCGACAAATCTGCAGCAACTGTGTGATGCTATCATGTCAATATGGACCAAAATGTCTGAGGAATGTTTCCAATACCTTGTTGAATCTATGCCATGAAGAATTAAGGCAGTTCTGAAGGCAAAAGGGGGTCCAATCTGGTACTAACAATGTGTACCTAATAATGTGGCGGGTGAGTGTATATTTATATATATATATATGATACGGGTAAAGTAAGAAATCTTGGTATTTCTTTTTCTTTCTCCTAGGGGGTTCAAGGAAGGCACCCCGCTGATCCTCTGGCATCCATCCCATGTGAACTTTAGGGAATGGGGTTTACAAGAGGGGCTTTGCCCCCTTTAACCCCCCAGGCGGAGGATAAAAATATAGTGAAGATGGGGGAATTACAGTGCATGCTATATATGTTTGATGCAGTGACTCGATGAAGCGCATTCACTCCGAGGGGATTTATGATCTTACATCGGCTTTACCCACAACAGCTTGGGTAATTTCCTTTTTACCTGGGTAATCCTATGATTACCCAAAATCTGACTTTACCTGCAACATATATATACTGTATGTATATATATATATATATATATATATATATATATATATATATATATATATATGTGTGTGTGTTTGTATGTATGTGTGTATTTAGGAATAAATTGAACATATTCTGCTATGTGAAGAACATTGTAGTGTGAAATTTTTATTTTTTTCATGCTGGGTTAGCACACTTGAGAAAATGTGATTGGGTTTGTGCGCAGGTAGCCTTGGCTTCTATGGGGGAATACGTTAATGCGGTTGTGATATTCTATTTTTGGCTTTTTGCGTGCGTGGGATTAGCGCTCATGCAAAAACTTTTTACTTTTAACTTGCAATGCGCACACTACTCGACCCTCGCAAAAAGATTATTTCTAGCACAATTAATGCACTAGCTATAAATAGCGTTCTACTCGTAATCTAGCCCTTTATTAGTTGCCCCTGTAGTGCTTTCTCTTTCTCATGAGCTTGATTTAGACAATGTCTGAACAGCTGACCAGATACTACAGTGACCTTACTCCAAATGCCATGTTAGGTGCGATACTGGAGAATAGCTCAAGATTGTGCAGAACAGAGGTTAGAAATCACAACAGAAAGGGAAAGAACCACTGGGGCAGGTATTTATCCCTTTTTTTAGTCTGATATACCTGATGATAGCAGACGCAACAATTAAAACTCTACTGCATGTACTTAACACTGGTATTTGAGTTATATACATAAACCTTATGTACCTAGGTTACATCAGTTTCAGTATTCACCCAATAATAAGGGAATCCACTGGTTGCCCTAGGCTTGACTGATTAAGTGGGAAGAAAAGTGAGAGTGCTCATACTGACACTAAGCCCACCCACCTCAGTCGAGATTTTATAGATAAGGAGGAAAACTGGACCTGTAGTAGACTGAAAGGAACCATTGTTGCTGAGAATGAAGAGCAGCAACATTGGGACCAGTATTAAAGTAGGTAAAAAAAACATAATTTATGTAAGAACTTACCTGATAAATTAATTTCTTTCATATTAGCAAGAGTCCATGAGCTAGTGACGTATGGGATATACATTCCTACCAGGAGGGGCAAAGTTTCCCAAACCTCAAAATGCCTATAAATACACCCCTCACCACACCCACAAATCAGTTTAACGCATAGCCAAGAAGTGGGGTGATAAGACAAAAGTGCGAAAGCATAAAAAATAAGGAATTGGAATAATTGCTCATGGACTCTTGCTAATATGAAAGAAATTAATTTATCAGGTAAGTTCTTACATAAATTATGTTTTCTTTCATGTAATTAGCAAGAGTCCATGAGCTAGTGACGTATGGGATAATGAATACCCAAGATGTGGATCTTCCACGCAAGAGTCACTAGAGAGGGAGGGATAAAATAAAGACAGCCAATTCCGCTGAAAATAATCCACACCCAAAATAAAGCTTAAATCTTATAATGAAAAAAACTGAAATTATAAGCAGAAGAATCAAACTGAAACAGCTGCCTGAAGTACTTTTCTACCAAAAACTGCTTCAGAAGAAGAAAATACATCAAAATGTTAGAATTTAGTAAAAGTATGCAAAGAAGACCAAGTTGCTGCTTTGCAAATCTGATCAACCGAAGCTTCATTCCTAAACGCCCAGGAAGTAGAAACTGACCTAGTAGAATGAGCTGTAATCCTTTGAGGCGGAGTTTTACCCGACTCAACATAAGCATGATGAATTAAAGATTTCAACCAAGATGCCAAAGAAATGGCAGAGGCCTTCTGACCTTTCCTAGAACCGGAAAAGATAACAAATAGACTAGAAGTCTTTCGGAAATTCTTAGTAGCTTCAACATAATATTTCAAAGCTCTAACTACATCCAAAGAATGCAAAGATCTCTCCTTAGAATTCTTAGGATTAGGACACAATGAAGGAACCACAATTTCTCTACTAATGTTGTTAGAATACACAACCTTAGGTAAAAATTGAAAAGAAGTTCGCAACACCGCCTTATCCTGATGAAAAATCAGAAAAGGAGACTCACAAGAAAGAGCAGATAATTCAGAAACTCTTCTAGCAGAAGAGATGGCCAAAAGAAACAAAACTTTCCAAGAAAGTAATTTAATTTTAATGAAGATAATATATCTTCCTAGATACAGTTTTACGAGCCTGTAACATAGTATTAATCACAGAGTCAGAGAAACCTCTATGACTGAGAATCAAGCATTCAATCTCCATACCTTCAAATTTAAGGATTTGAGAACCTGATGGAAAAAAAGGACCTTGCGATAGAAGGTCTGGTCTTAACGGAAGAGTCCACGGTTGGCAAGTGGCCATCCGGACAAGATTCGCATACCAAAACCTGTGAGGCCATGCTGGAGCCACCAGCAGAATAAACGAACGTTCCTTTAGAATCTTGGAAAAAGAACTATAGGCGGAAAGATATAAGCAGGATGATACTTCCAAGGAAGTGACAATGCATCCACTGCTTCCGCCTGAGGATCCCTGGATCTGGACAGATACCTGGGAAGCTTCTTGTTTAGATGAGGAGCCATCAGATCTATTTCTGGAAGTCCCCATATTTGAACAATCTGAAGAAATACCTCTGGGTGAAGAAACCATTCGCCCGGATGTAGCGTTTGGCGACTGAGATAATCCGCTTCCCAATTGTCTATACCTGGGATATGAACCGCAGAAATTAGACAGGAGCTGGATTCCACCCATACAAGTATTCGAGAGACTTCTTTCATAGCCAGAGGACTGTGAGTTCCTCCTTGATGATTGACATATGCCACGGTTGTGACATTGTCCGTCTAGAAACAAATGAACGACTCTCTCTTTAGAAGAGGCCACGACTGAAGAGCTCTGAAAATTGCACGGAGTTCCAAAAATGTTGATTGGTAATCTCGCCTCCTGAGATTCCCAAACCCCTTGTGCTGTCAGAAACCCCCATACAGCTCCCCAACCTGTCAGACTTGCATCTGTTGAGATCACAGTCTAGGTTGGAAGAACAAAAAGAAGCCCCCTGAACTAAACGATGGTGGTCTATCCACCACGTCAGAGAGTGTTGAACAATCGGTTTTAAAGATATTAATAGAGATATCTTTGTATAATCCCTGCACCACTGGTTCAGCATACAGAGCTGAAGAGGTCGCATGTGAAAACGAGCAAAGGGGATCGCGTCCAATGCAGCAGTCATAAGACCTAGAATTTCCATGCATAAGGCTACCGAAGGGAAAGATTGAGACTGAAGGTTTCGATAAGCTGAAACCAATTTCAGACGCCTCTTGTCCGTCAGAAACAGAATCAAGAACACTGAATCTATCAGGAAACCTAAAAAGGTTACCCTTGTCTGAGGAATCAAACTAACTTTTTGGTAAATTGATCCTCCAACCATGTTCTTGAGGAAACAACACTTATAAAAGACTGGAAAGGTTCTTTCTGGTGAAAATGAGCAAAGGGAATTGAATCCAATGCTGTGGCCATAAGACCTAAAACTTCTATGCATATATAGCAACTGAAGGAAATAATAGAGACTAAAGGTACCGATAGACGGAACCCAATAACATTATCCCTTGTCTGATAGAGACAAGGACAGTGACACAAACTATCTGGAAACCTAAAAAAGGTGACCCTTGTGTGAGGAATCAAGAGCTTTTGAAAAGAAGATCCTCTAACTATGTCCTGAAGAGTAAGAGAATCATATGAGATCCCGCATCCTCAGAAAATAATCTGAATGAAAACAGAAAAATGAAAATATGCATTTATTGTATCTAATGAAAAAAAATAATGCTATCAACGACCATAAAAAGGCAAAATAGTTTGAATAAAACTCCAAAACCCGGTTCCTCAAAAGGAACTGGAAGAAATACCCCAGAAGATTCCAGGTCTGAGCAGCGCTTGAACCCCATGGGTGCCCAGCCATGCTTCAACAGTACCCAAAATATATAGGACAGAAACACAGTTAAAGAAAGTGTTAGCCTTACTGGAATAAAATCAAAGAAATTTGGACAAAATAAATTTCAAAGAAAAATTAACCTGCCCCTTACCAGCCAAGCTGGAATACGGCACGTACATCGCAAAATTAGGGAGCTGATTTCGAACTCCAATTATAGACATGTTACTTGGGAAAGAACTCAGGAATTCGTTCCTTAATAAGAACAAGCATTTTCAGTCCCCGCGAGCCTAACAGCCCACAGGGAAAAAAGTCAAATTTTAAGGTAAGAAAAAATTGAATTATTCATATGCATTATCCCAAATATGAAACTGACTGTCTGAAAATAAGGAACGTTGAACATCCTGAATCAAGGCAAATAAATGTTTAAACACATATATTTAGAACTTTATATAAAAGTGCCCAACCATAGCTTAGAGTGTCACAGAAAATAAGACTTACTTACCCCAGGACACTCATCTACATGTAGTAGAAAGCCAAACCAGTACTGAAACGAGAATCAGTAGAGGTAATGGTATATATAAGAGTATATCGTCGATCTGAAAAGGGAGGTAAGAGATGAATCTCTACGACCGATAACAGAGAACCTATGAAATAGACCCCGTAGAAGGAGATCATTGAATTCAAATAGGCAATACTCTCTTCACATCCCTCTGACATTCACTGCACGCTGAGAGGAAAACCGGGCTCCAACCTGCTGCGGAGCGCATATCAACATAGAATCTAGCACAAACTTACTTCACCACCTCCACAGGAGGCAAAGTTTGTAAAACTGATTTGTGGGTGTGGTGAGGGGTGTATTTATAGGCATTTTGAGGTTTGGGAAACTTTGCCCCTCCTGGTAGGAATGTATATCCCATACGTCACTAGCTCATGGACTCTTGCTAATTACATGAAAGAAACTTATTTTTTGCATATGTAAGACTGTATGTTGGACAGTTTTTTATAGAGGGTATTTTTTATTTTTATTTTTTTTGTAATGTATTAAAAACATTTTTGTGATGCCGGTTATCCTTGGCAGTTACATTTTTTCTATGCAGTGGGAAGTTAATGGTTGCGTAAAAGAAACTGCTCTGTTGATTTTAATGGCGCTGATCTCATCACTCGCTGTTTTGAAGAGGGGCGGGTACAAAGCTTTATCAGTTCTGCAATTTTTCAAGCTGCAAAGTTGCAACAAGTTTTTCAGCAAGACATTATTTAACTAACAAGTTGTTTTTTTTTTTTATTGACACCTTTGTGTGTGAGTGGGGTGGCATCTTACAGTGAAGACCTTATGCTAGCATTGAGCTGATGTAAAGAAAAGCAGGATAGTATCAGCCTAGACACAACGAGAAATTAGTTTTGCATACAGTCTTATGCTTGTCATATAGAAAGAAACTATTAATAACAAGTTGTCAGCAAGCCGTGTGGTTAACACATTTTTATGGCAGTGCTAATAGCTGCAGGCCTATTGTTATCTTGACTATAGTTTGCACTGCTTGGCATTGCACATAAATTCTTTTGTAAAGACAGTAACAAAAGCCTTTACACAGCCAATTCATAATTTTATTTTACAAGATCATTCACGCAATTTCATATTTTTAAAACATCAGCATAGCTATTATTTATTGCGAGACACAGTGTTTAATCTACCCTTGTGCGATTTATAATAAATGAGAATTTAGAACATGATTATGAGTGGCGCTCTAACTGTAGCGTGCAAGATATATGGGGTAAGTAGCGCACATATTATGAGTTGAGAGTAAACGTATTCGCTTGATCTCAATCGAATTTAACATGTGGCAGGTTAGCGCAACTTCAGAGCTCTGGAGTAATTGTTATGCAAGACCAAAAATTGCACACAAAAAAAATCACAAATACATTTAAAAGTACAAAGTAAACAAAATTGTGTTAGTGCAAACAATCAATAAGGATAATATTCATAGATGAACAATTGATCTTGTTGAGGAAGGTTTGATTCTTGTAGTAAACCTCCAAAAGAGAGCAAAATAGTGAAGATTGTAAGGTGAAAAAAATGTCACTCCAAATACAAGGGTACTCACACTTTTTCTTTAGAGCTATAATTAAGCTCTTAGTGAAAAGGCAGGCAGGTTTTAAAGCCCCTGGCTACTCCAGACAGAAGCAGGAACTCCGGATAAATGTACAAATTATTTATTAATAAAAGCTATTAACCATATGGACATACAGACAACAACAAACTGCGACCACTTTGGGTGAGCATAAACACACTCTGTATTGTGTGCAATGAAAGCCAGAATAGCAGTAATGCATAAAGTTCAGTCCCACAAATGATAAACTGTCTGTGAAGTCCTATGAAACAATCCAATGTACGCTCCTCTGTTTTAGTAAGGGTCAGCTTAAATCTGGTAAAAGCACCAAAAGACTTGGGCCTTGATCACAATTTATCAGCAGCAGCTTTTTCTGTACTTTTTTGGGCTAAAAGATGCATTCAGGTGGGCTAGCAGTGGTGCCGATGGAAACGGAATACAATAGGTTCATTGTAAAGTCATGAAAGACGCAAAAGCAACCTCCTTTAAAAACATGAATTTTTAATGCCAGTACTGTTTGTGACAATCCAGAAAGTGATAGTTAACTTAAAATCAGCTATAAAAATATAAAAACAAGCCATATGTAGATGTTGGTGACATGAAGTGACTATAGAAGTATGGCCATTATGTATTGATATGCATGGTATTAATTTATTTACTGAATGTTGGGGATGTATTCTGATGACAATAGGCTAATGTCACACATGTGAATTAGTATTTTACTAAACAAAGGGGTGACATGAATAAATCTTTGCTGTGGCCTTAAGAGGTGTGAATGGGCTATTATATGTGTCAGTTTTGTGAGACCTCAAAGTTTATATGTAAAAAAATAGGTACTTAAAACTTGAAAAGTCCTTTTCGGTCTCTTTTTTGCTTGAAAACTAATTTGCAATGGCGGGGTTTTAACAATGACATTATATAGCATTCAAGAAACTTGGCAACCAATTTGGTCAGAAAGCAAAAAAAAAAAAATTCAGGAGCAAATCACTGATAAATTGTGATCAAAGGCCTTGGTTTGCTACAAAGTGTATAATACCTTTTGTATACACAGTAGGAATAGAAGTATGAAAAGCCAAGGTTACAGTGGAGTTAAAATATACTTTTCTAACATCATGTATCATTTAAAGGGAATATAGACATCACAACACCCCAACTACACCATGAAATTGTTATTAGCTTAAATTTTCTTTATATTTCCTGATAATTATATAGATTCTCTTCTTCGTTATGCAAAAGATATGACTAAAATACTGTATTGCTCAGGAAACGACTTCATGCTCTGTAAATAAGATGAAATAGAGGTTTTCTTCAATGCTCTAATCGTTTCTTTGGACTTTTTGTGAATGAATTTTTTTTGAAGTATAGCTCTTCAATCTTTATAGATTGGGGAACTGCTAACTAATGATACCATTTTGATTCACAATAGGCACAGAAAATCATGAGCAAATTACAGATAATCTTTTTCCAAAATTAAACTAAATATGTTTTAAGAATAATGCATACCTCTTAGTTATTATTAATTTTATATTCTTAGTATCCTGGTAGCCTTATATTTTATGTGATTTATTCTGTTTATTTCCATAGAAAGGGGTCCACTTCCGGGAGAGGGAGGACTCAGTGTCGAGCAGGGCAGCAGCAGTCCCTCTTCTGCATAGCTCCCCATCATCTCGGCTTTCAGATGCTGAAGACTTTGTTGGATTGGAAACCAGCAGTTTGCTTCAGTATGTAGATACTGTTCTTCACATCACAGAGGACACTGGCACCGAAAATCCTCTGGTCTCAGCGCACTTTGACTTTTCTCACATTGAGTTGGGGGAGACTGATGTTGACCTGGATGAGTCTCATGTGTAGCCATGAGATCCTTTAACTTATATAATCTCTGTAACCTTACAAGGTTATTTTAGTGTGGGATTTATATGTAACTGAAAGGTTTATCCTACTGAGATCTAGTATGGATTGTACAAAAACCTATCATTCAATTGCAATTTGTAGTTTGCTTTGGAAGATATGTGGATATGCTGCTCAGTCCAATACTTATTGTATCACTGGAAATTAACTGTTTTATTAAAGGTTAGACTCATATATGATTCAAAAAAGCTGGTGGCTGTTACATATAAGGTGAAAAATCTCAAATTTTTTACAGAAAATGAATCCCCTCTATCAGCGATACAGACAGAATCAGGAACTAGCACACAACACACACAGGGGCATATTTATCAAGCTCCGATTGGAGCTTGATGTCCCGTGTTTCTGGCGAGCCTGCAGGCTCTGAGCAGGCGGACAGACGTCGCCGAAAATCAACCCGATCGAGTACGATCGTGTTGATTGACACCCCCCTGCTGGCGGCCGATTGGCTGCAAGTCAGCAGGGGGCAGCGCTGCACCAGCAGCTCTTGTGAGCTGCTGGTGCAATGATGAATATGGCGAGCGTATTGCTCGTCGTATTCAGCGAGGTCTGGCGGACCTGATCCGCCGTGTCGGATCAGGTCCGCCAGACCATGATAAATAGGGGCCATAGACTGACATAAACACGGAGGATTGTCTGACACAGGATACATCCACAAGAACTAATAAAATAATCCATAGATATGAATATAAAAATATATAAAATCATAATTATCTGACATATTAAAATAAACAGATATACATACAAAAACGCGGATACAGAATATACAGGTATAGACAAAGCAAGAATTATGATAAAGAATACACTCAGGAGCCAACATTAACATGTACTTTCAAGATAAATGTGATTTTTCTTACAGCAACAGTATTACAGGGCACAGAAGTCTATGTTTGAGGAATTTGACAAATTCAAACATAACAATGGAGCACTAGCATTTTTTGAAGATTATAGTGCATTACAATTATAAAATAAGTCCAGTAGGGCACTAAACATTTAAGGCTACTTTTTTATTATTTCTCATATACACTACTTATAGATAGCTGACATACACAAATGAAAAGACTAATCTAGGTAAGGCCAACATTCATTAACTAACCAAGAATATAACTTTTCTTGGCAGATATTTCTTACATTTCTACTGGAATGCTTTCCTAAGTATTTACTCCTATATTTATAGAGTCACACATAAAGTAAAATAGTTAAATTGACTCTAGCCCCCATTCCAATCCATCATAGTTTGTGAGTTTTTTTTTGGTTTCAGTCTCTACAATTTTCCAGTCTTTGACACGAGATACCAGTTGAATTAACAAAATTATTTAAATTATGTAAATTATATAACAGAGAAGCTGGTAACTCATGCAAAAACATTAATTTTACAAAAAGTTTTCAGAGACCTCGAGGAAAGAAAGATACATAACTAAAGCAAATATATAATTACTATTACATTACATGATCAGGACCCCCCCCCCCCTGACATGAGGGTTTTTTGACCAAGTGACTAAAACGTATATATGCACTTTTTTCTTAAGTGTAGTCAAACTTGGAAATGTTGTAAAGGTAGTAACACACACACAGAAACACACAGACACACATAAGGATTCACATAAAGACACTCTAGCAAACACACAAAGACACACAAAAACAATCTCAGATACAGACACCCACACAGACACTCAGCACTTGTTTACATTGACCTGACAAGTAATGAGGGAGACTACAGTTTTGTCAAAAAGGGAGATTTACAAGACAAAATATGGAGTTCTGATTATTTTTTTGTCAAGGAAGATGCCAACTACATGATAACAACAGCATGCAGTGGCTGAAAGGATGGTCCCTGAACTGCCTAAACAATCATTTAAAGTTTAAGTGGTGGGTTGGTGACTTCTGGAAAGGTCTCATTAGTCTCAAAGTCTGTAGAAAGATGTGAATAATCAGTAGTAAGGTCAAAATGTCCTAAAAAGGAACAGACAATGGACACTCAAACACAAACCTGCACATACACCCAAAGAAAAACACCCACAGAGACAGCCTCAGAAAGCACACAAAGACATACACACTAACAGACACCCACATAAGACATGCAAAGACAAACATACACACATACCCTCACAGAGACATCCATAGAAAATGCACAGACAGACACACAATCCCTCACAGAGAGACCCACAGAAAGAAAATACATACACACTCAGAGACACCAACAAAAGCACAAAGACATAAACACAGACACCCACATAAACACTCACAGGTTGTAGAATGTCTGCACATTGCCATCCCCTAAATCAACAGTGTGTGACATGCATAATAATAAAAATAGCAGAAATTAAGAGATCACTTTTTAAAGAACCATATTTGTAAATGTGCAAACAAAAATACTTCTGTGAATTCAAAATTGTACATTATTCATCTGTTTGTTTCCCCACCTCCCAATTTTCCCCAACCAAGAGCACCACTTCAAATCTGGTGTACAAATGTTCCCATCTGTCAGCTATACTTATGGATTTTGAAAATGATGTAATCTATATGGTCTTGGTGGAGCCATAAGCTGTGGTACTCAGTATCATACCATTAGATCTGGTTAAATGCAGGATTTAGGCTTGTTTATATGTATTTCAAAATTAAGTCAGCTGTAGTGTAAACTGAACAGTGTTAAGTTAACCTGTCTCATTTCAAACACTGAGAAATCTTAGCCTGAGAGTATAACATTTTATGCAGATGTACAAATATTAGATAAAATGCCTCCTGGCATCTGGAAAGTCCTTGCATAAAGGGGCAGTAAACTGGAATGTAATTAAAAAAAAAAAAAAATATATATATATATATATATATATAAATAAAAAAAAAACATATCTGCCAAAAGGACACCTACCATTTATGTATTGAGGAGGAAACATTTATGCATCGTTTTAAATATAGAATTTCTACAGCATTGTCAAATAATCATAAATACACTGCTGCATATTGCTAAAAAATATTGCTACCACACTGAAGTTACAATCCGAACTTGCACAAATAAATAAAAAACATTTACTAAGTAAGTCCTACCTACTCTGCAAATGAAAGTTATCTGCCGTCTGACTCAGGCACACACTGTACAAACTGAAGTGCCAAGTCTGTCTCACACTGTACATAGTGGTTTAGTGCAAACTCAGAAATCCGCTTAAATGCTAATGCTTTGCTCTGTAGGCTCCTGACAGGAGTAACCCTATTCGCACACATATATATATATATATACATATATATATATATATATATATATATAAAAATATATATATATTATAGAAACATTTATTCAATTTATATTCTGATGTCAATTTTTTAAATAAACTGTCAGCTTCTACATGGCATGGAAAAAGTATTTGCATGCTCTTATACTTGCTGCTATTCAGCTGATTAGCTTTGACTGATAGCTGAACATACACTGTCAGTAGGGAAGTCACAAGAATTACTAGGGGCCACCTTTGCTTATATGCACTTACAAAATGCAACATGATAATATATCATTAAACTTATCAATGCACTCAATTTTGTTTAAAACATACAAAAAAAAAATTATATGTGCAAATATAAAACAGTTAATCCACTTCATCAGAATCAACAGTGTCTAAAACTGCACAATAAAAGTGACTAAAAAGCATAATAAATACTCACTTTCCTCATAAGTGCTGTACACAATTGCACTGAAAACTTAAACTCTGCACAAGACCTATATGTTCAGCTACAATCACAGCAAAACAGATACATCCTGCCCAATGTGCCAATTTGCTATAGTGCTTTTACCAAGTAAGGGCTTGTTTCCTTTGAGCGCAATTAGGTTTGGGAGAGGTCGCAAACTGATAAACATGCTGTCGGAAGCAATTTCGTTTATCGACTGCTTCCGATGGCGCGTTATACCTCAATATTGGCAGCCGGGGTTTGGCTGCCAAAATACTTTAACGTCCCATAAAAAGTATTAGAAGCCGTTAAGTGATAAGTAGGTTTGCAATGAAAGCACAAAACGTTAATACACTGTCAGAGGCTGTGAATACATTAAGAAAAATTACACCCAGCTCGCTCATCTAGGTGTAAAAGAGGAAAAAGGAGCTTTCTGAGACCTATTTCCCATTGACATTTTAAAACTTGCAAATAATGCAAGTGTTTCATGTAGAAATAAATTGTAATATGTAATATTTATTGTACCATGTATAGGAATAGTTGCACTTATGTTCGTATGAAAATATCAGTATGAAGTTACATATAATATGTAGTTACATATAAAAATATATGCAAGCACATATCTACAAAATTCATATACCTATGCCTAGGGAAGCAATAAATATTACATATAAATAAAGTGGAAAATATAATTATAATAAAAAATTGTATTTGCTTATAGCTAAAAAAATATGTATTATAAATAAGTATCTTTATTTTGTTCCTCTGTAGAGGTGATCACAGGTAAGGAGCACAGACATTTAACATAAATTTATTTTCAAGAAATCCGATGTCGGATGGAAGTATTAACACAATGTTAACTTACATCCAGATGAAAAGTGCGACTGCACACAATGTGCAAAATATTTCAATGGAAACCTCGTACTAAAATGGAGCCGTAAACTACTTTTAGCTGTCGTCAACTTCGGTAGCTTACGTCTTTATATTTTATGGCTCAGTGGAAGCGAGCCCATGGTGACACAAAAGGTATGGTAACTCAATTCCACTCCAAAACTAGCTACTAAACATCAAAAAATATTTTACTTTTTAACAAGCATGATTTTTAAAATAGGCATATCTCAGCCATTAGCTCAGTTTGGTCTTATATGAGTTTTGCCAATTTTCAGTGAGCTTAAAAACCAATGCTGCTTATACAACATAACGTTTAAGGCCTTAGAAATGTCTTCATGATAAAAATATCTTGTATGTTTGTATTTGTGTCTCCGTCTCTTGACAATATAATTGTTGACTGTATTTTTCTGTTACTGGTACTCTTGGTGGCTTATGTTTATATAGTTGTATTATTTCAGTTCTAGATCTTATCGGATATCTTCATATGCTGGACAATCTCTTTACTTGTACCAGAATCCAACAGAATAGAAGGGGGGAGAAGAATTTTAAGAAGGATTTGGGAAAGGCATAATACAATCTACAAAAGGTGGAACCAATATTATTGTTTATATCACCTACATGTTCTATTTAAACAATATTGTTAAATGAAATCTCATACTGCCCCACCTTGTTCCTTGTTATCCGTGTCTACAAGTTCTTTTACCTGAGAGTTATAATTCATAGAGGCCCATTTATCAAGCTTCGAATGGAGCTTGAGGGGCCGTGTTTCTGGCGAGTCATCAGACTCGCCAGAAACAGCAATTATGAAGCAGCGGTCTAAAGACTGCTTCACCATAACACTGTCCGTCTGCTCTGAGCAGACGGACAGGAATCGCCACAATTCAACCCAATCGAGTCTGATCGGGTTGATTGACACCTCCCTGCTGGCGGCCCAATGGCTGCGAGTCTGCAGGGCGCGTCGTTGCACCAGCAGCTCTTGTGAGCTGCTGGTGCAATGCTGAATACGGAGAGTGTATTGCTCTCCGCATTCAGCGAGGTCTTGCGGATCTGATCCACACTGTCGGATCAGGCCCGCAAGACCTTTGATAAATTGGCCTCATAGTCTACATAATCATATTTTAAAGCTGCTCCCTTGAACAATTTCAGTTGTATATTTGAAAGTCTGAAGCAAAGAGTTTAATTTTAATGTGGCTTTTATCAAGCTACCTTCCGTGTCCTGCCTCATTATTGTGGCTATGATCTCACTTGTGTTGTTGCCACCAGGACTAACCATCACTACAAACAACCTGCCAGGTCCCTTTCTGTAACATTAACCCTAAAGATGCCTTATGAACACCTAAACTGCTGGCAGCCACAGAAAATAATCCCCTACACATTGGGCACCATCATCATCATTTTAACCCTTAAATTGCAGTCTGAGGTCCCAAACAATGCTGTTTCCAGCCACTAGTATATTGATCTTTACACTTCTGACAGTACAGCGTTTTCAGGCATCGCCAGCAGTATATAAAACCTACACTGTTGGCAGATGTCACAGGTAGCTTATTAACCCCTACAATGTGTTGATTGTGCAAAACTAGGGAATGGGTAATAAAGGGATTATCTATCTTTTTAAACAATAGCAATTCTGGTGTAGTCAATACCAAACCCATACTTTTAGAGACCCCATTTAGCCCTACAATCAGTATTTGTTTCACAACAGTTTAAGAAGGTGTATGGATTGCGTTTACATATATGGTGGCGGGGTTTCCAAGATGCCTATCACCTTGAGGCTATAGTTCTGTATTTGTACAGGAATGCAGAGCAAGAGCATATCTTCTGGTATGAACTACCCAAGGGAAAGGACAAATCACAAGAGAAGCAGCTCCACCCACCCCTATGTGGCTGCTGGCTTAGCTTCTGCATAAAGAGCATTGTTGAAATGGGGACACTGTTTAAGCCTTTGCCGTGGGGCCCAGTGAGCTTTAGTTATGCCCATTCCTGGCAACGTGTCACTGAGTGGGCACACCTTGCACATGTTGGGATATAATATTGCAACCTTCAATAGTCTAGCCACCACATTTTCAAAGCCATTGCAGATTTCTGCCTCTGACACTTAGTATCTATATGTGGCTAAGCTTTTATGTCTCAGCATGTTTTTTATCTAGAACCTCACTGTATACATCTTTCTTCTGTATATAATATATTTGTTGTCCATTAAATTGTTAGACTTCTAAAAGGAGAAGCCTGATGACCTTGAGAATATTTATTTTTGATTATCTTGCCTTAAATATTTAATTGCCTTTTAAATTTGCAATGATGTCAAATAATGTTACACAAAACAAAATATATTATGAACAAAAAATAAGATTTATTCCTCCTTTCACTGTGGTTTCTTAACATATTTCATCATAGAGGCAAAGCTAGTTATTTTCCTTTGTTAGCTCTGAGAAAGAAGCTATGTGAGATTTTCTTTTGAAAAACTGACGTTCCTTTGCTGAATAGACCAACCTTTTGTTTTCACGTTTATAGAGACTTGCCTTGTCACCAGTATAGCGGTGTGAGTTGTTCACCACTGAATATTAATACTGCAAAATTAAATATACACAACACACATTTCCTGACACAACACAAGTTTAAATTAGCCTTTACATAATTGTTTTTTCATGCAAAAAAATGTTTTGCTGCCTTTTTTATACACATTGTTAATTTCTCTCTAAAAATTATTCTAGAATTATATAATTTTTTTACTCCAACAGTAATATATAATGACGCAAAAAAAATATGGAGGTTTTTTCAGTAGGTTCATTATTCCATTCAGATTCAACAGTCTCAGTCAAATTCTCTGTAGCTAATTTGTGATCTTACATTTGGGGGCATATTTATCAGCATATTTATCAAGCTCTGTATGGAGCTTGATGCCCCGTGTTTCCAGCGAGCCTGGAAACAGAAGTTATGAAGCAGTGGTCTAAAGACCGCTGCTCCGTAACCTGTCCGCCTGCTCTGAGGACAGGTTGGCCGCTGCTGGTGCAATGATAAATGCAGAGCGCGTATGCTGTCGGCATTTATCGATGTGCAGCAAATATGATCTGCTATATCGGATCATGTCCACTCGTACCATCATAAATTGGCCCCTTGATCTGATCTGAGTTCTCACATTTAAAAAGAGAATACAAAAGTTTTTAACAATGAGATATAATTAAAATGGGCCTCAGAAGCTCGATCTGCTTTGTTGTAAAAAAACAGAGAATTATAAATTGTGGTTCCTGTTACTTTGTACTGTGTTGGTATCTTTATATTGCTGTTTTCTAAATTTTATTATACACAATGTCAGTTACAAACATTTATAGCTATCCAAAAAAAAATAAACAAAATACGATTGACCTCTGTGTCTCATTGCTGGTAATTACATTTTTGGTAAATCACCAGAAAAAAGATATGTCACTACTGCCACTGCTGATTGACTCGCTGGCTGTTTCCTGCTGGGGAGCAGCAGTTCTCTGCAACTCTTAAGTGGCACTGAATCTATGGCCCCTATTTATTAAAGGTCTTGCGGACCTGATCCGAAAGTGCGGATCAGGTCCGCAAGACCTCGCTAAATGCGGAGAGCAATACGCTCTCCGCATTTAACATTGCACCAGCAGCTCACAAGAGCTGCTGGTGCAACGCCGCCCCCTGCTGACTCGCGGCCAATCGGCTTCCAGCAGGGAGGTGTCAATCAACCCGATCGTACTCGATCGGGTTGATTTCCAGCGATGTCTGTCTTTAGACCGCTGCTTCATAACTGGTGTTTCTGGCGAGTCTGAAGACTCGCCAGAAACACGGCCCTTCAAGCTCCGTTCGGAGCTTGATAAATATGGGCCTATGTGTTTATCCTTTTGTGGGGGTTAAATACTTAACATTTCACAGCGAGTAGTGCAAAAATGACATGCTTTAACAAATTAGAGCATTACACTACCCCTTTAATATCTTTTTTACAAAATACTGTAAAATACTTATCAGAATGAGTTAAAATGATTCTTCATTCATAGTAACCCTCAGATGAAGTATTCGCAAATTGATTTCATCTGTTGTTGCTTTAAAGCATGTTAGAAAACCTTCATTGTCTCTCAGACTGTGGGGCCTATTTATTAATGTGCGAGCGGACATGATCTGATATTGCGGATCATGTCCGCCACATCATTGCACCAGCAGTTCGTGTCAATCAACTCGATCGTATTGGATCGGGTTGATTTTCAGCGATTTCTGTCTGCCACCTCAGACCAGGCGGACAGGTTATGGAGCAGCCGTCTTTAGACCGTTGCTTCATAACTTGTGTTTCTGGTGAGCCCACACGGGGCATCAAGCTCCATACTGAGTTTGATAAATAGGCCCCTGTATGTGAAACTGCAATCCGACCCACGTGGCATTAACAAGTTGTATAACCAGAAGCTTTTCCATTGTGCATTGGGTCTTATACAGAGATTCTACTACAGCTAATGCCTTATGGGCATTGAAATATGAAAGACTTTTGGAAATTTCTGAAAAAGGGTAGATTATCTAAATTATTTTAAATTTGTTTAGCAGCAACTTTGCTGTAAATCAAGCGAGTGTCTTTTAAATGGCTAACGAAGTTATTGAACTAATTCTACTGCATTTTACTGTATGCACTGTATCAATCAAATTATACAGAAACTTAGATACTTGCATAGATGCGCTACATAGAGTAGCAAAGTATGTTACTGTGGCAACAAAATTATTAAATGTAAAAATTATATTATTAAATATAGTGACAAATAATGAAAATGTATATAAGTTGGGATGAGACAGAAAAAAAAATGTTATATGTAATTGATGTTTTTAAAAAAAAGAAATGTATAATAAATATATATTTAAAAGTTCAGTGTTGTTGTGGTGGAGTTTTCTGGTAAAATTTTTCAGACTCTGGCACTGTAGATTATGAGTTATGCGCGTTAGAGGGTTTTTAACGAAAGCAACAAAAGTTGCGTTATTTCACCCTCTATAGCGCTGCCATTACAAGTTTTGAAACAGCCAGCTTGTGCATGCGATATGGTGGCGTTAAGCTCCATACCGCACAAAATACAAGCGCTGTTTTGACGTGCTCGTGCACGCTTTCCCCATAGACATCAATGGGGAAAAAACTAACACCTGCGATTGCGGAACGAAAAGCTCCTTAACGCAGCCCCATTGATGTCTATCAGGAAAAAAAAGTAACGTTAAAACTTAACACCCTAACATAAACCCCACGTCTAAACACCCCTAATCTGCCGCTCCCAATATCGCCGCCACTATTCTAAAGTTATTAACCCCTATTCCCCTACACCCCAACATCGCCCACACTATAATAAATCTATTAACCCCTATTCCGCCACTCATGACATCGCCGCCACTAAATAAAGCTATTAATCCCTAAGCCTCTGGCCTCCCACATCACTACCACTAAATAAACCTATTAACCCCTAAACCGCCAGCCCCCCATATCACAACAACCTAAATTAAACTATTAACCCCTAACTGTAACCCTAACACCCCCTAACTTTAACATAATTAAAATAGAGCTAAATTAAAGTTACAATTATTAACTAAATAATACCTATTTAAAACTAAATACATGGGGGGCGGAGCTAGCCTTGGTGAGAAGCAGACGTGGTGTGCCTGAGCTCCTGCTTAAATTTATTAAAAATTGTAATTTGGGGAGATTCATCCTGCAAAATCAAGAGATATCTGAACCTGGTGGAGATTATACACTTTGTGGCAGTAATAGAGGAAGTGATTTCCATCGGTGACTCTACTACAGGAGTTAAGATAGCTGCCGGCTATACCGGAGCATAGCAGCCCAAACGGAGACTACGGAATCCTCCCTAAAGGGGCCCTGGATTGAAGAGAGAGATACCAACTACTTCGGAAAGACCGGGTGAGTTAGAGAATCACACCGACACTCACTCCCAACGGCATAATCCCTACAGTGATAGCGGAGCAAAAGGGCGCGAAAACACGCCATTGCTCTGTGACAGCGCATAGAGAACCCGGAAGAGCCGGGAGTAGGCAAGTTTAAAGGCATCACTTACAATATTCCCCAGTGCGAGTGGAACCGCTCAGAGGCGGCTAGCATTGTTAAGACCTCACTAGAATAAGGGGGACAAAGTGAAGCTGACAATTAGCGATACACCTCCAGTCACCTCAAAGCTTAACAAAGATTGACACAACCTACTTAAAATCTGGGCTACCTGTCAGACAGCATCGCTCCACAGTAAAAAGTTAACAGAGTGTTAATCATCAGCTCCTGATATAGAAGGCATACTAGGGACACCAATTACTCTACCCTATAAATACAAATAAAAAAAATAAAAAAAAAAGCTCTATAAGAAGTCAAGAATAAACACAGATACATCAGTGTGGCACACTACATAGAGTTTACAGTTAACTTAACCTCTAACGTTCTGCTCTCCAGCTTATGCTCATTCTATCAGCAAGCTATAACAGGCCAAGAATATATATGACATAACATGTGAATCACATATTGACTCTTATGGGGGGATAAGAAGATTAAATAAATGAAAACTCACAACATTAAAATAAATCTCAATGTGAACTGAGATCAGAAGGCATACCTCTTGCTATCTTAATGGAGATACCTGCCTACGCAAAATAACTACTGTCAAGTCTGGTACATAAATTTCTTTTTATTTAGGAGCATAATAAGCGCAACTCTCTGCCCAAGAGAGACCAAATTTATCAGGAAACAGCATAACCGCTCTGTGTGCTTAAATCTACAGTCCTCTCTACTGCATTCGTCAGATATTAAGATGGCCTCTAGGAGACCCACAAAGGGAGATAAAACCATAAAATCTTCAACGGTGTCCACATTTTTCAAACCCTCCCAAACAAACAAGCAGCCACTAGACACTGAAGCGGATGAGGACTCAGACATTGATTCACAACAACAAATACAGGATCAAAGCCCGCTAACTAAGGCTGATCTTAGAAATCTAGTATAAAAAAAGGACATTGCAGACAATTTTGAAAAACTATGGGAGAAAATCGACTCCATACACTCATCCGTGACTACCAGCCTCTCTGAAATAAAATCTGACCTACAAGATATGGGTAATAGAATTGAGACACTGGAAGATCAAAAGGACTCTATGGTCGAACAAATGGATGAAATGTCCCAAACTATGTCCTCACAACAACAGTCACTAGAGGAATTTCAAGATAAATTGGAGGATCTGGAGAACAGGAGCAGGAGGAACAATATCCGCCTTAAAGGCGTCCCTGAAGAGGTGAGCCCTACGGACATTCCAGCCTATCTTACCCAACTCTTCACTAGCATCACCAACTCTCCAGCTGACTACATCTTCCACATAGAAAGAGCACACAGGGCGCTAAAGGCCAAACCTAAACCAGATCTGCCCCCAAGAGACATTATAATCAAATTGACATTCTTCCCGGATAAAGAGAAAATTTTACAGGCAGCAAGAAAACAACCAACATTCAAATACCAGGGAAACGTTATACAATTTTACCAAGATCTCAGTATTAGGACACTACAAAGAAGAGGAGCCCTACGTCCCCTTACCAACCTGCTTAGAAAGCATCAGATCCCATATAGATGGGGATTCCCATTTGCCCTGTATATCATGAAGGACTCTAAAACAATCACACTTAAAGACCCAGAAGATATACCCGAGATCTGCAAGATCTTAGCTTTAGAGGTCCCCACCGCCCCAAACATAATGGCAGCCCCAGAGAAGAACAGAAACCCAGACAGACACCCAGATTCATCTAAATGGCAGACTATCAATGCTAAAAAGCAAAAAGTTAAAGAAACAAGAGGAAAAATTTCATAGATGAAGTCATATCCACTTCACAGCTGCAAAGACGTGAAACGAATTTCTTGTGGAGCCTGAGGGCAACTGAGAAGGGTTGAATGAACCACAAACAGAGTTATTTTCAGACCACCTTATAAGTGTCTCCAACCTTGGTTCGCTAGGTCCCTACCTGACACTTATTTTTCCTAATAGATGCCCTTCCTCAGAGACTCCAGCTCAGTTATTCTTTCTCTCAAAAAAGACTCTTAATGTTGTGGGAATATAGCTTCCCCCCGAGCAGAATAAGATAAGATATTTTCATGTTTACTGTTAGGATGTATCACAGAATACCCTCTAGAGGTCCCACTGTTGGGGACCCTACATTGTTATTTATTATGTTATTAATGTTGTATTTTTTTTCTAGTTTCCCATCCATTCCTAGTGACGACACATCACAAACCACCATCTGTAATCTTGCTCAGCTACAACGCAACACTCTAAAATACCAGGCCAACAACTTACAGGTAACAAAATGCTTCTTACATCACACTAACACAGACAAACCACCATGATTCCCAAGTTGAAAATATTATCCCATAATGTAAGGGGATTAAACACAGATGTAAAGAGGCGAATGGCGATGACACAATACACCTCATTACATGCCAACATCCTATTTCTACAGGAGACTCACCTGATTAAGGATAATATCCCAAAATACTGGGCTAAACATTTCACTACTCATTTCCACTCAACAGCTACTTCAAAAAAAAGGGGCACATCCATTCTGATACACTCTTCACTCAATTTCACACAAGACGATATAATCGCAGACACTGAAGGGAGATATATTATAGTAAAAGGAAGGATTTCAGACACCGAAGTCACCCTATGCAATGTCTATGCTCCGAACGAAAATCAACACAGCTTCTTTCAAAAACTCTCACACTTGCTCACACAGTGGTCTCACACCAAATTATTTTTAGCAGGAGACTTTAACATCACCATGACGACCATTAGATCAAATGAAACTAAACCCTTAACCAACAAACAAAGTAGACACAATCGTATTGTGAAATCAATACAAGAAACCCTTTTGCCTCACTCCCTAATAGATACTTGGACAACATTATATGGCTTGACTAATGACACTACATTTTATTCGGCGGCACATAAAACTTATATTAGATTAGACTACATATATGTCAGTCAAATACTTCAACTCCTCTTGCTAAACTCTCAAATCCATGCTTGCGTATGGTCTGATCACTCAATTATTACTCTACAGGTGGATGGCCTAAGTGATCCAAAAAGGAGTAAAACGTGGACCTTTGATAAGTCATACCTCAGAAACCCCCAAACACATGACAATGTACTTAAACTATTAAATGAATACTGGCATATAAACACGAACACAGTAACAAATCCAGGGATTACTTGGGCTGCTCATAAAGCGGTCCTAAGAGGGATACTTATCAAGGAAAAAACGCTACAGATTAGAAAATTCAGACAACAGATAAAACAGCTCCACACAGAAATTGAAGATCTAGAAAGGCGTCACAAACACACTAAGACTACAGCCATCCAAAAAACTCTCAACTCGAAAAAAACAGTACTGGCTACACTCCTCCACTCACAAGCCACTAGAGCCATACAAAACCAACAAGCACAATATTTTATATTTGCAAACAAACCAGATAGATACATGGCGCATAAAATTCGGGAGCGCTGTCGAGCCTCAGCGATCTCCCTAATTGAGACGCCTAACAACACAGTAACTTCGCACCCGCAGGAGATAGTAGATACTTTCGCGACATACTACGGCGATCTCTATAATGGGAGAAAAGTCATACACACTTTAGAGACAGAGATACTTACTTCGACTTTCTTTAATCATAACCTACTTCAAACCATATCCAAAGAACAGAGAGAAGCATTAAACACCCCCATAACCAATATAGAAATAATAGGGGCTATCAAAGATCTTAAGCCAGGGAAGGCGGCGGGGCCGGACGGCTTTCCCGGCGAATATTACAAGCTTTTTAAAGTAGAATTGATCCCACACCTACTTAAATTTTGTAATCACATTATGGAAGGGGGACCCATTCCACCTGAGCTCCTGGCTGCGAAAATAGTAGTAATCCCCAAACCAGGAAAGGATCATAAAAAATGCCAAAACTATCGCCCAATATCCCTTATTAACCAAGACCTCAAGATATTTACAAAGATATTAGCGAACCGACTTAAACACATCATACCGCATCTGGTCCATCCAGACCAGGTGGGCTTTATTAAAGGAAGGGAAGCCCCAGACAACATACGCAAAGTCACTAATTTAATCCAAACCCTAAAAGAATCACATACGCCTTCTCTTCTCCTATCATTGGATGCGGAGAAGGCGTTCGATAGAATTGATTGGGAATATATGTTTCTAGTGCTACATAAGATGGGTTTCGAGGGAGCAATAGTGAAGGCCCTGAGAGCTATTTATTCTGCGCCAGGAGCTCAGGTATCATCGGCGGGATACAAATCCCAACCCTTTCCTATCCGCAACGGGACCAGGCAGGGGTGTCCCCTGTCTCCACTTCTTTTTGCTCTGTGCATAGAGCCTCTAGCTGCTAAAATCAGGTCAAACATGGATATAACAGGAGTGAAGACAGATACCAGGGAATATAAATTAGCCTTATTTGCGGACGATATCCTACTAACTATGACGAACCCCCTAATATCGCTGCCCAATCTCTATCAAACCTTAGAGACTTTTTCTAGTATTTCAGGTTTCAAAATAAACACAGAGAAATGTGAGGCACTCCCCATTGTGATTCCCCGTCAAACTCAGACACTTTTAGAATCCAACTTCAAATTTAAATGGATGAAACAATCCCTAAAATACCTGGGAATCCACCTGACAGCATGCCCTATGCAACTCTATAAAGCAAATTATACGCCATTGTTTAAACAAATTAGAAAAGTTTTCATGGCTGGGCAGGGTAGCTGCAGTTAAGATGAATGCTTTACCGAGAATTCTTTACCTTTTTAGAACTCTACCTATTAAGATAGTTAAAAAAGACCTAGAAGCATTACAAAAAGAAATACTTATATACATCAGAGGAGATAAGACAAACAGAATAGCGAAATCCATACTGAATAGACACAAGAAATTGGGAGGTATTGGGGCCCCTAATTTAATAGAATATTACAAAGCAGCCCGATTAGCACAAGATAGTTTACTCCTAAAAAGAAATAAAGAAATATTATGGCCTACATTAGAAGCAACATTAGGCTGCTGGGGCGAGACTGATACAATTATTTGGGAACCAGTGAAAGCACAGTCCGCTCAAACGACTGCTAGTCCCTACACTACTAATCTCACAGTTGATATGTGGAAAGAAGCGAAAACAAAATACGACCTCATGCCACAGTATTCTTTATATATTCCGATAAGATATATCCTGCCCAGCGAAATCTGGGCACAACTGCAGAAATGGGAAAATAAGGGGTTATACAGAGTGGCAGATTTCATGGAGGGCGGAGGTCCTCTCTCATTTACTCAACTTCAGACAAAACTGAGCCCCCTGACACTACATTGGTACATGTACTTACAAATATACTCGGCGGTTCGATCATACCTGAAAAAGCCAAGAAAGAATAGCACTACACCACTAGAAATCTTATGCAAATCTGAGGAACGCGACAAACATACCATTTCTACCCTATATGTGGCCATTCAGACCTCACAATCTAACATAAAGACTACCACCATGTTGGCCTGGGAGAGAGAACTACGTACCAGTAAAGAAATTAAAGATTGGGAGGGAATTTTCCAAAATGCAGAAAAAGGGCTGATAAGTGTAGACCTTAAGGAAAATGTCATTAAGACAATATACAGATGGTATTTAACACCCACGAGAACAGCTCATATGAACAAACAAGGAAGTGCCTTATGTTACAGAGGATGTGGTGAAGTAGGTACATATAGGCACATGTGGTGGGACTGTAGGGAAGTAGCGGGGATATGGAAGCAACTCTCTTCTTTCCTTAGTCGAATCTTAAATGAAGATATAGATCTTACAATCCAACATGCTCTCCTACATGTCCATATAAGTAGACTCAACAAACATATCAATACATTTATCAGGATACTATGCACAATTACGAGGATCTGCATAGCCAGACACTGGAAAACAGGTAGCCCAACCTGGACAGAAATCGACAATAAAATCCAATATACATACAATATGTATGAACTGGCAGCACACACTCTAGATAACAAAGAGGTAGTCCAAACGGTATGGTACTATTGGATAACTAAATAAAAATATGAGACATAAAACTAGTCTGAAAAACAGGCTTAGGTGGCTTAAACAGATATAAATCTTTTCTTAACTTTCTATACATACAACATAACTTAAAATATGATGTGTCGTCACTCCCCTCCCCTGCCCCCTCTACTCCCCCCCTACCCCTTGTTAATCGTTATACCTTAACCTTTTATTGATGTGAGGTACTTTCAATTGAAGTCAAACAGAGACTTGGAAAATGGATATAATTCCATTATACGTTTTAACTTAGTGTATCAAAATACTTTTTGAGAATCAGTTAAAAGCAAACACTATTTGTCAATAGTCGTTGTTCGATATGCAGGAAGATGCATAGATAAAGCATCATCACAGTTAAAGGACCACGGGACTATGGTTGGAACATTTCTCTGTTATGTTATCTAAATCACCCATTGTATGCAATTAATGTTTTGTAAACCTGATCCCCGTAGATCTTGAAGATAGCGATGAATACGGAGGAGGGTATGTTTATCAATGTTTGTGTTCTCTTTTCCATTTCTTTTTGTAAAATAATAAAAAATATTCAAACATAAAACTAAATACATACATACCTGTGAAATAAAACCTAAGCTAGCTACAATATTACTAATAGTTATATTGTAGCTAGCTTAGGTTTTATTTTTATTTCACAGGTAAGTTTGTATTTATTTTAAATAGGTAGACTAGTTAGTAAATAGTTATTAACTATTTACTAACTACTTACTAACTACTTAGTTAAAATAAATACAAACTTACCTGTGAAATAAAAATAAAACCTAAGCTAGCTACAATATAACTAACCTTACACTAAAACATAACATTACAAAAAATAAAAAACACTAAAATTACAAAAAATAAAAAAAATTACCATTACAAAAAATAACAAATGAAATTATCCAAAACAATAAAAATTATTCCTATTCTAATACCCCTTTTTTAAAAAAAAAAAAAAAAAAAAAAAACACCCCAAAATAAAAAAGCCTAATCTATAATAAACTACCAAGGGCCCAAAAGGGCCTTTTGTAGGGCATTGCCCTAAAGATAACAGCTCTTTTCCAACAAAAGAAAAACAAACACCCCCTAACAGTATACAAACCCTCACCCCCCAAACACACAAAATAAAAATAAAGTAAAACCTAATCTAACCATTGCCCTGAAAAGGGCATTTGTATGGGCATTGCCCTTAAAAGGGCATTCAGCTCTGTTTCCTGCCCTTAAAAGGGCATTCAGCTCTTTTATGAAATGCCCAACCCCTAATCTAAAAATAAAAACCCACCCCAAAACGAAAAAAAAAAAACATTACACAAAATAACAAACAAATTATCCAAAATAATACAAATTATTCCTATTCTAATACCCATTTAAAAAAAAAAAAAAAAAACACCCAAAAATAAAAGAAACCTAATCTAGAATAATCTACCAATAGCCCTTAAAAGGGCCTTTTGTAGGGCATTGCCCTAAAGATATCAGCTCTTTTCCTAAAAAAATAATACAAAGACCCACTAGCATTACAAACCCCCACTCCCCCTAAACCCACAAAATAAAAAACCTAATCTACCCATTGCCCTGAAAAGGGCATTTGTATGGGCATTGCCCTGAAAAGGGCATTCAGCTCTTTTGCTGCCCTTAAAAGAGCATTCAGCTCTTTTAAGAGTGCCCACCCTAATCTAAAAAAAAACACACTCCAAAAAACATTCCTGCGGAGGCAGAGAGGTCGATGCACAGAGGCGGAGGTCAAGGCGAAGGTCCATGGCAGAGGTCCAGATGGAGGTCCAAGGCGGAGGTCCAGGCGGAGGTCCAAGGCAGAGGTCCATCGATCCGACGTGGAGGTCCTCTTCATGCCATCATCCACCGCACACTGTTCAAATCAGCCAATAGGATTTAAGCAGCTCTCATTCTATTGGCTGAGGCGCAGAAACTTATTGGTGTGACAAGAAACTGGAGAGTTACTTAAGAAGTATGTTTCAACATATGGGCCTCCTTTTTCAACCAGCGGCCGCAGTAGCCACGGTTGCAGGCGCAGCAACTTATTGGTGTGAGTCTTTGTCAGAATTAATTTAAGTCGAATCCTTTCTGGAGGATATTCAGGTTAAGCTCAAGGCTCTAAGAATAGCCAATTCTTTTATTTGTGATGCTAATATGCAGATTATCCGTCCAAATGCAAAGGCCTCAGGTTTTGCCGTTCTGTTGCGGGAGGCCCTTTGGTTAAAATCTTGGTCCGCCGACATGGTCTCTAAGTCTAGATTTCTCTCTTTACCTTTCAAGGGGAAGATTTTATTTGGACCAGGTCTGGACTCCATCATTTCCACTGTTACCGGAGGGAAGGGTTCCTTTCTCCCCCAGGATAAGAAAACTAGAGCTAAGGGACGGCCGTCCTCTAGTTTTTGTTCCTTTCATTCTGAAAAGAACCAGCGGACTCAATCATCCTTCAAGCCAGAGCAGTCCAAGGGCACTTGGAACAAACCAGACTCTGAATAAATCCAAGCAGACCAAAAATAAATCTGCATGAAGGGGTGCCCCCCCCGTCCGGGATCAGATCAAGTAGGGGGCAGACTGTCTCTTTTCGCAGAAGCTTGGGGCCATGATGTTCAGGATCCTTGGGTATTACATGTAGTATCTCAAGGATACAAAATAGGGTAAAATCTTGTCCGACAAGAGGCAGATTTTTCCTGTCAAGATTGTCTACAAGACCAGAGAGAGGGACAACTTTCTTAGCGTGTGTTCAAGACCTCTCCTAAATGGGAGTAATCGTCCCGGTACCCTTGCTTAGAAAGGGGTCTTGGTTTTTACTCAAACCTCTTTGTGGTTCCAAAGAAGGAAGGGACTTACCGTCCAATCATGGATTTAAAATGTCTCAACAAGTTCCTCAGGGTTCCCTCTTTCAAAATGGAGACTATCAGGTCCATACTTCCCTTGATTCAGAAAAGTCAGTTCATGACTACAATCAATTTAAAGGATGTATACCTTCATGTTCCGATCCACAAGGATTACTTTCAGTTCCTGCGGTCTGCATTTCTGGACCAGCACTTCCAGTTCATAGCCCTACCATTTGGCTTAGCTACTGCTCCCAAAATATTTACAAAGGTTCTGGGAGCCCTCCTAGCAGTGACCAGATCCAAGGGTATTGCAGTGGCTCCTTACCTGGACGATATCTTGGTTCAAGGCTCATCTTTTCCTTTAGCAAGATATCAGACGGAGTGTCTTCTGTGTCTCCCTCGGACACACGGATGGAAGATAAATCTAGAGAAGAGTTCCCTGGTCTCCACCACCAGGGATGTTTTTCTAGGTACTATATTCGACTCAGTCTCTATGAAGATCTTTCTCACTGATCAGAGACATTCCAAGCTGATGTTGGCTTGTCAAGACTTTCAGGCTACTCCAAAACCCTTTGGTGGCCCAGTGCATGAAAGTAATTGGTCTCATGATGTCTTCCATAGATATTATTCCCTTTGCTCGCTTTCATCTGCGACCTCTACAAGTATGCATGCTGAGGCAATGGAACGGAGATCACTTGAATCTGTCTCAAGATATTGTTTAAGACGACCTCACGAGAGGCTCTCTCTCTTGGTGGCTCTGTCAAGATCACCTGTCCCTAGGCACATGCTTCTTGAGACCATCCTGGAAGAAGGTGACTACGGATGCCAGCCTTTCAGGCTGGGGAGCAGTCTGGGGTTCCAGGACGTCTCAGGGGACCTGGTCCCGAGAGGAATCATCTCTTATAATTAATATCTTGGAACTTCAGGTTATTTACAATGCTCTGAGGGCATGTCCCCAACTCTGTTCTGCCCAGTATATAAGATTTCAATCAGACAACATAACATCTGTCACTTACATAAATCATCAAGGAGGAACAAGAAGTTCTCTAGTGATGATGGAAGTAGCTTGAATCATACAATGGGCGGAAACTCACAATTGCCTTCTTTAAGCAATCCAGATCCTGGGAATGGACAACTGGGAAGCGGATTTCCTCAGCAGGCAGTCCTTTCACCCAGGGGAGTGGTCTCTACACCCCGAGGTGTTCTCCAAGATAACTCTCAGATTGGGGGATCTGGAGATCGACCTCATGGCATCTCGTCTCAATACCAAGCTACCCAGGTATGGGTTGAGATAGAGGGATCCTCAGGCAGAACTGGTGGACACGTTAGTGGTTCAAACTCATATATCTTTTTCCTCTATTGGCTCTCTTACCTCGAATCATTGCTCACATCAAGCAGGAGCTAGCTCCGGTAATTCTAATAGTGCCATCTTGGCCACAAAGAACATGGTTTGCAGATCTGGTGAGAATGTTCTTCTCCCCTCCATGGAAGTTACCGTCCTGAAAGATCTAATGCAGGGACCTTTTTTGCATCAAGATCTAGATTCTTTGAGACTGACTGCGTGGAGATTGAACGCCTAGTCTTATCCAAAAGAGGTTTTTCTGAGAGAGTCATAGATAGTCTGATTCGGGCTTGCAAGCCTTTTACTCGCCGTATTTACCACAGTGTGTGGCGTACTTACCTATATTGGTGCGAGGAACACGGTTTTTCCTTGCAAAAAGTAAAAGTTGCTCAAATTTGGGCTTTAATTCAAGATGGTTTGGAAAAGGGTCTGTCAGCTAGTTCTCTGAAGGGTCAGATTTCTTCCTTATCGGTCCTACTGCACAAGAGATTGACAGACCTTCCTGATGTACAGTCCTTTGTTCAGGCTCTGGTCAGAATCAGGCCTGTATTTAAACCTGTTACTCCCCCATGGAGCCTTAATCTGGTTCTTCGTGTTTTACAGCATGCCCCGTTTGAGTCCTTGCATTCCGTTGATCTTAAGCTTCTATCCTGGAAGGTTTTAATTTTTGTTGGCCATTGCCTCTGCTCGCAGGGTCTCTGAGATTTTTGCTTTATTTTATTTTATTTATTGGTTTTTCATGCAGATAAGGCAGTTGTACGTACCAAGTTAGGTTTTCTACCTAAGGTGGTTTCGGATCACAATATCAATCAAGAGATTGTTGTTCCTTCCCTTTGTCCTAATCCTTCTTCTAAGGAACGTTTGCTTCACAATTTAGATGTTGTGCATGCTTTAAAATTTTATCTCCAGGCAACTAAGGATTTCAGACAATCCTTTTCTTTGTTTATTTTATATGCTGGTAAACGCAAGGGCCAGAAGGCCACTGCGACTTCTTTATCTTTTTGGTTGAGAAGTATCATCCGTTTGTCTTATGATCAGGCTGGACAATAGCCTCCTGAGAGGATAACGGCTCATTCCACTAGGGCAGTTTCTTCCTCCTTTGAAAAGGCGGCTACGTGGTTCTCCTTGCATACTTTTTCAAAATTCTATAAATTAGATGTTTTTGCTTCAGCTGAAGCAGCTTTTGGAAGAAAAGTGTTACAGGCAGTGAAGCCCTCCGATTAGGATCCGCCTTCTTCTTTTGCCCTCCCGGCTTTTATTCATTCAGTGTCCTCTGGAGCTTGGGTATTGGTTCCCAACAGTAATGAATGAAGTCGTGGACTCTCCCTGCCTTTGGAAAGAAAACAAAATGTATGCTTACCAGATAAATTCCTTTCTTTCCTGGCAGGGAGAGTCCACGACTCCGCCCGTGCTTTTCTTTTTTGTTTTGGGGCGGCTCCCTTTTTCTTTACTTCTGGCACCTCTATACCCTAATGTTTCTCTTACTTTTCCTTGTTCCCTCGTCTGAATAACTGGGGGATATGGAAAGTGGGAGGGATATTTATAGCCTTTGGCTGGGGTGTCTTTGCCTTTGTCGTGGACTGTCCCTGCCAGGAAAGAAAGGAATTTATCTGGTAAGCATAAACTTTGTTTTTCATTATATTCTTTGCTTTACCAAAAACCAAAACTCTCCCTGCCAGGAAAGAAAGGAATTTATTTGGTAAGCATAAACTTTGTTTTTCGTTATATTCTTTGCTTTACCAAAAACCAAAACGTCTGAAAACAAAAAAAATATTATAAAATGATTTTCTATTAAAATTTGCATTTTTCCTTTTCGGTTGGTGTATGCTGTTTTTATGATGCATCAGTCATTATCCAATGAATGCAAACCAGGAAGAAGCAGCAGAATAAATTGACAGTTTCTCTCAGCATGTTAGTGGAAGCCTGTGACGTTTTCCAGCCAATCAGCATTCTCAGGGGAGGGAGGGAAGTCAAAGGGTAATTTTTTAGTTATTGCAGAGCTGCTCAGACTGAGGCTCATATCTGTGGAGGAACTTGAGGAGGCTATGGGCAAACACATCCGGTGGTTTTGTCACAGTAGCATTATGCATAGCAATACTGGTGGTACTGATATTTTTTTAAAGTGGGTCAGTCACACATACATAATGTTTGTGTAACACTGGCCGAATGTTGTGACCTATCAATCAAAACAGACTGACAGCCACTGATGTTCTTGTGGCTCCTATGGTAGCTGGAGAAGGAAAGGGTCTGTGGACTGGTTTTTTTTTTTTCTTTCCTTCAGACAAAGTCGTATTTAACTGTCACTCAAGAGGAAAATAAATATTATTTGGCAGACATATAACTCTGTAATAAAATCATAAAGGATAAATGTAAATGGTGAGCAGTGGAGCACTTGTCTATGGGGACATATAATCAAACTGTGTACTGTAGTTTACTACTGATCATAGGCACACACATTTTATTTTTGTTTTCAAATAAAAATTAATGGTTGCTGACAGCAGATACTTTTTTTTAAATATTAGAACTATAAAAAAATAACTGAGTGCAGCTTTAGAACAAACAGATTCAGTAAACAACTAGAAGTACAATAAAACTTATAGTCAAAGCCAGCAGCTGCTTAGCTATGCAACAAAGGGGTTAATACATTTTTAAAATTAAAGTGGGCATGTGAGGTTAAAGGACCAGTCAACACTGTAGATTTGCATAATCAACAAATGCATGATAAGAAGACAATGCAATAGCACTTAGTCTGAACTTAAAATGAGTAGTAGATTTTTGTTAAATAAATTGCAAAGTTATGTCTATTTCCACTCCCCCTGTATCATGTGACAGCCATCAGCCAATCACAAATGCATATACGCATATGCTGTGAATTCTTGCACATGCTCAGTAGGAGCTGGTGACTCAAAAAGTGTAAATATAAAAAGACTGTGCACATTTTGTTAATGGAAGTAAATTGGAAAGTTGTTTAAAATTGCATGCTGTATCTGAATCATGAAGTTTAATTTTGACTTAAGTGTGTCTTTAAGGGGGTGTGCGCAGTGAGTAAAAATGGTTATTGGTTGATGCAATACCATAGTGCATAGTGTTACTGACACTGCAAGAGTAAAAGTACATTGCGCTAATTAAACTGATGACAAGTATGTGTGGTAATGGTATTGTGTGGTTCATGCAATAACCTGATGTTACTGACACTGCATGATTAACAACACATTGGGATAATTCAACTGACAAGCATGCTTTCTGGATACACAAATTGAATGCCATGCAACCTTATGGTCTGAACAATAAATTAGACCTGGCTTTGTTTTTTGTAAAAAAATGTAACAAGTTGGAAGGCAGAATTTCATATCTGTATTTGTAAGCTGTTATGTATATATTGATTTTTTTATTTTTTTAAATTTTAAAGTGAATGTAAATTTTGATGCTAAAGTATCTGTTTTTTAAAAATTCGATTAAAAACAGGGGCACTTTAATTCATCAAAATTTACATTTCACTCCTGTTGTGAAAAAAAAACCTTACCTTTTAATCTTGACAGCAGCTCCAGCTTCCTCCACCCGTTGCAAAGCCTCTTCCTGGGTCTAAAATGAGGAATCCGGCTTCCTCCAATCACGGCGTTGAATCAGACACTGATTCCCCAGGGGGGAAGCCGTAATTGGAGGATGACCTATCCATCATTTCTGACATCAGAAATGACTTGCGAAAACCGGAGGATGCTGGAGCTGCTGTCAAGATTAAAAGGTAAGGTTTTTTTCACAACAGGAGTGAAATGTAAATTTTGATGAATTAAAGTGCCCCTGTTTTTAATCGAATTTTTAAAAACCGGGCACTTTAGCATCAAAATTTACATTTACTTTAACAAGTTTTTATTGAGGTTTTCAAAACACATAGTATACATTGAAGATTCAATTTCCATGGGACATGTTACAGCAGAATAAAGGACCATAATAAACAAACAAAAAAAAACATATTACACAGTAGACCTCATGTTAACTGTGAGAAAATTTAACCTAACATAAAATATCATAGCCACACGGAATTAACATGTCTCCGACTTGGAAGCAAATCATAGAAAAAAATTTAAATAATAAACTTGTATCAGTAGCATTGTTTGAACTATTGAATTATAAAAGTGAAATCTAATTTTTGTTAATGTTCTCTACTATCTATTCCCCTTAGGTCAAATATGGTCCCCTAAGGGCCTATTTACTCGGATGCATCAAAATAGAGGAAGTAGTAGATAAAATAGGGAAGGGATTATTAATGGCCGCAATATTAATATAGATATATAATACGTATCGGGGTAAAGTTCTATGGAATCTATGTTTATTTGTTTAACCAGTAAACAAAATCTGGGGGGGGGAGGGTGGAGCCACTATTATGAAAATTATGGTCACAGGGCAAAATTTATATATATACACTGATAACAAAAATGTCCTAGATTATTATCTATCAGCCATTATCCATGTCTATAAGGGAGAAGGTTCTGAGTTGAACAAAATAAATAAAAAATAAAAAAAATCATAGTAGTAACCCGCAAACAAAATGACATGAGAGCACATGTTTTTTTTAACTTCACTTGTCCTTCAATCAGCTTTCCACAGTCTACTACCCTACAGGCCCAAATTAACATGTAATATGAAGCTGAGCTATAGAACCTATGGAATTACACTTTTGTAATATATATATATATATATATATATATATATATATATATATATATATATATATATATATATATATACACATATAGCCCCATAGAGCCGTACTAAACTGCTTCTATGTATATATTGATTTTAATATGCCATTACACTGTGAGTGTCAAAAGATATGTTTTGAAAACTATAAATTTGCTACTTGTTGTAACACTAGGTGGTGCTGGAATAGACACTGATTGGTCATTTTGGTGTAGGTGGGCCTATATAAGAAAACACACTATATGTTGTTAGCTATGTATGATTAAGGGCTTCATGCCCGAAACGTAAATCTGTATAAACCAGATGAATTGGCAATAAATCTCTTTTAACCTGCCTTTGGTGCTGCTGTTAGTGGACTCTGGGACCTTTATCAAGGATATAATCATAAGCATATATCCTTGATAAAGGTCCCAGGTGGAGGACCGAAACGTAGGAAACTGTGATAACACAGTGATGATATAATAAATTGAAGAGAGTGGAATTAACTGACCGGGTGCAAGGTATTTATTTCTGTATGTGTTGAAGGCTCTGCCCCAGCAAAAAGACTGACAAGGGTGTGTATACCGGTATATATATATATATATATATATATATATATATATATATATATATATATATATATATATATATATATATATATATATATATATATATATATATATATATATAGCAAGAAAGTAAGCACTCTCTTGTTTTGAAAAACAAATAGTATGTTTTACTATCTGTCTCTCTCTCTCTCTCTCTATATATATATATATATATATATATACATATATACATACACACAGACATATACATTACACGCATATATCAATAATTAAAGGGAAAGTAAACACCGGGAGATTTTAATATAAAATGTTTAGTTATGCATAGTAAAAAATTCTGCAATGTATTTACGTAATTTATTTTCCCCCCTTTTCGTGTAATTATCATTTAAATTTGTGGATTTTGTTATTCTGAGAACAGGAAATGCACCCTGCTGATTATTTCAAGGCTAACCATGCTGCATGTCTTTCCCAATATGGCGTCAATCATCTTGAGAAAGCCCAACCACACGGGTGAAACGCGTAGAAGAAAGAGAGTTGCTGACCCTGTCAAGAACTTGTAACTAGGTACCTAGCCGATTACCCGCGCGTGAAATACGCTAAGAGCGGAGGTTGCTTCATATTATCAGCCCAGCTGATTACCCTGTTGCTACAGCTGCATATAACCAACAAAGGTGAAAATCTCAGAAAGACGCTGACTGGAGAGGTAACGGTTTTGGCGAAGAAAAGATTCCGGTATTACCCCAGCTGCCTGTCAAGTGAAATCATCTGGTACACAGCCGTTTAAGAGTATCATCGCACCTGGCGAGGAAAAGATTCCGGTATTACCCCAAGCTGCCTCTAAAGTGTGACCATCTGATACACAGCCGTTCAAGAGTGTCATCGCGCTTGGCGAGGAAAAGTTCCGGTAAAAAGTATAAGATTGTTTTGCTGAGTAAACTGACATATAGCAGGCTGTTAAGGTGAGAAGTGTGCACAATACAAATAACCAGTGACTGACAAACAAGGCTCACGGAGTCAATACTCATTTATCTGAAGTGATATAAATATACCTTCTGACAAACAAAGTTTCACTTATTGCACATTCTGTATATATTGAAGCAGTGTTTTGCCTTACATATAAGATTATGGGAAACAATTGCAATATGTGTTACTAACACTTGAAGAGTTGACACAATTATATGGAGTAACTATTACATCGACAATTTCCAACTAGCAACATTTGCCTTCCAATACTGACACATACTGGATCCCACAGCAATATAGAGGAACATCTGACGTTTCCCTTGATTGAATATTCTCATAGCCAGCAACATCATTTTTTGATTTTTTGATATTTTTCATTTTTATATATTTTTTAATTTTTTAGGGTGGTATTCCATATAGTACTTTTCTTTTAATTTATTTTACTTGTATTATATATCTTTGCAGGGAGACGTCCCGTGTATTGTACAATTTATCTTTGATAGTAAACTTTTCAAATTACTTGGTGTAATGTTTTCTTTATTATGAATGCTTAATTAATGCTGATTAAGTGTGTTGGTTTATCTTGGCTTTTAGCGCCCTCTCATTTGCGGTTTTTGTTTAGTTTTATCTTTTTGCCATCTAGGGGAGGTGGCAGGAGAGTGGCTTAGATAAACCTTCAGATTTTAGCGCTGTATTATTCCTTTTTATTCTTGTTAATATATAACAACAACAAAACAATAATTTTTTTACTAACAATATGACAAAGGCTAGCCTTGTTGTGTGCAGACTTAAAGGGACACAAAACCCTAATTTTTGCGTCATCCTTCTTGGTATGATTTGTTAAAGGAGCAGCATTGCACTACTGGGAGGTAGCTGAACTAGGGTTGCCACCTTTACCCCAACCCATTCATGGACACTTTTTAAACGGGAGTGGTGTGGTTTGGGGCATGGATTGTGGGTGTGGCTTCACACAATTTCAATAAAATATCATATTTTAACATTTTTTATGTGCCATTAAAGAAACTTCATCCAATGCTTTTAAGCACATTGCAAAAATGTAAGCCATTAAGTATATAGTATTCTTATCATAAATGGAGACAGAATCCAGAGCAGACAGTGCTTTGACCCTTCCACTAGGAACTTACCTAAAATAAAGACACAACACCAAAAGTGGGGTACAAAGGCCACAGCTTTTAATTAACTTAACACATACAACCAAATGGTAAATAATCAAATACACAAAACCCACAAACAGAGCTTGCCCATAGCAGTCATTTAACCCATTATCCATCACATTCCATTACCTTCTCTCCTGGCCTTCCAGGAGGTACCCATCACTGCTCACACCAGGCAAGCACCCCGCCAGCTAGCTGCGACTTCTATCCATACACACAGGGAGGGAGGGAGCTTCTTCCCCCACGGACCTTGCAAAGAGGTTTTGGTGCTCTTTCTGGGCCACCCCCCTCTCTTAAATACCTGCCTCACAGCCCATCCTCCTACATTCTAATTGGCTGTCCTATGCTGGGGTCAAATGCCCCTCCATAGTAGGCACCTCCTACAGTGCACGATTGACCCTTCCACTAGGAACTTACCTAAAATAAAGGCACAACACCAAAAGTGGGGTACAAAGGCCGCAGCTTTTTATTAACTTAACACATAAAACCAAATGGTAAATAATCAAATACACAAAACCCACAAACCGAGCTTGCCCATAGCAGTCACTTAACCCATTATCCATCACATTCCTTCCATTACCTTCTCTCCTGGCCTTCCAGGAGGTACCCATCACTACTATCCCACCAGGCAAGCACCCCGCCACAGGCAAAGGCATTACCGCCATGCCCCGCCAACCAACCGTAAGGCCTTTGTAATCCCCTCTTTGATGGTAAAATTGAACAAATGTAAACCCACCTCATTTAAATGAACCCCATCTCGAAGGAAAAAACACTTCCCAGAATTCCCCTCAAATTCTACATGCCGTAAAGACAACCCACCACGTTTTTTAACAAAAGCACTCATCATCCTATTCACCTTCCTTCGAGATGTGTCCAGCCTCTTTATGTCCCACGCCGCCCTCCAAGCCAATCGTGGTTCGATTTCGAACCATAAAATTACTAACCCCGGAAAAAGTTCCAATAGCCTCTCCACATCCCTTTTCATTTCATCCACTAACTCCTTCTGTGACTGAAAACCCAAATCATTCCCCCCAACATGAATACACAATACCTCAGGAGGGCAGTAAAGTCTTGCATATTCTATCACTCTAACCAGTAACTGGTCCCACCTCATGCCTCTGAAACCCAGCCATCGAATGCAGACCTCTTCCGAAGACCACCCAAGCTGCATCCCTTGCTCTTTTACCGCCGCTGCCTTTCTTGCCCAGTAAATGTATGAATGGCCCATCAACCAACAATTAACCGGACCTGTATAAACAAACAACAAATCATAATACATATCAGACTAAGGCTGGCCTAACATAAGACAAATAACTGTTAGATACCCACCTCCCAATCCTCTTTATTCCTGCAACCTCTACCCCTAAGGCTTGAGCCTCCGTAGCCGCCCCTATCCTGAATGAGTGTGTCCCTAATTCCCCTGGTTCCAAACCTAACAACCTTACACACCTCTTAAAAACTGCCTGAAATTGAAAACGTGAAAGTGATGCCCCATCTATATGTATAAACATGGGGTCCGGTACCTGCGGCCGGACCCCCACATAATCCTGAAAACTTTGCACAGGGCAGCTTATCCCCCCCATGGCCCTCAACGATATCGGACATCCCTTCCCCATCTGGTCCGTCTTAGATCTTCTCAACCATATTGTTAACACCCCTTCACTTACCGCCACATCCGCCCGCTGGATCCCCCCTTTGTCCTTCCTTGTCATCCCCACCAACTCCGAGATCCTAAAGGCCCACGAAAAATGCCATCACGAAGGCCAGCCTAAACAACTTATACTCAAAATCAGATGAGCAAACCCCCCTCAATCTCTCCAGTATACGCAGCAGGACTGCATATACTACAGGTCTTCTGCCATCCGGCACCCTCTTCCCTTTGCACAAACCCTTTGCTGCCAACCGCACTACAAATTTTTTGTATACATCCTCCCACCCCATCAGCTGGAATAGAAAGGCCAGCGCCGCCAACCTCTGTTTCACCATTGACATCCCCATTCTCTGCCATTCCACCATCCAGTCAAGGATTGCCCTAGTTCTGCCTTCAGAGGAGTGAACCACCTCCCGCCTCTGCAAAAAACTAAACCAAAAAGACCATACCTGCATGTATGACCTCCAAGTCCCCGGAGCGACCAAGTTCAACCTGCTGCGAATGCTCTCTTCCACAATGACTCTGGGCACTGTTCCCCGATCTCCTCTGCCTCCGGAACCAGGTCCTGAAAACGATCCCACTGCAAACGGAAAGAGCGTCAGCAACATTGTTCTCCTTACCAGGCACATGTACTGCTCGGAACATCACATTACATTGTGAACAGTTTAGCACAAATAAACGCAACAGATGAACCACTGGTAACGAGGAAGCCGTCAGGCGGTTAACCACTGAAACCACCCCCATGTTATCCGTATGAAAAATGACCCTTTTATCTGCCAACCTCTGTGGCCATACTTCCAATGCCACTACCAAGGGAAACAATTCCAAGTATACCAAATTCTTTGTCAACCCCTCCCTTTTCCCTTTTCCACAATTCAGGCCAATGCCCCACACACCACCTGCCCTGTAAATAGGCTCCAAAACCAATCGCCCCTGCCGCATCCGTAAACAAGTGGAGATCAGATTCTGCTACCGCCATCTCCTGCACCAAGGCTCTCCCATTAAACTCACCCAAGAACGTCTTCCAAACCTCCAAGTCCTCCTTCAACTCCTTCCTCAAACGGATTCAATGGGACGGCTCTTTTACCCCCGCCGTTGCCAAAGACAGCTTTCTCACGAAAATCCTCCCCACCAGAATGATCCTACACGCAAAGTTAAGCTTCCCTATTAGGGATTGTAATTCTCTCAACTTCAGCTTCTGCTTCCTGAATGCCCCATTCAATGGTAGCCAGCAAGTCCACCACCGTGTCCTCTGGCAAGCTACACTCCATCCGGAGCGTGTCCAGCTGGATGCCCAAAAAACTCAAGCACCCTTCAGTCTTATCAGCCGCCACCGGAATCCCAAAGTGATCTGCCACCTGCATGAAAGCCCCCATCAACAGCTCGCAATTTCTAGACCCCTCCAGGCCCACAAACAGGAAGTCATCCAAATAGTGGACCAGTGAGTCCACTCCTGCCGTCTGCCGGATTACCCATTCCACGAAGCAGCTAAATTTTTCAAAATACGCACATGAAATGGAGCAGCCCATAGGTAAACACAAATCCACTAAATATGCCCCGTCAAAGAAGCACCCCAGTAGGTGGTGACACTTAGGATGTACCGGTAACAGCCGAAAGGCAGCCTCCACATCAACCTTCGCCATTTTGGCCCCCACCCCCGCTTCCCTTACCAAGTCAACAGCCCTATCAAAGGAAGCAACAGCCATTGTTTATGGGAAACAATTGCAATATGTGTTACTAACACTTGAAGAGTTGACACAATTATATGGAGTAACTATTACATCGACAATTTCCAACTAGCAACATTTGCCTTCCAATACTGACACATACTGGATCCCACAGCAATATAGAGGAACATCTGACGTTTCCCTTGATTGAATATTCTCATAGCCAGCAACATCATTTTTTGATTTTTTGATATTTTTCATTTTTATATATTTTTTAAGGTGGTATTCCATATAGTACTTTTCTTTTAATTTATTTTACTTGTATTATATATCTTTGCAGGGAGACATCCCGTGTATTGTACAATTTATCTTTGATAGTAAACTTTTCAAATTACTTGGTGTAATGTTTTCTTTATTATGAATGCTTAATTAATGCTGATTAAGTGTGTTGGTTTATCTTGGCTTTTAGCGCCCTCTCATTTGCGGTTTTTGTTTAGTTTTATCTTTTTGCCATCTAGGGGAGGTGGCAGGAGAGTGGCTTAGATAAACCTTCAGATTTTAGCGCTGTATTATTCCTTTTTATTCTTGTTAATATATAACAACAACAAAACAATAATTTTTTTACTAACAATATGACAAAGGCTAGCCTTGTTGTGTGCAGACTTAAAGGGACACAAAACCCTAATTTTTGCGTCATCCTTCTTGGTATGATTTGTTAAAGGAGCAGCATTGCACTACTGGGAGGTAGCTGAACTAGGGTTGCCACCTTTACCCCAACCCATTCATGGACACTTTTTAAACGGGAGTGGTGTGGTTTGGGGCATGGATTGTGGGTGTGGCTTCACACAATTTCAATAAAATATCTTATTTTATCATTTTTTATGTGCCATTAAAGAAACTTCATTCAATGCTTTTAAGCACATTGCAAAAATGTAAGCCATTAAGTATATAGTATTCTTATCATAAATGGAGACAGAATCCAGAGCAGACAGTGCTTTGACCCTTCCACTAGGAACTTACCTAAAATAAAGACACAACACCAAAAGTGGGGTACAAAGGCCGCAGCTTTTAATTAACTTAACACATAAAACCAAATGGTAAATAATCAAATACACAAAACCCACAAACAGAGCTTGCCCATAGCAGTCATTTAACCCATTATCCATCACATTCCATTACCTTCTCTCCTGGCCTTCCAGGAGGTACCCATCACTGCTCACACCAGGCAAGCACCCCGCCAGCTAGCTGCGACTTCTATCCATACACACAGGGAGGGAGGGAGCTTCTTCCCCCACGGACCTTGCAAAGAGGTTTTGGCGCTCTTTCTGGGCCACCCCCCTCTCTTAAATACCTGCCTCACAGCCCATCCTCCTACATTCTAATTGGCTGTCCTATGCTGGGGTCAAATGCCCCTCCATAGTAGGCACCTCCTACAGTGCACGATTGACCCTTCCACTAGGAACTTACCTAAAATAAAGGCACAACACCAAAAGTGGGGTACAAAGGCCGCAGCTTTTTATTAACTTAACACATAAAACCAAATGGTAAATAATCAAATACACAAAACCCACAAACCGAGCTTGCCCACAGCAGTCACTTAACCAATTATCCATCACATTCCTTCCATTACCTTCTCTCCTGGCCTTCCAGGAGGTACCCATCACTACTATCCCACCAGGCAAGCACCCCGCCACAGGCAAAGGCATTACCGCCATGCCCCGCCAACCAACCGTAAGGCCTTTGTAATCCCCTCTTTGATGGTAAAATTGAACAAATGTAAACCCACCTCATTTAAATGAACCCCATCTCGAAGGAAAAAACACTTCCCAGAATTCCCCTCAAATTCTACATGCCGTAAAGACAACCCACCACGTTTTTTAACAAAAGCACTCATCATCCTATTCACCTTCCTTCGAGATGTGTCCAGCCTCTTTATGTCCCACGCCGCCCTCCAAGCCAATCGTGGTTCGATTTCGAACCATAAAATTACTAACCCCGGAAAAAGTTCCAATAGCCTCTCCACATCCCTTTTCATTGCATCCACTAACTCCTTCTGTGACTGAAAACCCAAATCATTCCCCCCAACATGAATACACAATACCTCAGGAGGGCAGTAAAGTCTTGCATATTCTATCACTCTAACCAGTAACTGGTCCCACCTCATGCCTCTGAAACCCAGCCATCGAATGCAGACCTCTTCCGAAGACCACCCAAGCTGCATCCCTTGCTCTTTTACCGCCGCTGCCTTTCTTGCCCAGTAAATGTATGAATGGCCCATCAACCAACAATTAACCGGACCTGTATAAACAAACAACAAATCATAATACATATCAGACTAAGGCTGGCCTAACATAAGACAAATAACTGTTAGATACCCACCTCCCAATCCTCTTTATTCCTGCAACCTCTACCCCTAAGGCTTGAGCCTCCGTAGCCGCCCCTATCCTGAATGAGTGTGTCCCTAATTCCCCTGGTTCCAAACCTAACAACCTTACACACCTCTTAAAAACTGCCTGAAATTGAAAACGTGAAAGTGATGCCCCATCTATATGTATAAACATGGGGTCCGGTACCTGCGGCCGGACCCCCACATAATCCTGAAAACTTTGCACCGGGCAGCTTATCCCCCCCATGGCCCTCAACGATATCGGACATCCCTTCCCCATCTGGTCCGTCTTAGATCTTCTCAACCATATTGTTAACACCCCTTCACTTACCGCCACATCCGCCCGCTGGATCCCCCCTTTGTCCTTCCTTGTCATCCCCACCAACTCCGAGATCCTAAAGGCCCACGAAAAATGCCATCACGAAGGCCAGCCTAAACAACTTATACTCAAAATCAGATGAGCAAACCCCCCTCAATCTCTCCAGTATACGCAGCAGGACTGCATATACTACAGGTCTTCTGCCATCCGGCACCCTCTTCCCTTTGCACAAACCCTTTGCTGCCAACCGCACTACAAATTTTTTGTATACATCCTCCCACCCCATCAGCTGGAATAGAAAGGCCAGCGCCGCCAACCTCTGTTTCACCATTGACATCCCCATTCTCTGCCATTCCACCATCCAGTCAAGGATTGCCCTAGTTCTGCCTTCAGAGGAGTGAACCACCTCCCGCCTCTGCAAAAAACTAAACCAAAAAGACCATACCTGCATGTATGACCTCCAAGTCCCCGGAGCGACCAAGTTCAACCTGCTGCGAATGCTCTCTTCCACAATGACTCTGGGCACTGTTCCCCGATCTCCTCTGCCTCCGGAACCAGGTCCTGAAAACGATCCCACTGCAAACGGAAAGAGCGTCAGCAACATTGTTCTCCTTACCAGGCACATGTACTGCTCGGAACATCACATTACATTGTGAACAGTTTAGCACAAATAAACGCAACAGATGAACCACTGGTAACGAGGAAGCCGTCAGGCGGTTAACCACTGAAACCAACCCCATGTTATCCGTATGAAAAATGACCCTTTTATCTGCCAACCTCTGTGGCCATACTTCCAATGCCACTACCAAGGGAAACAATTCCAAGTATACCAAATTCTTTGTCAACCCCTCCCTTTTCCCTTTTCCACAATTCAGGCCAATGCCCCACACACCACCTGCCCTGTAAATAGGCTCCAAAACCAATCGCCCCTGCCGCATCCGTAAACAAGTGGAGATCAGATTCTGCTACCGCCATCTCCTGCACCAAGGCTCTCCCATTAAACTCACCCAAGAACGTCTTCCAAACCTCCAAGTCCTCCTTCAACTCCTTCCTCAAACGGATTCAATGGGACGGCTCTTTTACCCCCGCCGTTGCCAAAGACAGCTTTCTCACGAAAATCCTCCCCACCAGAATGATCCTACACGCAAAGTTAAGCTTCCCTATTAGGGATTGTAATTCTCTCAACTTCAGCTTCTGCTTCCTGAATGCCCCATTCAATGGTAGCCAGCAAGTCCACCACCGTGTCCTCTGGCAAGCTACACTCCATCCGGAGCGTGTCCAGCTGGATGCCCAAAAAACTCAAGCACCCTTCAGTCTTATCAGCCGCCACCGGAATCCCAAAGTGATCTGCCACCTGCATGAAAGCCCCCATCAACAGCTCGCAATTTCTAGACCCCTCCAAGCCCACAAACAGGAAGTCATCCAAATAGTGGACCAGTGAGTCCACTCCTGCCGTCTGCCGGATTACCCATTCCACGAAGCAGCTAAATTTTTCAAAATACGCACATGAAATGGAGCAGCCCATAGGTAAACACAAATCCACGAAATATGCCCCGTCAAAGAAGCACCCCAGTAGGTGGTGACACTTAGGATGTACCGGTAACAGCCGAAAGGCAGCCTCCACATCAACCTTCGCCATTTTGGCCCCCACCCCCGCTTCCCTTACCAAGTCAACAGCCCTATCAAAGGAAGCAACAGCCATTGTTTATGGGAAACAATTGCAATATGTGTTACTAACACTTGAAGAGTTGACACAATTATATGGAGTAACTATTACATCGACAATTTCCAACTAGCAACATTTGCCTTCCAATACTGACACATACTGGATCCCACAGCAATATAGAGGAACATCTGACGTTTCCCTTGATTGAATATTCTCATAGCCAGCAACATCATTTTTTGATTTTTTGATATTTTTCATTTTTATATATTTTTTAATTTTTTAGGGTGGTATTCCATATAGTACTTTTCTTTTAATTTATTTTACTTGTATTATATATCTTTGCAGGGAGACGTCCCGTGTATTGTACAATTTATCTTTGATAGTAAACTTTTCAAATTACTTGGTGTAATGTTTTCTTTATTATGAATGCTTAATTAATGCTGATTAAGTGTGTTGGTTTATCTTGGCTTTTAGCGCCCTCTCATTTGCGGTTTTTGTTTAGTTTTATCTTTTTGCCATCTAGGGGAGGTGGCAGGAGAGTGGCTTAGATAAACCTTCAGATTTTAGCGCTGTATTATTCCTTTTTATTCTTGTTAATATATAACAACAACAAAACAATAATTTTTTTACTAACAATATGACAAAGGCTAGCCTTGTTGTGTGCAGACTTAAAGGGACACAAAACCCTAATTTTTGCGTCATCCTTCTTGGTATGATTTGTTAAAGGAGCAGCATTGCACTACTGGGAGGTAGCTGAACTAGGGTTGCCACCTTTACCCCAACCCATTCATGGACACTTTTTAAACGGGAGTGGTGTGGTTTGGGGCATGGATTGTGGGTGTGGCTTCACACAATTTCAATAAAATATCTTATTTTATCATTTTTTATGTGCCATTAAAGAAACTTCATTCAATGCTTTTAAGCACATTGCAAAAATGTAAGCCATTAAGTATATAGTATTCTTATCATAAATGGAGACAGAATCCAGAGCAGACAGTGCTTTGACCCTTCCACTAGGAACTTACCTAAAATAAAGACACAACACCAAAAGTGGGGTACAAAGGCCGCAGCTTTTAATTAACTTAACACATAAAACCAAATGGTAAATAATCAAATACACAAAACCCACAAACAGAGCTTGCCCATAGCAGTCATTTAACCCATTATCCATCACATTCCATTACCTTCTCTCCTGGCCTTCCAGGAGGTACCCATCACTGCTCACACCAGGCAAGCACCCCGCCAGCTAGCTGCGACTTCTATCCATACACACAGGGAGGGAGGGAGCTTCTTCCCCCACGGACCTTGCAAAGAGGTTTTGGCGCTCTTTCTGGGCCACCCCCCTCTCTTAAATACCTGCCTCACAGCCCATCCTCCTACATTCTAATTGGCTGTCCTATGCTGGGGTCAAATGCCCCTCCATAGTAGGCACCTCCTACAGTGCACGATTGACCCTTCCACTAGGAACTTACCTAAAATAAAGGCACAACACCAAAAGTGGGGTACAAAGGCCGCAGCTTTTTATTAACTTAACACATAAAACCAAATGGTAAATAATCAAATACACAAAACCCACAAACCGAGCTTGCCCACAGCAGTCACTTAACCAATTATCCATCACATTCCTTCCATTACCTTCTCTCCTGGCCTTCCAGGAGGTACCCATCACTACTATCCCACCAGGCAAGCACCCCGCCACAGGCAAAGGCATTACCGCCATGCCCCGCCAACCAACCGTAAGGCCTTTGTAATCCCCTCTTTGATGGTAAAATTGAACAAATGTAAACCCACCTCATTTAAATGAACCCCATCTCGAAGGAAAAAACACTTCCCAGAATTCCCCTCAAATTCTACATGCCGTAAAGACAACCCACCACGTTTTTTAACAAAAGCACTCATCATCCTATTCACCTTCCTTCGAGATGTGTCCAGCCTCTTTATGTCCCACGCCGCCCTCCAAGCCAATCGTGGTTCGATTTCGAACCATAAAATTACTAACCCCGGAAAAAGTTCCAATAGCCTCTCCACATCCCTTTTCATTGCATCCACTAACTCCTTCTGTGACTGAAAACCCAAATCATTCCCCCCAACATGAATACACAATACCTCAGGAGGGCAGTAAAGTCTTGCATATTCTATCACTCTAACCAGTAACTGGTCCCACCTCATGCCTCTGAAACCCAGCCATCGAATGCAGACCTCTTCCGAAGACCACCCAAGCTGCATCCCTTGCTCTTTTACCGCCGCTGCCTTTCTTGCCCAGTAAATGTATGAATGGCCCATCAACCAACAATTAACCGGACCTGTATAAACAAACAACAAATCATAATACATATCAGACTAAGGCTGGCCTAACATAAGACAAATAACTGTTAGATACCCACCTCCCAATCCTCTTTATTCCTGCAACCTCTACCCCTAAGGCTTGAGCCTCCGTAGCCGCCCCTATCCTGAATGAGTGTGTCCCTAATTCCCCTGGTTCCAAACCTAACAACCTTACACACCTCTTAAAAACTGCCTGAAATTGAAAACGTGAAAGTGATGCCCCATCTATATGTATAAACATGGGGTCCGGTACCTGCGGCCGGACCCCCACATAATCCTGAAAACTTTGCACCGGGCAGCTTATCCCCCCCATGGCCCTCAACGATATCGGACATCCCTTCCCCATCTGGTCCGTCTTAGATCTTCTCAACCATATTGTTAACACCCCTTCACTTACCGCCACATCCGCCCGCTGGATCCCCCCTTTGTCCTTCCTTGTCATCCCCACCAACTCCGAGATCCTAAAGGCCCACGAAAAATGCCATCACGAAGGCCAGCCTAAACAACTTATACTCAAAATCAGATGAGCAAACCCCCCTCAATCTCTCCAGTATACGCAGCAGGACTGCATATACTACAGGTCTTCTGCCATCCGGCACCCTCTTCCCTTTGCACAAACCCTTTGCTGCCAACCGCACTACAAATTTTTTGTATACATCCTCCCACCCCATCAGCTGGAATAGAAAGGCCAGCGCCGCCAACCTCTGTTTCACCATTGACATCCCCATTCTCTGCCATTCCACCATCCAGTCAAGGATTGCCCTAGTTCTGCCTTCAGAGGAGTGAACCACCTCCCGCCTCTGCAAAAAACTAAACCAAAAAGACCATACCTGCATGTATGACCTCCAAGTCCCCGGAGCGACCAAGTTCAACCTGCTGCGAATGCTCTCTTCCACAATGACTCTGGGCACTGTTCCCCGATCTCCTCTGCCTCCGGAACCAGGTCCTGAAAACGATCCCACTGCAAACGGAAAGAGCGTCAGCAACATTGTTCTCCTTACCAGGCACATGTACTGCTCGGAACATCACATTACATTGTGAACAGTTTAGCACAAATAAACGCAACAGATGAACCACTGGTAACGAGGAAGCCGTCAGGCGGTTAACCACTGAAACCACCCCCATGTTATCCGTATGAAAAATGACCCTTTTATCTGCCAACCTCTGTGGCCATACTTTCAATGCCACTACCAAGGGAAACAATTCCAAGTATACCAAATTCTTTGTCAACCCCTCCCTTTTCCCTTTTCCACAATTCAGGCCAATGCCCCACACACCACCTGCCCTGTAAATAGGCTCCAAAACCAATCGCCCCTGCCGCATCCGTAAACAAGTGGAGATCAGATTCTGCTACCGCCATCTCCTGCACCAAGGCTCTCCCATTAAACTCATCCAAGAACGTCTTCCAAACCTCCAAGTCCTCCTTCAACTCCTTCCTCAAACGGATTCAATGGGACGGCTCTTTTACCCCCGCCGTTGCCAAAGACAGCTTTCTCACGAAAATCCTCCCCACCAGAATGATCCTACACGCAAAGTTAAGCTTCCCTATTAGGGATTGTAATTCTCTCAACTTCAGCTTCTGCTTCCTGAATGCCCCATTCAATGGTAGCCAGCAAGTCCACCACCGTGTCCTCTGGCAAGCTACACTCCATCCGGAGCGTGTCCAGCTGGATGCCCAAAAAACTCAAGCACCCTTCAGTCTTATCAGCCGCCACCGGAATCCCAAAGTGATCTGCCACCTGCATGAAAGCCCCCATCAACAGCTCGCAATTTCTAGACCCCTCCAGGCCCACAAACAGGAAGTCATCCAAATAGTGGACCAGTGAGTCCACTCCTGCCGTCTGCCGGATTACCCATTCCACGAAGCAGCTGAATTTTTCAAAATACGCACATGAAATGGAGCAGCCCATAGGTAAACACAAATCCACGAAATATGCCCCGTCAAAGAAGCACCCCAGTAGGTGGTGACACTTAGGATGTACCGGTAACAGCCGAAAGGCAGCCTCCACATCAACCTTCGCCATTTTGGCCCCCACCCCCGCTTCCCTTACCAAGTCAACAGCCCTATCAAAGGAAGCAACAGCCATTTCAGGGTCAATACCGTCATTCACCGAAGCCCCCTTTGGATAAGACAGATGGTGAATCATTCTGAACTGCCCAGGAACCTTCTTCGGGACCACACCCAATGGTGAAACCCTGAGGTTATCCAAAGGCATGTCCTTAAAAGGACCCGCCATCCTGCCCAAAGCCACTTTCCCAATTTCCCCCTGACCACCTCCGGGAATTCCCTAGCCGATTTTAGGTTCCCATAGGCTCTACCTCCCCCTCCTTCCACAAACGGAATCCAGAAACCTGAACTGAAACCCAACAGCAGCAGCTCTGCGTCTAGCCTCCCCCTTTTCCCCCTAGCGTACCGTTTTAACCACGGCACCATCCTTTCGACTCTCACCGGAGTCCGGGCCCTGTACACCCACGTCCCCTGGCTTGGTCGAGAACCTCCCTTTCCTAAAACACTTGGCAAATGCATGGGCCCCGCCGCACCCCGAACATTCGTGTTTATACTTGCACGGTCCTCCAAATCTGCACTGCCCATCATTAAATTGGAAGCACAAGCCCTTCCTAATGGCCGCTGCACCACTTCCTCCCGCTCCCACTCCCCCAGGCCCGCGAAAAGACTGCCCTCCACGCAGTGGAGTCATCATCTCCAGCCAGATCCCCATATTGCGGTCATCCCATTTCATGTCAGGTCGCACCGCTATCCTCTGGCGAAACTGCTCATCGTAACGCCACCATGCCATCCCTCCATATGTCCGGTATGCCGTGATATTTCATCAAAGTAACAAAACAGCGCGGATCCTTGTTCTGGGAACTTCTCCGTCATCACACTTGCTAAGATGCAGAACTCCCTCGACCAATTCCCAAAGGTCTTGGGTAACTTCCTGTAACTCTTCTTGCGCTCCTCTTCCTCTTTCTTTCCCTGTTCCCCTTTGGCATCGTCCTTGATCTCCACAAACTGTTCCAGTGGCAGTAGTGAAAAGATCTCCAAAAACTCCCGCTTCCAAATCTTTTTTTTTAATGTCCTGAGCCAAGTGTATGCCCAGCGGCCCAATCGTGCAGAGGCATGGCCTACTCATCACCACCTCCGCCACCTTGATGGTTCCCCCTGAAACGGCGGCCACCGCTCCCCCTGTAACCCCTTGCCCCTGTTGGCCCCACACCCCAGCTGCCCCCGAGCCTCCCCCACATTGTTTCTCTACCTGCGCCACCAATTCCTTCAAACTCTTCAATAATATTGAAACCCCTGCATTCACAGACCCCATATTAACATCAGTGGTAACAGTGGTTCCTGCAGACACTTGAGACACCTCACCTGTGCTGTGTGGTGCCGTAGTCTGTCCCGAGCCTCCGCCATCCTGCGTTCCGCTCCCGGCTGCTTCCAACCTCCTGGTCCCTTCTACTGACCTTCTGCACCTTCTCCCTGCTTCCTCCCCACGCTCCCTCGTGGAGCGTGCCCTGGTCCTGGACCTCTCTCTGTCCCAATTACCACCACGCCTGGGCGATCTCTCCAACCTGGCCCAAGTCGGGGAGACCTGCGCCGATCTCCTCCTTCCATCATCCACTGGGGAACGGGATCTGCCCCGCCGTCCGTCCGCTCCTGAACCGCCGCCTCTCTGGCTGCTTCTCCTGCAGCCGTGCCTATCTCCTGCCTGTGAAGACAACATACAGTCAGGACCGGTCCCACCAGACCACCCCGTATTCGCCCTTCTCCCACTGGTTGGATCCCTTGACCCTCTCACTCCTTCCAGGCCTCCCCTGTCCCCCCAGCAGCACCAGGAGACATAATTTGTAACAGCTGGGCCAACGCCCTCATGTCCCCTACCTGGTCCGCCACCGCAGGTCCAGACTTCACCACGCTCCCTTGATTTTCCTCATCAAACTCGTTGTACGAGTCCCCTAGGAAGTTTGTGTCCAGATCCATATCGTTAAAGTCATGTTCCCTCTGAGGCGTCCCCTGCGCTGCAGAGCCGCCGTCACTGGTATTTGTGAGCCATCTGTAATTAAGAGCCCATGGCATGCAAAGCATCCCTTTTCGAATTGAAAGGTTCCCCTTTTCTTCTTTCTTTCTTTTTTTTTTTTTGCTTTTATGCCCTACCCTACACTTCCCTGACACCTCTCCCAAACCCCAATCCCTGCTTCTTCCTACCCCATACCCCCTAACCAAAACCCCTGCCCGCTATCTCCACCTCAGAATCAGGATTTACTATTCTATTATTAATATCATTTTTTTTTTTTTTAATTATCTTCCCTCAACCTCGATACCTCATGTCACAATCTAACCTAGGACCTTTATTCCCAGGCCCATGCTCAAACTTAACTTCTGTTAACCTTCTACACCCCACCTATTGCCTTCATAATCACTGATCACCTGCCCGGCCTGTGCATATTCCCCTGCACGGCCTGACCCCCCCCCCCCCCGTAAATTCCCCTTTCATTTTATTTATTTTCCCCCTGTGCTGCTCAGGCTGTCTGGCCTCCCTGCTGACTTGGTCACACCTTTCCCACTCGACCTACCGACACCCCCCCGTCTTCTTACCTGTGTCCTGCGCTCCCTGCGGCTGTGTCCTCCTCGTAGCCGGGCCCTTCCTGGCTCTTCCACCTGACCGCTTCGCTCCACCATCCACTCTCGATCCTCCTGCTGCTGGCTCATCCTCCCCAACAGCCCTCACCGGTGTTGATGCCGCCGCGGCCCTTACAGGCGACATCCTCCTACGGCTCCTCCCGTGCAAGCACGGCCCCTGCATCCTGGGTCTGCTGTTTAGATCCAGGCTGAGTCTCTCCGGCGGTCTGGCCCTCCTGGCGGGTCTCCTCCCAGAGGGCCGTGCTGCTCTCCGCGTCCTGCAGTCTCCGGCGGCGTCGAGCCCACCGCCAACAGCTGCTCCTGCATCCAGGTCGCGCCTCTGGCGTTAGCCAAGGCTGTAACAGACGCGATCAGTTCCTGAAGGGCTGCCATCTCTCTGCAAGGTACGTGCCGGAAAATAGCTTCTTCCCCCATGGACCTTGCAAAGAGGTTTTGGCGCTCTTTCTAGGCCACCCCCCTCTCTTAAATACCTGCCTCACAGCCCCTCCTCCTACATTCTAATTGTTTGTCCTATGCTGGGGTCAAATGCCCCTCCGTAGTAGGCACCTCCTCCAGGGCACGATTTCCTGTGACTACTGACTAGCAAGGTAGACTTTAGCACAGCAGCACCACCATAATGAGTACAGTCAGTGTATAATTAATAGTGTTTTGTGACCTGACCAGTCACACTCTCTCAAGCCCTGATATTCAAAACCTCTCCACTCAGGTGAGATATTCTAAAATGATCCCCCAGCACTGCAAGATCCCTAGTGAAATTTTCAAAAGGCAGATTTTGCTTTACTTCTCCAAGGGGCGTTCCCTGCATTTCTGTATGTGAAGGAGAGACAAGCCCAGTGCAATATAGCACTGCATGACATGGCAATTCTGCTGCATTTACACAGTGCTTTCTAATTTATATCACTTTACAATTCAGATTAGATTTTATTATTTTTAAACTTTGCTCTTTTTATTTTATTTTGTGTACAGCAGAGTATTTGGGATTGTGATTTTACAAATTCTGATTATAGAGCAGACTTCACAGAGGCAGAACTCACTGAATTTTCTTAAAAAATGGTTGGAACCTGGAAATCCCTGAGAGATGAGAGATGCCTTCCTTAGAAAGCAATAAAGCACTCTGGGATAAAAAAATTCACATGGGAGACAGAAGGTAACTGGTGAACCCCTAGGGCTGAAATAAAGGCTCTCTTTGCATCAATTCCAAATTAAACTGAAATGTTTACAATTTAATTCAAACCAAGTACCGCATAAGGTAAAACAGACTGGAGCTTTATTTCTTCATATTAAAACATGGCAACAAGCTTTAAAAACAAAGCGCAGACAAGGGTAGACTAGTCTAACATGTTTCGGCCTTGGCTGGCCTTAATCATAGACACTTTAGTCACAGTGAATGGGGCGGCTTTATACCATCCTCCTAAATTTGATTGGCTGTCTGCGCTTAGATAGCAATTAATTGATCAGCTACCCTATATATTGGATATGTCAGAAAAGCATAATCATGTATGGTGATTATAGTTTATTTAAATAGTTAGGCTTTTTTTTTCTGTTCTTGATATGTCTGTTCATCACTTGCTATCTCTAAAGAAAAATGTATATAGAACATGAGAGTTTAGCTAAAAACACTAAGAACCCAGCTTAGGTTGCATAATTAATGATCTAAAAAACGATCTAATTATGCTATCAAACATAGTGCTAATGAGTCTCTGTTTAACTTACTTGTTCACTATACATCAAGATTGTTGTTATCCTAAGCTTTATACTATAAAGGATATTATACAAACTAGAGAATTAGTGCAACCTTAAAGAATACCTAAACTAAGTTGACACTAAATAAGTACATCCAAAAATGTTTTCCCAACTAAATCTAAACTAAATATTTTTGCTCAATGGAACATAATTTAATAATTGATAGAATTAATACTTTGAATAATCGGGGAGTATGATAGTAGATCAATGCTGAAGGAGTAAGCTAATACCAATAATTAATCAAATCTCCCTCTACAGGGAGTGCAGAATTATTAGGCAAATGAGTATTTTGACCACATCATCCTCTTTATGCATGTTGTCTTACTCCAAGCTGTATAGGCTCGAAAGCCTACTACCAATTAAGCATATTAGGTGATGTGCATCTCTGTAATGAGAAGGGGTGTGGTCTAATGACATCAACACCCTATATCAGGTGTGCATAATTATTAGGCAACTTCCTTTCCTTTGGCAAAATGGGTCAAAAGAAGGACTTGACAGGCTCAGAAAAGTAAAAAAATAGTGAGATATCTTGCAGAGGGATGCAGCACTCTTAAAATTGCAAAGCTTCTGAAGCGTGATCATCGAACAATCAAGCGTTTCATTCAAAATAGTCAACAGGGTCGCAAGAAGCGTGTGGAAAAACCAAGGCGCAAAATAACTGCCCATGAACTGAGAAAAGTCAAGCGTGCAGCTGCCAAGATGCCACTTGCCACCAGTTTGGCCATATTTCAGAGCTGCAACATCACTGGAGTGCCCAAAAGCACAAGGTGTGCAATACTCAGAGACATGGCCAAGGTAAGAAAGGCTGAAAGATGACCACCACTGAACAAGACAAACAAGCTGAAACGTCAAGACTGGGCCAAGAAATATCTCAAGACTGATTTTTCTAAGGTTTTATGGACTGATGAAATGAGAGTGAGTCTTGATGGGCCAGATGGATGGGCCCGTGGCTGGATTGGTAAAGGGCAGAGAGCTCCAGTCCGACTCAGACGCCAGCAAGGTGGAGGTGGAGTACTGGTTTGGGCTGGTATCATCAAAGATGAGCTTGTGGGGCCTTTTCGGGTTGAGGATGGAGTCAAGCTCAACTCCCAGTCCTACTGCCAGTTTCTGGAAGACACCTTCTTCAAGCAGTGGTACAGGAAGAAGTCTGCATCCTTCAAGAAAAACATGATTTTCATGCAGGACAATGCTCCATCACACGCGTCCAAGTACTCCACAGCGTGGCTGGCAAGAAAGGGTATAAAAGAAGAAAATCTAATGACATGGCCTCCTTGTTCACCTGATCTGAACCCCATTGAGAACCTGTGGTCCATCATCAAATGTGAGATTTACAAGGAGGGAAAACAGTACACCTCTCTGAACAGTGTCTGGGAGGCTGTGGTTGCTGCTGCACGCAATGTTGATGGTGAACAGATCAAAACACTGACAGAATCCATGGATGGCAGGCTTTTGAGTGTCCTTGCAAAGAAAGGTGGCTATATTGGTCACTGATTTGTTTTTGTTTTGTTTTTGAATGTCAGAAATGTATATTTGTGAATGTTGAGATGTTATATTGGTTTCACTGGTAAAAATAAATAATTGAAATGGGTATATATTTGTTTTTTGTTAAGTTGCCTAATAATTATGCACAGTAATAGTCACCTGCACACACAGATATCCCCCTAAAATAGCTATAACTAAAAACAAACTAAAAACTACTTCCAAAACTATTCAGCTTTGATATTAATGAGTTTTTTGGGTTCATTGAGAACATGTTTGTTGTTCAATAATAAAATTAATCCTCAAAAATACAACTTGCCTAATAATTCTGCACTCCCTGTATGTTCATACCATTCGGACTGCGTGTATACAATTTGAAAATCCAAAAGGCCTCCTTTTTATACAACTCCATAGTCCTGCTCCCTCCCCTTGGTTTACTCTTGATTAAATCTATGATCATCCAAGTGAATGTCTTGACGTTTCCGTCATGCTCATATATAAAATGCTTGGACGCACCTGTCGCTGTCCTCCCTCTCTCAATGTCATTAAGGTGTTCACGTATACGCTCTCTGGCCTCACGTGTAGTACACCCTACATATTGCTTCTCACAAGAGGTACATGTTATAACATAAACTGCAAACTCTGATCGACAGTTTGTGCAGTAATTACAATCAAAAACTCTTTGTGTATACTGTAGTTAGACTGGAACACCTTACTGCTTGTAGTGTGACTGCAAGCAATACAGCTATGTAGGCCACACTTATAATGACCTTTGCAGCTCAGCCAGCTACTCTTTTTAGGTGGTTTTCTTAGTGCGCTAGGTGAAACCAGATTTCCAATGGTCACATTTCTTTTGGAGACAAATAAGCAACCCTTGTCAACCACATTCTTGAGGGCATCATCAGCCTTCAAAATTGGGAGATTCCTCCTTATGATCTCACAAACTTCCCTATACTGATTAGAATAGGTGGTGACAAAGGTTATTTCACTATTTCCTCTGGTTTTAGTGGATTTCTTAGGGGTAAGTAAATCTGCTCTGGGGATGCTCTGAACCTCAAAAAAGGCTTTTCTAATAATAATAGGCCCATCCGGTTTACAATTTAACTTACTTTTGTATATATTTTAGTATATATTACTTTTCTGTTAGTTAAAATAAGTGCATTGTGAATTTTGGACAATCTTCACCTGCAAACAGCTGGCGAGACAAATCAGTGAGACCAGCTTGTTTAAAAAGCTTAGAAAATTTCACAAGACTGGAGAGAGCATCAGACACCCTGGGAACTCCCCTGTTCAGCCCAAGGAACTGCCCTATCCCTCCCATAGTTACCAACTGTCCCGTTTTTGCCGGGACAGTCCCGGAATTTGGGACCCAGTCCCGGCCATTTAAATGTCCCGGCCAGTCCCGGGGATTCCCGAAAGGACCAAAATGGCCGAAAATGAGCTGCCCCAATCCTCCTCCCGCCCCTGGTACCGCCTCCCCCGTACTCAGGGGTGTAACTAACGTTGATGCAAACATCGCCATTGCGACCGGGCCCAGCAGGTCTCCCAAACAGGGGGGGCCCAACAAGGCAGGTGTTTTTATTTTTATTATTATTGTTTTATTTTTTTGGGGGGTTAGGGGGCACTGCCGCACTAGGGCAGCCAGGCGCAGCAGCACATGCCAGTGATGCGAGTGCGACAATTCTTTGTCAGTTTGTTGTCACGTGACAATGTTCATATTGATGTTGTCTACTAGTCTAGTCTGGACGGCGGGTACGCACTGAAACTGATCTCTAGTTCTCCCTCCTCCTCCTGACTGACTGGCTGCACTGCACGCACGTCACGTGTATCTCAACAATTGTCTCGTGACTGCACGTGCGGTGCAGCAGTCAGTAGCAGGAGACAGGAGTCTGTTGACGGACCGAGTCTGGAGTGTGGGAACGTCTGTGACCTGTGACTGTCCTGGGTCCAGTAGTGGGAGTCCCTCCCTGGCTATTTCGCGGCAGGCTGTCACAGCCAGTGACACTGACCAGTGACTACTGAGAACGGAGTGGAACTGAGGTAAGCACCGTAAGCTTAAAGCTGCCTGCGCCTGCTCAGATTGAGGGAGGGGGGGCCGCAGCGCGGGGGCATGGTGAGCAGTGAGCTCCAGGCTCAGAGTCAGTCATGACTCTCATGGCATGCAGTTAGTGGAACGGTCCGGAGAAGGTAGGGGCCCTCCAGCAACCTTTACTCTGCACTCACTGTGACTCACTTGAATTGGTTAATTCTTTGTGTGATGTCACATCACACAAAGAATTAACCACTTCAAGTGAGTCACGTGTTTAAAACTATTCATCTGTTTGCTAAACTTACTAAAAATAATGTTCTGCATTCAATAAATATATATTTATTATGCAACCCATAGGTTTAGCACACATGATAGTTTATCATATAACATGAATCCAAACAAAATGTGCTGTATTAAATATATATATATTTAGTGGAGCTTGTTCCTAGCCAAAGAATTGACGCAGTCTGGCTTCCACAGAATAGGAACTAGTCTGCCACCTGGATCACCTCCCATAAGCACAAATGATTTGCCTGATGGCAGTGAGAACATCACACACAGTGCTGTATACTACGGTCTCAGGGACTGCAAGCTAAACGGGGGTTAAAGTGATAAATATGAGTTGAAGAGAACAATTTGAGCTAAGGCAGTTAGGTAAGATACATAAGAAAAATAAGTATATAACTGAGGAGAAGCAGCAGCTCAGAGGAAGATGATTAGTTATTTTTATTGAGTACTTTTCTTCATGTTGTGTTGGAAAAGTCTGGCTAGGTGTTCACTCACAATACTCAGATCATAAAACAGTTTAAAAAAGTATCCTTAGAACGCTAGTGTTTACTAACTGTGCATTCATGAAATTTGTATTTTTACCTTCAGGCACCTACTGTATATATAAAGTAAATTAATTAATTATCTTTTAAGTTATACTGAATTGATAAAAAAAAAAGTTATTTTTATTATCAGTTATTTTTAGACTAATACCTTACTATAACACAGTATAAGCATTTTAGGCAATTCTGAATTCAAACCTGCTGCATCAAAAATTTAATTTATTATGTACGTGTGTGTATAGATATATGATAGATAGTGTGTGTATATGTATATATATAAATATATATATATATATGTGTATACATATGTGTGTGTATGTGTATATATATATATATATATATATATATATATACACTGTATATATATATTTATATATATATATATATATATATATATATATTCGATTATTTGCTGTGGTTTTGATATATATATATATATATATATATATATATATATATATATATATATATATATATATATATATATATATATATATATATATACCAACTATATGCTTCAGAGTAAGGGAGGTGATGAGGAGCTTGATGATTGCTCTGCATTAAAGGGCTGTAATATGTTAGAGCAATTTTATATTGCCCTATTGCTTGCACATAACCATGTGTCTAACCACTGCAAAGTGTATATATATATATATATATATATATATATATATATATATATATATATATATATATATATATATATATATATATATATCAAAACAAAAATGTATAAAAATCACTTTTTTTGGGAGGTGGGCCTTCATGGATTCTTGCACCAGGGCCCTGAGGTTTCTAGTTACGCCCGTACTGCTATTCTGTGTAGGGGCTGGCCCAGGGGAATCCAGATTTTTTTATGGTAGGTCCTCCCCTCTCTCGCAAGGCCCGGCAGTCAGAGCATTGCGTGCGTTACCATGGCAACGATCCCACGAGCAAAGAGCTTGGGGCTCGCAAGAGAGGGGAAGGACTGTGCAGCCTTCGCCACAGTTGGTGCCAAATATTTCTTTTACATTCACCCAATGAAAAGGTTAAATGGCTATTTATTTACATCCTCGGTTGCCAAAGATGACTTGTGTTACGGGCATTGGGAGGTCAAAGGGGTCAGTGCACAATTATATTCATCAGGTGATGTCTCTTCTGTGACGCTACACTTTCTACATGTCTCTGTATGCCCTGTTCATGTTACTCATGTAATCCAGCTGTGATAATGTCCCACGTGTGACATATTCTCCATATTCTACTGTATTAATGTCTGCTATGTAGCAGGGTGCCAATTTCAATTCTCATTTCAAGCAACACCAATTTTACATAGTTTATTTCCTAGAAAATACTGAGCTTTGGTGCTAAAACTGAACATGTTGTTAAAAGAACAATATGTCTTGTTGCTAAAAGCATAATTCATGTATATACATTTAGATCTCTTTTTTAACATATATATATCTTCAAGACATCCGACGCGGAACATCCTCTTCAAACGATGGCTTCTTTGTAATGAATATCTCTTTAAGTGACGTCATCCAAGATGGCGTCCCTTATATTCCAATTGGCTGATAGAATTCTATCAGCCAATCGGAATTAAGGTAGAAAGAATCCTATTGGCTTATTACTTTGGGGCAATGCCCCGCAAAAGGCCCTTTTAAGGGCTATTGATAGTTTAGTTTAGGCTAGGGTTTTTTTTTTATTTTGGGGGGGGTTATTTTGATAGGGCTATTACATTAGGTGTAATTAGTTTAAAGATCTGTAATTTGTTTTTTATTTTCTGTAATTTAGTGGGGATTTTTTTTTGTAATTTAGCTAATTTAATTTAATTTATTTAATTGTATTTAAAGGGCCATAATACCCAAATGTTTAAACACTTGAAAGTGATGCAGCATAACTGTAAAAAGCTGACTAGAAAATATCTCCTGAACATCTCTATGTAAAAAAGAAAGATATTTTACCTCAAAAGTTCCTCAGTAGCCACCTCCCATTGTAAAGGATTTCTAAGCAGCATTTTAGTGTGTCTGTCCTGGGACATCTGAAGGGATGAGCATTGTGCACTCTCATCTTATTTCACCAATCAGGTAAAGGAAGTTTACAATGAAATCTCATGAGAGTCAAGTCAAATCTCATGAGATCACAGTAAAAGTTCATGACCTCAGCACTGCTGATGCTGATTGGATGCTGTTCATTTCTTCATTTTTTTAATTTTTTTTACCTGCAGCTGGGAGCAGTTGAGTATAACTTTTTACACAGAACTTACTCTGCTGAGCTGAGGAGATTGTGAGGTAAAATATCTTCCTTTTTTACATAGAGATGCTCAGGTGATATTTTCCTGTCAGCTTTTTACAGTTATACTGCATCAGTTTCAAGTGATTTAGCATATGAGTATTATGTCCCTTTAATGTAGGGAATTTATTTAATTATAGTGTAGTGTTAGATGTTATTGTAACTTAGGTTAGGTTTTATTTTACAGGTAAATTTGTATTTATTTTAGCTAGGTAGTTATTAAATAGTTAATAACTATTTAATAACTATTCTACCTAGTTAAAATAAATACAAACTTGCCTGTAAAATAAAAATAAACCCTAAGCTACATACAATGTAACTATTAGTTATATAGTAGCTAGCGTAGGGTTTATTTTATAGGTAAGTATTTCGTTTTAAATAGGAATAATTTTGTTAATTATAGTCATTTTCTTTAGATTTATTTAAATTATATTTAAGTTAGGGGGTGTTAGGGTTAGACTTAGATTTAGGGGTTAATACATTTATAGTTGCGGCGACGTTGGGGACGGCAGATTAGGGGTTAATAAGTATAATGTAGGTGGCGGCGATGTTAGGGACGGCAGATTAGAGGTTAATAATATTTAACTAGTGTTTGCGAGGCAGGAGTGCGGTGGTTTAGGGGTTAATATGTTTATTCTAGTGGCGGCGATGTCCGGAGCGGCAGATTAGGGGTTAAAAATGTTATAGTGTTTGCGATGCGGGAGGGCCTCGGTTTAGGGGTTAATAGTTAGTTTATGGGTTTTAGTGTACTTTTTAGCACTTTAGTTATGAGTTTTATGCTACAGCATTGTACCATAAAACTCTTAAATACTGACTTTAGAATGCGTTAGGAATCTTGGAGGTAGAGGGTGTACCGCTCACTTTTTGGCCTCCCAGGACAGACTCGTAATACCGGCGCTATGGAAGTCCCATAGAAAAAAGGGTTTACAAAGTTTCCGTAAGTCGGTTTGAGGTAAGGCCAAAAAAGTGTGCAGGGCCCCTAAACCTGCAACACTCGTAATAGCAGCGGTAGTGAAAAAGCAGCGTTAGGACCTGTTAACGCTGCTTTTTCAGCTTACCGCAAAACTCGTAATCTAGCGGTATGTAAATAGCTATACATGTAACATTATTTATCCTGTGTGTACAGTGCACTGGTGTGTTATGTTTACAATAAAGCTATGTGAACATTAAAAAACATTTTCACTGTATGCTTAGTCGTTTCCATAGCAACAATGACAGAGCGGCACCATCTTGTTATATGACCTTTGCCTTAGCAGATCACTTCCGGGTTAAGTGTTCACACGTGTGAGGAGTCTGTGTACTTGCCTGTTGTAAGTTACGCATTACCTCTGTAATATGTGCATCGGGTGCTGCTCTGTAATGGGGACATTTATATGGTACAATGCTGTGTAATAATGAGCTTGTGCAGATAGAATGCATTCTGGGGAACTGCTTAGCAAAAGCTGCCCTCTGTGATAGGCAGTGATCACAAAGATTAATTACTAATTATAGGGCTAGTTACCATATTTGTCTCTGTATAGCAACCCTCCCTGGAAATTCAGTTCCGGTCGACAATCACCACGCTCCCATAACCATGCCCCTGACCACACCCCTCGCTGGCACCGTGCCAGATGGTCCCAGTTTCACCTCTAAAAATGATGGTATAATATATATATATATATATATATATACACAGTATATATATAGAAGCTTCAAGAAAAGAAGAGGCACTCACAAGACTTAATAAACATAAATTTTTATTAGTAATTCATCATCAAAGGATCAGTCAACGTTTCGGTCCTCACAGGGACCTTTGTCATGACTGTTTCTAATAGAAGGATACACAAGTTAAAATCATAGTTAATATCCCTTAGTGTAGAACAACACAGCATGGGATTACAACCATGTAGAGTAAAACTAAAGTGATTATACATATGAAAGATATATACTGTATAATTATCTAAGTTGTTTCAATATAAGAATCAGTACAGCAAGTTCAGTATAGGCATACTGTGTACAATTGGTAGATATGCAGATAGCTAATGTTACAAAAAGTTGAAATAAGATGTTTCACAACCACACATGGCTCATCTCCTTATAATCAATGAAGTCTAGGCATTAACTATAGTATATGACTATTTAAATGACAAAGAAGACTCAAAGTTAGTTATCCTTACACTCTATATGTCAACGAGAAAACTGTATATGCAGAAACTTGAGACGAATATGCACAGTCACAGTGATTAGCATGTGAAAATACCATACTTAGCACACTAATATATATTTCAATAGCGATGTCTAAAGTGTGCAGCAAATTAAAGATAACCTGCTACACTCATTTTAATGTATACCATCAACACAATGTGTTGTCAATTGTGTAAACATAAGTGATATTTAGTGCTAAAATGAATATGCAAAGAGCACAAATAAATCTACAAGCAGAAATACAGGGAGTGCAGAATTATTAGGCAAGTTGTATTTTTGAGGATTAATTTTATTATTGAACAACAACCATGTTCTCAATGAACCCAAAAAACTCATTAATATCAAAGCTGAATAGTTTTGGAAGTAGTTTTTAGTTTGTTTTTAGTTTTAGCTATTTTAGGGGGATATCTGTGTGTGCAGGTGACTATTACTGTGCATAATTATTAGGCAACTTAACAAAAAACAAATATATACCCATTTCAATTATTTATTTTTACCAGTGAAACCAATATAACATCTCAACATTCACAAATATACATTTCTGACATTCAAAAACAAAACAAAAACAAATCAGTGACCAATATAGCCACCTTTCTTTGCAAGGACACTCAAAAGCCTGCCATCCATGGATTCTGTCAGTGTTTTGATCTGTTCACCATCAACATTGCGTGCCGCAGCAACCACAGCCTCCCAGACACTGTTCAGAGAGGTGTACTGTTTTCCCTCCTTGTAAATCTCACATTTGATGATGGACCACAGGTTCTCAATGGGGTTCAGATCAGGTGAACAAGGAGGCCATGTCATTAGATTTTCTTCTTTTATACCCTTTCTTGCCAGCCACGCTGTGGAGTACTTGGACGCGTGTGATGGAGCATTGTCCTGCAGGAAAATCATGTTTTTCTTGAAGGATGCAGACTTCTTCCTGTACCACTGCTTGAAGAAGGTGTCTTCCAGAAACTGGCAGTAGGACTGGGAGTTGAGCTTGACTCCATCCTCAACCCAAAAAGGCCCCACAAGCTCATCTTTGATGATACCAGCCCAAACCAGTACTCCACCTCCACCTTGCTGGCGTCTGAGTCGGACTGGAGCTCTCTGCCCTTTACCAATCCAGCCACGGGCCCATCCATCTGGCCCATCAAGACTCACTCTCATTTCATCAGTCCATAAAACCTTAGAAAAATCAGTCTTGAGATATTTCTTGGCCCAGTCTTGACGTTTCAGCTTGTGTGTCTTGTTCAGTGGTGGTCGTCTTTCAGCCTTTCTTACCTTGGCCATGTCTCTGAGTATTGCACACCTTGTGCTTTTGGGCACTCCAGTGATGTTGCAGCTCTAAAATATGGTAAAAAAGATTTAATTACACTGATTGCAGAAAACTGCAACCAGGTAATTGACCACTGCTGCGCTCTCTCAACGGATAGCTAAATGAGTGCAACAACCAAAAAGTGAAGGGGTTCACTTTAAAAATATTTAATTGCGTATAATAATCCCTATAGGTAAAAATCACACATTATTAATACAGTAGAATCACAACAATACAACAAATATTACAATTGATAAAATAGGGAGAGCATATGCACAGTCTCTTCAATAAAAATAAAAATAAAAATAGTCCATTGGTTAAAAGTCTTTTGGTTTGCCAGTTGGTGTGTTAAAAAAGCAGAAAGGGCGTCAAGCAAGCTCCTGATGGGTTAATAGCCAGCGTGAGAGCTAAGTAATAGGGCGAGAAGAAGGATATACACAATCCTTTAAACAATATGGAGATACAAAAAAACATAAGGTGCACACTTTTACTTACACCAGATGTTTAAGATCTGTCTCAGGGGGCTCCTCTCAAGGCAACCGCTTGTATTTCCTCAGCGTGTCCCAAAGGTTTTGTAGCAGACAGAGGTCCGATGTGTCTTTTGCTGTATCAGCCAGCCTCCAGAAAGCTCAGCCCGCCAGACGGAACTTCAAAATAGCAAGGCGCTCCTGTACGCCAAAACAAAAACTTCAGGCTACGGAAGCCCAAAACGACCAAAGTACTAAGCAACGCGTTTCGGCTGATTCACAGCCTTTCTCAAGCTCAATACTGATGGTATCACTACTCCAACCTTTATACGCTCCCACTTAAAGGGATATTTTCTTTGGAAAGTTCATATTTGTACAAAAAAGGATACTACCAGCTTTACACCTTTTGGTATTCATGCGGTACAATAACAATTAAAAAATTCATATACATTTTTAAATTAATAAGTTAATAAATATATAAACATATAAACGGGAACAGATGATATTAACTTGAACAGGTGATTTGATCTTTAATTTCTATATAAAAAGGTCATTAATTTCATCTTTTATTATTTACATCTAATGCTAGATCACTTTTATAATTTCACTAGATCGTCACTCCAGAATACCTATTTTGATAATATGGGGACTTGATTATACTTTAAAATCACTATTGCTAGAAATACCTAAAGAACTCCACACTTTATAATAAGTAAATACTTTATAATAGATATATTGATCCTATTATGCCAGTTAAATAAATTGGAGGAATAATTAAATATTAAAAAACCTTATATTAAAATATAAAAAATTGAGTCTCTGTACTAAAAAAATATATATGTATATATTTATTTAAGACTAATGAGTGGTATGTAGAGAAAACTGGATGTTTTAGTGATGGGCAAATATGTACAATCTTCAAAGAGTAGACTTCCTATATGGGATACATAGGGTTATGTGTGAAGCAAAATATCCTGCTGTGGTCTCTCCTAGATAGGGCGCAACAAGTGTAACAAATAAATACTTAATGAATAAAGATATACATAAATAGTTCAAAATTTTAATTTTAAAAAATAAAATGAAAAGAGTTTAAACTTATGGCCTATCATTGGGTCCTATTAGACTTATTCTGGGAATAAATATCTTCAAATTTACAACATACCGAATTTGTAAAACCAAAATTTGAATTCTAAAGTTTTTTTAAAATTCATTTTTGTTTTTAATTTTATTTTATTTCAGATAACAGTTCAGGTCCAATTCTAAATTCAGACCTTGGGGTGTAAGGGAACCCATCAGGAAAATCCACTTTCCTTCTCTTTTTAGGATTTCATTATGCAAATCCCCTCCTCTCCAGTGTTTACAGACTTTATCAATACCTATATAATTAAAATGTTTGAGATTTGCATTATTGCATATTGCAAAATGCTTTGGTACTGGGAGGTCCTTATAGCGATCCTTACTATGTTGTTCTATTGACAGGATGTGCTCCCTTATCCTGTCACGTAGGGGTCTTTCTGACTCTCCTCTAAAATATGGCCAAACTGGTGGCAAGTGGCATCTTGGCAGCTGCACGCTTGACTTTTCTCAGTTCATGGGCAGTTATTTTGCGCCTTGGTTTTTCCACACGCTTCTTGCGACCCTGTTGACTATTTTGAATGAAACGCTTGATTGTTCGATGATCACGCTTCAGAAGCTTTGCAATTTTAAGAGTGCTGCATCCCTCTGCAAGATATCTCACTATTTTTGACTTTTCTGAGCCTGTCAAGTCCTTCTTTTGACCCATTTTGCCAAAGGAAAGGAAGTTGCCTAAAAATTATGCACACCTGATATAGGGTGTTGATGTCATTAGACCACACCCCTTCTCATTACAGAGATGCACATCACCTAATATGCTTAATTGGTAGTAGGCTTTCGAGTCTATACAGCTTGGAGTAAGACAACATGCATAAAGAGGATGATGTGGTCAAAATACTCATTTGCCTAATAATTCTGCACTCCCTGTATATGAATCATATGCATTACGAATCCTCTTATCTGTAAAGGTGAAGTAGTGTATATGTTGTGAGGCCAAATGGTATTAATCCCATATGTTAAGTAATCAAGGAGCAACTATGTGTTGAGGCCAATTATTAAAAAGGATAGGGGCAGAGTCTTGCATGGCTTTACCTTGTTCACTGCACGTGAAATATGTTCAGCGATAAACGGTATTGTATCTGTTCCGCTCTTTTATAGTAATGGGTATGACAGACGCTGATGACAGTGATGTCATCAGCGATGCGACTAGCACGTAGCCAGAGAGTTCTGTGTAGGTTGCTATGGCAACCATAGGTACAAAATTGCGTTCAGTATTGTTTTATAGTGTCCAAAGTATATTGCTACCATAAATACAACATAGCGCTAAGAGATGTTCTATAATGACAAAGATATGCTACTTAAGCAACAGTAATAAAAGCTACTAGGTAAAATATTGAACTGTGTGTGCAGTGGGAGTGATAGTAAAGGATAGTGTATTTCGCACAATAGACAAATGCAAGGCTGCAAGTAGTGTTGTAGGTACACACTATAATTCTTTTAATGTAAAACTATGATTTATGTGTGTTAAGATAGATCATACAGTGGAGTTGCTTTGAAATATATGGAAAGGGGAGAATACCATGTAAGACTTTGTAGACAGTTGTAAAGACTGTAATGGGCATTGTTCATGCATGTGTAAGTGTGAGTATGCAAATTAGGAGGTTGAAATGTAGAGTAAGGAGAGTATATGACTTATGTAGCTGTAAGGAGAGTATATGACTTATGTAGCTGTAAGGAGAGTATATGAATTATGTAGCTGTAAGGGGAGTATATGACTTATGTAGCTGTAAGGAGAGTATATGACTTATGTAGCTGTAAGGAGAGTATATGACTTATGTAGCTGTAAGGAGAGTATATAACTTATGTAGCTGTAAGGAGAGTATATGACTTATGTAGCTGTAAGGGGAGTATATGACTTATGTAGCTTTAAGGGGAGTATATGACTTATGTAGCTGTAAGGGGAGTATATGACTTATGTAGCTGGGGTCATTATGTGTAAAGATAATCGTAAGTCAGAGCATATGTAGATATGTTTAGACAAAATCTAGGTTGCAAGAAATAAAAGGGCCATGTGTGGATATGTGGGGGGTCACTGGAAATACACATAAACCAATGACATCAAATTGAGGTATGATGGAATCAACAGCAATACGTGTAAAAACAGATTGCCCAGAGAGATCATCACACATCACATGAACAATTTATGTGTTTACCTGGTTGCGATCCTGCCAGAGCGTGTAGCGGGTTAAATATGTACAATAGATTGACAGTGGCAGCTGGGGTCCCGTTTTGGCAATATATGATTTGCTATGACTTGGAGGGCGCAGGCTAACAATATAGGATTCCTTATGATTGGTTATCCAGTATGGGTGACACCGGATTGGTGATTAAGTAATGTTTACTGTTGCTAGGCAACAACACTTATGATCCGTATAAGGGCTACACAGTATATTTAATTTATGAGATTGGTGATGTACAAAGCTTTACTAAATGTGGTATATATAAGCTGATTTTCTGTAGGATAGATGGTTATTTATACTATCGGGTATGCAAGATGTATCTCATTGAATGATGTAGATCTACAATACCACCCTCTGGCATAGCAGCTGAATACACTTACGGTATACACTCATGTTATACATTTTATTCCCCATACACTCTTTATTCCATATATCAGTACCTGCTGAAATTGCTGTGTGTTGTGCTTTTAACTTTTTATTTTATTTTTTGACTTGGTGACTCTTTTTTACATCCAGGGCCTCTGTACAATCTCTTGCGCATGCGCAGTTGCGCAATGGGGATGCTACATGCTCTGGCAGGATCGCAACCAGGTAAACACATAAATTGTTCATTTTTTGTCTGTCTTGTAAGGTCTGAGGACGGGGGTAACCCCGAAAACGTTCATCTAAGTAAAATTGGATTAATCAAATACGGAGAGTGCCTTTCTTATTCAACTTGGTATATATATATATATATATATATATATATATATATATATATATATATATATATATATATATATATTGACATGTGCAATTAGTTACAGCCAATAGGATTTAAACAGTCAATAGGAATGAGAGCTGTTAAAATCCTATTGGCTGTTCAGATCAATTAATTTTTCAGCCAATAGGAATGCAACGGTACCCCAATATAAAAGGGGTACCTTGCAATGAATCCTCAGTGTTCGTCGGACTGATGGACCTCCGCCTGGACCTCCGCCTCCACGCATCCACCAACTGCTCCTCCTCCGCAGGGATGAAGAAGATAGAAGATGCCAGTCCTGCGATGGATGAAGATGGAGCCGCCTGGATGAAGATGCTTCACCGCTAGCATGAAGATCTTTCGCTGGACTTCAGCAAGTGTGAGTACCGATTTTGGGGTTAGTATTAGGATTTTTTTTATTTTTTGGCTTTTTTTTTAATTTTAGATTAGGTTGTAAAAGAGCTGAATGCCCTTTTAATGGCAGTAAAATAGCTGAATGCCCTTTTAAGGTCAATGCCCATGCAAGTGCCCTTTTTTAGGGCAATGGGTAGATTAGGTTTTTTTTTAGTTAGGTTTTTTTTTATTTTGTGGGTTTGGGGGGGGGTTAATGTTAAGGGCAAAGTGGGCAGAACTTTAGGACAGGGGGTGTGGTAAAACATTTCATGCAGGTAATTGATAGCTGCAAAGTGTCCCTCAAATTTTTTTTCAAATGTTGGCAACTATGCCCTCCCAGTTTTCTAAAGTGTCAGTTTTTCGTTTACAATGCAGCAAATTCAAGGTGCAATGTAATTGCATTTCAGACTTCAAAGAGGATGAACTCACTGAATATTAGAAAAAAAAAAAAAGGTGGAACTCTCCAGCACTGCAAGATCTCTCTCATTTCTATATATGAAGGAGAGACAAGCCCAGTGCAATACAGCACTGTGTGATATCAGAGTTTTGTTACACTTCTGTGTTACTTTAACAAATTAGGATCATACTTTGTATATTTCTGTTTATATATACAAATTCTTTTCCAAGCTAGAGAACCTTTGAGTATCAGGGCCTCAGTCAGTCACCCTCACGCTGCTGCACGCAGCACACATTCTCTAACTCCTTACATGTCCTCGATCTTCAAGAACTGGTGTGTGCTGCTGCATGCAGCATGTGAGGTTTCGAGCGTCACAGGATCACATGACTAAGACATTGGTGACGTCACATGTTCAGCATTCTTCAACCTTCTCAACACATTATACAGTAGATCCTGCTTGAGATGTGTCCTTCCCTTATCTACCCGAGCCCAGCAGTAAAATAAAGTGTCAGTGAGTGATGTATTTTAATATAGATCACGGACTACTAGTTCTACTCTGCTGCCTGTGACAGTGCAACTGTGGTAGTTGGTTTTGGGAAGACTCTGGGAGTCTGGACATGGGCGGTTACATACAGTACACGGGACATACCATTTTATTTCGGGGCTGTCCCGGTCATCCGAGGGCGGGTGGCAACCGTAAGTGCTGAATACAACAGGTGAGCCAATGAGAATTGAATATATGTGTAGTCACCAATCAGCAACTAGCTCTCAGGAGTGAGCCTACTAGGTGTTCGTTTGAAAAAAAGAGACTACTAAGAGAATAAAATAAATTTGATACTAGAAGTAAATTGGAAAGCTCTTTAAAATGGTATGCTCTGTCTGAATGAGGAACATTTCATTTTGACTCTAGTGCCCTATCTAAGCTCATATTAGGTTTTCCAAATAAGGCAAGTGATGGGTGGAGTTTGGCTATTGAAAAACAGTTGCAGAAAATAAGTTATTTTAATAATGTCTATAATTGGTTCTATTATTCTATAGCACAATAGTACTATAAAGATCTGAAACCACCCACAACAATAGTTAGAGTTGTAACTTATAATTTACAAATATATTTAATTGTCAAGTACATCTAGGGTTGCCAGCTGTATTAAAAAAAATACCGGACAGCCAGCAGATAACCTGGGGGTGGACAGGGTGGGTTAGTTTTAAAAATCGTTAAAATAATGATTCGCTGCCGTAGTATTTTTTAGTAAAAATAAATATTACCTAACTGTTCCTCAACCCTGTCGCTAGCAGCTACCTTTATATATATATATCGGCGCACATAAGCACTGTTAACCCTTCATATCACACAAGGAGCACACCCAGTGTATTAATAGTTGCTGAGAGGAGCACATAGGCACTGTTAACCCTTCATATCACACTAGAAGCACACCCAGTATATTAGCTGCTGAGAGGAGCACATAGGCACTGTTAACCCTTCATATCACACAAGGAGCGCACCCAGTGTATTAATAGCTGCTGAGAGGAGCACATAGGCTCTGTTAAAACTTCATATCACACAAGGAGCAAACACAGTATATTAATAGTTGCTGAGAGGAGCACATAGGCACTGTTAACCCTTCATATCACACTAGAAGCACACCCAGTATATTAACAGCTGCTGAGAGGAGACATAGGCACTGTTAACCCTACATATCACACAAGGAGCACACCCAGTATATTAATAGCTGCTGAGAGGAGCACATAGGCACTGTTAACCCTTCATATCACACAAGGAGCACACCAAGTAAATTAATAGCTGCTGAGAGGAGCACATAGGCACTGTTAACCCTTCATATCACATTAGAAGCACACCCAGTATATTAACAGCTGCTGAGAGGAGCACATAGGCACTGTTAACCCTTCACATCACACAAGGAGCGCACCCAGTGTATTAATAGCTGCTGAGAGGAGCACATAGGCACTGTTAACACTTCATATCACACAAGGAGCGCACCCAGTGTATTAATAGCTGCTGAGAGGAGCACATAGGCACTGTTAACCCTTCATATCACACAAGGAGCGCACCCAGTGTATTAATAGCTAATGAGAGGAGCACATAGGCACTGTTAACCCTTCATATCACACAAGGAGCACAGTCAGTGTATTAAAATCGGCTGAGAGGAGCACAAAGACACAACCCTTCATATCACAACAGGTGCAAAGCCAGTATATTAATAGCTGCTGAGAATAGCGCATAGGCACTGTTAACCGTTCATATCACAACAGGATCACGGCCAGTGTATTAATAGGTGTTGAGAGGTGCATATATGTACTGTTAACACTTCAAACAGTTTGAGTTAGTTTAAAAAAAAAAAAAAATTAAAAAAATAATTTTCTGCAGTAGCATTTTTTTTGTAAAAATAAATATTACCTAACTGTTCCTCACCCCTGTCGCGCTAGCACCTATGTTGTATCAGAAATGGTGTGCTTATGGAAAGCCGTTTCTTCGGCTCCTCTCCAAGATTCGGAACTCCGCCCCCACTGCAGCTACTCCCATTCTCCTCCCTCCTCATAAATATTCATATTCCCTTTTTTTAGCTGAGTCTCCGTGCTCGTGTATGAGAAACAGCCCCTCCCTGCCACTCGGCTATCTGCACTGCTTCTTCTGCTGATCCAATGCAGCTTTTCACAAGCTCCCTTTAATGTTTCAATCAATTAATTGTGCTCTTTAATAAACCAATACTTTTACTGCTGCAAAAAAATGTTTAAAGAAACAGGTTGTAATATCATCCAATAAAGATTCATCAAACAATGTTAGTGATTCTTTCATTCTCTGGATATCCTTTGTTGAAAAATATCATTCTCTGGATATCCTTTGTTGAAAATACTTCATTCTCTGAATATCCTTTGGTGAAAATACTTTATTTAAATACTCCTGTACAGGAAGAAACAGGTTGTTATATCATCCAATAAAGATTAATCAAAATAATGTAAATGATTCATTCATATTTCTTTCACTCTATGGATATCCTTTGTTGAAAAAACTTAATTTAAATACTCCAGTACACGAAGAAACAGGTTGTAATATTCATCCAATAAAGATTCATCAAAATAATGTTAGTGATTCTTTCATATTTCTTTAATTCTCTGGATATTCTTTGTTGAAAATACTTCATTCTCTGGATATCCTTTGTTGAAAAAACTTTATTTAACCTCTTAAGGACATATGACGGAATTTTGTAATATTCATCCAATAAAGATTCATCTAAACAATGTTAGTGATTCTTTCATATTTCTTTAATTCTCTGAATATCCTTTGTGGAAAATACTTCAATCTCTGGATATCCTTTGTTGGAAAAAACTTTATTTAAATACTCCAGTACACAAAGAGGCCTATTTATCATATGTCTGTCGGACCTGATCCGACAGTGCGGATCAAGTCCGACAGACATCATTGAATGTGGAGAGCAATATGCTCTCTGTACTCAGCATTGCACCAGCAGCTCACAAGAGCTGCTGGTGCAACGCTGTCCCCTGCAGACTCGCGGCCAATGGGCCGCCAGCAGGGGGTATCAATCAACCCGATCATACTTGATCGGGTTGAATTCCGGCGATTCCTGTCCGCCTGCTCAGAGCAGGTGGACAGGGTTATGGAGCAGCGGCCCTTAGACTGCTGCTCCATAACTTGTGTTTCTGGCGAGACTGTAGACTCGCCAGAAACACGGGTCCTCAAGCTCCGTTCGGAGCTTGATAGATAGGCCCCAAAGAAACAGGTTGTAATATCATCCAATAAAGATTCATCAAAATAATGTGAGTGATTCTTTTATATTTCTTTCATTCTCTAAATATCATTTGTTGGAAATACTTCATTCTTTGGATATCCTTTGCTGAAAATACTTTATTTAAATACTCCAGTACACGAAGAAACAGGTTGTAATATCATCCAATAAAGATTAATCAAAATAATGTTAATGATTCTTTCATATTTCTTTCATTATCTGGATATCCTTTGTTGAAAATACTTAATGCTCTGGATATCCTTTGTTGAAAATACTTTATTTAAATACTCCAGTACACGAAGAAACAGGTTGTAATACTATCCTATAAAGATTAATCAAAATAATGTTAATGATTCTTTTATATTTCTTTCATTTTCTAAATATAATTTGTTGAAAATACTTCATTCTCTGAATATCCTTTGTTGAAAATATTTTATTTAAATACTCCAGTACACTAAGAAACAGGTTGTAATATCATCCAATAAAGATTAATAAAAATAATGTTAATGATTCTTTCATTCTCTGGATATCCTTTGTTGAAAATACTTAATTCTCTGGTTATCCTTTGTTGAAAATGTTTTATTTAAATACTCCAGTACACGAAGAAACAGGTTGTAATATTCATCCAATAGAGATGAATAAAATTAATGTTAGTGTCAATGTCATTATGTTTCAATCAATTCATTGTGCTCTTTGTTAATAAACCAATACATTTACTGCTGCCAAAAAAATGTTTAAAGACACAGGTTGTAATATCATCCAATGAAGATTCATCAAAACAATGTTAGTGATTCTTTCATATTTCTTTCATTCTCTGGATATCCTTTGTTGAAAAATGACATTCTCTGGATATCCTTTGTTGAAAATACTTCATTCTCTGGATATCCTTTGTTGAAAATACTTTATTTAAATACTCCAGTACAGGAAGAAACAGGTTGTTATATCATCCAATAAAGATTAATCAAAATAATGTTAGTGATTCTTTCATATTTCTTTCACTCTATGGATATCCTTTGTTGAAAAAACTGTATTTAAATACTCCAGTACACGAAGAAACAGGTTGTAATATTCATCCAATAAAGATTCAAATATAAAAATGTAAGTGATTCTTTCATATTTCTTTAATTCTCTGGATATCCTTTGTTGAAAATACTTCATTCTCTGGATATCCTTTGTTGAAAAATTTTATTTAAATACTCCAGTACACAAAGAAACAGGTTGTAATATCATCCAATAAAGATTCCTCAAAATAATGTTAGTGATTCTTTCATATTTATTTAATTCTCTGGATATCCTTTGTTGAAAATACTTCATTCTCTGGATATCCTTTGTTGAAAATACTTCATTCTTTGGATATCCTTTGTTGAAAAAACTTTATTTAAACACTCCAGTACACAAAGAAACAGGTTGTAATATCATCCAATAAAGATTCATCAAAATAATTCTTTCATATTTCTATCATTCTCTGGATATCCTTTGTTGAAAATATTTTATTTAAATACTCCAGTACACGAAGAAACAGATTGTAATATCATACCATAAAGATTCATCAAAACAATGTTAGTGATTCTTTCATATTTATTTAATTCTCTGGATATCCTTTGTTGAAAATACTTCATTCTCTGGATATCCTTTGTTGAAAATACTTCATTCTTTGGATATCCTTTGTTGAAAAAACTTTATTTAAACACTCCAGGACACAAATGTCATAGAAGAAAAAACAAAGAGCGCATCCGGATTCAAGTGTGTTTATTCAACAACGATACAACTGACACACAAATAGGATAACACAAGATTCCAAATAAAAAAGGCAAATAGACAGATGTACATTTCGATGCTTACCGGACCAATCGCCAAAAGCCCTCCAAGTGGTAGCTGGACCCCCACAGCAAGCGACTTGTTACAGGTATATTCAAAATTTCACCTATGCGGTGTGTATTTCAACCTCAACGCGTTTCCCCCGTTTAACGAACGGGCTTTTTCAAGAGGACAGGTGAGTCTAACCTGTAATGCTATTCTATATATGGTTTTAATTAGCCAATCAGATTTCTCTTCATATTTAAGGATAGCACACCCCTTTCTGTGTGCTATCCAGGTTTAACCATTTGGCTTCCGATCCATACATTAAAAGATACATAGAATTACAAGACAAAGTAACTTGAAAATATACACATAAAATAATTACCATTTCATGATATTTAAAAATTGATATGTATAAAACTTAAAAACATGTGGGAAATATTAAAAAAGATGAACTAAAACGTAGTATAGAATGACCTATGCATACTAAAAAATGATAAACCATATTTATAAAAAACATTAAAATTATTTGCTAAAAACTGCTAATTTAAATACAACTTAATACAAATTTCTAGTTTAAATATACTAACATCCTAGTTGATACAAATATCCAGGGATATTATCTGTCAGCCAACCAGTGTGCTTACATATGTGCTGCCACATCTATGTCAATGTTCATCCCCAATGGAGTCAAACATTTCATCTTATAGATCCAAAGGGTTTCTAATTTGCGCAGCTTGAGGAGTCTGTTTCCCTCTTTAGGGGGTACCCAGTCTATGACTTGTATACGTAAGCTACTAGGGTCACAGTTGTGTGCATCCATAAAATGCCTGGGCACACTATGTTTGGGATATTTCTCTTTAATATTATTTACATGCTCATATATTCTCCTCTTTATTTTTCTTTTCGTACGGCCTATATAATACAGGCCACACCCACACTCGAGGAGATACACTACATATGTAGAATAACAATTACTCCTAATCTTAATATTGAACTGTTGTGAGTGATCAGAGTTTGTAAATGTAGTAGAATTATTTATGTGTTGACACATGATCCATTTTTTCTTTCCATTTTTACTTTCCTTAAAAGTTCCTTTTTTACCCATTAGCCAACTAGGGTTATTAATACTACTGTTTTCCATTGGTTTTTTCAATCTGCTGGGGGCTAGGATATTTTTGAGATTTTTTCCTTTGTTAAATGTTAACTCTGGGTTGTTTCCTAATTGGCTTCCTAAAATGGGGTCAGCCTTTAAGATGGACCAATGTTTATTGAGGATCTTTCTGATTTGTTTTGCTCCCTCATTATATGTTGTTATGAATCTTACAGTTGTCTCCCCTTGCTTCTTTTTTGAGTCTATATTACTACTATTTTCATTGTTCTTGTTTATCAATAAATCTTTCCTATCTTTTTGTAGAGCTCTTTCTTTTGCATCTCCCAACAATTTGTTGTCATAGCCTTTCCGAATCAGTTTATTTTCTAATATTTCTGATTCCAACTGGAAATTATTTTCATAAGTACAGTTCCTGCGCATACGGAGGAACTGGCTGTAAGGGATATTTTGTTTCCAGCTCTTTTTGTGTGCGCTGGAATAATCTATAAAGCTGTTTCTTTCAGTTTTCTTTCTAAAATTGGTAACTGCAATTTTGTTGAATTCATCTTTATACAAAATTAAGTCCAGGAATTCAATGGATACACTCGAATGATTCCCAGTGAATTTCAAATTAAATTCATTATTATTGATGTAACCATAGAAGTCCTGGATCTCAGATTCATTGCCCTGCCATAAGATGATAATATCATCGATAAAACGACTGTATTGTATAATATTTCTATCAAAAGCATTTTTAGCCCATATGTACTTGTTTTCAAAGTGATTCATATAAAGGTTCGCATATGAGGGCGCGAAAGTCGTCCCCATCGCGGTCCCATTTGTTTGTAAATAAATTGAATCTTCAAAATTAAAATAATTGTGGGACAATATGAATCCAATGCTATCACTCAGAAATTTATTGGTTGTAATATCATCCAATAAAGATTCATCAAAATAATGTTAGTAATTCTTTCATATTTCTATCATTGTTTGGATATCCTTTGTTGAAAATATTTTATTTAAATACTCCAGTACACGAAGAAACAGATTGTAATATCATACCATAAAGATTCATCAAAACAATGTTAGTGATTCTTTCATATTTCTTTAATTCTCTGAATATCCTTTGTGGAAAATACTGTATTCTCTGGATATCCTTTGTTGAAAAAACTTTATTTAAATACTCCAGTACACAAAGAAACATGTTGTAATATCAACCATTAAAAATTAATCAAAATAATGTGAGTGATTCTTTTATATTTCTTTCATTCTCTAAATATCATTTGTTGAAAATACTTAATTCTCTTGATATCCTTTGCTGAAAATACTTTATTTAAATACTCCAGTACACAAAGAAACAGGTTGTAATATCAACCAATAAAGATTAATCAAAATAATGTTAATGATTCTTTCCTATTTCTTTCATTATTTGGATATCCTTTGTTGAAAATACTTAATTCTCTGGATATCCTTTGTTAAAAATACTTTATTTAAATACTCCAGTACACAAAGAAACAGGTTGTAATATCATCCAATAAAGATTAATCAAAATAATGTTAATGATTCTTTCCTATTTCTTTCATTATCTGGATATCCTTTGTTGAAAATACTTAATTCACTGGATATCCTTTGTTGAAAATACTTTATTTAAATACTCCAGTACACGAAGAAACAGGTTGTAATATCATCCAATAGAGATTAATCAAAATAATGTTAAAGATTCTTTCATATGTCTTTCATTCTCTGGATAAACTTTGTTGAAAAAACTTTATTTAAATACTCCAGTACACAAAGAAACAGGTAGTAATATCATCCAATAAAGATTAATAACAATAATGTTAATGATTCTTTCATATTTCTTTCATTCTCTGGATATCCTTTGTTGAAAATACTACATTCTCTGAATATCATTTGTTGAAAATACTTTAAATACTCCAGTACATGAAGAAACAGGTTGTAATATCATCCAATAGAGATTAATCAAAATAATGTTAAAGATTCTTTCATATGTCTTTCATTCTCTGGATAAACTTTGTTCAAAATACTTTATTTAAATACTCCAGTAAACGAAGAAACAGGTGGTAATATCATCCAATAAAGATTAATAAAAATAATGTAAGTGATTCTTTCATATTTCTTTCTTTCTCTGGATATCCTTTGATTAAATTACTTCATTCTCTGAATATCATTTGTTGAAAATACTTCATTTAAATACTCCAGTACACGTAGAAACAGGTTGTAATATCATCCAATAAAGCTTAATAAAAATAATGTTAGTGATTCTTTCATATTTCTTTCATTCTCTGGATATCCTTTGTTGAAAATACTTTATTATCTGGATATTATTAGTTGCAAATACTTTATTTAAATACTCCAGTACACGAACCTTAGGTAAGTATGCATTTAGTTTTAAATAGGAATTAGTTAGTGAATAATTGTAAGGTTTATTTAGCTTTGTTTTAATTATATTTAAGTTAGGGGGTGTTAGGGTTAGATTTAGGCTTAGGGTTATGTTAGGGTTATGCTTAGGGTTACGTTAGGGTTAGAAATGAGAATTATGTCACCTATGCCAGGGTTGGCATCAATTTCTGTGGCAAAAACACCATTGGGCCAGGCTAAAAACAATTGCATGGCATGGAGGGGGATCTACCCTGTATATATTCATAGTTAAATCAGTGGCCCAATGGTTATTAACCCTTTGAAAATATCTGTTACTTATTCAAAAATGAGAATTATGTCACCTATGCCAGGGTTGGCATCAATTTATGTGCCCAAAACACTATTGGGCCAGGCTAAAAACTATTGCATGTCATGGAGGGGGATCTAACCTGTATATATTTATAGTGAAATCAGTGGCCCAATGGTTATTATTAACCCTTTGAAAATCTATGTTACTTATTCAAAAATGAGAATGATGTCACCAATGCCAGGGTTGGCATCAATTTCTGTGCCAAAAACACCATTGGGCCAGGCTAAAAACATTTGCATGGCATGGAGGGGGATCTACCCTGTATATATGCCTAGTGAAATCAGTGGCCCAATGGTTATTAACAATTTAAAAATATCTGTTACTTATTCAAAAATGAGAATTATGTCACCTATGCCAGGGTTGGCATCAATGTATGTGCCAAAAACACCATTGGGCCAGGCTAAAAACAATTGCATGGCATGGAGGGAGATCTACCCTGTATATATTCATAGTGAAATCAGTGGTCCAATGGTTATTAACCCTTTGAAAATATCTGTTACTTATTCAAAATAGTAATATTTGCATTGGTGCCAACGTATGCCCTTTTTTCAAGTTTGTATATTCAATTGTTGTATAAAGGGATTCCACCTCTGTGTAACTTCATTATATGAATCATATTATTATTTAAATAAAACCTATATTTTTATTTTAAAATCTGACAAAAAAAAATGAATAAGAAACCAACTTCCATGAATAAGAAACAGCTTGAATAAGAAACCAACTTCCTTGTCGTGAAGGATTCAATATATTTTCCTATGTTAGTCAATACAATGTGGCATAGTCTTAAAAGGCGATCAAAAAAATCTAGACCTAAGCAAATAATTTTGTAATACAGATTTAGCTTTTTTCAGAAAGTAAATCCTGTTTGACAAAAGATAAAGTATGTGCAAGTTCGTTGACTGTATTTTGTACCCTTTCTGGTTACAAAATCCAATGACAAACTGCTTGTTCATTGTGATTTTGTAACCAGTAACGTGCGCGTGCCACATAATTCCTTGTATTTCGCATCAGCTGTTGTAAGGAGTTTGGGCCTCTAGCGCATGCGCAGTGAGCGCCACAAACCTCCACCAGCTGATTATACCTCACCGAAAGTGAAGAGGTATACACATTCCTACGCGGTAGTCGGCGTTTAGAACACTGGTGAGAAATTGTGGGCTTATGGAAAGCCGTTTCTTCAGCTCCTCTGCAAGATTCGGAACTCCGCCCCCCCACTGCAGCTACTCCCATTCTCCTCCCTCCTCATAAATATTCATATTCCCTCTCTAAATCTGAGTCTCAGTGCTCGTGCATGAGATACAGCCCCTCCCCCGCCACTCGGCTATCTGCACTGCTTCTCTTCTGCTGATCCAAGCAGCTTTTCACAAGCTCCCTTTAATGTTTCAATCAATTCATTGTGCTCTTTGTTAATAATCTTTAATGCTGCAAAAAATGTTTAAAGACACAGGTTGTAATATCATCCAATAAAGATTCATCAAACAATGTTAGTGATTCTTTCATATTTCTTTCATTCTCTGGATATACTTTGTTGAAAAATGTAATTCTCTGGATATCCTTTGTTGAAAATACTTAATCCTCTGGATATCCTGTTGAAAATACTTCATTCTCTGGATATCCTTTGATGAACATATTTTATTTAAATATTCCAGTACACAAAGAAATAGGTTGTAATATCATTCAATAAAGATTAATCAAAATAATGTTAATAATTCTTTCATATTTCTTTCATTCTCTGGATATTCTTTGTTGAAAATACTTTATTCTCTGGATATCCTTTGTTGAAAAAAACTTTATTTAAATACTCCAGTACACAAAGAAACAGGTTGTAATATCATCCAATAAAGATTCATCAAAACAATGTTAGTGATTCTTTCATATTTCTTTCATTCTCTGGATATCCTTTGTTGAAAATACTTAATTCTCTGGATATCCTTTGTTGAAAATGCTTCATTCTCTGGATATCCTTTGTTGAAAAAAACTGTATTTAAATACTCCAGTACACAAAGAAACAGGTTGTAATATTCATCCAATAAAGATTAATCAAAACAATGTTAGTGATTCTTTCATATTTCTTTTATTCTTGGGATACCCTTTTTTGAAAATACTTCATTCTCTGGATATCCTTTGTTAAAAATACTTTATTTAAATATTACAGTACATGAAGAAACAGGTTGTAATATCATCCAATAAAAATTAATCAAAATAATGTTATTGATTCTTTCAAATGTTCTTCATTCTTTGGATATCCTTTGTTGAAAAAACTTTATTTAAATTCTCCAGTACATGTAGAAACAGGTTGTAATATTCATTAAATAAAGATTAATAAAAATAATGTTAGTGATTCTTTCATATTTCTTTCATTCTCTGGATATCCTTTGTTTTTTTTGTTTTTTTTTAAACAATAATTTTAATTAAAAGTCGTTACATACAAGTCTGAAAAAAAGAAAAGCAATATCATCTGATATCTTCTAGGACACAATTGAATATAAGCAAGGAAGGGGAGGGAAAACAATCAGCACTCAAGAAAAATATGTCATATTTTACAGGCTATTCAATATATAACCTGTTTCAGGATTGAATACATTAAACAATGTTACCACCAAAAAACTCCCCTAATCTAACAAATAATTTGTAAAACAAATAAATACTCCAAGATTCAATTTAATACATTTCTATAGCAAAAGTGAGAAAGGGAGAGGGGAGAGCCACCCCACCCCCTTCAGTTTATTTGTCAAGTAGCAGATTTTCTAGAGGTGTTAGCAGCTGCCTCTGTACATTAGGGTTTTTATATAGTTTAACAAAAGCTATCCATTGTGTGGCAAATTTACTTTGCTGCATTTCTGAATTGTTTGTGTTGTCAAATAGAAATATTAGATTATTTATAGAGGGCTCCCTTTTCTTCTTCCAATTTTTAAGGATGAGATATCTCCCACCCAAGATTACCGTGTTAATAAATTCTCTGTTAATAGCTTTATCACGTGTGTCTAGTAAAAAAATATATGATGAAGTTCTATGAGAAAATTTGTAGAAATCACTTTACCTAGCCAAAATTGTGTATGTTTCCAAAACTGTATAATTTTTGGACAGCCCCAAAACATATTGTGAACTAGGTCAGCTTCAGGTGAACTACATCGAGGACATCGATTTAAGACTTGTGGGGACCATTTATTTATTCTAGCTGGTGTAATGTATGCTCTATTTAGGATTTTTACATGGATTTCTCGCCAATTTGCAGAGAGTGTAGCCTCATCTAGAGCAATTATACTATATTTCACTTTATCTTCATCAAAATTTGAGATATCTGATTGCCATTTTGAACAAATCTCTACAATATTAGACTCCCCTTTTTTTGAGAGGACCATATTGTACCAATACTTAATCGAGCGTTTACCTACGTTAAAAAGTGACAATCCCATTTTCATACCTGAATGTGTCCAATCAGTTTTACTATCTTTAAAAATTTCATAATACCAATGTCTGGCTTGCAGGTATGCATAGAAGTCTGGGTTCTGTAACTGAAAACACTCTTTAAGTTTTTCAAATTAATTAACATTATAAGATCCAGATTCCTTGATGCCTATCGTAATCCCCATTAAATTATCCCTAAGGATAACTGCAAGTGGCTCGATTGCTAGGTTGAAAAGTAGAGGTGAAATTGGGCACCCCTGCCGCGTTCCTGTAGTAATTGGGAAATGGCTAGTATCTGAACCATTAACTATTAATATAGAAGTTGCCTTGATATATAAAGCACAAATACAATCCAGAAATTGAGCTTTGAACCCAAACTTCGCCATAGCCTGAAACAAGTGATCCAAGATAATTGAGTCAAATGCTTTGTGGGCATCGACCGATAGAATAGCAGAGTCTTGACAAATCTTACTTGTAGAATTTGAAAGAAAATCTATTAATACAAATATTTTATGGATATTTGCCGACATATTTATGTGTGCCATGAAGCCAACCTGGTCCACATGGATCAGCGAACTCATAATTGTTTTCAATCTACATGCTAAGATAGAAGTGAATATTTTATAATCCGAATTTAACAAAGATATCGGACGATAAGAGTCAATTGCTTCAGGGTCTTTACCTTTTTTAAGAATCAGAATTATTTTTGACACAGCAAAGTTAGGTGAGGGAATCTTACCATTGAGTAAATAATCATTAAATAGGTTCAAAAGCAGACAATTAACTTCATTTTTAAGGATTTTATAAAATTCTGCCGGTAGGAGGTCTGGCCCAGCAGCTTTATCCACTTTAAGATTGTCTATTGCTTTAGATATTTCTAACTCCGTAATCGGAGCATTCATCATTTCTAGGTCTTCTACCGAAAGTTCAGGGAGTGAGATTTTTTTCCCAAAACCTCTTTTTTTTTTTGCAAATTAATAGCTGGTGCCGAATATAGGTTTTTAAAAAAATTGTGAAATTCTGACTTAATTGTTTAGCGATTTGTTATTTTCTTCCCATCAATAGTAATAGATTTTATACGATTAATAGGTTTCCGTATACTCACACATTTAGCTAATAGTTTTCCAATTTTATTACCAAATCTATAAAATCTAGTTTTATACTTTAACTCTGTGAGTTGAAAATTTCCCACTCCTGTTTAGCTTTCACATAATTTTGCCAATTACTTTGGTTCGGTGAGGCGATAAATGCATTATATTTTTTTTTTTATTTCTTTAAATATTTTATTTATTCCAGCACTTATTACAGCAATACACAAAATAGGTGAAAACAAAGTTACAAAGTATAATAACAAGCAGTGTCACCACAACAGCACTGGATTTTCACAGTATAATTCCTCTTAGACTCCTCCTTGACTCCTCTTCCCCTCTTCATCCTCTATTCCCTATTGTGATCACCTTAAGTCTAGCTAAAACTTCCATTTGAATTAACATGCTAACTAAAACAATAATAATATGCTCATTTTCAGATTATTTCACTTCTTGCCTCTCCTTTAGGGGAACGGCTCTATGTCCTTCCCCGAGTTTGTCAACAATTATTAACAGTTTTTGCAACGAGACTTTTCCTGTATATGCCAAAGGATGGCAACCCCTGTTGGGGTGTGAGTCTCTTAATAGTCAACTATCAACTTATAATAACAGTCTTGCTCCAATCCTATCCTTTCATACCAATTCTGGAGGTCTATACTCCCCAGTCTCACCTCAGGTGCTCCCCAGGGTCCTCTCTCCCCCCTCTCTTGAATTCTATCCTGATTTCCAGCCATCTGTGTGAACTTTTAGGGAAAAATATTCAATTTTCCATGCAATTGGGCATTAAGTACATGTTCAGAGTCTTTGAATGGATAAATAATCTGCTTCTGGTGTGATAAGCCTAAGTTGCATATGAAGGGTTCCCACTTTGTTATGAAGTGCTTCGTCCTAATTGTTATGTCTCCCTGTGTATCTATTTGTTCATAGACCATTTGTTTTTGTAAAGACTCCTTAAGATGCGGTAAGCTTGGTGTCACTGGCGTTAGCCAGTGTTTAAAGATAAGTTTCCTGGCTTGTAGTATTACATTATGAATGAACTTTGTGTGATTCCGTGTGTCTGACTGCGTGTGTAGGAAAAGAACCATTTCCACTGTCAATTCGTTTCCCGATGATATTTTCCAACCACTTTTTCGCCATACCCCAGAATTTTGTTAGTTTCGGGCATTCCCATAACATATGTAGGATGTTTGGATTAGGGTATGAACATTTTGGGCATAGACCACTGGCCTCCGGGTTCCATGTATGGAGCATTTTGACTGTTATGTATGTGTTATGCATTAGCCTTGTGTGTGACTCGCGTATATCATTTAATAAGGACGCCTGCCTAACTTTTGTAAAGCTTTGTTTGAAACATTGTTCTGTAGACAACTGTCCAGTCAGTGTGGTTCAGATTTTCTGCAGCTGTGCTTTGGTATCCTTAGTCAGTGCAGTCTGGAGGGTGTTATAGGTATGGGCAATGGAGGTCACCCCCCCCCTTTGTTAGTGTCAGGAGTCTATATATGTCACTTTTGATTTCAGGCATGTCTCCAGTCCTCAGCAGTTCCTGTACATAATGTCTCATCTGGAGAAAAGCAAAATGGTGGTTGTTAGGTATATTAAAGTCTTTTTGGAGGTCTTTAAAGGATTTGACCATCTCCCCACTCTCCGACAAGACATGTCGTAGAGTTGTAACCCCCCACTCCTCCCATTGCTTAAAAGGTTTTGTAGTGAATCCTGCCTGAAAATCTGGGTTGCCTTGTAGAGGAAGATATATAGTGTGTCGGTGTGAAATTCCCAGGGCCCTACAGATCTTCCACCATGCTTTTATGGGGTGATGTATAAGAGTCGCCCCCCTCGCTATGGGGTCAAGTTGTGCGCGTGTCATGTGTGGCAGCATTTTGAGGGACCATGGTTTGATGATCTCCATTTCCAGTTTATAATTGGTAAAGTGTCCCCTATCTAGAAACCAGTCCATTACATACTTAGCCAAAGCTGCCCAGTTATAGTGCTCAATGTTAGGAAGTCCAAACCCTCCCAACGCAGGCATACACGTCATTTTATGGTGGCTAATTCTGTGTTTTTTCCCTTTCCATAAGAAGTGCAATATATCCCTGTTCAAACATTTAAGGTCTTGCTTATGTATGAGCTCAGGGAGCATTTGAATTGGGTACAGTAACTTTGGGAATAGTATCATTTTAACTAAGCCCACTCTCCCCGACAAAGTCAGTGGTAAAGTGGACCAGTTCAGTAGTAGTCTTCGTAGGTTTTTGAATAGTGGTCGATAGTTGACCTTGTACCACAGGGCAGGGTCTTTGGTCAGAGTAATACCTAAATATTTAAATGTGTTAGTCACTATTTTAAAGTTATCATTAAGGGGTACCGAGGGGTTTCCATCTCGCAGCCACAACAGTTCTGATTTGTCCTTGTTTATGCAGTAGCCCGAGACCACACTAAACTCTTCTATAATCTGCATTATCAAAGGGAGGTTTCTTCTGGGGTTTTGCGTGTATAAGAGCATATCATCTGCAAAAAGCGATATGTGGATAGTCTCCTTGCCTATGCTTAAGCCCTCTGTGTCCCCCCCTGATTCTTATTGCAAGTAGCTCCAGCGCTAGGTCAAAAAGGAGCAGCGACAGGGGACACCCCTGTCTCGTGCCTCTCATAAGTGTGAAAGGTTTGGAAGGTGTACCATTAACCAGTATCGCTGCCTGGAGCTTGTTATAAATAGCTTCTATAGCTCTCATGAAAGCTCCCTGTATGCCGAACTTTCCTAGTGTAGTGAACAGATGATCCCATAAAATCTTGTTGAATGCTTTTTCGGCATCCACAAGTACTAGGCAAGCATCTTCAGTGCTATGGGCTTGATCAGGGTTCTCCCCACCCCCGTAGTGTGTAAGTACTAACTGCAGCTTCCTCATGTTTTTAACTGAGGATCTGCCCTTCACAAACCCAGTCTGGTCCTCATGCAACAGTGAAGGGAGTATGTCTGCTAGCCTGTTAGCTAATATTTTTGTAAACAGCTTGTAGTCCGAATTGAGTAAGGAGATTGGACGATAAGACAATGTTAGAAGTGGGTCTCTGCCTGGTTTGGAGATGACTGTTACGTTTGCTTCCGTGAATCTGTTAGATAGTTTTGCCTTCCCTTCCAGAATAGCATAATAAAATAACATGAGGGTGTCTGAGATTTCCCCCTTGGCCATTTTATAGAACTCCCCCGGCAGTCCTTCAGGTCCCGGGGTTTTCTCTAGGAGCAGAGCGTCAATGGATCTGGTTACCTCTAGGGGATGTACTGGGGCATTTAATTAGTTAATTTGCTCTTCATCTAGCTGTGGAAGATTAATATCCTTCCAGAAGGTTTGTTTCCTTTCTACACTTATATCTTGAGCGCTATATAAATTGGAGTAATAATCAGTGAACACTTTATGTATGTCTGACTCCTGTGTAATTATCCCGTCTTTCCCTCTAATGGCCACTATAGTATTAGGTTTTCTATCTAGCTTAGTAATTTTTTCTAACAATTTCCCTGTGCGGTTGCCATAATGGTAGAATTTGGCCTGCAGTCGCTTCTGGGCAGAAACTGATGTCTGTATTAGCTAGGTATCTCTAAGAGCCTTAGTGTCCCTGTATTTAATTCTGTTCTGTCGGATTTCGCAGGTATTTGTTTCTGACGTTTAAAAGCTGACGCAAAAGTAGCTCCCCTCTCACTTTACGCGATTTAGTTAGCATCGCTGCATACGCTGTCACTACCCCTCTCAAAACTGCCTTCGCTGACTCCCAAAACAGTGATATGTCATTCAAGTGTTGTATGTTTAGCTCTCTGTATACCAACCATTCCCCTATTAAATGTTTCTGGAGGTTTAGGTCGTGATATAGATGTGTAGGAAACCTCCATTTACGAGTCTGTATTTTAGTCCGGTGAGTGTCTTAACTCCAATGTGACTGGTGCATGGTCCGAAATGGTTATGGGGTCTATTCGTATATCCTTGACCATAGGGCAAAGATGTTTGGAGACCAGGGAAAAAGTCTATACGAGAGAGTGTGGTTTTAGATGGGTGTAAACATGTGTAATCTCTTGTTTCAGGGTTTCTTTCTCTCCAGACATCTGAAAGGGCGAGGGTGTTTCTAAACATTTTCACAATCAATGTTTCCATTCTTGAGTCTGCCCATGGTTGGGATTGGTGCGTGACTTTGTTTGGGTTGCGGAATCTATCTGCCGGTGTGTACGGTGCAATGTTGTAGTCTCCTCCTGCTATTATAGGGAGGTCTGAGAATTGTATGAGCTGACTTTGGAGGTGATTGAAGAATTCTCTCTTTCTTGTGTGAGGGCCATATATTCCACAGAGCACCAAACAATGTGTGTCTATTTGTATCTTAACAATCAAATACCTTCCTTCCGCATCATTAACTGTCTGTAGAATTTTGTATTTTAGGTCTTTACGAAGTAGCATTGCAACTCCTCTCCCTCTTTTCCCCTCATAAGGGGTGTAAAGTACTTCCCCCACCCAACTCTGTATCATATGCTGAGAATGTTTAGTAAAATAATTGAATTAGTTTCATAAAAATGAGGTTTTGTAGCTTGAGTAGGAATTTCCAGCATATATTCCTTTGCTTGATATGTGGATATTCGAACTAGTAAGCAGTTCAATGATTTATCAAATTAAATATATCCTTCTTTCACAACTGAATGGTTTTCAATTGCAGAAAATGTATTAACTAGTAAACAGATTTAGGCTAACACAGAAATTAGAACCAGGTATGAGGATATTAGATAAATATTAACCTGTTCGTCTGTACTGTGTTTCTTTAATTCAGTGCAAGGTTTAGTGAGGATATTGCTTAGCATACAAACAGAATCTGAGAGTCAATATTCTAGCAGCAATTAACAGTTCATACTCAATCTGGTCATGAATTATTGCAACAAGTGATATTTAGAAAGTAACTTAATATAGAGTAACTTTGTTACAAATACTTGCGGAAACGAATAGGCTCTTCTGTGTCAAACCGAATGCGTGCCGATTGCCTGTCAGCTGTTCAGCTAGGAGCTGTGGATCTGAGCTGCAGAGAGGAGGAGAGATCCGGCAGCGTGAGAAGGAAGGCGCTCTGTGTACTGACAGAGAGCAGATGACGTCAGCTGAATAGCGTTCCGGATTCAGTAGTGCAGCGGTAAAGTTTTGGAGAGAATGAACTTTTCCTGCAATGCGTTTAATCCAGAGCGAAACAGAAGTTATAAATATAAGATTGTCCAAGTTTCAAGAACAAGATAGTTCAGTGTAAGAGATTTCAGTCTTGAATACAGGTAACGATTCACCTTAGCAGGTACGTTTGTCTGGCTTGAAAGTTGTCAGCAAGTGAGATTCAATAAACAAGCAACTACAGGTGTTCTGATCAAGCTATTTAAGGGGAGTGAACTTAGAGCAGGTAATGGATCTTATTAAAGAGACAGTATCGTGACAGATCCCCCCTTTCAGGAAGGGTTGTATCGTGTTTTTGGAGCTGGTTTGGAAGGATAATTACTATGAAATTCAGTAAGTAAGCGGGGAGCATGAATATTCTTCAGAGGTATCCAAGAATCCTCCTCTACTCCGTACCCAGTCCAATGAACCAAATATTCCAACTTATTATGTCGCAGGCGAGAGTCAAGAATCTTCTCAACCTCGTATTCAGTTTGATCATCAACAATTGAGGTGGTATCAGTGTGAGATAATGAATCTGTTGATCCGAGATAAGGTTTCAGCAGGGAGACGTGGAAGGATGGATGGATTCTCAATGTTGATGGTAAACGTAAAGTTAAAGCATTACTATTAATGATCTTTATAACTTTGAATGGTCCAATGTATTGATTTGCTAATTTCTTTGCTGGCACTTTGAGCTTGAGATTTTTCGTAGAGATTAGTGAGTACAGCGCTACAAAATCCTAGAGAGAAGGATTTGTGGCTAAAGATGGTGTCCACGATTGGTATAAATATAAGTGACGGGTTGATAGTATTGCAAATAGCCTATAGGTCTAAGTGCATGAATATTATAATATATACGAAAAATAATAACTTATAATGGATCAGATGCTCCTATATGTTAAGCTAAAAACCATTTATTTTGCTAATAACATCTTACTAATAACATTTGATTTAACATATATAGTTAAAAATCCTTGACAATGTGTGTGTGCATAAAATACATAAAAGTCCTTTAAAACACAGTTCTATGACAGGATATAAAAACAAATCTATGGTACCAATATGTGCACATAAAAATAGGGGGGTTCCAGAATACAGTCTTAAAACTGAAGAATGGTCATGAGATCCTATGTTATATCGACTTGGTAGAGTGTCCCAATGAAAAATATAGGATATAAAGATGTGTGAAAAAATGTGAAAAAATTAAAAATTCAAAATTAAAAAATATCAAAAAATATATCAAAATATCAGAAATATATCAAAAATATATCAAAAATATATCAAAAATATAAAAATATATAAAAATATAAAATTTGTGATATCACAACTGTGAAAAAATATGTGAAGTGTTTCCAAAAAAATACCTTGGTGATAGTCAAATATATCCTTAAAAATAGTGATATATATATAATATAGTGTAACAAATAATCCCAAAAAGGTGTAACAAATGTTCCCAAAAGGTACTGATAACTCCAAATGCAAATGGTATTGAGAAGTCTATTGAGACTTAAATGTGTCCAAAGTATATATCCAAACAGGTGTAGTTATATTGTGTAGGTCCTCTTCTTGAGGTGTGTATTAAAACTGAAGATTTGCAGCTGTCAAAACACAGTAAGAATCCGAAGTGAGGGGGGACTGAAAACTGTACACTTATCAAATCTAAACGCTTTCAATATCTCCTGAAACAAATATGGTTCAAGATGTTATAATGAAGTTTTAATACACACCTCAAGAAGAGGACCTACACAATATAACTACACCTGTTTGGATATATACTTTGGACACATTTAAGTCTCAATAGACTTCTCAATACCATTTGCATTTGGAGTTATCAGTACCTTTTGGGAACATTTGTTACACCTTTTTGGGATTATTTGTTACACTATATTATATATATCACTATTTTTAAGGATATATTTGACTATCACCAAGGTATTTTTTTGGAAACACTTCACATATTTTTTCACAGTTGTGATATCACAAATTTTATATTTTTATATATTTTTATATTTTTGATATATTTTTGATATATTTTTGATATATTTCTGATATTTTGATATATTTTTTGATATTTTTTAATTTTGAATTTTGAATTTTTTCACATTTTTTCACACATCTTTATATCCTATATTTTTCATTGGGACACTCTACCAAGTCGATATAACATAGGATCTCATGACCATTCTTCAGTTTTAAGACTGTATTCTGGAACCCCCCTATTTTTATGTGCACATATTGGTACCATAGATTTGTTTTTATATCCTGTCATAGAACTGTGTTTTAAAGGACTTTTATGTATTTTATGCACACACACATTGTCAAGGATTTTTAACTATATATGTTAAATCAAATGTTATTAGTAAGATGTTATTAGCAAAATAAATGGTTTTTAGCTTAACATATAGGAGCATCTGATCCATTATAAGTTATTATTTTTCGTATATATTATAATATTCATGCACTTAGACCTATAGGCTATTTGCAATACTATCAACCCGTCACTTATATTTATACCAATCGTGGACACCATCTTTAGCCACAAATCCTTCTCTCTAGGATTTTGTAGCGCTGTACTCACTAAGCACTTTTTATATATTGACATTTTGGGATCTGGTTGGGAGATTCCGCAAAAAGAGCACAGCTTGTATGGTTGACATCTTGGCGCTGCAAGATATACATCTATAACATTTTTCGTAGAGAGCCACACTAGATCTCCTAGTTTATAAGAGGGAGGTGCTTTATGTTTTTTTATCAAAATAAAGTTTCTGGTTATCTTTTGCGTCTTGAAGATGTTTCCTCAATGTCAACATGGATGCCTTGATATTGGTAAGATGATCCTCTACATAAGGAGCAGATGTTTTGGGTAATGTCAAAGGATGGAATCCATACGTGGCAAAAAAGGGAGACATTTTTATGGATGAATTGTAGGCATTATTATATGAGAACTCAGCCATGGGTAACCAGTCTACCCAGTCATCTTGAATATGTGAAACATAACTTCTTAAGTATTGTTCCAAGGTCTGATTAAGACGCTCCGTTAGCCCATTTGACTGAGGGTGAAAAGCTGTTGACATTCTAGGAGTTATCTTGAGTAGGTGACAGAGTTCTTTCCAAAACCTGGAGGTGAACTGTGTTCCTCGGTCGGTTACGATGGATGTGGGTAAACCGTGTAGTTTAACAATATTTGAGAACACATTTGCGGTTGTTATTGCATTAGGGGTCTTCTTCAGAGGTATAAAATGTGCCAAACAAGTCAAATGATCAACCACTACCAAAATGGTTGTAAAATGTTGAGAGTTAGGTAAATCTACGATAAAATCCATCCCAATCATGGTCCATGGAACTTCTGGTACAGGTAGAGGGTTTAATAAGCCAAAAGGTTTATGATGTGCCTTTTTGTTTCTTGCGCAAACATCGCAGTTTCGTATATAAGAAATGACATCCTCCTTCATGTGAGGCCACCAGTATTGTCTATTTAATAAGTCGTGGGTTTTATTCATTCCTGGATGTCCAGACATCGGGAAGTCATGAATATGTTGAAGAAGTTCCTTGCGTAGAGATTATGGTACGTATATGAGTTCATTAAAACGGAACAACCCAGAAGCAGTATCTTTTGTGCATGATGCTGGTATGGAGTTGTCCATATCTTGAGCAGTGAGCAGGTCTGATAAGAAGGTGCTTGCAGTTGCTAAGATCTTGTGTGGAGGGATGATAGACCTGACTTCCTCTGACTCATAGTGTGGAATTAAGGATCTTGAAAGAGCGTTGGCCTGGATGTTTCTTGACCCGGGTCTGTAACTTAGCTGAAAGTTAAAGCGGTCAAAAAACAGTGACCAGCGTACTTGTCTTGAAGAAAGTGTCTTGTTTCTTTTTAGATATTGTAAGTTCTTGTGGTCAGTTAATACCTGGAAAGGTTCTTCAGTTCCTTCTAGTAGGTGTCTCCAATGCTCAAGGGCACTCTTTATTGCTAATAACTCCAGATCTCCAATGGAATAATTCTTTTCAGCAGTGGAAGTAGTCGAGAATAGTAGGCAACAGGATGACGGTCTTGAGTTCCTTTACGTTGTTGAGACAGAATGGCACCAAGACCTATATTTGAAGCATCTACTTCCAAGATGAACTGAGAATCAGGGTTCAGTAACTGTAAAACTGGTGCTGTAGAAAAACTTTTCTTTAATAAGTCAAATGCTTCCTGAGCTGAGTCTGTCCATGTGAATTTTTGTTTGCCAGTAAGCTTAGTTAATGGTTAAACTATTGTTGAAAACACTTGGATGAATTTTCTATAGAAATTCGAGAAGCCTAAAAATCTTTGTAGAGATTTAAGCGTTGTGGGTGTTGGCCAATTAAGTACGGCTTCCACCTTGTCAGGATCCATAAGGATTCCAGTTGGGGTGATGATGTATCCAAGAAATTTAATTGTATTTGCGTGGAATTCACATTTCTCAGCTTTGGCATATAAACTATGTTCTCTTAGTCTTGTAAGGACCCAACGTACGTGCTTAACATGTTCAGTGATATTCTTAGAAAAAATCAATATATCATCTAGATATATAACTACGCACACATCCATTAGATCTTTGAAAATATCGTTGATAAAGAATTGGAATGTGGCGGGGGCATTTGTTAAGCCAAAAGGCATGACGTTATACTGGAATAGCCCATAACGGGTCCTGAAGGCTGTTTTCCATTCATTCCCTTTTCGCATTCTGACAAGATTATACACCCCCTTGAGGTCTAACTTGGTAAAAACAGTGGCGTCTGTCAGCCTTTCCAGCAATTCAGGGATAAGAGGCAGGGGATATCTGTTTTTAATTGTGATTGCGTTTAGACCTCTATAATCAATAATAGGCCTAAGGGATCCGTCCTTGTTAGTTACAAAGCGGGTGAGGTTGAGGTAGAGATAAATCCCTTTCTTAAATTATCATCAAGATAATCTCTAAAATATGTTAATTCCTTTTGGGACAAAGGAAATATACGACCAAAAGGGATAGTGGTACCTGGTTTAGTCTCAATGGGACAGTCGTATGGACGGTGAGGGGGTATATTTTCTGCTTCCTTGAGATTAAAAACATCTGAAAAATCAGAATATTCTGAGGGTATCTGTTTTTGAACATGATTAATTTCTACATACGGGTAACATGTAGTGGAACAATAGGATGAGTTGAAGATGAGAGAGTTTTTACACCAATCTATTTTAGGGTTGTGTTTTTGTAACCATAGGAATCCCAATATAATGGGGTGTAGAGAACTAGGAATTACATCAAAGGTGATGTATTCCTTGTGATTTTTATCAGTTGTAACTAATAGAGGTATTGTATGGTGTGTAATAGGCCCTTTTAAATAAGTGGAACCATCAATTACCTTCACATACACAGGGTTTTGCTTGAGCACACAAGGTATTTTATGTTTATTTACAAGGTTTTTATCAATGAACACTCCATAAGCACCGGAGTCAATCATAGCCACGTTCTTGAGAAGATGTTGATCCCACTGCAAAGACAATGGTATTGTTATGCATTTATCACAACTAAATACAGTTTTAGGGTTAACTGATAAAATCTTACCCCGTTTTTGTCGGTTCAAGATAGGACAAGTAGACACCGTATGATCCTTTTGACCACAATACATGCATAAGTTTGCTTGTCTTCTTCTAGACTTTTCCTCTTGGGAAAGTGGACCTTTGATAGTGCCGATCTCCATAGGGACTGGTGTTATGTTACCTCTGTCAGGGTGATTAGTTGTATATTTCTTTGGATAGGGTTCAGTGTGTTGTTTCTCAGAGCGTCGTTCTCTGTACCTGCGGTCCATCTGAATACATATTTTAATAAGAGTGTCTAAGGACTCTGGAAAATCAATTCGAGACAATTCATCTTTTAAATGTTCTGAGAGTCCCAATCTAAATTGGTTTCTTAGACTCACAGAATTCCACTGTGAGTCTGTGGCCCATAACTGGAACTCTGCTACATAATCTTCCACTGGTCTTTTTCCTTGTCTCAGAGTCCTTAGATTGTTCTCGGCAGTGATTTGAGTATTACTGTCTTCATATAAAACAGACATAGCCTTAAAGAAATCATCTAAAGACTCCAAGATAGGATACGAGGTTTCGAAAAACCTGTCTGCCCATGATCTGGGCTCTCCATTGAGAAATGAAATAACAGTACATACTCTTATTCTGTCAGTATGGTATTTTTTTGGTTTCATTGTGAACATCAATATACAAGCGTTTCTAAACTCACAGAAACGTGAACGTATGCCAGAAAAAATAGGAGGAGGGTTAATATGAGGTTCTGGATGCTCTGTTGTTTTCTGTGTAAAATAGTCATTTATTAACCTCTTGAGTGTGTTGTTTTCATTTTTTAACTCATTTAAACCTTGTGCCAGAATTTCTACTTTTTGATTTAAAGTAGTTATTTCGGTAGCCATAGAAGCTGGATCCATCTTTTTTAGGATTGTTTATTCTATCATATGCTGAGAATGTTTAGTAAAATAATTGAACTAGTCTCATAAAAATGAGGTTTTGTAGCTTGAGTAGGAATTTCCAGCATATATTCCTTTGCTTGATAAGTGGATATTCGAACTAGTAAGCAGTTCAATGATTTATCAAATTACATATATCCTTCTTTCACAACTGAATGGTTTTCAATTGCAGAAAATGTATTAACTAGTAAACAGATTTAGGCTAACACAGAAATTAGAACCAGGTATGAGGATATTAGATAAATATTAACCTGTTCGTCTGTACTGTGTTTCTTTAATTCAGTGCAAGGTTTAGTGAGGATATTGCTTAGCATACAAACAGAATCTGAGAGTCAATATTCTAGCAGCAAGTAACAGTTCATACTCAATCTGGTCATGAATTATTGCAACAAGTGATATTTAGAAAGTAACTTAATATAGAGTAACTTTGTTACAAATACTTGCGGAAACGAATAGGCTCTTCTGTGTCAAACCGAATGCGTGCTGATTGCCTGTCAGCTGTTCAGCTAGGAGCTGTGGATCTGAGCTGCAGAGAGGAGGAGAGATCCGGCAGCGTGAGAAGGAAGGCGCTCTGTGTACTGACAGAGAGCAGATGACGTCAGCTGAATAGCGTTCCGGATTCAGTAGTGCAGCGGTAAAATTTTGGAGAGAATGAACTTTTCCTGTAATGCGTTTAATCCAGAGCGAAACAGAAGTTATAAATATAAGATTGCCCAAGTTCCAAGAACAAGATAGTTCAGTGTAAGAGATTTCAGTCTTGAATACAGGTAACGATTCACCTTAGCAGGTACGTCTGTCTGGCTTGAAAGTTGTCAGCAAGTGAGATTCAATAAACAAGCAACTACAGGTGTTCTGATCAAGCTATTTAAGAGGAGTGAACTTAGAGCAGGTAATGGATCTTCTTAAAGAGACAGTATCGTGACACTCTGCCTAAGTTTTTGGTGTTCTGTTTATGAAAGGTGTGTCTCCTCTAGTATCGCAATATCAGTTTTCCTAATGTTGAGTTGTCTTAGGATGGCTTTTCTTTTGATTGGGGATGTGATCCCTCCCACATTCCAGGTGGTTATCCTCATTCTACCACAGTGGCATGAGCACTAATTGTTTGAGTTTGTTAGAGTACCTGTTGCGTACTTACATGCGATAGAACCAGAATCTGTCCTCTTTCCCCCCCCCCCCCGGGGGAGCGCCTTAAGGTCGTGGACTCAATCTACTCACAAACAAGACAATTAGTAAACAGTAGTATAAACCAGTAACTTTCCCTTTCCCCTTAACCCTCCCAGCAAAACAACAATGGACAAAGTTCTTCAAACAGAGACGATATGTCCCCCCCCCCCTCACTTGTAAAGGATATAGTTCTACATTACTTGGTCTGTAAAATGTTCAATGTCCTTCCTCTGTAACCTTAGTGTCAGTCCTCAGGTTCCTGAAGCAGAAGGTGAACTTTCCTGATCCGAGACTGGGTGATGATCTTTCTCTCTCTGTAAATGCAGATTGAGCTGTTGTGGAGACTCAAAAAACAAAGGTCCATTTGTTGTGTGCAGGCATAATCTCGCTGGGTAAAGCAGAGCTGCTGTTCTACCCTGCTCCATCAGCTGTTTGCAATAGGGTGAAAATTCTTTCCTTCTGGCGGCTACTGCCGCAGAGTAACCTTGGAACAGGTATATTTTCTTGTCCTCATACTCCAAGGATGGAATCTTCCTGTACGCTTGCAAGATGGTGATCTTTGCCTTGAAATTGAGATACTTCACCATCACCTGATGCGGCTGTTGGTTCTTTTCTCCTTGTCTTCTTGGGTCTCCTACTCTGTGAGCCCTTTCTACCGTGCACGGTAGGCAAGATCTAGGGATATGTAGTAAATTTGGCAGGGTGTTTTCAGCAAACTCTATCAGCTGCGGACCCGGAAGAGACTCCGGTATTCCCACTATCCGGATGTTATTTCTTCTCGACCTGTTCTCCAAGTCGTCGATCTTTGCCCACAACCGATCTGCCTGTTGTTGTAGCGTTTAAATAATGGTTTCAGCTTCTCTATGGCGAATCTCACCTTCCGCCATAAAACAAATATTACAGTAGTAAAAAATACAAAAAAAAGTCCCCCCCAATGTCAGATCAATCTAACATAGTGGATGTCTCATAAAAAGTCATATTTGATTTATAAAACCACTTGGAGTTCAAAATATATGTCAATTAAAAAAAATAAAATAGTGAATTTCGTGATAAGCTTAAATTTTTTGCCAGATATGGCATTGTTCCCAGCCTGAGGTAAAAATGTAAATATGGCTTATTCTCTGCTTTTCACATAAAAAGTGCATGGAATACATCTTAAATTAAATGCATTTAATACATTGTGCTGGTAAAAATACATTTTAGACCTTTCTTGAAACTAAATGAATAAAATGGTATTATTTTAATTAATAAAATACAAAACGTCTGAGCATTTATTTGTAACAGAGGTTTTGTAAAGGTTTTATCTATTCCCTGAGAATGTGGGGTATATACTTTACACTTTAAAACACAAGAAACCTTTTTTGAAATACAAATATAAAAAAAAAATTATATATATATATATATACACACACACTAAATATATGGTTTTGAGACAGTTGTTCATTCCTGTGACTGTGCTTCTCTCCATGTGTATTTAGTCTCCCTATGGGGAAAAGGGGCAACCAGACATAGACTTGCTCAGTGTTCTTAGAGGAATATGGCTACACCTCACTGACGAGGCCTAATGAAGGCCGAAATGGGGTTGCTGTGTTCCTTCTTCGGAGAGGAATTGCCTGGGTGAGCCAATAACACGAGGCATCTTTGTGCAGCCACCAATCAGCTACTGTGCCTATCTAGATATGAATCCTATCTTTCTTTAGAATGATTTATTATTACATTATGAAAAAGATGGTCTTATAAAATAGTTTGATGGCCTTATAAAATAAACTCTACATGCTTGAATAAGAAAAATTGAAGCACATATTTAAATAACAAAAAATAATATATATATATATATATATATATATATATATATATATATATATATATATATATATAAACCTCCAATAAAAAGCATTAAATACATTGTGCTGTTGCAAATACATTTTAGACCTTTCTTGAAACTAAATGAATAAAATAGTATTTCTTTTACAAGATATGACGAGTCCACGGATTTTATCCTTACTTATGGGATATCGCCTCCTGGTCAGCAGGAGGAGGCAAAGAGCTCCACAGCAGAGCTGCATATATAGCTCCTCCCTTCCCTCCCACTCCAGTCATTCTCTTTGCCTGTGTTAGTGCTAGGAAGAGGTAAAGTGAGGTATTAGTTTTAGAATTCTTCAATCAAGAGTTTTTTATTTTAAATGGTGCCAGTGTGTACTGTTTTTTTTCTATAGAGCAGCATCTGGAGTAATAGCCTGTTAGGCTGTGGGAACTAGTGGAGTTTTTAATTTCATTGCACCTCCCTTGCTTGTGCTGTTTTCTATTTGGGTCTTAGAGAATGTTAACTATGACTTTGCTATCCTTGCAGGACCTCAAGAGGACCTCAAGAGGAAGAGTGGACCTCTTGATACCGGGGGATCATCATGCTGTTCCTCAGCATGGAGGTAAGTGCAGTCTTCCTCTCTGGGTCTACTATGGCTATCACAGACTTGACTGTGCTATTCCTCTATCTGTGAAGGGGCTTGGGCTAAGGGCTTTCCCTTCTTGCTGGTGTGGGTTTCATTTGTGTAATGGGACATAGACACATTTAGCACTCCCTATTCTCTCTGACACATACTATGACTAAGTCAGAAGCGCTGGGGATGGTTGTTTATTATGCAGGACTCGAGGTTAGAGTTTACATTTAAACGGGCTGACGCTGGGATGTAACATTTTTCTCTTGTCAGACTCTGGTGTATGGCGGCACTTTGTTTTTTTCCCGGGGGTTGTTTGAATACGCCCACAAAGGGCGGAGCCTAATTATCGCGCGCTTCTGACGCGCAGCTATCTGTTAGAAGTTCCGACAACTGTGTTTCACTACGGCTCCTGAGTTTGCTTGTGTCTGTAATTACAAGCGTGCTTAGGATCGCTGTGTGTTTTGAGGCGATATCCCATAAGTAAGGATGAAATCCGTGGACTCGTCATATCTTATAAAAGAAATACTATTTTATTCATTTAATTTCAAGAAAGGTCTAAAATGTATTTTTACCAGCACAATGTATTAAATGCATTTAATTTAAAATGTATTCCATGCACTTTTTATGTGAAAAGCAGAGAATAAGCCATATTTAAATTTTTACCTCAGGCTGGGAACAATGCCATATCTGGCAAAAAATTTAAGCTTATCACGAAATTCACTATTTTTTTTTTTTTAATTGACATATATTTTGAACTCCAAGTGGTTTTATAAATCAAATATGACTTTTTATGAGACATCCACTATGTTAGATTGATCTGACATTGGGGGGGATTTTTTTTTTGTATTTGTTACTACTGTAATATTTGTTTTAGCTCCAACAAAGGCTAACTCAAGCACATTTGTGTTTTTCCCAATACACTGTTATTTACTATAACTAGGCCTTTCTTTTTTAAATGATATTTACTAAATAACCAATTAAAGGAGAATGTATCTGAACTCTAATAACTATAAAAAGGCTTTTCAGGCCTATACAATACTCGTTGTAGACATGTGCCAGTTAATCCCTGTTTTAACCATGCAGAATTATTAGGCAAATTGTATTTTTGAGGATTAATTTTATTATTGAACAACAACCATGTTCTCAATGAACCCAAAAAACTCATTAATATCAAAGCTGAATATTTTTGGAAGTAGTCTTTAGTTTGTTTTTAGTTTTAGCTATTTTAGGGGGATATCTGTGTGTGCAGGTGACTATTACTGTGCATAATTATTAGGCAACTTAACAAAAAACAAATATATACCCATTTCAATTATTTATTTTTACCAGTGAAACCAATATAACATCTCAACATTCACAAATATACATTTCTGACATTCAAAAACAAAACAAAAACAAACCAGTGACCAATATAGCCACCTTTCTTTGCAAGGACACTCAAAAGCCTGCCATCCATGGATTCTGTCAGTGTTTTGATCTGTTCACCATCAACATTGCGTGCAGCAGCAACCACAGCCTCCCAGACACTGTTCAGAGAGGTGTACTGTTTTCCCTCCTTGTAAATCTCACATTTGATGATGGACCACAGGTTCTCAATGGGGTTCAGATCAGGTGAACAAGGAGGCCATGTCATTAGATTTTCTTCTTTTATACCCTTTCTTGCCAGCCACGCTGTGGAGTACTTGGACGCGTGTGATGGAGCATTGTCCTGCATGAAAATCATGTTTTTCTTGAAGGATGCAGACTTCTTCCTGTACCACTGCTTGAAGAAGGTGTCTTCTAGAAACTGGCAGTAGGACTGGGAGTTGAGCCTGACTCCATCCTCAACCCGAAAAAGCCCCACAAGCTCATCTTTGATGATACCAGCCCAAACCAGTACTCCACCTCCACCTTGCTGGCGTCTGAGTCGGACTGGAGCTCTCTGCCCTTTACCAATCCAGCCACGGGCCCATCCATCTGGCCCATCAAGACTCACTCTCATTTCATCAGTCCATAAAACCTTAGAAAAATCAGTCTTGAGATATTTCTTGGCCCAGTCTTGACATTTCAGCTTGTGTGTCTTGTTCAGTGGTGGTCGTCTTTCAGCCTTTCTTACCTTGGCCATGTCTCTGAGTATTGCACACCTTGTGCTTTTGGGCACTCCAGTGATGTTGCAGCTCTGAAATATGGCCAAACTGGTGGCAAGTGGCATCTTGGCAGCTGCACGCTTGACTTTTCTCAGTTCATGGGCAGTTATTTTGCGCCTTGGTTTTTCCACACGCTTCTTGCGACCCTGTTGACTATTTTGAATGAAACGCTTGATTGTTCGATGATCACGCTTCAGAAGCTTTGCAATTTTAAGAGTGCTGCATCCCTCTGCAAGATATCTCACTATTTTTTACTTTTCTGAGCCTGTCAAGTCCTTCTTTTGACCCATTTTGCCAAAGGAAAGGAAGTTGCCTAAAAATTATGCACACCTGATATAGGGTGTTGATGTCATTAGACCACACCCCTTCTCATTACAGAGATGCACATCACCTAATATGCTTAATTGGTAGTAGGCTTTCGAGCCTATACAGCTTGGAGTAAGACAACATGCATAAAGAGGATGATGTGGTCAAAATACTAATTTGCCTAATAATTCTGCACTCCCTGTAGACTTTCCCAAGCCAGTACTTATACATGAGCTTTATTTACTAAATAACAAATTAAAGGAGTATTTAGTAAATATCATTTAAAAAAGAAAGGCCTAGTTTTAGTAAATAACAGTGTATTGGGTTAAAGCACAAGTATGTTTGAGTTAGCCTTTGCATATACTAAATATATTATTTTAAAAAAAAGTGTTTGGTCAAACTGGCTTTTATGTACAGTTAGCACAAAAGTTAGCTTTGCCTGTAACAGGCAGAAAACACCCTCCCCCAATTAGATGTACATTTCTGGTTACCTGTGAGTTTCAGGTATTTTACACCATAAAATATGGCTCCCCTATTGTTGGTAGCCCTTATTTAAAACCCCTATAACATTTTTGGAAGTAAAATAATGTTAATAAGTTATCGCCTTATCTGTGAGAGAATGTAAAATAGTTTCATACCAACAACTATCCCTTTAAGGGGTTCAACTTATTGCAAAGTATTGCTGGCCTCTGGCACACAATTGGTTTGAAGGGATATGAAACCCAACATTTTTCTTTCATGTTTTAGAGAGACCATACAATTTGAAACAACTTTACAATTAATTTCAATGATCAAATTTGCTTCATTCCTTTGGTACTCTTTGTTGAAGGAGCAGCATTGCACTGCGGGAAGATAGCTGAACACATTGGATGAACCAATGACAAGAGGATATTTGTGCAGCCAACAATCAGCTTCTAGCTCCTGGCAGGGCACGACTGCTCTCAACCTACCTAGGTATGCTTTTCAACAAAGGATACCAAGAGGACAAAACAAAATAGATAATAGAAGTAAATTAGAAAGTTGTTTAAAATTGTATGCTAAATCTGAAACATGAAAATAAATTGCATTTAAGAGAATAACCACTCAGGGACACACTCCCTGACTCACATGAGCTCCATAGACATACCCTCACTCACATTTCAATAAGAATGTAATCATAACTTGAGAAGCCAGTTTTGGTGACTCACACAGACACACATTTAGAGTCAAACATGTACACAGGTTCAAGATCACTCAGTCACCCTCTGTCAATCATCTTTTCTTATTTGCACAGTCAGAAATATTAACCCTTATTATTAGTTTCTATTAACCCTTATTATTTTGGTGTATTCTTCGTATAATCTGTATACAAACTTCATTAGCTGTGTCTAATATTTGTGCTGCATACTAAATTTGTAAAACTACTGTATTAATTTGAATTTGATGCCATCCGTATAATGGTGATGAGGTGATAGTGGGACTGGAGCATTTGATAAGGCTAAAGGGATATAACATGGGAAAGAGGCTGTGATGCAGCACATCTTAAAGGGACATGAAACTCAAATAAATTATTTCAGGATTCAGACAAAGCACACAATTTTTTTTAAACAACTTTCCAATTTGCTTTATTAAATTGTGGGTTTGCACTGAAGTGATGAGTTGACACTGCCCGCAAGATGGTAAGATGAAGCATTGCTGGCACTGACTCAGACACCTCTTGGGCAGACATGCTAGGTGTGAGGAGTCTGTGATAAGCAATAAAATGGGAGCAAATGAGTTGCCCAGTGTGAGTAGGAAACTCAGAAGGACTTGGTGGTTAATATGAGGGTAAATGTGAAAAAGGATAATGGAGCAACAAAGCTCAGTGTTGTGTAAATCTCTCCCAATACCCTGGATTATGTATATGTCAGAACACTGAACATAAGTAGAGTTAGAACATTTATGCTTTTCTTTCTTATATTCCCTAAATGGGTCCTAAAGGTTTTTTCATAAACATCACATTGTTGTAGTTTCCAGGTCCTAAAGGTTTTTTCATAAACATCACATTGTTGTAGTTTCCAGTATCAAGCAATGCACTTAGATTTTAACAACATGAGTTCACATATTAGCTATTTATAAATATGAAGGAAAAAGCACAGCTTCAATCAAATGTTACCATTAGCCTAATAGCCAAAATGCACAATTATATATAGTCGTATTAGCCTAATAGCCAAAATGCACAATTATATATAGTCGTATTAGCCTAATAGCCAAAATGCACAAATATATATAGTTGTATTATGAGCTCTCTGTGTGCACGCCAGTGCTAGATAAGTCATTAGTAAAAATGTCATAAGCCACCAATAATACATTTATTAAAAACGATTCTGTTTGACAAAAGATAAAGTATGTGAAAGTTCAGGCCTTGAATAATACATTTATTAAAAACTATTCTGTTTGACAAAAGATAAAGTATGTGAAAGTTCGTTGACTGTATTTAGTACCCTTTCTGGTTACAAAATCCAATGACAGACCGCTTGTTCATTGTGATTTTGTAACCCTTGCCACATAATTCCTCGTATTCTCATCAGCTGTTTTAAGGAGTTTGGGCCTCTAGCGCATGCACAATGAGCGCCACAAGCCTCCACCAGCTGATTATACGTCACCGGAAGTGACGTGGTATACAAATTCCTATGGTAGACCCATTACTTTAGGACACCTGACAGGCTTGGACATCTGCGGCATTGTCACCAACTCAGGAATACAGAAATGCAAAGTGAACAAACTGAGCCAAGCCACTCCTACTGCAGGCTATGTCCCCAAGGTAGCAATGAATACTCCCAAGTCACGTGATGTGTTCTAGGGCATGCCTGAAAAAGTCTCACTATTAATGAAGAAATGTCTGTGAAAATAAAATAGCAAAATTCAGCTAATGTTCCTTTATTTGCAGAAGTAGGTTAGCTGTGCAAGCTTAGAAAACTGCTAAATTTCTTCATTTATAATATGTTTATTTGCACATTTTATAACATTATGGTTAATCATAAGCCACTCTCAACTTACATTCCTTATTTATGGTGTTAATATTGTCTTGCAGTGTTAAACAGTAAAGTTTATGACAATAAACAAATTAAAAGAAACACACAAAAGTTGTTTTTATGGTGATGTCTGTGAGAAACAAATTTACCACATTACACAACACTTTGCAATTTACTCCTATCACCAGTTTTTCTTCACTCTCTTGCTATCTTTATTTGAAAAGCAAGAATGTAAAATCTTAGGAGCTGGCCCATTTTTGGTCCATCACCCTGGATAGTGCTTGCTTATTGGCAGCTACATTTAGCCACCAATCAGCAAGCGCTACCCAGGTTCTGAGGCAAAAATGGGCCAGCTCCTAAGCTTTACATTTCTCCTTTTCAAATAAAGATAGCAAGTGAACGAGGAAAAATTGATAATAGGAGTAAATTACAAAGTTGCTTAAAGGGACACTAAAGCCAACATTTTTCTTTTATGATTCAGGTAGAGAAAACAATCTTAAACAACTTTCCAATATACTTCTATTACGTAAGTTGCTTCATTCATTAGCTATCCTATGTTAAAGAAATAGCAATGAACATGGGTGAGCCAATCACACAAGACATTTATGTGCAGCCACCAATCAGCATCAACTGAGCCTATCTAGATATGCTTTTCAGCAAAGGTTATAAAGCAAATGAAGCAAATTAGATAATAGAAGTAAATTAGAAAGCTGTTTAAAATTGCAAGCTCTAAATCATGAAATAATTTTTGGGGGTTTCATGTCCCTTTAAAATTGCATGCGCTATCTGAATCATTAAAGAAAAGATTTGGGTTTAGTATCCCTTTAATGCCTTAGTTGCCAAAGAAGGTTGTAATTAATTTTACTACCTCAGTACAAGGCCTCTAATGCCAGAAAAACAAAAAACAAACTACTAAATAAAAAACTACTAAATTAAGACACCTTAAAAGGAGGGTGCACTCCCAGATACCTGACACCAACTATTGAAGGACATAGGTGCAATAAGTAGTGGGATTCCGAAATTTTAGGAACACTGCATCCTTTTGCGGTGTCTACACCTGCAGGAATTCTCCTTTTAGACTTTAGCCTTCATAATCCTATATTATAAAAGGCAAGTGTTTGTCTGAAGCTGTCATGCGCAGTACAGACAAACACTTGGCCTTAGATTGACCTCCTCGCACGCGCACCCTCAGCGCACAGAGACCTCGCACCCACACACACCTCGCACGCACACCTCCATATAGACCTCGCATAGCGCGATGAGGATCAGTTAACAAGCGTCAGAGCGTCAGGCACGCGCACCCACACACACCTCGCATGCGCACCCACCCACAGTAAACAGCAGCGCGAGACAGCACCGGCGCGAGTAGTCGCGTGAGCAAGCATCAGAGCGTCAGGCTGTCATGAGGAGGCGCGAGCCTTTAAAAAGAGCGCAACGCTCCGCTATACCTCATAACCTCACACATGAATTTAAAGCTCAGACCTCAACGCTCCGCTATACCTCATTGAAAGCTCAGACCTCACACATATAACTGCTGGCCTCAGAGCGCAACGCTTCGCTATACCTCATAAGCTCAGACCTCACAATAACAACGCTCCGCTATACCTCATAACCTCACACAGAAAGCTCAGACCTCACACATATAACTGCTGGCCTCACACATGAATTGAAAGCTCACTGATATAGAAAATAAATATTTTAGTAGGCTCGTAAAAGAGGGGGAGAGAGAGACAGGGGGAGATAGAGAGAGAGAGAGAGAAAGAGAGAGAGGGGGGGGGGGGAGAGAGAGGGGAGAGAGAAAGAGGGGAGATGTGGAGAAAGAGAGGGGAGAGAAAGAGGGGAGAGAGAAAGAGAGAGGGGGGAGATAGAGAGGGGGGGGGAGAGAGAGAGGGGAGAGACAGAGAGATGAGAGAGACAGAGGGGAGAGAGATAGAAAGAGGGGGGAGAGAGAGAGAGGGGAGAGAGAGAGGGGGAGAGAGAGGGGGGGGAGAGAGAGGGGAGAGAGAGAGAGAGAGGGGAAAGAGAGAGAGGGGAGAGAGAGACAGAGGGGGGGGGGGGAGAGAGAGAGAGGAGAGAGAGAGGGGGGAGAGAGAGAGAGGGGGGAGATAGAGAGAGATGAGAGAGACAGAGTGGAGAGAGATAGAAAGAGGGGAGAGAGAGAGAGAGAGGGGAGAGAGAGAGGGGGAGAGAGAGAGGGGGAGAGAGAGGGGAGAGAGAGGGGAAAGAGAGAGAGGGGGGAGAGAGAGAGGGGGGAGAGAGAGAGAGGGGAGAGAGAGAGACAGAGGGGGGGGAGAGAGAGAGAGGAGAGAGAGGGGGGGGGGGAGAGAGAGGAGGGGAGAGAGAGAGGGGGGGAGAGAGACAGAGGGGGGAGATAGAGGGGGGAGAGGGGGGAGAGGTAGAGAGGGGAGAGGGGGAGAGAGATAGGGGGAGAGAGGAGAGAGAGAGGGGGGAGAGAGAGAGAGAGAGAGAGGAGAGAGAGGGGAGAGAGAGAGAGGGGAGAGAGAGAGGGGAGAGAGAGAGAGGGGAGAGAGAGAGAGGGGAGAGAGAGGAGAGAGAGAGAGGGGGAGAGAGAGAGAGGGGAGAGAGAGGAGAGAGAGAGAGAGAGAGAGAGAGAGAGAGGGGAGAGAGAGAGAGGGGGGAGAGAGAGAGGGTAGAGGGAGGGGGGGGAGAGAGAGAGGGTAGAGGGAGAGGGGGAGAGCGAGGAGTGGGGAGAGAGAGGAGCGAGAGAAGGGGCGAGAGAGGAGAGAGAGAGGGAGGAGAGCGAGAGAGGGGGATGAGAGAGAGAGAAGAGAGAGAGAGGGAGAGAGAGAGAGGAGAGAGAGAGGAGGAGAGACGCGGGGAGAGAGAGAGGGGAGAGAGAGAGGGGAGAGCGAGAGAGAGAGAGAGCGAGAGAGGAGCGAGAGAGGGAGAGAGAGAGGGGAGAGAGAGGGAGATAGAGAGAGGGAGAGAGAGAGAGAGAGAGAGGGGAGAGAGAGAGGGGAAAGAGAGAGAGGAAAGACGAGCGAGAGGGTGAGAGCTCGAGAGATGAGAGAGAGAGGGAGAGAGAGAGGGAAGAGAGAGAGGGGTGGGAGTGGGACCACTGTACTGCAAAAATGGCCCGTGTGAACGGGCTTTAGGACAAGTTTTAATTATAAAGCATCCAATAACAAGCAGGAGATTAGGTACAAAGTAGTTTATATTTTGATCGGTATGGCTTATTAAATCCTAAAAAGATCAAACGGATTCCAGTATTGCAATTATGCTTTAAAATGAACTGTATGCCCAAGCCTCACCTTTAACCCCATTAAATGGCAGAATGATTCAATATATTTTCCTATGTTAGTCAATACAATGTGGCATACTCTTAAAGGCGATCAACAAAATCTAGACCTCAGCAAATAGTTTTGTAGTACAGATTTAGTAAAAGATAAAGTATGTGCAAGTTCGTTGAGTGTAATTAGTACCCTTTATGGTTACTTGTATTTCGCATCAGCTGTTGTAGGAGTTTGGGCCCTTTAGCGCAATGCGCAGTGAGCGCCACAAGCCTCCACCAGGCTGATTATACTTCACCGTAAGTGACATAGTATACAAATTCCTATGGTAGTCGGTTTATTTTAAGACACCGGCAAGCGACCTTAAAATTTTACACTCACAGCCAACGAGTGGGACCAAGGTAGTGAGTCAGTGAGTTACTGTAGCGCGCCGCGCAGACAGAAAGAGGTGGGTGGAACACAGACATTGAACCATATTAAAAGTTACCTTGGTAACCCTAACATCTGTGACTTCTCTTAAAATCGAAAATATTACAGTACAATGTCACTTTAAACATCATACCCATCATGCTCTGTGTCGTTCCCCCATCACAGGAGCATTATGGGAAATGTAGTTACTTTGCTCTTTTATATCGGAGCGTATACACCGGCTCTTGGAATCTGTTTCCCAGCATTCACTCGGAAATTCGGAACTGTGAGCACGTGGTAGGTGGTTTGCATTCTGTGCCCATTGAGTTTCCATCATGTCGTCTGGTTCTAGATCGGACCGTCCATCCTAACAGCAAACCCTATCCTGCCTTGGTGCAGAGTGCGAGCGAAATGCTTCAGAGCGGGGCTGATTCACCTGCATCTGGATGTGATGGACGGGTGTGAGAGTCGAGGAGGCAGACCTTGGTTAAGGGGAAGCAGTTAATGCATCATTGCTTTAAATGACCATGACATTAATAAAATATAAGTTAATAATTATTATTCCACTCTTGTAATGAAAAGTATGTGTTTGTGCTTTTATAACCTTTAGGTTTAGTGGGCTACAGTGCAGTAAATACAGGTGTGATGTAAGAAATATAGGAATACGTTTAGTGTCTAGAGAAATAAATTATGGTTGATCTATGTAGTTGAAGCAAGGGTTACATGGAGAATGATGATGGTGACTCCCAAGAAATAAAGTTACCAGCTTATAAGGATAAACATTTTTAACACAAAAGTAGCAAATTGCTCTTTCATGACCTAGATTCATACATATATCTTATGCGCTTAGAATAGTCCTTTATGTCTTTGTTATTTTGTGGTGCAGGTTAATCGGAAATTAAATTATTACGACTCGTTGTTTGGGAAGCATCAAGTTTAAAGGGGCAGAATTATTGATCAACACAATTATATAATATACAGCAATATGAACTATATAAACAGGGTTTGCTTAGATTCTTAGGTAACTACAGTTGGTAATTTCTTATCATTTTTAGCGTTTTGAAATAAGAAATTACCACCACAGTTTATATCACACGTGCTCTCCATGTTTGAGACGACTCTCATATGCTCAAACTTTATTAATCTGAAAAATCGATTACTCTGCACGAGCACTATAGAGTGTTTAATTTATCTTATTTGAGGTATTACATTTAAATCTAAGCTTTACTTGTTGATCATGTATTTATTGTTTCTGAATATTTGTGGGTCAGGGATAATGTGGATATATCTAGCCAAACTTTACCCATACCACTAGGATTTATTTACAGTATGTACATTTTAGTCACGTGTTTTAAGTAAAAAAAAAAAGTTTGGTCAACACCCATAAACCTTCAATATAAATGGTAATTCATCCTCGAGCTGTCATGTTCCTTATTTACTCAGGCTGAGCAGGTAAACTGTATTTTTCCTGTTTCACCACACGATGGCGATTATATTCTATTTATTAGCCTTGAGTTCACAAAGGACAAGTCTATTACTTTTTCAAGTGCTTTTTATATTAAAGGCACATCAGGTTAAATTAAATTTTCATGATTCAGATACAGCATGTCCATTTTAAACCACTTTACAATTTACTTCCATTAAAAAAATCTTTGCACAGTCTTTTATATTTACAATTTTTGAGTCACAGAACTCCCTACTTGAGCATGTGCAAGAATTCAGACTATACGTATATGCATTTGTGATTGGTTGATTGCTATCAACATGGTACAAGGGGAGTGGAAATAGACATAACTTTGAAATTTGTTATAAAAAAACTTACTGCTCAGTTTGAAGTTCAGGACTAAGTGCTATTGCATTGTCTTGTTATCTTGCATTTGTTGATTATGCAAACCTAATGTGTTGACTGGGTCCCTTTAAAGTGAAGGTCAATTTTGGGTGAATTAGTGCTCGGTTTTTAATAAACCTATTAAAAACAAGGGCACTTTAATGAATCAAAATTGACATTTCACTCCTTTTCTTCAAAACTTACCTTTTAATCCTGTCAGCCGCTGCTATGCTTCCTCCGCCCGTCGCAAGCTCTCTAAGCGGGCCCCAAAATGACGAAATCGGCTTCCTCCAATCACGGCATTGCATCAGGCCTCTTCGTGGCTTCGACTGCCAGCCGCGTTACGAGGACAGATGTAGGTTGAACATACACATTATTAATGGTTTTTGGTAATTGTGATCTTTCCGAGAGCTATATTTAAAGGAATTGGTTATCTCCTTATACCACTAAGCTACATTAGATCTTGTAAGCTGTTGGTACAGTGTAAACTAACGTGCAGATGTTATTACTTCGATATAGGTGCCCTCACCTACACTATAATAATGGCCTCTTTATGGGATGCATTTTATTAAATGGAAACATAGAATCATAAACAAGATAAACGTAAAACCAACTAACATATTATGAAACATCTCAAATGGGTTATCAAATATTTCTAAACAAGATTGTGATGGTACATTACCTGCATATTATCAACCCCCAGAGTTTGTTTGCAAATGGAGCTGAGTTTTGATGTCTTCAGAGACAGCATTTTGCAAAGGTTGAGCAAGCCGTTGCTGTAGGATTGAGTATTGTAGAGTTGTGTCGGCTGGTGGTATTTTAAAAAGTTCAAAGTCTGTTCGTAAATCACTACCAGTATGTTTGAGGGCCTTCGGGATGAGGTCTGAAAACTGTTCAGAATAATGTTATGAATCGGAAAGACAATACATCTCTAAGTCCCCAACCCACCAGGGGACCCCCCCCCCCGAGCCCTCGCAATGGCAACTCGACATCCGTCCCGGTCTGGCTGGAGGCAAACTTGATATTCCAGTAGATTCTGGGGTCAGTAGTGTAGCAAGAAATGTGCCCCGCTCTCTGATAACAATTTTTATCAGAGTAGAGTTTGGAATATTCTCCAGCTGGATGTGGGGACAGGATCACATTACACTAATTATTTCCCCATTTCTTTTAAGATTTAAAGTACACACACGTTTACAGTATTACAAACTATCACAATTACTTTTCATCTATATTTGGTTTATTCTCACATAGGTTATTGGCATGCTTTTCTCTTGTATGCAAATCTCCTTCGTTTGGCATGCACGTCACAATCACATTTCATGAGGTCAAACCTTGACCAATCTAACACACCATACACTAAAATCACAACAGAATTATAATTTCTGTCATCGTTTCTAAACCCAACTGGTTGCCATTAGCTAAGAGCCACATATTTAAACAGCATTAATGATTAATAGTCCATCACATAGTAGAATAACTGTTTTTATATATTCTAGTCATACACTAATGGGTAATTACAACTTACCCATTGCACTAGAGTTATATACCCTAAGCCACAATGGATCCTGCAGCCAAAAACAAAAATGAGGCTTTCTACTTTTTTTTTTTTTAGAATTTTGGACAGGATAACACAGCCTTGATATAATACTTGCAGTATAGACCCAATACAATAGTTTGAGTGAAAGGACGAATACAGATTAAGACAGACTGTAACAGAGATTATTACCATAATCAATATACTGCCCCCACGTCTAAACAGTAATGTTACAATCCACAAGTTAATGTTTACATAATAGACATCTTTTACTAACATTGTATCTAACATAGTATATATGAAAGCTGTCACGGCCCTACATTGGTTTACATGATGGGAGTGGCAGATTAAGCTATCCAATTACATTAATAGAGAAACCTTCAACAGGCGTAGTGTTAGCACTTAAACCCGAAATCCGGCGGTTTTCCGCCTTTTAAAAAGCCCTATATGGGCGAAACGCGCCAGGGGTGTGTAGCATACGGCGAGCTCCATTTTTTAATATATCTTTAGATCCGTTGACTGCACTGGCTGGTAAGCAATTATTTTATGGCTCCTTATACTATAATCGTTAGAGCATTTAATGATAACCCATTACCTGCAAACTATATATACTAATAACATCAATATAGTAAGAGCGTAAAAGACATCTATTTGGTAGTCCTTACGCTTCTGTGAAAATTGTTTCCAGCAGCGGTGCACAACAGAGAAAGAAGCATAGGGTTGTTTCTCAGTACCTGCACAGCGGGATTAACCCGGCAACAGAAACTCAGCTCCCAATCTTTATCACACACACACATACGGTGTAGAACGCAGTCTCAATAGAATCAATAAATATATGTATATGTGTGTGTGTGTGTGTATGTATGTATGTGTGTTATGTATATGTATGTATATGTATGTATGTATATGTCGATATGTATGTATATGTATGTATATGTATGTATGTGTATATATTTATGTATGTATGTATGTGTAAGTATATCATATATATATATATATATATATATGTTATTTATTGTGTTATAATATAGCTATCTGTTAAGCTGGGGATAGCATACGCTGTACATATTGTGGTACTAGAATTATATTAAACCTGGTACATTAAACCTAATCTACTGAATACCTAGTATAGCCTTATTTTCTCCGATTTAGGCTACAATATAAATGTAACTTTATCTAACAAGTGATAGATTAATTATGTCTTTACTCTAGACAATATCCGTACAGTGTGGATTCCTGGTTAGATTTAAACATTTATCAAAGGCAATACTTATTGATAACAGGAATCCAGGCAATGGTTTTGTTAATAGTTCACACACACTGGGGTCCCATATTTTAACATCAAAAAAAGTTATATTTTAACCTTTCCAGTGTCTCCATCTTTAGTCCTAGCTTTGAGTGCTACAAGTGCAGCCTCTGGGGGGGCTCTTCCCTCATTAGTTGTTTGGATGTGGGGACATAGCTGTATTCGCCATTTTAGGATGCGTGTTGTATCGCCCCCATCCGATGGGTCTGGTTTAAAGGCGAGATAGTGGCTTGAGAGTGATGCCCGTCTGTGTTGTCCGTTAACCCTGTATTGTTGGTAAGGGGTGGTGCTGTAAAGCCGATGTCAAGCTGTGTGGTCTCTTTATCGATCAAAATACCGGCTTGATCATTCTCTTCAGACTTTGTGGTCAGACCTGGCCTAATAATCATAGGCAGCTGTAGTGATGGTTCTGTAAGCTTTTCAAGCCCTGCTCTATCTAGAGGAATTGTAATTCTTGTTCAGAGGCAACTCTGTCCATTTTAGATTGTAGCATGGCCTTCTATTTGCTGTGAAATTTAGCATTATCATTTGCTGTGTGGTTGGGTTGCTTAAGGGTTTCTGCCTATATAGGAAGGCAATGTAGGCTCTAGGAAACCTGAGATATTGATATCGGTGTTGAATGTTACCAGTTTCTGGCTAAGATGTCCTGGGGGGGGGGGGGGGGGGAGAGGACACTGCCTGTGAGATTTCTCCGTTACAGGCCTCAGTTGGCCAATTCCATCTCTAGGTTCATTAACACAGTAATTTGGGGCTGCAAATTTGGTAGTAGTATTAAGAAGTATGATTAGCAATCGTTAATTTTGATAAATGCTGTAAATTTATCACAGTAATCGGCGGATTACTGTTTTTTCTCTCCCGGAGTTCAAGAAGGCTGTGACTGCTTAGAGCCGCTGCTTGGACACGCCCCCTTTTTGTTTAATAATATTTTAATGAATTTTTTTAATTTCTGTAGTGTAGGATTCTCTCGCTCCCACTGTTTCCTGCTTTCTTTGTAACTGGCAGGAAGTGGTATGTTATATATATATATTTAATATATATATAATACCGCTCCTGATTATAAGCCGCACCCTTAAAGTTTTGGTGCCATTTTAAAGAAACTACATTTTTCAGCCCCTCATCTTCCCCCCATACACAGACCCCTCTTAATCTCTTAGCCTCCCTCCCTGACAGATCAGTTTTCTTACCCTCCCCCCCTCACACACACATCATAACCTTCACAAGCTGCCTCCTCTTAACACCCACTCAGACTCCTTTTCTCACACAGTGCCCACTAATCCCCCTATTAAACTATGCTACCTATACAAGCCTCACCCTCATCCCTCCTCACCCTTTTAGCCCCCTTCCTTCATCACAAACCCCCACAACCCCCTCCTCACCACTTTCACATACCCCAATCCAGACTCACCCTTCTCACCCTCAGCACACATACATAAGGCAGCTCCCCCCTAGGTGTTAAAGAGATTTATAGAGAGATTTTTGGTATTTTCAAAGGGGTTATTGTAGTTAATCCTCTTACTAGTAGTAAGTACAGTACTGAAGTTAGATGACTTTATTAAGATCAATATTATAGTCTACCTTAATCCGGACTCGCCCTCCTGTCACGCTGCCTCCTGTGTCACAAGCCGATACCTATAGTGTACCTTAATCCTGACTCGCCCTCGCTGTCACGCTGCCTCCTGTGTCACAGCCGATACCGGTAACTCAAAGCAGCTCCTCCCAATCCCATCCTGAGGCACATTGACGTGGGCCACGTTGTCTGCTGGGGGATATACCGTGTCAGACATCTGCTTCTGTGACACTGTGCAGTGGATCTCTGTTGGGATATTCTGGTGGTGCTCTCTGATTATGCTCATCGCGGGTGGGTCGGGCAGAGGGTTGCTTTTTTCCTGCTCCTTTAAGTAGGGGGATTTCTCATTGGTACCCATCCTGTCTGGTAGTGTTGTGTGCGGAAGCGTTCAGTTGTCAGAATTTCCAGGAAGTCAAGTGTGTGTGACCAAACCCCTCCTTGTAATGAGAACAGCGCTTCCGTCCAACCCCGACACGGACCATTTAATGTAAGACCCTGAGTATAGGCCCGCACCCCTGATTTAAATACTTACATTAGGGGAAAAAAAGTGCGGCCTATACTCGGAATAATACGATATATATATATATATCCTTTCCAAAACCCTTTTTTTGCGTTAGTGTGGGAATCTCCTGCGCTGGGCTGCCCACCCGTCTCCCTCTTTCTCTCCCCAGCACCAACAGATGATTGTTACAGACAGAGACAAAGGACAGTGTCACTGTCTGTAACAATCGGGCAGCCTGACTTCATATGATTTTGCTCTCTTACCATATGAAGGCAGATGCCCAGTGTGAAGATGCAGAGCTTCACTAACCAGCACTTGTAAATAGTTAAAATAAGTGAACTTCTTTAAAGAGAGCTGCATCTACTGGAGAAAAACAGCATGTTTAGTATTAACCCTGTTACTGTAGTTTTTTTCCATCAGTTTAATGTCCCTTTTAAATACAGCAGTGCACTACTGGTAGCTAGCTGAACACATCTGCTGAGCTCATGACTAGTAGCACATGCGTGTCTACCAATCACAAGCTAGCTCCCAGTACTGCTGTTGTTGAAGACGTGCACTTGTGCTTTCACCAAAGTATACCAATACACCAAAGTAAGTTTGTATTTTAAATTGTATGAAAATGAGATGCTCTATCTGAATCATGAAAGTTTAATTCTGACTTTTATGTCATCTTAACCATTTTTTTCCCCCAGAGAGCCAAAGAAGGCAGAGAGTAAGTCTGTTTGGTTTCTTAGGAGTTATTAATGAGTCTTCTGTTCTTTATTTTTCTACAATACTGGTCTTTTGAAGACTGGTTAGGTACATGAAAATAATATAAAAGTAATTTTTTTCATATTACAAAACTGTAAACGTGTTAACATATAAGACATTATATTAGATTTTACCCTCTGTGGTTGGATTTTTTTGAATGAGCACTGCAGTGAATATGATAAAAATAGTCTTTACTGATGATTTGATCATGTTTGTATGACCACTAACCTATGGCTTGTGGCTTCACTGGTACATTCATATATAGGGCACAGACGCTCTGCTCATTGTGACATCTGATAAAATAACAAGTTCCAGTACCATATTTCTTAAATAAATAAATAAATGTATGTCTATACCTTTCAAGACAATTTTAATATCTGCTTGTAACTTACTTACAGACATTTTGTTCCTAACATTACATTTGGACATCCGGTGGTGGAATGTCTACGGAAACAGCTGGGAAGTGATCCATTTTTTGGTAAGGTTTTTTTGTTGTTGTTGTAAATATATGAGATTAATTATGATTTTATTATAATATGCTATTAAGCGTTAAAGGAATTTACTTTAATTATGATAATTATAATTGTGTGTATATGTCCATAACCGCTTTGCCGTGTATGACGACATGTGGTTGCCATCTGCGCAATGATTTTAGTGCAGATGGCAACCGTGCGTCACCCCGGAAGTAGCAGGTTGGTTACAGAGGGATTAAGGAACCTGGACTGAGCTGGTAAATATCCAAACTCGTAAAAAAAACTACCCACACACATTTTGTAGATAGGTGATCTCTATGGGCCTGTAACAGATCAAAAAGGTCTAGAGACCACCAAGGCCTCTAAATTTAAAGCCCAAAGGCCCCTTTTTAAAAATGTGACACTCCAGGGAGTGCAGAATTATTAGGCAAGTTGTATTTTTGAGGATTAATTTTATTATTGAACAACAACCATGTTCTCAATGAACCCAAAAAACTCATTAATATCAAAGCTGAATAGTTTTGGAAGTAGTTTTTAGTTTGTTTTTAGTTATAGCTATTTTAGGGGGATATCTGTGTGTGCAGGTGACTATTACTGTGCGTAATTATTAGGCAACTTAACAAAAAACAAATATATACCCATTTCAATTATTTATTTTTACAGTGAAACCAATATAACATCTCAACATTCACAAATATACAGTTTCTGACATTCAAAAACAAAACAAAAACAAATCAGTGACCAATATAGCACCTTTCTTTGCAAGGACACTCAAAAGCCTGCCATCCATGGATTCTTTCAGTGTTTTGATCTGTTCACCATCAACATTGCGTGCAGCAGCAAACACAGCCTCCCAGACACTGTTCAGAGAGGTGTACTGTTTTCCCTCCTTGTAAATCTCACATTTGATGATGGACCACAGGTTCTCAATGGGGTCAGATCAGGTGAACAAGGAGCCATGTCATTAGATTTTCTTCTTTTATACCCTTTCTTGCCAGCCACGCTGTGGAGTACTTGGACGCGTGTGATGGAGCATTGTCCTGCATGAAAATCATGTTTTTTCTTGAAGGATGCAGACTTCTTCCTGTACCACTGCTTGAAGAAGGTGTCTTCCAGAAACTGGCAGTAGGACTGGGAGTTGAGCTTGACTCCATCCTCAACCCGAAAAGGCCCCACAAGCTCATCTTTGATGATACCAGCCCAAACCAGTACTCCACCTCCACCTTGCTGGCATCTGAGTCGGACTGGAGCTCTCTGCCCTTTACCAATCCAGCCACGGGCCCATCCATCTGGCCCATCAAGACTCACTCTCATTTCATCAGTCCATAAAACCTTAGAAAAATCAGTCTTGAGACATTTCTTGGCCCAGTCTTGACGTTTCAGCTTGTGTGTCTTGTTCAGTGGTGGTCGTCTTTCAGCCTTTCTTACCTTGGCCATGTCTCTGAGTATTGCACACCTTGTGCTTTTGGGCACTCCAGTGATGTTGCAGCTCTGAAATATGGCCAAACTGGTGGCATCTTGGCAGCTGCACGCTTGACTTTTCTCAGTTCATGGGCAGTTATTTTGCGCCTTGGTTTTTCCACACGCTTCTTGCGACCCTGTTGACTATTTTGAATGAAACGCTTGATTGTTCGATGATCACGCTTCAGAAGCTTTGCAATTTTAAGAGTGCTGCATCCCTCTGCAAGATATCTCACTATTTTTGACTTTTCTGAGCCTGTCAAGTCCTTCTTTTGACCCATTTTGCCAAAGGAAAGGAAGTTGCCTAATAATTATGCACACCTGATATAGGGTGTTGATGTCATTAGACCACACCCCTTCTCATTACAGAGATGCACATCACCTAATATGCTTAATTGGTAGTAGGCTTTCGAGCCTATACAGCTTGGAGTAAGACAACATGCATGAAGAGGATGATGTGGTCAAAATACTCATTTGCCTAATAATTCTGCACTCCCTGTATATAGCCTTTAATAGCCAGGTGATCACTGCATTTGAGTGGAGGCTCATGGGAGCCCCTATGTTCAGATCCAGCAATGACCTGCTCCTTGTATCTTCTATCATTACCTCTTCCCATGCAAGACTACAGGACTTCTCTCATGTGACACCAACCCACTGCAACGTATATCTTTGCACTGTCAGACTTTCCCCTAATCTGCTTTCTTTAAAACGCTCCCTAAAGACGATTTTGTTCAGGGAAACCTACCACCCAACTAATTCCACTTACCTAATAATTGCTCTCATCTAACTCTGTATTAACATCATTACTTTACAGTTCTTACCTCCAGTTTCCCACCCTAATACCCTTCCTACATGAATAGGGCCCACAATTCCTCCTGTATTTGTGTGTCAAATTTTGCCTTTTCTCTTACAATCATTATATCATTGTTTTTCTTATATCAATTATACCGATAGACAGCTCTACAGAATATGTTGGTGCTTTATAAAGTATAATAATATACTTATACAGAGTTAAGTAAAAAATATATACATTTAACACTTTGATTTCAAGTGTCATCTGCTGATTAAAGAAATATATCTATCTATCTCTATTTATATCTCCTACCCCCCAGGACCACCCGGCTAAAATTAACCAGTACTAAAAATGTTTATTGCACAAATGATCATTAAATACATTTATGTTAAGTTATGCAATTAATTTGTGCTTTCGATAGGTGAAAATGATATAATATTAAAGAAATATTACACTGCTGCCATCCAACTTGTAAAATTTTCTGTGACGAAAACTGATACCAAGATAATTAAGCAAATTTGTTAATGGTCTAAATTGAAATGCTGTTTAAAATTGTAAGTGCTATTTGATTCATGGGAAAAAAAAGTATTTTATGTATTTTTAACTGAGGGTTCTTTCTCTATACAGATATGCACATGATGGTTGCCAAGCCAGAGCAGTGGGTGAAACCTATGGCAGTTGCTGGTGCCAATCAGTACACATTTCACCTAGAGGCCACAGATAATCCTGGATCCCTTATTAAAGAAATTCGGGAAAATGGTATGAAGGTTAGTACAATAGTCCATTGTTTTTGGAAACCGATCTTTGACAGAGACTCCATTTGTTATAGTTGATGCAGATAATATTTTAAACTATCCATTGCACCACGGCTTAAGTAATACTGACCGCAATGGAAGCGCTTGATAAACCTGGGGGAGAGCCACGGGTGCTATTGGCTCCCTAAAATTAGCCCTTTGGTATCATGACCCCAGTACACCCATGGGTGCTCCTTATGACCGCAGCTTGCTGTTGCTAGCCACACTTAGTTCAGCCCGGTACTGCTGAATTCTTTATAGGCTGCACAGCAATCTTATAGTTCCATCCCATTATCTCTTTTCAATGAGTGTGGGCATTACTTGTTGATGCCTGCGTGCTTTCATTTAGGTTATGCGCATGCCCTAAGCTATTGAATTCGGCACAGATAAGTCAGTAAAGGGGCATTACAGGAGATAGACTTAGAGGCTGGTATTCTGGTCAGTCAGTGCTTCTAAGAATAACTACAGCCAGGATAGGGCTTGCTCACCTGCGGTCACCGCTTGTGAGTAGAGAACAGGAGCTACCGGCCTGTCTTTGACTTTCTTTACCGAGTGTCTCATTACTGCTTTCCATCTTAGAAGCTCCGTCCTGTATACCGCTGTGTGCACTGAGGCTCTAAAGCTGGAAAATGTTTGTCTGTGTATATATAATTTCCATCTTAATGGGAGGAGAGTCCACTGCTTCATTCATTACTTGTAGGAATTAAGAACCTGGGCACCAGGAGGAGGCAAAGACACCCCAGCCAAAGGCTTAAATACCTCCCCCATTCCCCTCACCCCCCACTCATTCTTTACCTGTCGTCACAGGAGGTTGGCAGAGAAGTGTTGGAAGATTCGGAGTAGCCTCTTATGGAGGGTAGTACTCTTTGCAATGGGACTGGAGTTTTAAGTAATCCTGTCAGCCTCTCAGTGAGAGCATGGGTGAAAGTTAGTGTCCGGAGATGCAGGGAGTGTCGTCTCTGCAAAACTAAGATAATTTCATATTTTATACATGTATGATAACGCTAGAAGACAGGGTCACAGTGTGACTCCTTTTATCTGTATAGAATCAAGGGTTAATATCTCCTGAGGGGGATTATTGAACAGGGGGGAATAATCTTATATGTTTGTTTGATGTTATGCTGCTTTTATGTGTGAGATTTTAAGGGCTCATAGGCTGTTATGGAACATACAGGTTTCACTTTGAGAGCCATGCAGCTTACAAGCTTGGTGCGCTTTTTCTCATAGCAGGGATGGTCCTGCATTGTTCATCATATGATTCTTTCCTGACCGGTTGTCTATCAGAGAGGAGTCCTAACTCTCTGTACTGTCTGGGTCATGGGAGGTGGTGAGTGCCAAAGCCATTGGGATATAAAGGTACAGTTTTTTTTTTTTAATAAAATGTTTTATTTCTATAGTTCTCCGGTTATTGCACTAGCGCTGGAGGATTCTGTTACTTAGAGATTCCTGTTTATAATGTCAGGAGGCCTTACAGCCCCCTCAATTATGTTCCATATGTCTTCATAATGTGATATCAAACATGTTTGATACCACTGAGCCGTCCACCTCTGAGGAGTTGTCGTCCAGCTTTTAATTATGGCAAAGTACATGTTGGTCACAATGTGAGGCTAACGAGGGGGGTGGAGGGTGATCACGTGATGCTGCTCAGCAGGGACCATGGAGGAATAATTAAATTTGCCCTATATTAATACCATTTGAATTGTTGTCTCATGACATATCTGTCACATTCTGAGACTGTGCTGGGCTTCCTGAGTTTTACCCTGTGATCATTTTTTTTTTTTTTTAAATCTGTAGCACAGTGATTATTTTCAGACTGTTATACGGCTCCTCACATTCCCCCACCCCTCCTGAGCACTACATTTCTGAAACAAGATCAGAAACTGTTTCAGTAATTGTTCTTATACAGCTTATGGGTTTGCGTGAAATTTGATTTTTATCACAAATGAACAGATCCTCATACAAATTGGTGATTTCAAAATTCAAAACTTCAACTGTAAGTTGCACTATTGGCATCAAGTTTCGCAGTAAATTAAATTTTTTTCCCCCATGGTGGAACTATTTTATGCAGTATCCTGCTTTCCCTTTTTAACTTTTGTTTTGGGATATTTGTTGCTACCTTTAGTTCTCACTGGCGTTAAACACCTAGAATTTTTAAAGGAATTTTACCCAAATGTTGAATCATTTTTAAAAGTGATGCAACATTATCTGTAAAAAGCTGACTAGAAAATAGCTTGTGAACACATAAAAAGAAAGATATTTTACCTCAAATTTTCCTCAGTAATCCCGTCTTATTGTAAAGGGATTTTAACCCCTTGCGCCAAATGGACAGAGATACTATGCACACTGTACTTTGCCCAGCATACTGTGCTGACGTAGTACCTATGTTCAGCATAGAGGGGCATGTTGGGGTCCATGCTGTCAGCTTAGACAGTGGGGGTCTAAACCTAGGGGCAGAAGGCATCTGTTTTCATGTTAAGGGAACAATGATTGTGCTCCTGTACCATATGATGCCAGATCGCTGATAGTTAGACATTGTCACTGTCTAACGATCATCAGTTGGTGCCGGTGTGAGGAAAGGAGGGAGCAGGTCGGCAGCTGAGTGTAGTAGGGGATGAAGAGGAAAGAATTTTATACATGACCTCTATCTCCCGCTCCCTCAACCTTCTGGCCCTAACAGAAACCTAGCTCTCTCCCCTAGACACAGCATCCACTGCTTCTGTCACATGGAGGTTTCCACTTCAGCCACACTCCTAGGTCTGGTAATAGACATGGAGGTGGTGTAGGTATTTTACTTTCCTCTCGTTGCACCTTTCAACAAATACATCCCATCTCTTCCCTCACATTTCCCTCATTCGAAACCCACATGATTTGCTTATTCTCCCCTCTCTCTATACGTGTTGCAGTCCTATACCGACCGCTGGCTCCTCAACTCAATTTCTAGATCTTCAACATCCCTCTTGACAATCCCACTGCCTCCTCTGCAAAACAACTTCTGCAACTCACTTCCTCTTTCGGTCTGTCACAATGGACTGATTCTCCAACTCACAAAGATGGTCACTCTCTTGAGCTGATCTTTAGCTATCAATGCACTCTCTCAAACTTCACAAACTCCCCCTTTCTTCTTTCTGACCACCATCTCCTCACTTGCAACATATCATCCCTCCCTACAACTCTCCCTCCTTCTGCTCCTCACACCAAACTTCACAGAAGCATTCTGTCATTAGATCAGCAACAGCTCGCTATTTCCCTCGAACCTCATCTCCTCCTTTTCCTGTCCTGAACAATCTATCTGCCACTATAATTCCACCCTTATATCCATACTTGACATTCTCGCCCCTCTTACCATAGCTCGGAAATCACACACTCATCCTCAGCCCTGGCATACTCCTCTGACACGGTACCTTCGCAGATGTTCCTGTACTGCTGAGCGGCACTGGAGAAAATCTTGGAGTTCAGCTGATTTTCTTCATTACAAATTCATCTTGAACTCCTACTATTCTGCCCTTAATCTCCATAAGCAACACTACTTCTCTACTCTTATCTCTAATCTTTCTTCAAACCCAAAACGTCTGTTCTCCACTTTCAATACTCTCCTTTGCCCTCCCCCACCGCCGAATACAACTTCTCCGTCAGCTCAAGACTTTGCCAGCCGCTTCAATAACAAAATCAACTCCATCAGAAATGAAATCAGCTCTCAATCAACCACAACCCACATAACCTTAAACTTAGCTCATTCTCCCCTGTTACTGAGGAAGAAGTTTCGGCACTTATACTGCGCTCTCACCTCACTACCTGTCCCCTTGACCCTATCCCCTCACAGCTACCCTTACCCCTATACTAACACACATTTTCAACCTCTCCCTCAGCACCGGTATATATTTCCCTCATCGCTGAAACATGCACTGGTCACACCTATCCTCAAAAAACCTTCCCTTGATCCTACCTCCCCTTCCAACTACCGCCCTATTTCCCTCCTCCCTCCTGCCTAAAAGCTTCTTGAAAAACTAGTATATGCACGCCTATCCCATTTCCTTACGTTAAACTCCCTTCTTGACCCTCTGCAATCTGGATTTTGTCCCCATCACTCCACAGAGACAGCAATTATTAAGGTTACCAACGACCTACTTACAGCAAAATCAAAAGGCCACTTCTCTCTGCTTATCCTCCTTGATCTGTCCGCAGCCTTTGACACTGTTGACCACCCTCTTTTGCTTCAAACCCTCCAATCCTTTGGCATCTGTGACACAGCCCTTTCGTGGCTCTCTTCCTACCTGTCAAACTGTACCTTTAGTGTAGCCTTCTCTGGGGCCTCCACTGCCCCGTCACCACTTTCTGTCGGAGTACCGCAAGGCTCTGTCCTCGGTCCCCTTCTCAATCTACACGTCATCACTAGGTTCCCTAATAAAGTCCCACGGTTTCCAATATCATTTGAATGCCGACGACACCCAAATGTACTTCTCTGCACCAGACCTATCTCCTTCCTTGCTAACCCGTGTCACTAACTGTCCATCTCTTCCTGGATGTCCTCTCACTACCTCAAGCTAAATCTCTCCAAAACTGAGCTCCTCATTTTCCCCCTTTCTTCCAAAATCTCCACCCCCAATCTCTCTATAACTGTCGACAACTCCATCATTACCCCTACCCCACATGCCCGATGTCTCGGGGTCACATTTGACTCAGATCTTTCTTTCACTCCTCACATTCAGTCCTTGGCTAAAGCCTGCTGCTTCCACCTTAAAAACATCTCTAAAATTAGACATTTCCTTACACAAGACACAACTAAGATTTTAATCCACTCTCTCATTCTTTCCTGCCTCGATTACTGCAACTCTGTCCTCTCTGGTCTCCCCACCTGCCGCCTAGCTCCTTTACAATCCATAATGAATGCCTCTGCCAGACACATCTTCCTTACACGTCGCTGTTCATCTGCTGCACCTCTCTACCAATCCCTTCACTGACTTCCTCTTGCCTCTAGGATCAAACACAAAATTCTCATTTTGACAAACAAAGCCCTCAACTGCACTGCTCCCCCCTATATCTCAGACCTTGTCTCCAGATACTCTCCCTCCCGTCCCCTTCGCTCTGCTCATGACCTACTCTCCTCCTCTCTGGTTACCTCATCGCACTCCTGTTTACAGGACTTCTCCAGACTGGCTCCCATCTTGTCTAACTCTCTGCCTCGCTCCACAAGACTCTCCCCTAGTTTTGAAAGCTTCAAGTGCTCCCTAAAGACTCTTCTGTTCAGGGATGCATACAACCTACGCTAACCTTACTTTATACCAGTTCCACTCCTCTTTTGCTATCCCCTGAACCCCCTTAGCATGTAAGCCTAAGAGTCCAGCTGTTTGTAGATCACCTTAAGTGCTGACTACAACAGTGCAACTCTTGGCAGGGCCTCTACACTCCCCCTTTTGTTTATAGTGCTGTGGAATCTGTTGGCGCTCTACAAATAACCGATGCTGATGATGATAATAATAATAAAAATGTTGACACTACGGCACATTGGTTTGAAACTGACAGAGGTCATGTGTCCCTACACTACCGAAAATTATCGGTTAGAGGGGGAGCTGGAACCCTACACTACAGATAAGTGCTCGTTTCGAGGTGGGAATGGTGTATCCGTATCCTTTATTGTATGAGCAACAATGCACTACTGGGAGATAGCTGAACGCATAAGGTTAGCTAATGACAAGAGGCACATGTGCAGCCACCAATCAGCAGCTTACTCTCAATAGTTCATTGCTGCTCCTGAGCCTACCTAGAGATGCTTTTCATTAAAGGATAGCTCAAAAGCGAAGAAAATTAGATAATAGAAGTAAATTGGAAAGTTGTTTTAAATCGAATGCTCTATATGAATCATGAAAGTTTTTTTAATTTTGACTTGACTGTCCCTTTAAGCACAACTTTAGCCCCCATATGCATGTGTAGAGATGTCATGTATGAGCCTCTTTAAGTCTGCTCATGTGAAGGAATTAATTTATAAAGCACTATAAAGAGGACGCATTTTTTGGTGTTTGAGGACTTTCCTAAAAGTGCAAGGTCACGTTTCTATATGAAATTTTCATTAAATTACAAGGAATCATTGACGCTAATTATAGCTGTTAATGTCCCATGAAATTATTTCTAAAAACAAATTTTGAACTTCAAACGCATTAAATCCGAGGGGTATTATTTTGCTCCTTTTAATGCATTGTATTAACTTAATTTTTCGATTCATTGTACTAGTGCTCACTGGCAAACAGAAACAGGACATTTAGTATGTAGGGAAATCGGCCTGTTAGTGGTACTTCGGATAGAGCATCTCCTTCAAAACTTGTAAGCGGAGCTTTTACAACCATCAATTCATTTTTGGTAGATGCCTACACAGATAACAACTTTGACATCCAGCAGAAAGGCTGACTTTACCACATTATCATCAAATAAAACCCAACCTGCCCAAGAAGTTAAATGTTCACTCCAAGTATCCTACCTTTATTTTTGTATGGCTTAGATGTGTATGTAAAGACTGTAAAATAAAGCATATCTGTGGGTGATGCATTCTTTTGCTGGCCTGCCCAGAATGAAGTAGACTGGAAGTGTTAATAGCCATGATGGATACTGAAAGTGGAGCTATGGCAAATACGTGTAGCATAAAGGGACATTACAGTTAATACTATATTGATACTATTTGGTGAAAAAAGGGCCATTAAATACAGTAGAATTGCAGAATCGGCAAATGCAAAATAAAACGACAATTAATTACTCTGAGTTTTAAGTGAGCAGTAGATTTTTTTTCAATACTTACTTTAATTTGCTGGCCCACTGTATCATGTGACAGCCATCAGCCCAATCACAGACTCCTATATGTACGCCGTGAACGTCTTCACATGCTCAGTTAGTAGCTGGTGCCATGCTCCTGGCTGCCAGTCTGAGATCATACATTTGTCTTTCCTTCCCTATACATCCCAGCTATACTATATTACCATACACACAATAATAATTTCAACTTCTCTTTCAAATGCATCTTTATACTGTTATCTGTATGGGATTATTTATATACATTAGTAGCATTTAGTCCTGTAGTAACATATGGATGGCATTATTTTAATATTTTTTTTGCTGTTTTTCTCTCTTCTAGGTGGGTTTGGGTATTAAACCAAATACTACAGTGGAATTATTGGCCCCGTGGGCTAGTCAGATTGATATGGCTCTGGTTATGACAGTGGAGCCAGGCTTTGGGGGACAGAAGTTCATGGAGGACATGATGCCAAAGGTAAGCAGTGTTACTTATTGGGGTGAACTCTAGTATCAGTATATAAACACTTGTACAAAACTATTTTTAACTTGTATGTATATAAAAGAACTTGTACATATTGAATGGTTGTCTCAATGAAAAAGGTAACGGGTACCAAAACTCATAATTAAACATTCATTATTCAGTTCATGCCATTTTAAATAACCTTCCAATGCATTTCTGTTATCAAATTGCATGTTTTCTTCTTTTTATATCCTTTGTTAAAGAGCATACCCAGGTAGGTTCAGAAGTATTTAGACTCGGGATAGTCTAGTCAAAATTAAACTTTCATGATTCAGATAGCACATGCAATTTTAACCCCTTAAGGACCAGCGACGTACCCTGTATGTCGCTGGCCTTTTTTTGGGACTTGATTGCTTTATAGCGTGGTCTTGCCACCAGCGTTGAGACTGCTCTATTCCACAAAGCCTGCTGGAGGGAGGGCATTAATAGCGTGTTCTTGCTAGACTTGTGCTATTATGTCCTGAAAAAAACCCTTAACGACCAGTGACATACAGGGTACATTGTGGTTATTAAGGGGTTAAGCAACTTTCCAATTTACTCCCATTATCAATTTTCTTTGTTCTATTTGTATCTTTATTTGAATGTTAGCTTAGGAGACGGCCTGTATGGGTTACGTTCTTGCTTTTTAAAATAAAGATACCAAGAGAACGAAGAAAAATTGATTATAGGATAAAATTTCAAAGTTGCTTAATATTGCATGCTCTATCTAAATCATGAAAGTTTAATTTCAACTGGACTGTTCCTTTAATTGTTCTGAGCACTATATGGCAGCAGTGTTTGCAACAATATATGTAACTATGTTATACTTTGTTGCAAACAGTGATATCAACAGGGTATAAAAAAGCTTGTTACAGACACTGATGACACGTTCATGCTCATGAGACTAAGTATGCTCTTTAATTAAGGATACCAAGATAACAAAGTAAAAATGAGAAAAAAAAAGTAAATTGGAAAGTTATTTAAAACTTCATCATGAACATGTGAGATATGATCAACCTGAGGAACGCCTCGCCATTTGTGGGAGGAGGAGAGTGCTTGATAGAACAAGCTCTGCAGACTGAATAGTTTAAAGCATAGCATGTAGCAGTTAGCCAGAAATCATATAAGCTTGTGCTTATCGAACCTAACTTTAGCTCATCAGGGAATGCTTTGTGTGTAACGCAGATACAAGAGTTCCTGTATAACAATGGGGTAAGACAGGCAAGGCCTAAATTGCAACACTCTCTTTGCTTACAAGGGACTTGCATAAGAGATGTGTTTGTGGCAAAGCTCATGTCATTTCTCAACATACCCAAGCTAATCTTCATCTAAGTGTACTGCTAGTTCTATGAGTGGGTTAATATGGTACTTTCAGGGCTAGCTCTGTCTGGTATTGTGCCTGCAACCTTGGCAAACTCCACATCTGTCTGTTATACTTATGGTTCCTGTTTAAGTTATCCTTCAGTTTATTAACTAGATGTGCATATTTTGAGACTCTTGGTGATGTTCTATAGCCACACTGTTAAATAAGTGATATTCTGAGGTTTACTCCTTTTATATAATGGCTTATTGTTTTGTTACAACTATTGAAAGCTCATCAATGGTTCTTTATTTAAAGATTATACAAAGAGTTAATGGAACAGTAAATACAGTAGATTTGCATAATGAACAAATGCATGAAAAAAAGACAATGCAATAGAACTTCAATTGAGTAGAAGATTTTTTTTTTTTTCTGACAAATTTTAAAGTTGTCTATTTACACTCCCCCTGTATCATGTGACAACCATCAGCCAATGGCAAATTCATATACGTATATTCTGTGAATTCTTGCACATGCTCAGTAGGAAATGGTGATTCAAAGTGTCAATTTAAACAGACTGTACTTTTTGTTAATGGAAGTAAATTGGATAGTTTGTCAAAATTGCATGCTCTTTCTGAATTATGAAAGTTTAGTTTTGACTAGACTATCCCTTTAAATGTGGTATCAATAAAAGCAAGAAATCTAACTATGTATTATGACTTTTAAAGATTGTTCTGCCTGTGTGTCTTAGTATTTCATGTAATTTAGCTTTGCTTCTTTTCTCAAAGAAGGATTTCAGTGTCCTTTCATGGATATGAAACACAAAACATTTCTTTTGTGAAAGAGCATACAATTTTTTTTTTTTTTTCTAATTTACTTCTATTATCATAATTGCTTTGTTCCTATGGTCTTCTTTGTTGAAGAGATACTAGGTAGGTGTCTGTAGCACTACAATTTTGTCACACAGTTGTTAATCTTGTCAGAGTATTCTATTGACAACTGAGGATGTAAGTATGGATAGTATTATGTCTATACTATGTAGTTCAATCGCTACAGACATACCGTGTAAGGCCTAAAGTGCTGGGAAAAGGAGTGTTTTTTTTTTTTTCCCTCCATGGCAGGCTACACAATATAGATGATGTAGGGAGTCTATTGTAAAATAGCTTAAAGGGACAGGAAACCCATTTTTTTTCTTCATGATTCAAATAGAGAATACCATTTTGAACAACTTTCTAGTTTATTTCTATGATCTAATTTGTTTTGTTCTCTTTGTATCCTTTGTTGAAAATACACCCAGGTAGGCTCTGAAGCTGCTGATTGGTGGCTGCACATATATGCCTCTTGTCGTTGGCTTTCTGCTAGCTCCCAGTAGTGTATTACTGCTCTTTCAACAGAGAATACCAAATAGAATTGGAAATTTGTTTAAAATGTTATGATGTGTCTTAATCAAGAAAAAAATACATTTAAAATATCTTACCGTGCTTACATCTGCTGTCTGCGGGGAAAATGCTCCCTAAGCTGTCTGTATGATGATCAGTGTTTGATCTTCAAATATAAGCTTATCATAGAAAGGTCCTACAGCCCTTCGTGTATTACCTCATAATATCTTTTATCCTAGTCAACTGCTTATCTAGATTGGTTCGGAATATACGAAACATAAGTTTTACAATGTCGTCATGTTTGCGATACTTTCTGTGTTTTCTTTGCTCTGCTTGTTAAAATGCAGATTACTCCCTCAATTAATAATCGCTGTTCCTATATATGGCTAAATGATTAATTGGTTGATTTATTAGAATATATTCCTGTGATATACTGGGGATAATCACCTTTTAGACGGGAATTATTATAATATATAACATAATTTAGGTAGGAACACCTCCAACCTCACTCATACTTCAGTTTAACGTATAGCCAAGAAGTGAGGTGTAAAAAAAGGAGTAAAAAGCATACAAAAAAGAGGAGCTGGAAAAACTAATGTGCTTTATACAAAAAATCATAACCACAAAAAAGGGTGGGTCTCATGGACTGTTGCCACTATGAAAGAAATTAAATCCAAAAAAATAATTTAAGTTTTCTTAAAAATGTCAGAAAAACTCAAATCAAAGGCATTAGAATCAAACTGATACAAGTGCCTGAAGAACCTTTCTACCAAAGGCTGCATCCAAAGAAGCAAACACATCAAAATGGTAAAATTTAGTAAAAGTATGCAAAGAAGACTAAGTTGCTGCTTTGCAAATTTGATCAACTGAAGCTTCATTCTTAAAAGCCCAAAAAGTGGCTACTGATCTAGTAGAATGAGCTGTAATTCTCTGAGGCGGAGTCTGCCCCCAAATAAGCTTTGTGAATCAAAAGTTTCAACCAAGATGCCAAAGAAATGGCAGAGGCTTTCTGACCTTTTCTAGAGCCAGAAAACAAACAAATAGACAAGAAGTCTTTCTGAAATCTTTAGTAGCCTCAACATAATATTCCAAAGCTCTTACCACATCCAAAGAATGTAAAGACCTTTTTAAGAGTATTCTTAGGATTATGACATAAAGAAGGAACAACCATTTTCTCTATTGATGTTAGAATTCAAAACTTTAGGCAAAAATTTAAATCAAGTCCGGAAAACAGCTTTATCTTGATGGAAAATCAGATAAGGAGACTCACAAAAGAGCGCAGATAACTCAAACTCTTCTAGCAGAAGAGTTAGCCAAAAGAAATATCACTTTCCAAGAAAGTAATTTAATATCCAAAGAATGCATATGCTCATAAGGAGGAGCCTGCAAAATTTTCAAAACCAAGTTGAGACTCCAAGGAGGAGAAATAGGTTTAATACCAGGTTTAATACAAATCAAAGCCTGAACAAAACAGTGAATATCAGGAAGTTTAGCAATCATTCTATGAAATAAGACAAAGAGCAGAAATTTGTCCTTTCAAAATATTTGCAGACAAACGCTTATCCAAACCATCCTGAAGAAACTGTAAAATCCTAGGGATTCTGAAAGAATGCCAAGAATAATTTTGAGAGGAACACCAAGAAATATAGGTTTTCCAAACCCAATGATAAATTTTCCTCGAAACAGACTTACGAGCCTGTATCATAGTGCTAATCACTGAGTCAGAAAAACCTCTATGACTAAGCACTATGCCATCAAATTTAGAGATTTGAGATCCTGATGGAAAAATGGCACTTGAGACAGAAGGTCTGGCCTTAAAGGAAGTGGCCAAGGTTGGCAACTGGACATCTTGACAAGGTCCGCATACCAAAACCTGAAAGGCCAAGCTGGAACTATCAGAAACACATAAGATTATTCCATTATGATCTTGGAGATCACCTTTGGAAGAAGAACCAGAGGCGGAAAAATGTAAGCAGGTTGGTAAAACCAAGGAACTGCTAGAGCGTCTACCATCTCCGCCTGAGGATCCTTGGGCCTGGAAAGATATCTTGGAAGCTTCTTGTTCAGACGCAAGGCCATCAGATCTTTTTCTGGGGGACCCCACCTCTGTACCAATTGAAAAAACATCTGGATGGAGAGACTACTCTCCCGGATGTAAAGTCTGACGACTGAGATAATCCGCTTCCCAATTGTCTACTCCTGGGATATAAATCGCAGAAATTTGACAAGAGTTAGATTCCGCCAAAGAAAGTATCAGAGATACTTAGTTCATTGCTGAAGGAATGCGAGGCCCCTCTTGAATATTGACATATGCCACTGTAGTGGTATTGTCTTTCTGGAATTGAATATAACGTTCTCTCTTGAATAGAGGCCAAGCCTGAAGAGTTCTGAAAATAGCACAGAGTTCTAAAATATTGATTGGTTACATCGCCTCCTGAGATTCCCAAACCCCTTGTGCTGTTAGACCACCAGACAGCTCCCCAACCTGTAAGATTTGCATCTGTTGTGATCACAGTCCAGGAAGAACAAACAAAGGAGGCCCCTTGAACAATAAGGTGATGGTTTAACCACCAAGACAGAGATTGTCGAATGTTGAGACTTGAGTATATCAACTGTGATATCTGAGTATAATCCTTGCACCATTGGTGCAGCATGCAAATCTGAAGAGGTCTCTCTTGAAGACGAGCAAAGGGGATCGCGTCCGATGCTGCAATCGTGAGACCTAAAACTTCCATGCACATAGCCAGTGAAGGTTTAGACAAGCTAACACTAACTTCATTCATCTCTTTTCTGTCAAAGAGTCATGGACACTGAATCTATCTGGAAACCTAAAAAGGTGACCTTTGTCTGAGGAATCAAGAAACTCTTTTGTAAATTGATCCTCCAACTATGTCTTTGAAGAAACGACACAAGTTGTTTTGTGTGAGATTCTGCTAAATGAAAAGATTGAGCTAGTACCAAGATATCGTCCAAATAAGGAAACACTGCAATACCTTGCTTTCTGATTACAGAGAGAAGGGCACCGAGAACCTTTGAACAGATTCTCGGAGCTGTTGCTAGACCAAATGGAAGAGCGACAAATTGGTAATGCTTGTCAAGAAAAGAGAATCTCAGAAACGGATAGTGGTCTGGGTGAATAGGAATATGAAGATAAGAGTCCTGTAAGTCTATTGTGGACATGAAATGACCTTGCTGAACAAAAGGCAGAATAGTCCTTATAGTCACCATCTTGAAAGTTGGGACTCTTCCAAACGATTTAAAGTTTTCAGACCCAGAATTGGTCTGAATAATCCTCCTCCTTTGAGACAATGACCAGATTTGAATAAAAACCCAAACCCTGTTCCTGTAGAGGAACTGGAACAATCACTACTGAAAGCTCTAGGTCTTAAACACACTTCAGAAAAGCCTGAGCCTTCACAGGGTTTGTTGGAACATGGGAAAGAAAGAATCTTCCCATGGGGAGGTCTTATTCTGAAACCTATTTGATACCCCTGAGAAACAATATGCTGAATCCACTGATTTTTGGACAGAATCTGCCCAAATGTCTTGAAATAATTTTAGTCTGCCCCCCACCAGTTGAACTGGATTGAGGGCCGCACCTTCATGCAGTCTGTAGTTGGTTTTTTATAGGGCTTGGACTTTTTTCAATTTGTGGATGGTCTCCAATTGGAACCAGGGGGAGGAGTATTTTTTTTTTTTTTTTTTTTTGTTTTGTTCCTTAGACTGACTAAAGGAACGAAAACGATTGGGAGCTTTAAATTTACCCTTAGATTTCTTATCTTGGGGCAGAAAAACTCCCTTACCCCCAGTGATAGTGGAGATAACAGAATCCAATTGAGAACCAAATAAATTATTACCTTGAAAAGATAATGATAGTAATCTAGATTTAGACACCATATCTGCATTCCATGATTTAAGACCTAAAGCTCTTCTAGATAGAATAGCTAAATACATAGATTTAATATCAATCTTAATAATATCAAATGTAGCATCACAAATGAAATGATTTGCATGTTGAAGTAAAACAACGTTAGACAAATCAGGATCAATAGCTGCTCTGCTAAATTGTCCAACCAAAAAGTTGCAACATCAGCTATAGAAATAGCAGGTCTAAGAATATAGCCAGTATGTAAATATGCCTTCCTAAGATAAGATTCAATTTTCCTATCTAAGGGATCTTTAAAAGAAGTACTATCTTCTATAGGAGTAGTAGTACGTTTGGCAAGAGTAGAAATAGCGCCATCAACTTTAGGGACTTCCTCCCAAAGCTCTAAATTAGGCACAGGTAAAGCATACAATTTTTTAAACCTAGAAGAAGGATTAAAAGAAGAACTAGGCTTAGACCATTCCTTAGTAATCATATTAGAAATAGCATCTGGAATTGGAAAAACTTCAGGAGTAACCTCAGAAGTTTTAAAAACAGAATTCAAACGTTTGCTATTCTTGTTATCAAGAGGACTAGATTCCTCAATACCCAAAGTAAACAATACTTCATTTAGCAAAGAACAGATTTATTCCATCTTAAAAAGAAAGGAAGATTTATCAAATTCAGAGTCTGAAGTAGGATCCTCTGAGCCAGAGAAGTCATCATCAGCAGACAATACTTCAGTATGCTGTTGGTCAATACAAACTTCATCAGAATTATGAGAAGTAGGAAGAGACCTTTTACGTTTATTTGAAGAAATGTGCAGGGTTGGATTTCTGGTGTCATGCCATTACTGTAGTTTCAGTATAGAGTCTCATTTTTTGGGAGCATCCTTTCTCTTCGGAAAGGGAGCTATGTTCGGGGTCTGGATCCCCTCCTTTCTCCTCCTGAGGGTTTTGGTGGCTCGGGGGGCTTTTATTTCCCTTGTCCTTTCGGACATTGCCAGTTGCCTTGGTGCTGGGTCCGTTGCCTCGGAGTGGGAGTCAGGTATCTGACTGCTCTGTTAAGCCTTGACCGTGTATCAACAATAGATCTTGTGGGCCTTCCTAAGGTGGGAGGCTTCGCGGTGTGTTATTTAGGATACTATCCTTCCCTGTTTTTTCTGGGGAGGGAGTTGCTCTGCTCTTCTGTGTTCTCTGTGAAGATCCTGGGGCAGCTTACTAGCTTTGATTAACTAGTGTTGGTGGTTTGCAGCCACTCAGACCTCTTTGGCAGAGGGAAGACTGTGGCTTCATCTGGAGCATTATAGGATCTAGTGGCTCCCGGGGGTGGTTTATCTCCCTTGGTCGCTCTCTACTGAGTGCAGGTTGGCATTCTGTGTAAGGAAGGGGGTCTCCCTTTGTCCCTCCAAGTTCCAGGATTGAGGCGTTACATTGGTCCCTTGGACTCCATGCAGATAGCGGTCTGGGATTTCCTTCCTTTATTCTGCTCGGTCAGTAAGGGTTTTTCTTTACGCGGCTTTGTCTTGTTGCAACCTTGGTTTGCGCTCTGGAGTTATGATTGGGGTTCTTTATAACCCTAGTTGTTCGTCTGATGGTCCTTTTGGACTCACTTATCGGAGTCCTTCTTCCCTTCAGGGCGAATGTGGAGGTTCCCGTTACCTTGGGTAGGGGGTGAGTTTAAGTGTGGGCTTGATGCCTGCGGGACTTTGTCTCCTCGGAGGCCTTTGCGCTTGGTTGAGTCTAGGATTCTGTGCGGTCCCTAGCAAGGGCCCTGCTGGTCTTAACTGATAAACATTTTTGTTCTTCTGGTGAGGCAGTTTTTTGTCGGTTGTTCGGGTGAGTCAGGCGGTGGTGCCCTCAGAATTGGCCGCCTCTTGTACCCGCCCGTTTTGCATTCTGTGTCCGCTTATAGCTTGGGTATTGTTTTCACGAAAGTAATGAATGCAGCTGTGGACTCTCCCCGTTTTAAGAAGAGAAACTTAAATTATGCTTACCTGATAATTTTCTTTTCTTCTGACGGGGATAGTCCACAGCTCCCCACCCACGTTTTTTGGGGCGGCCGTAAATTTCAATTTTTATTCTTCTGGCACCTTTTTCACCCTGATATTTTTCCTACTGTTCCTTTCCAAATAAAGTATAGTTCTAGAAAACTATTTGTATATGCAAAACATTAAGTCAAGTAATGAACTCAAACAGCAGCTCTAGGCTAGCATCAAATTTGAAATATGCTACACAATAATTTTACCGAAAATAACAGGCAAAAACCCATAAAATGCTATTTTCGACCGAAACGTTTCTGCGGCCAAAATTTCAGTGCATCCCTACCATAAACTGAGATAATATTTGAGCTCCAAGATGACAGAGCTTAAAGGGATAGTAAACCCCATTTTTTCTTTTATGATTCAGATAGAACATACAATTTTAAACAACTTTCCAATTTAATTCTATTATTAAATTTTCTTCATTCTCTTGTTATCCATTGCTGAAGGGACAGCATTGCACTACTGACAGGATGCTGAATATATCTATTTAGCCAATCACAAGAGACAAATGTGTGCAGGCACCAATTAGCAGTAGCTCCCACTAGTGTATGATATGTGCGTACTCCTTTTTTAACAAGGTATACTAAGAGAACAAAGCACATTTGAAAATTGAAGTGAATGTAAAAGTGTCTTAAAATGACATGCTTTAAAGGGACATAAAAACCCATTTTTCCCCCTCATGAATCAGAGAATACAGTTTTAAATTATGTTCCAATTTTACTTCTATTATCACTTTCACTTTATTCTCTTAGTGCACTTTTGCTCCTTCAATAAAGAATACTATGTGTGAGCTAGCTGAACACATTGCATCTGAAGCATGAAAGAAAATGTTTGGGTTTCATGTCCTTTTAACCCCTTAATGACCGAGGACGTGCAGGGTACGTCCTCAAAAAAAAGGCAGTTAACGCCTGAGGACGTACCCTGCACGTCCTCGGTGTGGAAAGCAGCTGGAAGCGATCCTGCTCGCTTCCAGCTGCTTTCCGGTTATTGCAGTGATGCCTCGATATGGAGGCATCCTGCAATAACCATGTATGGCCATCCGATGCAGAGAGAGCCACTCTGTGGCCCTCTCTGCACCGGACATCGATGGCCGGTATCGTTGGTGGGTGGGAGCCGACGTGGGAGGCGGATGGCGGCCATCGATGGGCCCAGTGATGTGGAGGGGGGCGGGATCGTGGGCGGGGATGACCGGGGGGCGCGCGCGCACGATAGGGAGGGGGCGGGCGCGTGCACGGGAGGGAGCGGGTGGGAACCGCTACACTACAGAAAATATGCACCATAGGATTTGCTAATCAGGGTTCTAAAACGTAATAAAAATAAAAAGCAAAATCAGGGGGTGTTGGGTTAGTATGTGGGAGGCAAGCTACACTACAGAAAAAAAAATGGGGAAAAATAAAAAAAAACATTTTCTCCAACATAGGTGTGTCCGGTCCACGGCGTCATCCTTACTTGTGGGATATTCTCTTCCCCAACAGGAAATGGCAAAGAGCCCAGCAAAGCTGGTCACATGATCCCTCCTAGGCTCCGCCTACCCCAGTCATTCTCTTTGCCGTTGTACAGGCAACATCTCCACGGAGATGGCTTAGAGTTTTTTAGTGTTTAACTGTAGTTTTTCATTATTCAATCAAGAGTTTGTTATTTTCAAATAGTGCTGGTACGTACTATTTACTCAGAAACAGAAAAGAGATGAAGAATTCTGTTTGTATGAGGAAAATGATTTTAGCAACCGTAACTAAAATCCATGGCTGTTCCACACAGGACTGTTGAGAGCATTAACTTCAGTTGGGGGAACAGTTTGCAGTCCTTTGCTGCTTGAGGTATGACACATTCTAACAAGACGATGTAATGCTGGAAGCTGTCATTTTCCCTATGGGATCCGGTAAGCCATGTTTATTACGATTGTAAATAAGGGCTTCACAAGGGCTTATTTAGACTGTAGACATTTTTTGGGCTAAATCGATTGATATTAACACTTATTTAGCCTTGAGGAATCATTTATTCTGGGTATTTTGATATAATTATATCGGCAGGCACTGTTTTAGACACCTTATTCTTTAGGGGCTTTCCCAAAGCATAGGCAGAGTCTCATTTTCGCGCCGGTGTTGCGCACTTGTTTTTGAAAGGCATGGCATGCAGTCGCATGTGAGAGGAGCTCTGATACTGATAAAAGACTTCTGAAGGCATCATTTGGTATCGTATTCCCCTTGGGTTTGGTTGGGTCTCAGCAAAGCAGATACCAGGGACTGTAAAGGGGTTAAAGCTTAAAACGGCTCCGGTTCCGTTATTTTAAGGGTTAAAGCTTCCAAAATTGGTGTGCAATATTTTCAAGGCTTTAAGACACTGTGGTGAAAGTTTGGTGAATTTTGAACAATTCCTTCATGTTTTTTCGCAATTGCAGTAATAAAGTGTGTTCAGTTTAAAATTTAAAGTGACAGTAACGGTTTTATTTCAAAACGTTTTTTGTACTTTCTTATCAAGTTTATGCCTGTTTAACATGTCTGAACTACCAGATAGACTGTGTTCTGAATGTGGGGAAGCCAGAATTCCTATTCATTTAAATAAATGTGATTTATGTGATAATGACAATGATGCCCAAGATGATTCCTCAAGTGAGGGGAGTAAGCATGGTACTGCATCATTCCCTCCTTCGTCTACACGAGTCTTGCCCACTCAGGAGGCCCCTAGTACATCTAGCGCGCCAATACTCCTTACTATGCAACAATTAACGGCTGTAATGGATAATTCTGTCAAAAACATTTTAGCCAAAATGAACCCTTGTCAGCGTAAGCGTGGATGCTCTGTTTTAGTTACTGAAGAGCATGACGACGCTGATATTAATATCTCTGAAGGGCCCCTAACCCAATCTGAGGGAGCCAGGGAGGTTTTGTCTGAGGGAGAAATTACTGATTTAGGGAACATTTCTCAGCAGGCTGAATCTGATGTGATTACTTTTAAATTTAAATTGGAACATCTCCGCATTTTGCTTAAGGAGGTATTATCCACTCTGGATGATTGTGAAAATTTGGTCATCCCAGAGAAACTATGTAAAATGGACAAGTTCCTAGAGGTGCCGGGGCTCCCAGAAGCTTTTCCTATACCCAAGCGGGTGGCGGACATTGTTAATAAAGAATGGGAAAGGCCCGGTATTCCTTTCGTCCCTCCCCCCATATTTAAAAAATTGTTTCCTATGGTCGACCCCAGAAAGGACTTATGGCAGTCAGTCCCCAAGGTCGAGGGAGCGGTTTCTACTTTAAACAAACGCACCACTATTCCCATAGAGGATAGTTGTGCTTTCAAAGATCCTATGGATAAAAAATTAGAAGGTTTGCTTAAAAAGATGTTTGTTCAGCAGGGTTACCTTCTACAACCCATTTCATGCATTGTCCCTGTCACTACAGCCGCATATTTCTGGTTTGATGAACTGATTAAGGTGCTCGATAGTGACTCTCCTCCTTATGAGGAGATTATGGACAGAGTCAATGCTCTCAAATTGGCTAATTCTTTCACTCTAGACGCCTCTTTGCAATTGGCTAAGTTAGCGGCTAAGAATTCTGGGTTTGCTATTGTGGCGCGCAGAGCGCTTTGGTTGAAATCTTGGTCGGCTGATGCGTCTTCCAAGAACAAGCTACTAAACATTCCTTTCAAGGGGAAAACGCTGTTTGGTCCTGACTTGAAAGAGATTATCTCTGATATCACTGGGGGTAAGGGCCATGCCCTTCCTCAGGATCGGCCTTTCAAGGCAAAAAATAGACCTAATTTTCGTCCCTTTCGTAAAAACGGACCAGCCCTAGGTGCTACGTCCTCTAAGCAAGAGGGTAATACTTCTCAGGCCAAGCCAGCTTGGAGACCAATGCAAGGCTGGAACAAGGGAAAGCAGGCAAAGAAACCTGCCACTGCTACCAAGACAGCATGAAATATCGGCCCCCGATCCGGGACCGGATCTGGTGGGGGGCAGACTCTCTCTCTTCGCTCAGGCTTGGGCAAGAGATGTTCTGGATCCTTGGGCGCTAGAAATAGTCTCCCAGGGTTATCTTCTGGAATTCAAGGGACTTCCCCCAAGGGGAAGGTTCCACAGGTCTCAGTTGTCTTCAGACCACATAAAAAGACAGGCGTTTTTACATTGTGTAGAAGACCTGTTAAAAATGGGAGTGATTCATCCTGTTCCATTGAGAGAACAAGGGATGGGGTTCTACTCCAATCTGTTCATAGTCCCCAAAAAAGAGGGAACGTTCAGACCAATCCTAGATCTCAAGATCTTAAACAAATTTCTCAAGGTCCCATCTTTCAAGATGGAAACCATTCGAACTATCCTTCCTTCCATCCAGGAAGGTCAATTCATGACCACGGTGGATTTAAAGGATGCGTATCTACATATTCCTATCCACAAGGAACATCATCGGTTCCTAAGGTTTGCATTCCTGGACAAACATTACCAGTTCGTGGCGCTTCCTTTCGGATTAGCCACTGCTCCAAGGATTTTCACAAAGGTACTAGGGTCCCTTCTAGCTGTGCTAAGACCAAGGGGCATTGCAGTTGTACCTTACCTGGACGACATTCTGATTCAAGCGTCGTCCCTCCCTCGAGCAAAGGCTCACACGGACATCGTCCTGGCCTTTCTCAGATCGCACGGCTGGAAAGTGAACGTGGAAAAGAGTTCTCTATCCCCGTCAACAAGGGTTCCCTTCTTGGGAACAATTATAGACTCCTCAGAAATGAGGATTTTTCTAACAGAGGCCAGAAAGACAAAGCTTCTGGACTCTTGTCGAATACTTCATTCCGTTCCTCTTCCTTCCGTAGCTCAGTGCATGGAAGTGATCGGGTTGATGGTAGCGACAATGGACATAGTTCCTTTTGCGCGCATTCATCTAAGACCATTACAACTGTGCATGCTCAGTCAGTGGAATGGGGACTATACAGACTTGTCTCCAAAGATACAAGTAAATCAGAGGACCAGAGACTCACTCCGTTGGTGGCTGTCCCTGGACAACCTGTCACGAGGGATGACATTCCACAGACCAGAGTGGGTCATTGTCACGACCGACGCCAGTCTGATGGGCTGGGGCGCGGTCTGGGGATCCCTGAAAGCTCAGGGTCTTTGGTCTCGGGAAGAATCTCTTCTACCGATAAATATTCTGGAACTGAGAGCGATATTCAAGGCTCTCAAGGCTTGGCCTCAGCTAGCGGGGACCAAGTTCATACGGTTTCAATCAGACAACATGACGACTGTTGCGTACATCAACCATCAGGGGGGAACAAGGAGTTCCCTAGCGATGGAAGAAGTGACCAAGATTATTCTATGGGCGGAGTCTCACTCCTGCCACCTGTCTGCTATCCACATCCCGGGAGTGGAAAATTGGGAAGCGGATTTTCTGAGTCGTCAGACATTGCATCCGGGGGAGTGGGAACTCCATCCGGAAATCTTTGCCCAAGTCACTCAACTTTGGGGCATTCCAGACATGGATCTGATGGCCTCTCGTCAGAACTTCAAAGTTCCTTGCTACGGGTCCAGATCCAGGGATCCCAAGGCGGCTCTAGTGGATGCACTAGTAGCACCTTGGACCTTCAAACTAGCTTATGTGTTCCCGCCGTTTCCTCTCATCCCCAGGCTGGTAGCCAGGATCAATCAGGAGAGGGCGTCGGTGATCTTGATAGCTCCTGCGTGGCCACGCAGGACTTGGTATGCAGATCTGGTGAATATGTCATCGGCTCCACCTTGGAAGCTACCTTTGAGACGAGACCTTCTTGTTCAGGGTCCGTTCGAACATCCGAATCTGGTTTCACTCCAGCTGACTGCTTGGAGATTGAACGCTTGATTTTATCGAAGCGAGGTTTCTCAGATTCTGTTATCGATACTCTTGTTCAGGCCAGAAAGCCTGTAACTAGAAAGATTTACCACAAAATTTGGAAAAAATATATCTGTTGGTGTGAATCTAAAGGATTCCCTTGGGACAAGGTTAAGATTCCTAGGATTCTATCCTTCCTTCAAGAAGGATTGGAAAAAGGATTATCGGCAAGTTCCCTGAAGGGACAGATTTCTGCCTTGTCGGTGTTACTTCACAAAAAACTGGCAGCTGTGCCAGATGTTCAAGCCTTTGTTCAGGCTCTGGTTAGAATCAAGCCTGTTTACAAACCTTTGACTCCTCCTTGGAGTCTCAATCTAGTTCTTTCAGTTCTTCAGGGGGTTCCGTTTGAACCCTTACATTCCGTTGATATTAAGTTATTATCTTGGAAAGTTTTGTTTTTAGTTGCAATTTCTTCTGCTAGAAGAGTTTCAGAATTATCTGCTCTGCAGTGTTCTCCTCCTTATCTGGTGTTCCATGCAGATAAGGTGGTTTTACGTACTAAACCTGGTTTTCTTCCAAAAGTTGTTTCTAACAAAAACATTAACCAGGAGATTATCGTACCTTCTCTGTGTCCGAAACCAGTTTCAAAGAAGGAACGCTTGTTGCACAATTTGGATGTTGTTCGCGCTCTAAAATTCTATTTAGATGCTACAAAGGATTTTAGACAAACATCTTCCCTGTTTGTTGTTTATTCAGGTAAAAGGAGAGGTCAAAAAGCAACTTCTACCTCTCTCTCTTTTTGGATTAAAAGCATCATCAGATTGGCTTACGAGACTGCCGGACGGCAGCCTCCCGAAAGAATCACGGCTCATTCCACTAGGGCTGTGGCTTCCACATGGGCCTTCAAGAACGAGGCTTCTGTTGATCAGATATGTAGGGCAGCGACTTGGTCTTCACTGCACACTTTTACCAAATTTTACAAGTTTGATACTTTTGCTTCTTCTGAGGCTATTTTTGGGAGAAAGGTTTTGCAAGCCGTGGTGCCTTCCATTTAGGTGACCTGATTTGCTCCCTCCCTTCATCCGTGTCCTAAAGCTTTGGTATTGGTTCCCACAAGTAAGGATGACGCCGTGGACCGGACACACCTATGTTGGAGAAAACAGAATTTATGTTTACCTGATAAATTTCTTTCTCCAACGGTGTGTCCGGTCCACGGCCCGCCCTGGTTTTTTAATCAGGTCTGATAATTTATTTTCTTTAACTACAGTCACCACGGTACCATATGGTTTCTCCTATGCTATTATTCCTCCTTAACGTCGGTCGAATGACTGGGGTAGGCGGAGCCTAGGAGGGATCATGTGACCAGCTTTGCTGGGCTCTTTGCCATTTCCTGTTGGGGAAGAGAATATCCCACAAGTAAGGATGACGCCGTGGACCGGACACACCGTTGGAGAAAGAAATTTATCAGGTAAACATAAATTCTGTTTTTTTTCCTGCAAATTGGGTACTGGCAGATAGCTGCCAGTACCCAAGATGGCCCCCAAAAAGGCAAAGGGGGATGGTTAGAGAGATGTTTGAGGGGGGATCAGGGAGGTTGGGGGCTAAGGGGGATCCTAAACAGCAGCATATGTAAATATGCTATACAATTTTTTTTTTAAAAAAAAAAACAAAGATTCCTTTTATTTTTGTACTGGCAGACATTCTGCCAGTACTTAAGATGGCGGGGAAAATTTGTGCCATAATTGCACAAGCTGTTTGTAAATGATTTCAGTGAGAAACCTAAAATTGTGAAAAATTTAACGTTTTTTTTAATTTGATCGCATCTGGCGGTGAAATGGTGGCATGAAATATACCAAAATGGGCCTAGATCAATACTTTGGGTTGTCTACTACACTAAAGCTAAAATTAACCCTAGAAGCTCCCTAAATGCTCCCTAATTAACCCCTTCACTGCTGGGCATAATACACTTGTGGTGCGCAGTGGCATTTAGCGTCCTTCTAATTACCAAAAAGCAACAACAAAAGCCATACATGTCTGCTATTTCTGAACAAAGGGGATCCCAGAGAATAATTTACAACCATTTATGCCATAATTGCACAAGTTGTTTGTAAATAATTTCAGTGAGAAACCTAAAGTTTGTGAAAAAAATTGTGAAAAAGTGAACGATTTTCTTTATTTGATTGCATTTGGCGGGGAAATGGTGGCATGAAATATACCAAAATGGGCCTAGATCAATACTTTGGGGTGTCTTCTAAAAAAAAATATATACATGTTAAGGGATATTCAGAGATTCCTGAAAGCTATCAGTGTTCTAATGTAACTAGCACTAATTTTGAAAAAAAGTGGTTTGGAAATAGCGAAGTGCTACTTGTATTTATTGCCCTATAACTTGCAAAAAAAGCAAAGAACCTGTACACATTGGGTATTTCTAAACTCAGGACAAAATTTAGAAACTATTTAGCATGGGTGTTTTTTGGTGGTTGTAGATGTGTAACAGATTTTGGGGGTCAAAGTTAGAAAAAGTGTGTTTTTTTCCATTTTTTCCTCATATTATATAATTTTTTTTTTTATAGTAAATTATAAGATATGATGAAAATAATGGTATATTTAGAAAGTCCATTTAATGGCGAGAAAAACGGTATATAATGTGTGGGTACAGTAAATGAGTAAGAGTAAAATTACAGCTAAACACAAACACTGCAAAAATGTAAAAATAGCCTTGGTCCCAAATGGCCAGAAAATGGAAAAGTGCTGCGGTCATTAAGGGGTTAAAGATGAATTTTGGCCAAGTTCATGTTTCATGGCATCCAAATCCATTGTCTGCTCTAATCATATATTGTTGTATTGGGGATTGAAGTTTTTATATATTGAAGCTGTGGAAGTCTTTGGTAGCCTTTCCTTCCTTCACTCAGGTTGAAAACCTTGGACTTGGGTATTTTGTTCACTTGTAGATTTGGAATAAATTATACTAGATTTTTTTTTTTTTATTAAAAAAACCCAAAAAAAACACTACACACTAAGAAGTCTCATTATTCCATAATCCAATCAGGAAGAGACAATCAAGCATATGTAGACTAAAACGAGAAAGTTATCCTATGAATTGTCCACTCTTGTTAGTGGTACCTCTACATGTGGTCAGGGGGTAAATATGAAGCTAGCTTCTCTGTGCAGTTTCAAAGGACAGAAGACAAATATTTATTGTTTTAAGGCTTTTTATAGTAGTATTGAACTTAAAAATAAACATTGTGAACTACCTAAAGTTGGGTGTATAATATGCTTAAAGGGATATGAAACCCACATTTTTTTCTTTCATGATTCAGATAGAACATGCAATTTTTTTTTTTTAATTCTTTATTTATAATCCAACAGAGTAAATATAATACAAACACATCATTGGCTTTTCCATTCCAAGCCGTAAAAGAGGCCTTAAAAAACAAAAATAGTAATAATGCCTGCCTAATGTAGATTCACATAAACAAATAAAAGAAATGAAAAGACCAATCCAGCTCTGGAAGAAACTATCCTCTATTAATTATGTAAATATACTCTGTTGGTGCTTTTTGTTTTATTCTCAAAGAAACAACTAAAACCAACAAATGAAAAACAAAACAAATCAACAAACAAACAAACAAACACAAAACAAAACAAAACAAAACAAAACCAAACAAAACAAACCATAAAAAAAAAAAAAAAAAAAAAAAGAAAAGAAAAAAAATAAAAAAAAAAAAAAGGGGGGGAAAGGGAAACCCCCTTTACCCAGTCTCCCTCCACATCTCCCTTCAACCACCTACCAGTTTCCTAGCAGGACTGTTTCTGAGTGTCGAAATGGAAAAATTATATGATTTATTTCAGTAGTGGGAAATATCTTTAAAAATATTGCCCATTTGCTGAAAAATTTCCTAATATCTTGTTCATTGTCTATATTTGTATCTCTTTGCTCAAGTATGCATTGTTTTTTCATGCAGTTCTTTACTTCAACAATACTTGGAAGTGCTCGACTTTTCCATTTTTTGCAAATTAGGTACCTGGTAGCCAGAATAGAAGAAATTACTATTTTTTCATTAACTTGCTTACCAGGTCCCCCATTTACACAAAATACTATTTGAAAAAATGTTAAAGTCACAGGGGCTATCTTTAAAACAGTTTTTAGCCAGTATTCTAGCTTGAGCCAAAAGTTTCTTATTTTAGGACATGCCCAGAACATATGCGATAAGTCTGCTGCAGGATATGCACATTTGGGGCACCTATTAAATCCAAAATTGCCACATCTGAGGCCCCTCCCAGGTGTAAAGTAAGCTCTATGAAGAAGTTTAACCTGTGATTCACGCCAGGTAGCGGAAAGTGTGGTCTGAGCAATTTTATTTAATGATAACTGAAGCAGCTTTGGTTCGACATTGCCCTGAGGGATTAATATGTTCCAATCCGCTGCCATTTTGGATAAAATTGGAAGACCTTTACTAGCATTAAGGTAATGATAACAAGGAGCTATGGACATATGTCCATTCCTGGCTAATACAAGCCAGTCTTCCAGTTTTCCTAGTCCCCAGCTCCAACCCCTTTCCTTAGTTATTTCCGAGACAAAATGCCTTGCCTGTAGATAAGCAAAGAAATCTTTGTTAGATAGATTAAATTCTGTTTTTAATTCCTGAAACGTTTTAATGCATCCCCTATTCCCATCTATTATTTGATAAACTTTACTCAGACCAGCATTATGCCATCCTTTAAAGACAGCCGAATTAAGGCCTGCTTGAAATTTCGGATTTCCTCTTAAGGGCAGATAAGAGGAAGCCTTAGCATTAATTGATAGGAGGTTGGCGATTTTATGCCATGCCTTAAGTGGGTTAAAGATTGTTTTCAGTTTCTTAATTTCCGCAGGTACTTCTTTTGTTACAGAATGTAATAATGCTATTGGAAGGTACGGGGTGCAAACGTCTGTTTCAAGTTCATTATTTAAGACATAATTATTGGATGAAATCCAGTCAATTGCTATCCGTGCCAAGAAGCAAAGATTATAAAGCCTTAGATCTGGTAGTGCAAGTCCACCATATTCCTTTGACATTGACAATTTGATAATGGAAATCTTTGATCTTTTCCCCTGCCACAAAAACTGTATAAGTGAACTGTTAAGTGTACGAATATCTTTTTCTAATAAAATTATCGGAGTGTTTTGAAGAATGTAAAGCAACTTTGGGAGAAGAACCATTTTAAATAGTGCGATTCTACCAGAGATTGATATAGGTAAGTTCTGCCATGACTTAAGTTTATCTCTAATAATTTTCAATATTGGTGGAATGTTGAAATTATATAAATCTGAAGAGTTAACCGGAATACAGATCCCCAGATACTTAAAAGAGTCCGTGACCTCCCGGAAAGGTATATTTAAAAGAGATGTAACGTTCTTCCTAAGCCAGAATATTTCCGATTTTGTCAAGTTCACTTTATATCCAGAGAAGGATCCAAAGTGATCCATTATGTATATCAGCTTGGGAATGTTAACTTTAGTGTTAGCCACATACAAAAGCAAGTCATCTGCATATAATCCAATTTTTATCTCGTAATTATGTATTTTTATACCCTCAAGAAATTGTCTTATCCAGATTGCTAGGGGTTCAATAGAAACATCAAAGAGAAGCGGGGAGAGGGGGCACCCCTGACGCGTCCCCCTGCCCAGTAATATATCAAGTGTGAGATTATTGTTTATTATGAGTCTTGTAGAGGGCTGGCTATATAAATTCTCCACAAATTTAGAGAACTTACCTCTAATACCAAATTGCATTAATGAATTTATTATGTGTTTATGAATGATAGAATCAAAAGCCTTTTCAGCATCAATAGATAGGATAGCAAGGTCAGGGGCGCCCTCTCCCCGCTCCTCTGAGCCCGATAAATTCCCAAAATACTCTGCAACAACCAGTAACTCTCTAATCTTTGCAGAGGAATTACGTTTGTTTAAAAACCCTGCTTGATCAGAGTGAATGATTTTACCTAGTGCCCCCTGAAGTCTAGATGCCAATATTGTAGTTAAAATTTTGTAATCTGAATTCAAAAGGGCTATTGGCCTGTATGATTCCTTACATTTAGGATCTTTGCCAGGCTTAAGTATTAAAGTCGTGAAAGACGCAGCGAAGGAAAATGGAACAGGTTTAGCATTTATGTAATAATTATTGAAAAGATTACACAGCAAAGGGGCACTTTCCGCGGATAATATTTTATAGAATTCACTAGGAAGTCCATCTGGACCAGCTGCTTTATTTGAAGATAATTTAGTAATCACTTTCTCAACTTCTTCTATAGTAAAGGGAGAATTTAAGGTGTCGGCAGATTCTGCTGATAATGTGGGGCAAATAATTTTACTCCAGAACTCATCAGAGTTCATTGTATCATATGATTTGGATGCATAAAGTTCTTGAAAATATTCAAATAATGCCTGTGAGATATCTTCAGATTTTAGCAATAATTTCCCTTTATATTGAAGTTGTTCAATACTTGACTGCTTTTTCTCATTTTTTACTAATTTAGCCAGCATTCTACCAGATTTATTGCCAAACCTATACATTTTGGCCTGAAGTTTCAGTTCCTTTTGGGCCTCTTGTTGCAATATAAATGTGTCCCTTTCATTTTTAGCGCGGACATATTTCGCCCAATTTAAAGGAGTTTTATTCATGAGAAATTGATTATATGAATTAATCAAAAATTTACCTACTTCCTTCTCTCTAAATCTCATCTTTTTCAAAAGCGCGGCCCTGTAAGCTATAATCTCCCCCCGCATCACTGCTTTTGCAGCCTCCCAAAATATATCGGGACGATCTAGATATTCGCTGTTAAAATGCACGTATTCCTCAAATTTACTTTTGAGCCAATTTTTAAACTTAAGATCAGGCGTCAAAAAATAAGGGAATAAGAAACGAGATGGGGTAGGTTGTGGATGCATATTATGGAGTTCAAGGGAGATAGGACCATGATCTGATAGTGTAATCTGAGCTATTTCGGATTTGACCTGAGAGATGGGTATATGTTCATCGATCAAGAACATATCAATGCGTGAAAGAGTTTTATGGGCTTTGGAAAAGCAAGTGTATTTCTGAACATCAAGGTTTTGTGCCCGCCAAATATCTCGTACTCCTAGGTTCTGCATAATTTTCTTAAGCATCTTAGATTCCAGATTATCTTTTTTTTGTTTCAGCCGTTTTATGTTACATCTCAATCTATCTATTGGACATTGTACTGCCATATTGAAATCCCCCCCGATGATTAAGTGCCCGGTGGCGTATACAATAAGCTTAGACTGAAGAATATCCCAGAATTCAGGGTCCAAGACATTGGGTCCGTATACATTACAGAGTGTATAAACCTTGTGGGCAATTTTAATCTTTAATAGAACATACCTCCCCCCAGGATCGGCCTCAGAGTGGATAACCACCAAATCAATTTTCTTCCCTATTAGTATAGCTACTCCCCTTTTCCTTCTCACACTGGGTGCAAAATAAACTTCCTTAACCCATGAGGCTCTTAATTTTAAAGATTCCTCTGTACTTAGGTGTGTTTCTTGTATAAAACCTATGTCTGTTTGTGTTTTCTGTAACTGAGCAAGAATAGCCTTTCTCTTAGTAGGTGTTGAGATACCTCCCACATTCCAAGAGACTACTTTATATTTATCTACCATCGTTACCTTTTATAAAACAAGAGGGAGAGGGGGGAGAGAAAAAAACAAAAAAAAAAAAAAAAAAAAAAAAAAAAAAAAACAAAACCCCACAGAGAATACCCACCCCTTGCCCCATGACCCACTTGATAGAGAGTCACGGGGTATCCCCCATTTAGAACCTGCATTTCATTTATTCATTGATTGACATATTTAGACTATACTCTTATTAAGAAGGTGGGTCTAGTGAATTAAAGAAAGTTTCAGCTTTATGAGCTTCCTGAAACCAGTGTGTGATCTCATTTACTGTGACTTTAAGTTTAGAAGGGTAAATTATGGTGGCCCGATAGCCATGCTGTATAAATTTAGTACATATAGGAACTAGTTCTTTTCTTTTTGACGCTGTATCAGCCGAAAAATCCTGAAAAATCAGGATTGGAACCCCTCCAATACTGATTGGCTGGTACTTGCGATAGTGTTGAAGTAAGACAGTCTTATCCTGAAAATTTAACAATCTCGCAATAACTGGTCTAGGCCTTTTTCCACCTTTCATATCTGTGCGAGATGGGCCAAGTCTATGCGCTCTTTCAACAATAATAGATTGGTAGTCAGATGGAATATTAAGAATTTTAGGTAATGTTTTAGATATGAAAGAGGAAAGATTTTCATATTGTTGCTCTTCTGGGAGTCCTATAATTCTAATATTATTTCTCCTAGAACGATTTTCTAGGTCTTCTAGCTTACTATAGACTTTTTGAATTTTAGTATTTAGGCCCTCCAGTTTAGAATTATGCGACATTGTCAAATCCTCAAGGTCCGACACCCTCTGCTCGACTTCTTGTAATCTATTAGAAAATTGTCGTACTTCCTGAGTTAATACCGAGATATCTTGCTTAATTTCAGTTCGCAGAGCATCAAATTTAGGGGAAAGAGCGTCTGAAATACTTACAACTAAGCTTTGAATATTTATTGCTTCCTGCACTGTAGAACTATTTGATACAATCGCTTGGCTGTCACTAGTGTTCTCTGAATTGCCTTTGTGTTTTCTATCCTTATTACGAGCCGCCATGGCGGGAGAGGGAGATGTGCAAAGTGGGAATTGTGTAGTGAGTGAGGGAGGTGAGAAAGAAAAAAAAGGGAAAAAAAAAAAACGTGTAAAAGAGAGGGGGAAAAAAAAAAAAAAAAAAAAAAAGAGAAAGGGGGAGGGGAAAAAAGTGAAGTAATGTGAGGACGTGACAGTGCTAACACAGGTGAAGGGAATTATATTTTAAAAGGGTATACTTGTGGGCAGTGATATATAAAAAAAGTGCAGTGATCTGTATTTATAGTGACCTAAGGTGACTAGTATAAGATCCTAGGTAAATGCAATTTATTCTAATTGTAAATAAACCTTATTCATGTATTTAATTCTGGCAAAGGCAAAATTATAAGGGGTTGATAGCAATTTAAGTAGCAAGATTCTGAGAAATGCTCAGATCCTAATACTATATTAATAGCAAGCAATTGCCTATATAGTTAATCTGGTCTGATAGGCACTAATGTTGAGAGCTTAGGAACTCAGAATATTTAGCTTTAAAAGCTTAACAACAGGTTAATTTAAAAAATACTTTAGACCAGGTAAAAAACTCAGAGGCATTTACTGCATCTACTTACACAAAAGGAGTATATATTCCCTTCAACCTTCAAAAGTAAAAAGGATGATAGGTAATAACACTCTGACCGTATGTTATCAGCCCTAGTAATCCATATTTAATATACAAGATATTCGTCAGAGTGTAAATCTGAACAGAAAAATTAGTTTATAGTAATATGTAGAGTAGATGCTTTCTTATGCCTCTATGCGACAGTAGCAGATTGGTATTGCTATGTTTAATCAGGCAGTTTTTTTTTATATTTCTATACAGAAAAGATAAAAAATCACTTAGGTGAAAGCTAATACATTGTTCTCACATATTTAAATATCAGGCCTTTCCCTGTGTAGAGTTAAATCAATTATTCAGATTTTATGCACCTGGTAACATCAAAATAATATTGATACAAATAATGTTTTTTATATATATCTCCGATACCAAACAAAAAAAGTACCAACAAAGGGGTTAAACTCCCCTAGTTTCTATCATCAGTAACTTAGGATGGCTTCATTAGTTATTATATCAAGACTTATAACCAAGAATACTGATCTAGCTATATATGAGAAAGTTGAGGATCTTTTCCAGTATCTAACTAGTTAGTAACTTTTGTACTTTATTTCTCAATAAGGCTATATGTTCAAATTTATCATAAGCCTTTCTGTGAAGGAAGGTATTTGTGTCTTAATTTGTAAATATTCGTAGGGGAGACGATTATACTACCCCCCTCTCCTTTCTTCTTCCCCCCCCTTCCTCTCTCCTTCCCCCCTTTCTCCCTTTCCTTCTCTATATAGAGCCCTAGTTTGATATGGGCTTTTCACTCTGTACCTATACAGACATGCAAAGGGTACTCTTCAATGCCCTAACTAAACATCTCTATACAAAAAAAAAAAAAAAAAAAAAAAAAAAAGCCAAAAGAAAAAAGAATTAGACATTTGTAAAATCATGGGTCAAAACAGTTGCTATCAGCCCACAGTTTTTATCGTGGAGTAAGTAAATAAGTCCATTCTCGAGGTAAGTCTTTGTATGAGTTTTTGTAAATGTAGCAGAGAAAGTCAAAGTATTTCAGGTGTAAGTTCTGGTGGCTGCTGAATTGCAGTAGAGAGAGATATTATATTGTGCGGTATGGTTTTTGAATGATACTGAGGGAATACATACAAGAATCAATGTATGTGTTGCATACTTTACCCATTCCTGACCAGGGGCACAGAGTATTCAGGGCGACTCCTCTAGGAGACCGGGCCTCCCCTACACGCAGCACCGGTGGGAGGGGAAGCACCGGACAAGCTGGGAAAGAAAAAATCCCGGAGCGAGCTGCCTGAGACAGCTCAGATCAAACGCCAGGAAAATGGCAGCCGTCAGGATCCAGATGGACGAGAAAGTGCAGGAGCAAGATCCGGACCCCTCACGCAGCACCGGTGGGAGGGGAAGTCCGGACCAATCGAATACGGCGCCCAGGATATCACTGCGCCTCCGCTTACCTCCGTCTGCAAGATCTCCGCGCATCAAAGGACATGAAGGTCCGTGCCAAGGCCAGCAGCAGCCGACAAGCCAGGAATCCTCACTCCAAACCAGGTAGGAGATGCGGAGATCAGCTAGATCAAAAAGAGGCCGTATGCTAAGTCCTGGTCAGGATGGTTCGTTCACCTCAGAAACTATGAAAGGACAGGTAGAATTAAAGCCCGGGCAGCAATATTTATGTAAGATCCTGCGCTGTTTTAAACAGGTCCCAGCTTCTCTGCCGTAGATTTGTTACAGTTCTGTCCTCTGAGTTGGTAGCAACGGCCGCTCAGAGGAGCCAGCAATGAGGAAAAGTTCAAAATATTACCGGCATTGGGTTTATTGATTTAGCCAATAGTTATCCTCTCTGTACTTCTCCACTATTTATTTTAACAGGTTATTAGTAATTTTGAGTGTCAGAAAACAGAGAGAGTTTTGCTGAAAACTTTGTAAGTCCTTAAGAGTACTACTTAATGCAGTTTTAGTGCTTTGGAGTGGCACTGATACAGACTCCGGTAGCGGTAATTTTGGCTATTCAAGCCGCCCAGGGTCTAGGGTTTTGGGCGCAGATTTCCCGCCATCAGGCTTGAAAGAAGGTGAATCAGAGCAGGTGTCTTACGTGACCATACACCTGAGCTCCTCCTCCGGAAGTCCACAGAGCAGAACATGCAATTTTAAGCAACTTTTTAATTTACTCCTAATCAATTTTTCTTCGTTCTCTTGGTATCTTTACTTGAAAAGCAGGAATGTAAGCTTAGTAGCCGGCCCATTTTTGGTTCACCACCTGGGTAGGGTTTGCTGATTGATGATTAAATAAAGAAAAATTGATAATAGGAATAAATAGAAAGTTGCTTAAAATTGCATGCGCTATCTGAATCATGAAAGAAAAAAAAAAATTGGGTTTCATATCCCTTTAACCCCTTAGTGACCATAGCACTTTTCAATTTTCTTACCGTTAAGGTGAATATCAACTTTCATGAATCAGTGCCCGTTTTTTAAAAAAACTATAAAAAACAGGGGCACTTTCATTCATGTAAGTTTACATTGCACCGGAATTTACAGATACTTACCTTCTTCTCCTGAATCACCGGATCGCTGATCCCACGCCTGCAGCTCTTCTGTACGTAGTCAGCAATGACGAAACCGGCTTCCTCCAATCACGACTTCCCCCCCAGGAGCATTCAACTGGTGAGGCCACGCCGTGATTGGAGGAAGCCGGTTTCGTCATTGCTGTGTTAAAACAGCAGGAAGAAGCAGGTGGGGCGATCTGGTGTTTCAGGAGAAGGTATTTGTAAACTTTCATGAATAAAAGTGCCCCTGTTTTTAATAGTTTTTTTTAAAAACCGGGCACTGATTCATGAAAGTTGACATTCACTTTAAGGACCAGGGCTATTTTTACATTTAAGAAGCTATGAGATTCTCAAAGCTAAACACAATTGTCACAGTAGTCAAAAAATAAAGCAACTTAATTTATTGCTATAAATATGCAAAATTAATGTGCAAAAGTTGAAAACAAAAATAGATACAGTTCATCTATCCTAATGCAGATATATATAATTCATTCATTACCCCTCACACACTCTAATTGAGCTCTATTAAATACTAATACAGTGCGTCCACTGTTAAAGAAATAAGAGTTCCTCTAGATACTTTAGTATCGTTAGGGTTTTAAAGTATGTCCCTCTAATGTGTGAATGACTGGAATAAAATTAACAGGAGCAGTCCAGCGTGGTATGGAGCATGCGAACTGTTGCACTGTCGGGGCAGACTTATGTATTGAATTCCTCTACCGGGTCCCCCACCATTTACTCACTTATTGAGCAAGCTGAACCAAAGCCAGAGGGGGCCAAATATGTAACTCAATGGTAGTATGTTGCTCCTTGTCAGGTCTTAGTACTCAGTCACTGTGCGTTACTTGCTTAACCTGCGGCAGATGTATATATATGATCCTGTGCCGGGTCCCCCACCACTTACTTTATTATTAAGCAAGCTGAACCAGTGCCAGAGGGGGTCAAGTATATAATTCGTCGGTAATGTGTTGCTCCTTGCCAGGTCTTTTACTAAGTCGCTGTGCGTTGCTTGTTTTACCTGATTCTGGACTGCTGGAAATTCTTCATCCCCGTGATTATAGCTAACAGCTCACCATGTATCCATGTAGTCTCCGGAGTATATCCAAAAAAACAGTCAGAGGTAATGTAAAAGGTAATTCAAAGATGCTGAAATTCCAGGCAGCGTGGATATCGGCATGAAGCCGACATGACCTACGTCAGAATGGGCCTACGTAAGAATGGGCTTTCTCAAGCTGAATGAATCAATATCGTGTATGCAAATTCAGCTCTTTATAAACTCAAGTCCCACAGGTGAATTAAACCAGCAAAACAGTTGCACAAAAAGAAAAAAATATGTATCATAAATATTGTAATCTAATACACAAAATAACTAAACATAAATATCCATAGTTGCACTTTTGACTACTGTGATAGGCAAGTATTAAATAACCTAAACTTAAATTTTGAAGTATAAACCTAATCTAATGTGTCAAAACCGACACATATTAGTAAAAAAGTATTTTAAATTCAGATACCTACAGTAACCAGAGTGAATTAATCTGAACGAGAGTTTTGTATTTAAGTTGATTTAACAAAAGTTTCATAGTGGCAATCGGTAGAACAGAGCTGTGATATTAACCACTAAATATAAACTAACGAAAAAGTGTTAGATTCAAAATTTAATAATTCAAATATTTGTTAGGAATTTAAATATATTTATTCCAAAGCAGAAGTATATCAGAGCATATCGCTTGACCCTAAAATAAAGGAAAGCGACTTTTAAAGGTATATACACTAAATAAGCTGGCATCCTAAATACAGGTATTTGCCATGTATACATAAATCTGATAAGTAGTGTCATGTTGAACACATAAAGCAGAGCTTTCCAAACTTTTCACGTTGTTGACACACTTTTTAGACCTACATCATTTTACGACACGGTAATTCAGTTGTACTAGCAAACAGGAGGTTAACTAACTTGAATTTTTAAGCTTCCACCTCCTATCCATATATCAAGAGCAGGAGCAGCAATGCACTTCGGGGTGCTAGCTGCAAAAAAAAAAAACACTGACTTCAGCTCAGTGTTTAAGCTGCCACCCTCAGAGCTCTGTGAGTCCGACTGACTACTGCCCATGCTGCAAACACACTGCTATCCCACTCACTGACTACACATGCAGTCACGAGCATATTGAGGAGACTGGACTACATGTGCAGTCAGGAGCCAATCTGCTGCCAAAGCCGCCAAGGGAATAGTTTCAGTTCCCACTGAGCTGCACCAATAGGTTAAGATGATCTGTGACACACTAGGTATCAATCACGTTTCAACCATGTGATACGCGTAGCAGGCAGGCAGGATGTCAGAAACCCCCCCCAAAAAATAAAATAAAATGTAAATTCAAAAAAATTGTGCTGAAGCAGGGACACACCTACACACTGCAGGCGACACACTGTGTCACGACACACAGTTTTTAAAGCACTGACATAAAGGCTCAGGGTTAAACATATATAATAGTTACCCATTAAGAATTAAGAAAGGGAGCATAATTTAGTTCCTCATTGAGGCCATTGGGCTGCATGGAGTGCAGATTATAAATCCATTTACACTCCGATTTTAATAATAGGTTATCCCAATCTCCCCCTCTCTCAGTAGCATCAATTAGTTCAAGCCCCATACATTTTTAAATCAGACACATTGCTCTGATGCATTTCTAAAAAGTGTCTGGCTACACCGCTATCCTTAATTGTTTTGTTCAGTATATCTCTCCTATGCTCCTTCATTCTTTCCCTGAACTCACGGTAGGTTTTACCTACATAAAATCTAGGCCATGAACAAATAGCAGTGTAGACTACACCCTCACTTCGGCAAGTGATATGGCCCTTAATCCTGTGGGAATACCCTCTATTGTCAGTTATTACTTGACCTTTATTAATGTGTTTACACATCTTACACTTGCCACATATATAGCAACCATCTTTCTTTTGGTATTTACCTAACAAATCTTTAGTACCTTTATAATGGCTGTGTACTAATTTATCCTGAATAGAGGGCGCTCGTCTTGCCGTCATAGCGGGGAAATCCCCCACAATTTTGTGTATATCCGAGTCTGATGTCAGAATGTTCCACTGTCTACATTTTTCTCAGTTCCCTCCATTCCATATTAAAAGTACTGATAAATCTGATTTGTGAGCTGGGTTGTTTATCAACTTGATCATATAATAAATGGGCACGTGTTGTATCTCATGCCCTATGAAAGCCCTTTTTAATAATTTTGTTGTGGTACCCTTAGCTTTAAATCTGATTTTGAGATCATCTGCATATTGTCTAAAGGATTCATCAGAGGAACAATTCCTCTTCTGTCTTAAATATTGTCCTATTGGGGTGGCATTTATTTGGTGTTGTGGGTGATGACTGGAGGCTTCAAGAAGTGTATTGGCTGAGGTACTTTTCCTAAAAGTTTCAGTTAGTAGTCTATTGTCCTTCTTGGTGATTTTTAAATCCAAGAAGGATAAAGACTCGTAACTCCACTCATACGTGAACTTAAGGTTCCAAGTATTGGTGTTCAGTTGTTCAATGAATTTGCTCAATTTATCAGATGTGCCCTCCCATAAAAGGAGGACATTATTTATATAGCGAATCCATAGTAGGATTAATAAAGGTCAAGTAATAACTGACAATAGAGGGTATTCCCACAGGATTAAGGGCCATATCACTTGAAGTGAGGGTGTAGTCTACACTGCTATCTGTTCATGTCCTAGATTTTATGTAGGTAAAACAGGGAAAGAATGAAGGAGCATAGGAGAGATATACTGAACAAAAAAATTAAGGATAGCGGTGTAGCCAGACACTTTTTAGAAATGCATCAGAGCAATGTGTCTGATTTAAAATTTATGGGGCTGAAACTAATTGATGTTACTGAGAGGGGGAGATTGGGATAACCTATTATTAAAATCGGAGTGTAAATTAATTTATAATCATGCAGCCCAATGGCCTCAACGAGGAACTAAATTATGCTCCCTTTCTTAATTCTTAATGGGTAACTATTATATATGTTTAACCCTATCTGAGCCTTTGTGTTCAACATGACACTACTTATCAGATTTAGTTATACATGGCAAATACCTCTATTTAGTGTATATACCTTTAAAAGTTGCTTTCCTTTATTTTAGGGTCAAGCGATATGCTCTGATATACTTCTGCTTTGGAATAAATATATTTAAATTCCTAACAAATATTTGAATTATTAAATTTTGAATCTAACACTTTTTCGTTAGTTTATATTTAGTGGTTAATATCACAGCTCTGTTCTACCGATTGCCACTATGAAACTTTTGTTAAATCAACTTAAATACAAAACTCTCGTTCAGATTAATTCACTCTGGTTACTGTAGGTATCTGAATTTAAAATACTTTTTTACTAATATGTGTCGGTTTTGACACATTAGATTAGGTTTATACTTCAAAATTTAAGTTTAGGTTATTTAATACTTGCCTATCACAGTAGTCAAAAGTGCAACTATGGATATTTATGTTTAGTTATTTTGTGTATTAGATTACAATATTTATGATACATATTTTTTTCTTTTTGTGCAACTGTTTTGCTGGTTTAATTCACCTGTGGGACTTGAGTTTATAAAGAGCTGAATTTGCATGCAGGATATTGATTCATTCAGCTTGAGAAAGCCCATTCTGACGTAGGCCCATTCTGACGTAGATCATGTCGGCTTGATGCCGATATCCACGCTGCCTGGAATTTCAGCGTCTTTGAATTACCTTTTACATTACCTCTGACTGTTTTTTTGGATATACTCCGGAGACTACATGGATACATGGTGAGCTGTTAGCTATAATCACGGGGATGAAGAATTTCCGGCAGTCCAGAATCAGGTAAAACAAGCAACGCACAGTGACTTACTAAAAGACCTGACAAGGAGCAACACATTAACGACAAATTATATACTTGACCCCCTCTGGCACTGGTTCAGCTTGCTTAATAATAAAGTAAGTGGTGGGGGACCCGGCACAGGGATCATATATATACATCTGCCGCAGGTTAAGCAAGTAACGCACAGTGACTGAGTACTAAGACCTGACAAGGAGCAACATACTACCATTGAGTTACATATTTGGCCCCCTCTGGCTTTGGTTCAGCTTTCTCAATAAGTGAGTAAATGGTGGGGGACCCGGTAGAGGAATTTAATACATAAGTCTGCCCTGACAGTGCAACAGTTCGCATGCTCCATACCACGCTGGACTGCTCCTGTTAATTTTATTCCAGTCATTCACACATTAGAGGGACATACTTTAAAACCCTAACGATACTAAAGTATCTAGAGGAACTCTTATTTCTTTAACAGTGGACGCACTGTATTAGTATTTAATAGAGCTCAATTAGAGTGTGTGAGGGGTAATGAATGAATTATATATATCTGCATTAGGATAGATGAACTGTATCTATTTTTGTTTTCAACTTTTGCACATTAATTTTGCATATTTATAGCAATAAATTGAGTTGCTTTATTTTTTGACTACTGTGACAATTGTGTTTAGCTTTGAGAATCTCATAGTTTCTTCTGGTTATTTATTTTATTGATTTCATGTGTAGTGCTGGATAAGGTTTACTGTTTTTCTCTTATAATTGTCGTTAATACTATTAAACCTCCTTGCACCTGGAGTCTCATCTGACATTGTAGATAGGTGGGCTCCAGTTCACAGTCAAACATATAACCTGAGCTAGCTGGTATTTATATATTTTTATATATATATTTTTATATATATATTTTTATATATATATTTTTATATATATATTTTTATATATATATTTATATATATATATATATATATATATATATATATATATATATATATATATATATATATATATATATATATATATACATACTGTGTATATATAATTTTTCTCGCCATTAAATGGACTTTCTAAAGATACCATTATTTTTATCATATCTTATAATTTACTATAAAAAAATTAGTCAATTATAAAAAACGTTGGGCCGCCTCCCTGCTCCCACCAATTATCAGCACCATCGCTGGTCGATGCAGAGAGGGCCACAGAGTGTACCTCTCCCACTTCCCCATCCCCAAGTCATTCTGCCGAGGGAACAAGGAACAGTAGGAGAAATATCAGGGTAGAAATGGTGCCAGAAGAAAAATATAATTTAGAGGGCCGCCCATCGTAGGAAATGAAATTTATCTGGTAAGCATAATTTATGTTTCTTTCGTGTAATTGGCAAGAGTCCATGAGCTAGTGACATATGGGATATACAATCCTACCAGGAGAGGCAAAGTTTCCCAAACCTCAAATGCCTATAAATACACCCCTCGCCACACCCACAATTCAGTTTTACAAACTTTGCTTCCTATGGAGGTGGTGAAGTAAGTTTGTGCTAAGATTTCTACGTTGACATGCGCTTCTCAGCATTGTTGAAGCCCGATTCCTCTCAGAGTACAGCGAATGTCAGAGGGATGTGAAGGGAGTATCACCTATTGAATGCAATGATTTTCCTAACGGGGGTCTATTTCATAGGTTCTCTGTTATTGGTCGTAGAGATTCATCTCCTACCTCCCTTTTCAGATCGACGATATACTCTCATATACCTTTACCTCTACTGATAACTGTTTCAGAACTGGTTTGGCTGTCTGCTTTATGTGGATGGGTGTCTTTTCGGAAGTATGTTTTTTTATTACTTAAGGCACCCCAGCTATGGTTTGGCACTTTATGCATTTATATATAGTTCTAAATATATGTATTGTACTTAAATTTGCCATGAGTCAGGTTCATGTATTTCCTTGTGCAGACTGTCAGTTTCATATTTGGGGAAAATTATCATTTTAAGAAATATTTTTCTTACCTGGGGTTTAGTCTTTTTTTCAATTTACTACATTTTTCTTGCAGATTGCGGGCAGTATTAGGCCCGCGGGTGCGCCAAATGCTAGACTTTATTGCGTCATTCTTGGCGCAAGAATTTTTTGCCACAAAAGTACGTCCGTTGACGCAAGTCTGTCATTTCCGGCGTCGTAGTTGACTCCGTGTTCCTTACACAGGGTTGCGTCGTTAGTGACGCGAGTGTGTCCTTTCCGGATGTTGTTGGCGGCAAAAAAAATTGTTACGTTGTGCGTCATACTTGGCGCCAAATTTTTTCATTAATTTAATACCCCATTGCTACTTGCCTCTTGCCTTTTTCTATGTCAGAGGGCTATGCTATTTGCATTTTTTTCCCATTCCTGAAACTGTCATATAAGGAAATTGACAAATTTCGCTTTATATGTTGTTTTTTATTTTACATTTTGCAAGATGTCTCAATCTGATCCTGCCTCAGAAGTATCTGTTGGAAGTTTGCTGCCTGATGTCGGTTTTACTACAGGGAGTGCAGAATTATTAGGCAAGTTGTATTTTTGAGGATTAATTTTATTATTGAACAACAACCATGTTCTCAATGAACCCAAAAAACTCATTAATATCAAAGCTGAATAGTTTTGGAAGTAGTTTTTAGTTTGTTTTTAGTTATAGCTATGTTAGGGGGATATCTGTGTGTGCAGGTGACTATTACTGTGCATAATTATTAGGCAACTTAACAAAAAACAAATATATACCCATTTCAATTATTTATTTTTACCAGTGAAACCAATATAACATCTCAACATTCACAAATATACATTTCTGACATTCAAAAACAAAACAAAAACAAATCAGTGACCAATATAGCCACCTTTCTTTGCAAGGACACTCAAAAGCCTGCCATCCATGGATTCTGTCAGTGTTTTGATCTGTTCACCATCAACATTGCGTGCAGCAGCAACCACAGCCTCCCAGACACTGTTCAGAGAGGTGTACTGTTTTCCCTCCTTGTAAATCTCACATTTGATGATGGACCACAGGTTCTCAATGGGGTTCAGATCAGGTGAACAAGGAGGCCATGTCATTAGATTTTCTTCTTTTATACCCTTTCTTGCCAGCCAAGCTGTGGAGTACTTGGACGCGTGTGATGGAGCATTGTCCTGCATGAAAATCATGTTTTTCTTGAAGGATGCAGACTTCTTCCTGTACCACTGCTTGAAGAAGGTGTCTTCCAGAAACTGGGAGTTGAGCTTGACTCCATCCTCAACCCGAAAAGGCCCCACAAGCTCACCTTTGATGATTTGTAGGAAGGTTTCTCCAACATAGGTGTGTCCGGTCCACGGCGTCATCCTTACTTGTGGGATATTCTCTTCCCCAACAGGAAATGGCAAAGAGCCCAGCAAAGCTGGTCACATGATCCCTCCTAGGCTCCGCCTACCCCAGTCATTCTCTTTGCCGTTGTACAGGCAACATCTCCACGGAGATGGCTTAGAGTTTTTTAGTGTTTAACTGTAGTTTTTATTATTCAATCAAGAGTTTGTTATTTTGAAATAGTGCTGGCATGTACTATTTACTCAGAAACAGAAAAGAGATGAAGATTTCTGTTTGTATGAGGAAAATGATTTTAGCAACCGTCACTAAAATCCATGGCTGTTCCACACAGGACTGTTGAGAGCAATTAACTTCAGTTGGAGGAACAGTGAGCAGTCTCTTGCTGCTTGAGGTATGACACATTCTAACAAGACGATGTAATGCTGGAAGCTGTCATTTTCCCTATGGGATCCGGTAAGCCATGTTTATTACGATCGTAAATAAGGGCTTCACAAGGGCTTATTAAGACTGTAGACTTTTTCTGGGCTAAATCGATTCATTATTAACACATATTTAGCCTTGAGGAATCATTTTATCTGGGTATTTTGATATAATAATATCGGCAGGCACTGTTTTAGACACCTTATTCTTAGGGGCTTTCCCAAAGCATAGGCAGAGCCTCATTTTCGCGCCGGTGTGGCGCACTTGTTTTTGAGAGGCATGGCATGCAGTCGCATGTGAGAGGAGCTCTGATACTTAGAAAAGGCTTTCTGAAGGCGTCATTTGGTATCGTATTCCCCTTTGGGCTTGGTTGGGTCTCAGCAAAGCAGATACCAGGGACTGTAAAGGGGTTAAAGTTCAAAACGGCTCCGGTTCCGTTATTTTAAGGGTTAAAGCTTCCAAATTTGGTGTGCAATACTTTTAAGGCTTTAAGACACTGTGGTGAAAATTTGGTGAATTTTGAACAATTCCTTCATGTTTTTTCGCAATTGCAGTAATAAAGTGTGTTCAGTTTAAAATTTAAAGTGACAGTAACGGTTTTATTTTAAAACGTTTTTTGTACTTTGTTATCAAGTTTATGCCTGTTTAACATGTCTGAACTACCAGATAGACTGTGTTCTGAATGTGGGGAAGCCAGAATTCCTATTCATTTAAATAAATGTGATTTATGTGACAATGACAATGATGCCCAAGATGATTCCTCAAGTGAGGGGAGTAAGCATGGTACTGCATCATTCCCTCCTTCGTCTACACGAGTCTTGCCCACTCAGGAGGCCCCTAGTACATCTAGCGCGCCAATACTCCTTACTATGCAACAATTAACGGCTGTAATGGATAATTCTGTCAAAAACATTTTAGCCAAAATGAACACTTATCAGCGTAAGCGCGATTGCTCTGTTTTAGATACTGAAGAGCATGACGACGCTGATAATAATATTTCTGAAGGGCCCCTAACCCAGTCTGATGGGGCCAGGGAGGTTTTGTCTGAGGGAGAAATTACTGATTCAGGGAACATTTCTCAACAAGCTGAACCTGATGTGATTGCATTTAAATTTAAGTTGGAACATCTCCGCATTCTGCTTAAGGAGGTATTATCCACTCTGGATGATTGTGACAAGTTGGTCATCCCAGAGAAACTATGTAAAATGGACAAGTTCCTAGAGGTGCCGGGGCTCCCAGAAGCTTTTCCTATACCCAAGCGGGTGGCGGACATTGTTAATAAAGAATGGGAAAGGCCCGGTATTCCTTTCGTCCCTCCCCCCATATTTAAAAAATTGTTTCCTATGGTCGACCCCAGAAAGGACTTATGGCAGACAGTCCCCAAGGTCGAGGGAGCGGTTTCCACTTTAAACAAACGCACCACTATACCCATAGAGGATAGTTGTGCTTTCAAAGATCCTATGGATAAAAAATTAGAAGGTTTGCTTAAAAAAATGTTTGTTCAGCAGGGTTACCTTCTACAACCAATTTCATGCATTGTCCCTGTCGCTACAGCCGCATGTTTCTGGTTCGATGAGCTGATAAAGGCGGTCGATAGTGATTCTCCTCCTTATGAGGAGATTTTGGACAGAATCAATGCTCTCAAATTGGCTAATTCTTTCACCCTAGACGCCACTTTGCAATTGGCTAGGTTAGCGGCTAAGAATTCAGGGTTTGCTATTGTGGCGCGCAGAGCGCTTTGGTTGAAATCTTGGTCGGCTGATGCGTCTTCCAAGAACAAGCTACTTAACATTCCTTTCAAGGGGAAAACGCTGTTTGGCCCTGACTTGAAAGAGATTATCTCTGATATCACTGGGGGTAAGGGCCACGCCCTTCCTCAGGATCGGCCTTTCAAGGCAAAAAATAAACCTAATTTTCGTCCCTTTCGTAGAAACGGACCAACCCAAAGTGCTACGTCCTCTAAGCAAGAGGGTAATACTTCTCAAGCCAAGCCAGCTTGGAGACCAATGCAAGGCTGGAACAAGGGAAAGCAGGCCAAGAAACCTGCCACTGCTACCAAGACAGCATGAAATGTTGGCCCCCGATCCGGGACCGGATCTGGTGGGGGGCAGACTCTCTCTCTTCGCTCAGGCTTGGGAAAGAGATGTTCTGGATCCTTGGGCGCTAGAAATAGTCTCCCAAGGTTATCTTCTGGAATTCAAGGGACTTCCCCCAAGGGGGAGGTTCCACAGGTCTCAGTTGTCTTCAGACCACATAAAAAGACAGGCATTCTTACATTGTGTAGAAGACCTGTTAAAAATGGGAGTGATTCATCCTGTTCCATTAAGAGAACAAGGGATGGGGTTCTACTCCAATCTGTTCATAGTTCCCAAAAAAGAGGGAACGTTCAGACCAATCTTAGATCTCAAGATCTTAAACAAGTTTCTCAAGGTTCCATCGTTCAAGATGGAAACCATTCGAACTATTCTTCCTTCCATCCAGGAAGGTCAATTCATGACCACGGTGGATTTAAAGGATGCGTATCTACATATTCCTATCCACAAGGAACATCATCGGTTCCTAAGGTTCGCATTCCTGGACAAACATTACCAGTTCGTGGCGCTTCCTTTCGGATTAGCCACTGCTCCAAGGATTTTCACAAAGGTACTAGGGTCCCTTCTAGCTGTGCTAAGACCAAGGGGCATCGCTGTAGTACCTTACTTGGACGACATTCTGATTCAAGCGTCGTCCCTTCCTCAAGCAAAGGCTCACACGGACATTGTCCTGGCCTTTCTCAGATCTCACGGATGGAAAGTGAACGTGGAAAAGAGTTCTCTATCTCCGTCAACAAGGGTTCCCTTCTTGGGAACAATAATAGACTCCTTAGAAATGAGGATTTTCCTGACAGAGGCCAGAAAAACAAAACTTCTAGACTCTTGTCGGATACTTCATTCCGTTCCTCTTCCTTCCATAGCTCAGTGCATGGAAGTGATCGGGTTGATGGTAGCGGCAATGGACATAGTTCCTTTTGCGCGCATTCATCTAAGACCATTACAACTGTGCATGCTCAGTCAGTGGAATGGGGACTATACAGACTTGTCTCCGAAGATACTGCCTTGTCTGTGTTACTTCACAAAAAGCTGGCAGCTGTGCCAGATGTTCAAGCCTTTGTTCAGGCTCTGGTTAGAATTAAGCCTGTTTACAAACCTTTGACTCCTCCTTGGAGTCTCAATTTGGTTCTTTCAGTTCTTCAGGGGGTTCCGTTTGAACCCTTACATTCCGTTGATATTAAGTTATTATCTTGGAAAGTTTTGTTTTTAGTTGCAATTTCTTCTGCTAGAAGAGTTTCAGAATTATCTGCTCTGCAGTGTTCTCCTCCTTATCTGGTGTTCCATGCAGATAAGGTGGTTTTACGTACTAAACCTGGTTTTCTTCCAAAAGTTGTTTCTAACAAAAACATTAACCAGGAGATTATCGTACCTTCTCTGTGTCCGAAACCAGTTTCAAAGAAGGAACGATTGTTGCACAATTTGGATGTTGTTCGCGCTCTAAAATTCTATTTAGATGCTACAAAGGATTTTAGACAAACATCTTCCTTGTTTGTTGTTTATTCCGGTAAAAGGAGAGGTCAAAAAGCAACTTCTACCTCTCTTTCTTTTTGGATTAAAAGCATCATCAGATTGGCTTACGAGACTGCCGGACGGCAGCCTCCCGAAAGAATCACAGCTCATTCCACTAGGGCTGTGGCTTCCACATGGGCCTTCAAGAATGAGGCTTCTGTTGATCAGATATGTAGGGCAGCGACTTGGTCTTCACTGCACACTTTTACCAAATTTTACAAGTTTGATACTTTTGCTTCTTCTGAGGCTATTTTTGGGAGAAAGGTTTTGCAAGCCGTGGTGCCTTCCATTTAGGTGACCTGATTTGCTCCCTCCCTTCATCCGTGTCCTAAAGCTTTGGTATTGGTTCCCACAAGTAAGGATGACGCCGTGGACCGGACACACCTATGTTGGAGAAAACAGAATTTATGTTTACCTGATAAATTACTTTCTCCAACGGTGTGTCCGGTCCACGGCCCGCCCTGGTTTTTTTAATCAGGTCTGATAATTTATTTTCTTTAACTACAGTCACCACGGTACCATATGGTTTCTCCTATGCAAATATTCCTCCTTAACGTCGGTCGAATGACTGGGGTAGGCGGAGCCTAGGAGGGATCATGTGACCAGCTTTGCTGGGCTCTTTGCCATTTCCTGTTGGGGAAGAGAATATCCCACAAGTAAGGATGACGCCGTGGACCGGACACACCGTTGGAGAAAGTAATTTATCAGGTAAACATAAATTCTGTTTTTTTGAGGGAGAGTGGGGTGGGTTATATTAATTCAAACTTAAGGGATAAATCAAATTTATTATTTATATATCGTGACCCTTAAGTTCCAGAACCATTAACAGTAATATACATCAAAATGTACAGTGAGATGCAAAAAAGAGAGATTTTGCAGCGCAAAGAGAAAGACTGTTGGTTACTGGACTTCGTTAAATACTAAAACCCACTATCAGAGTAAGCAAAAAATAAGTGTGATCAATATTCAATACTTTGAAATACAATTGACAACTTCATTCACACAAAATAACTTTATTGGAAAAAATAATTAAAGTAATAGTCCGGCTGGACTAGTACTCACGCACACTCACACACATACGGTTTAAAACTTGCTGGAACTCAGACTATGTAATTTGATCTGAATTGCACCTCATAAAATATACATCACTTCTTAACAGGAGGTATTGGAGTATTTGTATATATATAAATAATCAACTCCTGTAGGTAAGTGAGTATGTTATTAGTAGTGGTAGTAGGGTGTACCTAATAAGTACTTATACAAAAAAGCACCACAATAATATGAATAGTATCCGATTAAATTTCCGGTTTGTGTGCTGAGAAGTAAAAAGTCTATAGTACACTCAATATGTATATGTTAGTCAAACAGTCAAAAGTAAAGCTGGCGGTTTACTGTGTTCCTAAATTTTAATCATTGCAAGTGTTGCAAAATATGTTAAACTGATATTAAAGGGCCCCGGTCACAGCACAGTCATTGGTGATTTTAAAGTACGGTATATACCTTTAAATTAATTAAAGATTCAAATGCACTCTATATGCATAATGCACATATCTATCATTAAGTGTAATATTAATGTATGACTAATACAACCAATTATTAACTTTGCTTTGAGACAGAGATTGAAATCAGATTTTCAATTCAACCTTGCTGAATACAGATATACCAGCAGGTAACCCACGAATGGAAAAATATGCTGAGCTTAGCTAGAAAAGGTCTCTTCTATAGCGGAGGCCTGTTTAAACATTAGCTGTCTTTGGAGCTTATAGTTCAACCACACTAAGTGTCAATATACCAGCAGATTACCCACCAATGGAACGATATGCTGAGCTGAACTAAAAAAAGGTCTCTTCTATAGCGGAGGCCTGTTTAATCATTTAACTGTCACTGGAGCTATAGTTCAACCTTGCTAAGTATAAATATGCCCACAGGTTACCCACGTATAGAAAAATATGCTGAGCTGAACTGAAAAAAGGTCTCTTCTATAGCGGAGGCCTGTTTAACCATTAATTAGTACTGTATATAATTCTGAGCACAGATTACCCACGATCGACAAAAAGTCTGCTAATCTTAGACTGAAAAAGGTCTCTTCTATAGCGGAGGCCTTGTTTTAATATTAACTGCCACTATCTGTAAGCGTAATCACTATGGTGCAATTAGGTATTGAGGCTGAGTCAGCTATTAAAATCGAGGTTCCATAACCTCGTGCAGGTGCCCCTGACGCGCGTTTCACATAACGCTTCTTCAGAGGGGTACGCGCCGGCCGGACAGAGCGGGATATAAGACGATCTTAATCCCGCCCCTGTTTAGCGATTGGTTCATTGCGATAAGACTCAAAACAGTTTGATTGGTTCACATCCAATCATAACAATGACTAGCATTGATTAGATCCAATTGGATCATGAGCTAGCTGTGACATAGGACTTCAATGGAAAATAGGATTCAATGTGTCAATTCAGTCGTGCATCAGCCAATTAATATACTGAAACAAGAAATACAGACTGTATCAGTGTTACATTGCTTATAGTAACATTCATTCTATTGTTTATAGTAGTATTCATTGAATTGTTATTATGTTAGCATAGATGGTCTTGCACGCAAAAAGCGGAGGATGTAGACACAGTTTTCAGTGAATATAATATAGTGATAGTATGTGAAAATGGCATTAAGATGCCATAATCTGATTTAAAGTGATAAATCAGTGAACACTGATGCAAATTTACAATGAGTGAACGCTCAATAATAACGTAAAGTATAAATTATGATATGTTTTAGAAAGAAGAAATTTTCTTTATTTTAAACAAAAATTGTTAGGTGAGGAATAAGAATAAATATAGAAATTAAGTGAAAAATCAAAAATATTTTTGATATGTGAGGATGCAAAAAGATTGAAAATAAATAAGCTGGGGAATCAACTTTAGTGAGATGTAAAAGTGGTGCTGATAATACATAATAAATAGTGTTGAAAAGTAACTCAAATATATTAAAAGTGCTTATGAACATAAAAACCTGGTATATAAATGGAAAACTGTATATACTGAAATATTCCTCATGGGACAGTTTGTTAATGTATGAGCTAACCATCCATAGAAACATAAGAAAAATAAATAAAAGATAATAGAAAATGTTTCTATAAGTACACATTATAGTTGTTGAATTCATTTAGGCCATTGGGGTATACTGTGTTAAGAAGATGTATCCAACGACATTCTGCTTTGAGTAATGAGTCTTCAAGACTACCCCCTCTAATGCCTAAAGAGATTTTTTGAAGAACAGAAAATTTAAAATGGTTCTGTTGACTTTTATGTTTTATTAAGAAATGTTTTGCAACACTAGTGATCTTTTTTCCATTTTGTTGGTCTTTTTCTGCATTTTTGATGTTATTTTTGTGTTCTAGTATTCTGACTCTTGCTTCTCTAGTGGTCATGCCTACATAGGCTTTGTCACATTCACAGTAGATGACATAGATGACACCTGAGGATCTGCAATTGAAACTATGTTTCAATTTATGAGTTTGACCATATTTGTCTTTAATATCTTTTATTTTCTTCACACAAGAACACACTGAGCAGGTTCCACAGGAGTACATCCCTGGATCAGTATCACTTTTCTTGGGAATATGTAGGTAATGACTCTGTACCAAATGATCTTTCAAGTTTCTCGGTCTCCTGTATCCAATTTTCACATTATCACCTATTAAATCCTTGAGCTCAGGATCACTTTTCAGAATATGCCAGTTTTCGTTGAGTATTTTTCTGACACTCTGCATCTGGGGATTATAGGTGGTAATTAGTCTTGGAATGATGGTGGAATTGTCTTTAACTTTTGGGCACAATAGTGAGTCTCTAGAGGTTTTCAGTGCTTTGTATTTAGCCTGTTTTATGGCTCTATTGCTGTACCCTCGTTGTGAAAGCCTAATAGTCAAAAGTTTGCTTTCTTGTTCATAAATTGAGACATTGGAGCAATTTCTTCTCAATTGTAAGAATTCGCCATATGGTATGGCTTTTAAAGTACTGCCTGGATGTCCACTTGTCTTATGTAACAAAGAATTTGTGGATGTCTCTTTCCTGAACACTTTAGTTGTAATGGTACCTTCCGTACTTTTAATGATTGTAAGATCTAAGAAGTCAATTTGATGTAAATCTGCTTGATATGTTAGCTTGATGTTCAAATTGTTAACATTCAGCACTGATAGAAATTCATCAAGATATTCACGTGTGCCTTCCCAGATGAATAGTACATCATCAATGTACCTTATCCATAGTGGCACATGATTAGTGAATCTTTCCATGCCCTCCGAAAAAACAATTTTTTGTTCCCAGAATCCTAGGAAGAGGTTGGCATATGTAGGGGCACACAAAGTGCCCATTGCCGTGCCTTGTGTTTGCAGGAAGAAACTATCTTTAAATGTGAAGATATTGTGGGTCAGTACATATTTTAAGAGAACTAAAATAAACTCATTGTGTTCTTTGTTTTCAAATTCATTGGTGGATAGGAAATATTTGACTGCCTGTATTCCATCATTGTGTCTTATGCTGGTGTATAAAGACTCAACATCTGCTGTGATAAGCCAGGTATCATGATTTAAATGAATATTTTGTAACATTTTCAGAACCCCCATAGTATCACGGACATATGAGGGCATCATGGTAAGATATTCCCTTAACCTCTGATCTATATATTTACTAGCAGCCTCAGATTATTATTTCCTGATACTATGGGTCTGCCTGGGGGTTTGGACAGGTCCTTGTGGACCTTGGGTAAGAAATATATAGTAGCAAGAGTTGGGTTTTTTTGTATCAGGAAGTTTTTCTCAGTTTTAGTAATAGTCCCATTTTTCCACACTTTTAAAATGAGTTTATTATATTGTTCCAAATACTCAGATTGAGGATTAAACAAAAGTTTTTTGTAGCAATCTTGGTTGGACAATTGTCGCATGGCTTCCTCAACATAATCTTTTTTAGGCCATATAACTATGTTTCCGCCCTTGTCTGACTGCTTAATCACTACGTCAGTCCATGTTCTTATATCACTCAAAGCCTGTCTCTCAGAATGGGTAAGGTTATTATTGACATTATAGATAGGTAGTGTTTCTATCTTGTTGCATACTATCTGGGAAAAAACATTAATTTGTGGTGAGAGATACTGGAGGAGTATATGTAGATTTTGCTCTCAGACCTTTTTTCCAAAGGTTTTTCTGAATTTCTGTATCAGAATCACTTAGTAGCTCTTCTAAGTCTTGTAAAGAGTCTAAATCCTCTTTTGACAATGTGGGATCATTTTTATTTTAATACATTTTATTTAACAACAGTTTGCGTGAAAATAAATGAGTATCTTTAATTAGTTCGAATTTGTTTAGAGAATTCGTAGGGCAGAAAGTTAACCCCTTGGACAGAACACTTTCATGGTCAGTGTTTAAAATGTGTTCACTAAGATTAATAATTCTCATGAGTTGGTCCTGATCATGGTGAATGGACTCATTTCTCTCTTCCTCTCTGATTGCCTCTGTGGGCCTGTGTTTTTCCTTTTGTTCCCCCTTGAGGTTTTGTTGGTTGTTGACGTGTTTAATATCTGTTGCTGCCGTTGGCTTAATGCTAAAAAAGATACCTCTTTATTGGAATTTGATGTAGATGGTAAACTAGTTGTTTGTGTTGTTATTAATGGAGTATCTCTTGTCATAGGCTCCAAATCATCTTTGTTGCTCTCATTATCAGATATATCAGTTTCAGTGTCTGTACCACTATTGTTCTCTCTTATTTGAGTTCTATTATGCCTATATCTGTTAGATGTTTGGTATCTCCATTTATAAACTCTCTGTTGCTGAAAGTCATCAATGTCCCTTTGTAATTTTTGTTTTTTGGACTGAATTACTTCATTCTCAAGTTTGTCTAGTTCTTTCTGATAAGTCTGATATGTTTCAATGAAATCAAATAACATACTCACTTACCTACAGGAGTTGAATATATATATATATATATATATATATATATATATATATATATATATATATATATATATATATATATATATATATATATATATATATATATATATATATATATATATATATATATTCCAATACCTCCTGTTAAGAAGTGATGTATATTTTATGAGGTGCAATTCAGATCAAATTACATAGTCTGAGTTCCAGCAAGTTTTAAACCGTATGTGTGTGAGTGTGCGTGAGTACTAGTCCAGCCGGACTATTACTTTAATTATTTTTTCCAATAAAGTTATTTTGTGTGAATGAAGTTGTCAATTGTATTTCAAAGTATTGAATTTTGATCACACTTATTTTTTGCTTACTCTGATAGTGGGTTTTAGTATTTAACGAAGTCCAGTAACCAACAGTCTTTCTCTTTGCGCTGCAAAATCTCTCTTTTTTGCATCTCACTGTACATTTTCATCTTTGATGATACCAGCCCAAACCAGTACTCCACCTCCACCTTGCTGGCGTCTGAGTCGGACTGGAGCTCTCTGCCCTTTACCAATCCAGCCACGGGCCCATCCATCTGGCCCATCAAGACTCACTCTCATTTCATCAGTCCATAAAACCTTAGAAAAATCAGTCTTGAGATGTTTCTTGGCCCAGTCTTGACGTTTCAGCTTGTGTGTCTTGTTCAGTGGTGGTCATCTTTCAGCCTTTCTTACCTTGGCCATGTCTCTGAGTATTGCACACCTCATGCTTTTGGGCACTCCAGTGATGTTGCAGCTCTGAAATATGGCAAAACTGGTGGCAAGTGGCATCTTGGCAGCTGCACGCTTGACTTTTCTCAGTTCATGAGCAGTTATTTTGCGCCTTGGTTTTTCCACACGCTTCTTGTGACCCTGTTGACTATTTTGAATGAAACGCTTGATTGTTCGATGATCACGCTTCAGAAGCTTTGCAATTTTAAGAGTGCTGCATCCCTCTGCAAGATATCTCACTATTTTTGACTTTTCTGAGCCTGTCAAGTCCTTCTTTTGACCCATTTTGCCAAAGGAAAGGAAGTTGCCTAATAATTATGCACACCTGATATAGGGTGTTGATGTCATTAGACCACACCCCTTCTCATTACAGAGATGCACATCACCTAATATGCTTAATTGGTAGTAGGCTTTCGAGCCTATACAGCTTGGAGTAAGACAACATGCATAAAGAGGATGATGTGGTCAAAATACTCATTTGCCTAATAATTCTGCACTCCCTGTAAAGCTAAGTGCATTATATTTCCGAATTGTATTTGTAATTTATTTGTATTGGTTATCATGATAAACTTTTATATGCAGATATTGTGTCCATCAGTAAATAGTACAGTGCCTGTTGTTGTTCCTTTAACTTTTAATGTACATGTTATACCTATGAAATGTAAATAATTTGTTAGTGATTCTATTCAGAAGGCTTTGTCTGCTATTCTGCCTTCTAATTAATATAAGGTCTTTTAAAACTTCTCATAAGGTTGATGAAATTTTTAATGACCGACAACATAATGAATTATCCTCCTCTGATGAGGATCTATCTGATTCAGAAGATCCTTCCTCATATATTGACACTAACAAATCTACTTATTTATTTGAAATTAAGTATTTTCGTTTTTTGTTAAAGAAGTGTTAATTATTTTGGATATCGTGGAAACTAGTCCTCTTGATATTAGAACTAGTAAATTCTGTTTTTAATCCTCCTGTGGTTACTCCAGAGGTTTTTTTTTCCTGTTCCTGATGCTATTTCTGATATGATTTCTAAGGAATGGAATAAGCCGGGTACTTCTTTTATTCCTTCTTCAAGGTTTAAAAATTGTATCCTTTTACCTGCAATTTCTATAGAGTTTTGGGAAAAGATCCTCAAAGTTGATGAGGCTATTTCTACTCTTGCTGAACGTACCTTTATTCCTATAGAAGATAGTACTTTAGTAAGTTCCTTTAGATAGGAAACTTGTATCTTATCTAAGGAAAGCTTATTTATATTCATGTCGTCTCAGGCCTGCAATTTCTTTGGCTGATGTTGCAGCTGCATCAACTTTTTTGTTGGAGAATTAGCGCAACAAGAATTGGATTGGGATTTATCTAGCATTGTTCGCTTACTGCAACATACTAATCCGTTCTGATGCCATTTTTTGATATCATCAAGATTGATGTTAGATCTATGTCTTTAGCTATTTTTAGCTAAAAGAGTTTTGAGGCTTAAATCTTGGAATGCTGATATGACTTAAGTCTAGATTGCTATCTCTTTCTTTCCAAGGTAATAAGAGACCTAAGTGTAAATATAAAGCTTCTAATAGTTTTCGTTCTTTTTGTCAAATAAGGAACAAAAACCTAATCCTTCCCTATGGAATCTGTTTCCATTTGGTAATCTTCATTAATTGGAATAAATCCAACCCATTTAAGAAAACAAAAGCCAGACCCTAAGTCCGTATGATGGTGCGACTCTCATTCCAGCTCAGCTGGTAGGGGGCATTAAGGTTTTTTTTCAAGGATGTTTGGATAAATTCTGTCTAAAATCAATGGTTTCAGAGTATTATCTCTCAGAGGTATCGAATAGGATTCTGAGTAAATACTTCTGTGAGAAGATTTTTTTTTTCTCTCACGCATCCCAGCAAATCCAGTTAAAGCTCAGGCTTTCCTGAAGTGTGTTTCAGACCTGGAGTTCAGGGGTAGTCATGCCAGTTCCTTTTCAGGAACAAGGTCTGGGGTTTTATTCAAATCTATTCATTGTCCCAAAGAAGGAAATTTCATTCAGACCTATTCTGGATCTGAAAATTTTGAATCGTTATGTAAGAGTACCAACTTTCAAATGGTGACTTTTAAGGACTGTTCTGCCTTTTATTCAGCAAGGACATTTTAGGTCCACAATGGACTTGCAGAATGTATACCTTCATATTCCGATTCATTCAGATCATTATCAGTTCCTGAGATTCTCTTTTCTAGACGAGCATTACCAATTCGTTGCTCTTCCATTTGGACTAGCAACCGCTCAAAGAATATTTTTTAAAGGTTCTAGGTGCCCTGCTTTATGGAAACCAGAGAGCAGGGTATTGCGGTGTTTCCTTATTTGGACGATATCTTGGTACTAGCTCAGTCTTTACATTCTGCAGAATCTCACACAAATCAACTAGTGTTTCTTCGAAAACATGGTTGAAGGATCAATTTACCAAAAAGTTTCTTGATTCCTCAGACAAGGGTCACCTTTTTTTAGGTTTCCAGATAGATTCAGTGTCCATGACTCTGTCTCTAACAGTCAAGAGACGTTTGAAAGTGGTTGCAGCCTGTCGGCACCTTCAGTCTCAGACATTCCCTTCAGTGGTTATGTGCATGGCTTTGTTTGCTGAATCCATGGTGCAGGGATTATACAAAGATATCACAATTAATATCTTTAAATCCCAATGTTTGACACTCTGACGTGGTGGTTAAATCACCAGCGTTTAGTTCAAGGGGCTTCTTTGTTCGGCTAACCTGGACTATGATCACTTCAGATGCAAGTCTTTCAGGTTAGGGAGCTGTTTGGGGATCTCTGACAGCACAAGGGGTTTGGAAATCTCAAGAGGCGAGATTACCAATCAATATTTTAGAACTCCGTGCAATTTTCAGAGCTCTTCAGTTTTGGCCTCTGTTGAAGAGAGAACCGTTCATTTATTTTCAAACGGACAATATCAGACAGTGGCATTTGTCAATCAGCAGGGTGGGACTCCCAGTCCACAAGCTATGAAAGAAGTATCTCGGATACTTGCTTGGGCGGAATCCAGCTCCTGTCTTAATTCTGCGGTTCATATCCCAGGTATAGACATTGGGAGGCGGATTATCTCAGCCGTTAGACTTTACATCCAGGGGGGTGGTCCCTCCATCCAGATGTGTTTTCTCAGATTGTTCAGATATGGGGTCTTATAGAGATAGATCTGATGGCCTCTCATCTAACCAAGAGACTTCCCAGATGCCTGTCCAGGTCCAGGGATTTTCAGGCGGAAGCAGTGGGTGCACTGACATTTCCTTGGTGTTATCAACCTGCTTATATTTTCCTGCCTCTAGTTCTTCCAAGAGTGATTTCCAAAATCATCATGGAACAATCGTTTGTGTTGCTGGTGGCTCCAGCATGGCCTCACAGGATTTGGTATGCAGGTCTTGTTCAGATGTCCAGCTGCCAACCTTGGCCACTTCCGTTAAGGCCGGACCTACTGTCTCAAGGTCCGTTTTTCCATCAGGTTCTCAAATCATTAAATTTGAAGGTATGGAAATTGATCGCTTAGTGCTAAGTCATAGAGGTTTCTCTGGCTCAGTGATTAATACTATGTTACAGGTTTATCTACTTTCTTGGAAAGTGTTGTTCCTTTTGGCCATCTCTTCTGCTAGAAGAGTTTCTGAGCTATCTGCTCTTTCTTGTGAATCTCCTTTTCTGATTTTTCATCAGGATAAGGCGGATTTGCAGACTTCATTTACATTTTTTTTCTAAGGTTGTGAATTCTAACAACATTAGTAGAGAAATTGTTGTCCCTTCCTTCTGTCCTAATCCTAAGAATTCTTTGGAAAGATCCTTACATTCTTTGGATGTGGTGAGAGCTTTGAAATATTATTTTGAAGCTACTAAAGATTTCAGGAAGACTTCTAGTCTATTTGTTATATTTTCTGGTCCTAGGAAAGGTCAGAAGGCTTCTGCTATTTCCTTGGCTTCTTGGTTAAAGCTTTTGATTCTTCAGGCTTATTTGGAGTCGGGTCAGGGCCCGCCTCAGAGAATTACAACTCCTTCTACTAGATCAGTCTCCACTTCGTGGGCTTTTAAGAATGAAGCTTCGAATGAAGCTTCAGTTGATCAAATTTGCAAAGCGACAACTTGGTCTTCTTTTCATACATTTACTAAATTCTCCCATTTTGATGTATTTGCTTCTTCAGAAGCAGTTTTTGGTAGAAAAGTTCTTTAGGCAGCTGTTTGTTTGATTCTTCTGCTGATGTTTTAAGTTTTTCTTGTCATTTTAAAGAATAAACTTATATTTTGGGTTGTGGATTATTTTTTCAGCGAAAAATGGCTGTTTACTTTTATCCCTCCCTCTCTAGTGACTCTTGCGTGGAGTTCCACATCTGGGGTATTGATATCCCATACGTCACTAGCTCATGGACTCTTGCCAATTACATGAAAGAAAACATAATTTATGTAAGAACTTACCTGATAAATTCATTTCTTTCATATTGGCAAGAGTCCATGAGGTCCACCCTTTTTTATGGTGGTTATGATTTTTTTTTGTACAAAGCACAATTATTTCCAAATTCCTTTGTTGATGCTTTTTACTCCCTTTATTTATCATCCCACTACTTGGCTATTCGTTAAACTGAATTGTGGTTGTGGTGAGGGGTGTATTTATAGGCATTTGAGGTTTGGGAAACTTTGCCCCTCCTGGTAGGATTGTATATCCCATACGTCACTAGCTCATGGACTCTTGCCAATATGAAAGAAATTAATTTATCAGGTAAATTCTTACATAAATAAAAGTTTTTCCTTCTTAATATAAGGAGAGTCCACGGCATCATTCCTTAGTGTTGGGAAAACTATACCCAAGCTCTAGAAGACACTGAATAACAGGAGGGACAAAAATAGAGGCAGACCCTAATCTGAGAGCACCACAGCCTGCAAAACCTTTATCCCAAAAGCTGCTTCAGCCGAAGCAAAAACATCAAACTTGTAAAATTTAGAAAAAGTATGTAAGGAGGACCAGGTAGCCACCTTACAAATCTGATCCATAGAGGCCTTGCTCTTAAAGGCCCAAGAGGAAGCCACTGCTCTAGTAGAATGAGCCGTAATCCTCTGAGGAGGTCCAAGTCCCGCTGTCTCATAAGCTAAGCGGATAACACTCCTTAACCAAAAAGATAAGGAAGTCAAAGAGACCTTCTGACCCTTACGCTTCCCGGAATAGACAACAAACAAGGAAGATTTGTCTAAAATCCTTAGTAGCCTGAAGATAAAACTTCAAGGTGCGAACCACGTACAAATTATGAAGCAAATGTTTCTTCGAAAAAGGATTGGGACACAAGGAATGAGCCTCAATCTCTTGATTGATGTTGCGGTCTGACACAACCTTAGGAAGAGAACCTAACTTTGTATGTAGGACAGCCTTATCAGAATGGAACACCAGATAAGGAGGCTCATATTGCAAGGCAGCAATCTCAGATACTCTGCGTGCAGAAGCAGTAGCCAGTAGAAAAAAGAACCTTCCAGGACAAAAATGTAATAACAATTTCATGCATAGGCTCAAATGGAGCCTGTTGCAAAACAAGGAGGAGCATTAGATTTTAACACAGGTCTGATCCTAGTCAGAGCCTTAACAAAGGACTGTTCATCTGGAAGCTCCGCGAGCCTCTTGTGCAGTAAAACGGACAGGGACGAAATCTGTCCTCTCAGGAAACTGGCAGAAAGGCCTTTCTCCAGTCCATCCTGGAGAAACTATAGGATCGTGGCAACCTTAACTTTATGCCAGGAAAATCCACGCTCTTCACACCAGAATAAGTAGTTGTTTCTCCACACCTTATGATAGATGCGATGAGTATCCGGTTTACGAGCTTGAATGAGAGTATAAAAAAACTCTCCGAAAAATCTCTCTTGGCTAGGACGAAGCGTTCAATCTCCACGCAGTCAGCCTTTAGAGAATCTAGATTCTGACATCCCCCACCAGATCTGCGAACCACATCTTTCGCGGCTATGATGGAGTAATCAGTATCACTGATGCCCGCTCCTGCTTGATGCGGGCCACTACACGAGGAAGGAGTGGTAACGGCGGGAAAAGGTAAATTAGAATGAACCTCCAAGGCACTGCTAATGCATCTATTAGCTCCACCTGAGGATCCCTGGACCTCGACCCATATCTGGGTAGCTTGGTATTGATACGGGAAACCATGAGATCTCCGGCGTCCCCCACCTGTTGCGTTTCTCCGCAAACACTTTGAGATGGAGAGACCATTCCCCCCGGATGAAAGGATTGTCTGCTGAGAAAATCCACTTCCCAGTTGTCCACACCCGGAATGTGGATCGCTGACAGCGAACAGCTGTGGGCTTCCGCCCACTCCTAAATCCAAGATACTTCCCTCATTGCTAGGGAACTTCTTGTACCACCCTGATGGTTGATGTAAGTCACTGAGGTTATATTGTCTGATTGGAATCTGATAAACTGGGATGAACCCCGAAGGGGCCAAGCTTTCAGAACATTGAAGATTGCCCAAAGTTCCAGAAAGTTGATCGGGAGGGAGCATTCCTCCTGAGTCCACAGGCCCTGCTCCTTCTGGGAACCACAGACAGCTCCCCATCCTGATACTTGCATCCGTAGTCACAATCTCCCAGGATGGTCTTAAGAAGGATGTCCCTCGGGACAGATGATCTGGACAGAGCCACCAAGAGAGTGATTCTCTCAACCGCTTGTACCAGAGAAATCTGTTGAGACAGATCCGAATGATCGCCGTTCCACTGCCTCAGCATGCACAGTTGCAATTCTCTGAGACGGAACCTAGCAAAGGGAATGATGTCCATGCTGGACACCATGAGACCAATCGCCTCCATACACTGAGCCACAGAGGTCCTTAAGGAGGTCCGGTGGGCAAGACATACCAAAGCTAGCTTGCAACGACTCTGGTCTGTTAGAAATATCCTCATGGATATGGAGTGTCTTATAGTACTCAGGAATTCCACCCTGGTGCTTGGTATAAGTGAACTCTCTTCTAGGTTTATCTTCCATCCATGAGATCGAAGAGGAGAGATTCCGAATGGTCTTCCGCCAGACAAAAAAATGGTGCTTGTACCAGAATATCATCCAAGTAGGGAGCTACTGCTATACCCTGGGTTCTGGCAATGGCTAGAAGAGCCCCTAGAACCTTCGTAAAAATTCTTGGAGCAGTAGCTAGACTAAACGGAAGTGCAATGAACTGGAAGTGCTGGTCCAGGAACGCAAACCTTAGGAACTAGTCCTTGTGAATTGGAATGTGAAGGTAAGCATCCTTCAGATCTATAGTGGTCATGAACTGTCCTTCCTGAACTAAGGGAAGGATGGACCTTATCGTCTCCATCTTGAATGAGGGGACATTTAGAAATTTGTTTAAGCACTTTAAGTCCAGAATCGGGCGGAAAGTTCCTCACTCCTTTGGGACCACAAAAAGGTTTGCATAGTATCCCAAACCTCTTTCTGTGATAGGCACCGGGACAGATCCTGCACGCACCCCAGAAAGGCTTCCCTCTTTTCTGGTCTGGCAGATAAGATTGAGAGTAAAAATCTGCCCTTGGGTGGATGAGACTTGAAACCTATCTTCTATCCCTGAGCTATGACCTTCAGGACCCATGGATCCTGAACGAAGCGTCTGAAAAGAGCGACAGTCTGCCCCTACACAATCCAGAGCCGGATCGGAGGCCGCCCCTTTATGCCGATTTAGTCTCGGCAGGCTTTTTGCTCTGCTTGTACTTATTCCGGGACTGAGCCGGCTTCCAAGTACTCTTGGTTTGCTCGGGCTTAGTGGAGGACTGCTGCTGTTGGGATTTATCAGAACGAAAATTATAAACTTGTACCTTAGACTTGTTCTTTTTATCTTACGGTATGAAGGCACCCTTGCCCCCTGTAACCGTGGAGATAATGGAGTCCAGGCCTGGAACAAATAAAATCTTTCCCTTAAAGGGGAAAGAAAGAAGTCTGGACTTAGAAGTCATATCCGCAGACCAGGACTTCAGCCAGAGCGCCTGACGGGCCTGATCTGAAAAGCCAGAAGCCTTAGCATTTAGGTGAATAATCTGCATGTTTGCATCACAGATAAAATAATTAGCAATTCTCAAGGCCTTTATTCTTTCCTGGATAACGTGGAAGAGAAAGTACAAAGAAGAAGAAAGGAAAGTGGACAGTTTAATAGCACTCAAAGATGTGTATATCTATATAGAGAGATGGCAAGGGAAATCACCCAAAGGGGATCTTGTAAATAAAACTTAGCATTTAATATAAATTAATAAAAAAAATCAACAGTGTGAGTGTATAAATGTATTAAAACTTAGATTAATAAGTGATATTGGGTAATAGCATCCACACTAGCTACTATAATTAAAAAGCCAATAACAGCCTGTAACACTCACCGCTCAGTGCAAACACATCGGCTCACGTACTGCATAGAAAATTAACTGAATAAGATGATTGACCTCGATACACTTAACTCTAGAAAATGCAGTTCTGGAGCAAAGTAAGCACCACTCTGTGTAACTATAAGTTACAGGTAAGATGGTAAATTAGCCCCTATATCAAAATTAGAAGAGCTATTCCAGTGATTGCTAATTCCCCAAAGCGCCTCCACCTCGATTTAATCCGATAAGGAGTCGCACCAGTAGGTAGCTACTCCAGCAACCGTGGCAATTGCCGCTGCCGGTTGAAACAAATATCACATATATGTTGAAACATCTTTCTTAGAGTTTCCATTATTTTATCCATCGGCTCTCTGAATGACGAGCTATCCTCAAGCGGGATAGTAGTGCATTTGCCAAGCGTGGAGATAGCGTCATCTGCCTCAGGGACGGAACCCCACAACTCCAATTGAGAGTCCTGGAATAATTTTTTAAAGGAAGACGAAGGGGAAAAGGAAGATCCAATGCTGTCCCATTCGTTCTTAATAATGTTCGCCATCTTTACAGGCACAGGAAAAGTTAAAGGCACTACCCTGTCCTCATAAACTCTGTCTAATTTAGGAATCAAAGGTTCATCAGGCAGCTTGGCCTCTGGAACCTCTAATGTAGACAGGACTTCCTTTAGAAGAAAACGTAAGTGTTCAATCTTAAATCTAAAGGCTGGTTTCTCCGCAGCAGGAGGCTTAGAGGCAGCAGACTCCGTCCCAGAAAGTTCATCCTCTGAAGCATCAGAGTGCAACTTTATCCTCTGATAACTGAGACAGAGCAGTGAAATCCAATAAATTACACAATGGCACTGGGGCAGGAGAGCTATGTTTAACCTTTCGCTTGCGTTTTAGCAGGGCGAGGTAAAGCACTAAGGGCCGCAGACACCGCCGTTTGTAACTGCGCAGTAAAATCTGGTGGTAAAAGGCCCCCTCCAGATGGAGGATTAAACGTTCTACGGGAAACTGCATGTGTAGGAGATGAATGTAAGGTATGCACCTCGCTGGACGCGAGTCCTCAGAGGTGGACGGCTCAGTGGTACTAAAAGGGTTAACCTTCTTTGACCGAACAACGTTGTCAAGGCATGTGGAACTTAACCGAGAGTGGGCATACCAAAGTCTCCTCACAATATAAACAGGTATTACTATTTGGAATAGAGGGAGTACCCTCTAATATATCAGAATCTTCCATAGCTTAAGCTAATAACAGCTGGACACAGAAAATAAACTATCTTTATTTCTCAAAAAGGCACCTTTATACTCCCAATGGCTGGGGCACTCACCACCTCCTAGACCCAGCCTGGCGAGGTTCAGTATTTCCCAACAGTAAGGAATGATGCCGTGAACTCCTTATATTAAGATGGAAAAGGGTATTGCACGATGCCTCAATATTGAGGCATCGCTGCAATACCCTGAAAGCTGCTGAAAGTGATCACGACCGCTTCCAGAGCTTGAAACCTCAGTGGACGTGCCAGGCACGTCCTTGATCATTAACGACCATTTTTTGTAGGACGTGTCTGGCACATCCTTGGTCGTTAAGGGGTTAACAGAATCACAGACGCCTTCATGTTCCCTATAATAACTAAAAATACATAAATGTTTTAAGCTTTGGTAGTGGATGATGGCCTCAAATTTATTTATCATTCACATTTATTTTTGTGTTCCTAGGTGCAGTGGCTTAGGTCACAGTTTCCTTCTCTGGATATTGAAGTGGATGGTGGTGTAGGACCTGATAACATTCACAGATGTGCTGAGGTAAGAATTGGCAGTTGTGGATATGCTTTGAAATCTACAGTGACTGTTACTGCCAGGTTTCCAAATGATCCAGACATAAGTCACAACCTGTTAAGTCTTAATTTAAGAGGCAAGTTAGCTACTGGCATGGTCATTTGTAAACTTGTGGTGCTAACTGTAAATGATTAATTAACAGTAACAATCTGTTCAATATAATTAATAGCTTATCTAAAATGAATATTGACAATCTACGTAACAAATAAAATGTATTCTTACCTGATAAATTCTTTTTCTTTCTTGGTAATGAGTCCACAAATCCTAATTTCTCTTGTAAGGTGTATCCAGTCCACGGATCATCCATTACCTGTGGGATATTCTCATTCACAACAGGAAGTTGCAAGAGGACACCCACAGCAGAGCTGTTATATAGCTCCTCCCCTAACTGCCATATCCAGTCATTCTCTTGCAACTCTCAACACGCATGGAGATAGTAAGAGAGAGTGGTGAAAAATAGTTAGTTTATTTTCTTCAATCAAAAGTTTGTTATTTTTAAATGGTACCGGAGTTGTACTATTTTATCTCAGGCAGAAATAGAAGAATCTGCCTGAGTTTTCTATGATCTTAGCAGGTTGTAACTAAGATCCATTGCTGTTCTCACATGTCTGAGGAGAGAGGTAACTTCAGCGGGAGAATGGCGTGCAGTTTACTCTATGAGGTATGTGCAGTTACAATTTTTTCTAGAATTGGAAATGCTAGAAAATGCTGCTGATACCGGATTAATGTAAGTTAAGCCTGAATACAGTGATTTAATAACGACTGGTATCATGCTTACTCTCAGGGGTAATACCCTTATATAAATGCAATATAAAACGTTTGCTGGCATGTTTAATCGTTTTTATATATGCTTTGGTGATAAAACTTATTGGGGCCTAGTTTTTTCCACATGGCTGGCTTTATTTTTGCCTAGTAACAGTTTCCTGAGGCTTTCCACTGTTGTAGTATGAGTGGGAGAGGCCTATTTTAGCGCTTTTTTGCGCAGTTAAAGTTACAGACTGAGACATCCAGTTTTCCTCAGAAGTCCCCTGAATGCTACAGGACATATCAAAAGGGCCTAAAGTCGTTTATTGGGACGTCTGTCGTTTTTTTTTTATCCGGTTTTTGAACTAAGGGGTTAATCATCCATTTGCAAATGGGTGCAATGCTCTGTTAGCTTATTATATACACTGTAAAAATGTTGTTTGATTTACTGCCTTTTTTCACTGTTTTTCAAATTTTGACAAAATTTGTTTCTCTTAAAGGCACAGTACCTTTTTTTATATTTGCTTGTTAACTTGATTTAAAGTGTTTTCCAAGCTTGCTAGTCTCATTGCTAGTCTGTACAAACATGTCTGACATAGAGGAAACTCCTTGTTCATTATGTTTTAAAGCCATGGTGGAACCCCCTCTTAGAATGTGTACCAAATGTACTGATTTCACTTTAAGCAATAAAGATCATATTCTGTCTTTAAAAAATTTATCACCAGAGGAATCTGACGAGGGGGAAGTTATGCCGACTAACTCTCCCCACATGTTAGATCATTTGACTCCCGCTCAAGGGACTCACGCTCAAATGGCGCCAAGTACATATAGGGTGCCCATAGCGATTACTTTACAAGACATGGCGGCAGTCATGGATAATACACTGTCAGCGGTATTAGCCAGACTACCTGAATTTAGAGGTAAGCAAGATAGCTCTGGGGTTAGATGAAATGCAGAGCATACTGACGCTTTAAGAACCATGTCTGATACTGCCTCACAATATGTAGAAGCTGAGGAAGGAGAGCTTCAGTCTGTGGGTGATATTTCTGACTCAGGAAAGATACCTGATTCTGATATTTCTACATTTAAATTTAAGCTTGAACACCTCCGCGTATTGCTCAGGGAGGTTTTAGCTGCTCTGAATGACTGTGACACAATTGCAGTGCCAGAGAAATTGTGTAGACTGGATAAATACTTTGCAGTGCCGGTGTGTACTGATGTTTTTCCAATACCTAAAAGGTTTACAGAAATTATTACTAAGGAATGGGATAGGCCAGGTGTGCCGTTCTCTCCACCTCCTATTTTTAGAAAAATGTTTCCTATAGACGCCACCACACTGGACTTATGGCAGATAGTGCCTAAGTTGGAGGGAGCAGTTTCTACTCTAGCAAAGCGTACTACTATCCCTGTCGAGGACAGTTGTGCTTTTTCAGATCCAATGGATAAAAAATTAGAAGGTTACCTTAAGAAAATGTTTATTCAACAAGGTTTTATCCTACAGCCCCTTGCATGCATTGCTCCTGTCACTGCTGCTGCGGCGTTCTGGTTTGAGTCTCTGGAAGAGGCTTTACAGGTAGCGACTCCATTGGATGACATACTTGGCAAACTTAGAGCACTTAAGCTAGCCAATTCTTTTGTTTCTGATGCCATTGTTCATTTGACTAAACTAACTGCTAAGAATTCTGGTTTTGCTATACAGGCGCGTAGGGCGCTATGGCTTAAATCATGGTCAGCTGACGTGACTTCAAAATCTAAGCTGCTTAACATTCCCTTCAAGGGGCAGACCCTATTCGGGCCTGGTTTGAAGGAGATTATTGCTGATATCACTGGAGGAAAAGGTCATGCCCTTCCTCAGGACAGGTCCAAATCAAGGGCCAAACAGTCTAATTTTCGTGCCTTTCGAAACTTCAAGGCAGGTGCGGCATCAACTTCCTCTAATGCAAAACAAGAGGGAACTGCTGCTCAGTCCAAGACGGTCTGGAGACCAAACCAGACCTGGAACAAAGGTAAGCAGGCCAAAAAGCCTGCTGCTGCCTCTAAGACAGCATGAAGGAACGGCCCCCTATCCGGTAACTGATCTAGTAGGGGGCAGACTCCCAATCTTCGCCCAGACGTGGGCAAGAGATGTTCAGGATCCCTGGGCGTTGGAAATTATATCCCAGGGATATCTTCTAGACTTCAAAGCTTCCCCCCCCCGAAAGGGAGATTTCACCTTTCACAATTATCTGCAAACCAGATAAAGAGAGAGAGGCATTCTTACACTGTGTTCGAGACCTCCTAGTTATGGGAGTGATCCATCCAGTTCCAAAGGAGGAACAGGGACAGGGTTTTTACTCAAATCTGTTTGTGGTTCCCAAAAAAGAGGGAACCTTCAGACCAATTTTGGATCTAAAGATCTTAAACAAATTCCTCAGAGTTCCATCATTCAAGATGGAAACTATTCTTACCATCCTACCTATGATCCAGGAGGGTCAATATATGACTACAGTGGATCTAAAGGATGCTTATCTTCACATTCCGATACACAAAGATCATCATCGGTTTCTCAGGTTTGCCTTTCTGGACAGGCATTACCAGTTCGTAGCTCTTCCTTTTGGATTAGCTAGAGCCCCAAGAATCTTCACGAAGGTTCTAGGGTCGCTTCTGGCGGTCCTAAGGCCGCGGGGCATATCAGTGGCCCCTTATTTAGACGACATCCTGATACAGGCGTCAAACTTCCAAATTGCCAAGTCTCATACGGACATAGTACTGGCATTTCTGAGGTCGCATGGGTGGAAAGTGAATGAGGAAAAGAGTTCTCTATCCCCACTCACAAGAGTTTCCTTCCTAGGGACTCTGATAGATTCTATAGAAATTAAAATTTACCTGACGGAGTCCAGGTTATCAAAGCTTCTAAATTCCTGCCGTGTTCTTCATTCCATTCCGCGCCCTTCGGTTGCTCAGTGCATGGAAGTAATCGGCTTAATGGTAGCGGCAATGGACATAGTGCAGTTTGCACGCTTACATCTCAGACCGCTGCAACTCTGCATGCTCAGTCAGTGGAACGGGGATTACACAGATTTGTCCCCTCTACTAAATCTGGATCAAGAGACCAGGGATTCTCTTCTCTGGTGGCTATCTCGGGTCCATCTGTCCAAAGGTATCACCTTTCATAGGCCAGATTGGACAATTGTAACAACAGATGCCAGCCTTCTAGGTTGGGGTGCAGTCTGGAACTCCCTGAAGGCTCAGGGATCGTGGACTCAGGAGACACTCCTTCCAATAAATATTCTGGAACTGAGAGCGATATTCAATGCTCTTCAGGCTTGGCCTCAGTTAGCAACTCTGAGGTACATCAGATTTCAGTCGGACAACATCACGACTGTGGCTTACATCAACTATCAAGGGGGAACAAGAAGTTCCCTAGCGATGTTAGAAGTCTCAAAAATAATTCGCTGGGCAGAGATTCACTCTTGCCACGTATCAGCTATCCATATCCCAGGTGTAGAGAACTGGGAGGCGGATTTTCTAAGTCGACAGACTTTTCATACGGGGGAGTGGGAACTCCATCCGGAGGTGTTTGCACAATTGATTCATCGTTGGGGCAAACCAGAACTGGATCTCATGGTGTCTCGCCAGAACGCCAAGCTTCCTTGTTACGGATCCAGGTCCAGGGATCCCAAGGCGACGCTGATAGATGCTCTAGCAGCGCCCTGGTCTTTCAACCTGGCTTATGTGTTTCCACCGTTTCCTCTGCTCCCTCGACTGATTGCCAAAATCAAGCAGGAGAGAGCATCAGTGATTTTATCTTTCAAAGAGTTTTATTGGTATTTTCACAAAAATACAGTGATAGTGGTAAAATAACAGTTCTTTAAAACATTTAACTTAACAACACGATTCATGTCAGCTTAACATATAGAAGTTACTTTCTGAGATACATCTTTTCCTGGTATATATATATAGTCTGGGCGAGCATTTTGGTAACTTTGTGCTTATTAGTTTCATATTATACAGTCTATTTCCAATTCACCTACAGGAGTGATTACTCAGCTCCCCGATTTTAGCCTCCTGTCTCGCACTGGGGGTGTTGAAGGCCTGGCCAGCCGTGATTGTGTGAAACCTGCTTTCGTTAGGTCCCAGTATAATTTGATGTCTAAAAATAATGCCTTTCTCTGTGTTTTAAAATAGCTGTATTCCTCTAATAGTAGTGTGTCATCAACATGTTTAATCCACTCCTGCACTGTAGGTTTTACAGGGGTTTTCCATTTGCTAGCTATCAAAGACCTAGCTGAGTTTAGAGAAAACTGGATCACCTTTTGTCTGATTTGGCACATGTTTCTGGGGAGGGCATTCAGCAGTGCAATAACAGGGGTTAGTGTAAATGTGTCGTCTAATAGTTGTCTTAAGGAAAGTTCTATCTCTCGCCAAAATGGCCTAACCACGGTGCAACACCACCACATATGGGACATAGTCCCCCTGAGGCTGCATCCCCTCCAGCAGAGATCGGATGAATGTGGGTATATACTTTTAAGGCGTGATGGTGTCAAGTACCACCTGGATAATAACTTATAATTGAGCTCTAGTATTCTAATGGATGATGATGACCTCCCCACCAGAGCATGAATTCTACTCCATTCTTTGTCCTCTAGGACAATATTTAGGTCTTGCTGCCATTTGGTGGTATATGACGGTCGTGTAACCCTGCCATCTGCCTGTAATATGGATTTTGCTAGTGATAATGTGTGCCTGAGGAGGCCTTGAGCAGTGCATATGGTCTCAAAACGGGTCATGGGTCTCGTCCAGTCAGGTTTATGCTTAGACTTTTCAAAAAGGTGTTGCAACTGTCCATATTTTAACCAGTTTGCAAAAACCCCATGCAGGATGTCCCCTAGCTCCTGTCTATCTTTAAGCCTCTGTCCGTTCAAAACCTTATGTATGGGTATCGTGTATCCAATCTCGTCTGGAGTTTTGTTTACTAGGCTATATTCCATACCACCCAGAAATTCTGCATTCGGGGTCAGGGGTGATCTCAGTGTTGAGATGGAGGGGCAAGTCCTCAGGACCTCGTCCCAAATCGTAAATACTGAGGTGTAGAATTTGAAAGTGTTAGTCGCTACTGGTCTATGTGATTTGGGAATCCAGCACAAGGCTCCCACATGCGGGGTTTTCAGTATGTGGGAATCAATCGTTATCCATGCCTTTGTAGCCTCATTCCTATTCCAATCTAATACCCTCTGAACTCCTATTGACCTATAGTATGTCGCTATGCAGGGGAGTCCCACCCCCCCGGCCGCTAGAGTTTTGTAAAGCGTGTTCCTATCCACTCGAGGTTTTATCGAACCCCAAACATATTTATTCAGCAAAGCCTGTAGTTTTTTGAGAAAGCTGGGCGGAAGGTGTATTGGGAGCCCTAGCATAATATACAAAATTCTGGGGAGAGCTGTCATTTTCAATGTTTGAATCCTCCCCCACCAAGAGAGGGGCTTCGTCCCCCAGTCCTTTAAGTCGTTCTGTGTGTTATTATAGAGTGACCCAAAGTTAGAATTAAACAGAAGCTTATGTCTTGGCGTTGGGTTTATTCCTAGATATTTAATAGTCTTAGACTGCAATTGATAGGGACAGTCCTTCATTAGTGATTCTAACTCATTTTCTGTCAAATTTACGTTTAATATCTCAGACTTTTGATGGTTAATTGAAAAAAATGATAGTTTACCAAATTCCCTAAACTCCTCTGTCACCGCGGGTAGGGAAGTGTCGGGGGAAGTAAGAGACAGCAGCACATCGTCCGCATATAGCGAGACCTTGTAGTTATTTGGACCTAGGGATATCCCTTTGATTAGCTCATTCTGTCTTATGCGCGCCGCAAGTCTCAATACCCAGCACAAATAGCAAGGGAGACAGAGGGCATCCCTGCCTTGTTCCATTCCCTATCTGAAAGGAATCAGACAATACACCATTCACTTTCATCTTTGCTGTTGGTTTAATATACATTGACTGAATTCTGTTTATTACCAACTCTCCGAAGCCGAATTTTTTCAAGGTGGCAAATAAAAAGGACCAATTAAGGCGATCGAACGCCTTTTCTGCGTCTGACGCTAATAAAATGGAGCTTATTCCCTGTGTCTTAGCGTATTCCATTAACTGCAAGGCTCTTATGGTGTTGTCCCTGGCTTCTCTGCCAGGGACAAAACCAACCTGGTCTGTGTGTACCAAGGTTGGAAGGAAGGCGCTGATTCTAGTTGCCAGGATTTTCGCATAGATTTTCAAATCCGTATTTAGGAGGGATATTGGTCTAAATTTAGATGGGGTATCTGATAGGTTTTCTGATTTCGGGATCACTGCAATGTGCGCTTCTTTGGTTAGAGTGGGAAATTGCTCTCTTTCATCGATAGCTTGGAACAATGAGAGCAGGTGGGGCGCTAGGACCATACTAAAGGTTTTATAGTATTTATTTGATAGGCCATCTGGCCCAGGGCTCTTTCCTGCAGGCAGTGATTTAATAGCTTTAAGAATTTCTTGTATTGTTATTGGCTCTTCTAGCGCTATTCTTTGTTGTTCGCTCAGCCTCGGGAGTTCTATAGATCCTAAATAGTTGTCTATATCTGTTGCATTAGGGGAAGGTAGGGACCTGTCTAAATTGTAGATGTTGTCATAAAAGCGCCTGAAAACTTCCGCTATCTCTGGACTCTTATGGATGTTATTTCCAGAGCTGTCTTTTATGCTAAAAATGTGGTATTTGGCTTTTTTCTTACGTAAAGCTTTTACTAATAGTGCTCCCGCTCTATTACCACCCTGGAAATATACCTTATTCAGAAATAATGCCCTCCTATGAGCGACTTTGGTTAGGTATGAGTTAAGCGCTAATCTAGCCTCTGTTAACTTAGTGAGGGACTTGTCGTCAGCAGGGGTCTGTTTATGAGTGGTTTCCGCCCTGTGTAATTCTGCTGCAAGTTCTTTGTATGTCAAGTTATGGAGTTTCTTTAATCTGATGCTGTGACTAATAAGATTACCTCTTATTACAGCTTTATGAGCTTCCCATAGGACACCTTTCGTATCTACTGAGTCGGAATTATGAGCGAAATATTCTTCCAGTTTCTCCCTAATGTCTTGTACTATATCAGGGTCGTGAAGTTGTGAGTCATCTATTCTCCAAAATGAGTGTCTCTGGGGTTTTGTGGGCCAGTCTATCTCTAAAAGTACTGTCGCATGGTCAGACCAAGCTGCCGGGGTGATCTCTGTGTGGGTTGCTAAAGTGAGATGACTGTGTTCTATCAACAAGTAGTCTATTCGAGAGTATGATTTCTTTGCAAATGAGTAAAAGGTGAAGTCTCTGGAGCGTGCGTGCTGTAGTCTCCATACATCCACCAAAGCAACTGATTTAAGGCTGTCTGCAACACTTATGCTAACATTATGGGGTCCCTTTGATCTAGGAGCTGAGCTATCTATCTTCGGCTCTAGGGGTACATTCAGGTCACCACCCACTATTAATATTCCTCTTTTAATCTCAAGGAGTTTTTCACATACCCTTCTAATGAACCTTGCTTGTTTCACATTGGGAGCATAAACACAGGCTAGCGTGACTGGAGTTTCGAATATAGAGCCTCTCAGTATGAGGAGTCTGCCCTCTCTGTCTTCATATTTATCTAGTAGTTGAAAGGGGACATTCTTATTTAACAAGACCCCTACTCCCGCTATCTTCTTGCTTGGGTTGGCATTAAAGAAACCTAAAGGGTAATCAGTTGACCTAAATTTGGGCGCGTTAGGTCCCAAAAAATGGGTCTCTTGGGTGAAAACTACGTCACCCTTAAGTTTACGAAAGTGGTTTAGAGCTATAGACCTTTGTGGGAGAATTGAGGCCTCTGCAGTTTTGGGACAGCAACACTAATGGTTTGTTAGCCATAATCTATAAGACCTAAGTGGTTTTTGCTGATCAGCTAGTTTTTTTACGTGTATTGTAGTGTGGTGCAGGCCGGCCTCCCCTACCCCCAGAAAAATACGAGACTTACCGCTGCTCTCTCTATTTCCGGACTGTCTAAGATTTCTAGCTCCTTCATGAACAGTTGTAACACATACATGGGAATAGTATCTCTGAAGAATCGCTTGCTGACTTCTTAAAAACAGAACAACAATAACAAAAATCAATGATAACATAACAGAAACAGAATTATCAACAACAATTAACATATTGTGGTCTTTAAACACAGTAGTGTCTAAACTAAATAGGGGGTGGATAGAGACTGAAATACTCTCAACATTCACATTGGGAAATGAACAGTAAATGAATCGTATAGTACATGCATATCTTGTGGGGTTTATAGAACTAGCTCATTATTGATCTAACTTCTATAGGGCAACAATATTATAGACTTCAGAATTCTAAATGCTACAAGTACATCTTTTCTCAACTAGGTCTTAATTCTCTCAATTTAAAGTCCTACTAATGGAGGGTGAGCTCTCATTCATAGTCAATTATCCTTTTTATTAAGTCTCACTCCTAGTTGATCAAGTGTCCTCCACCACCTTCGATCTATTCTGTATTGGTGGAATCTGGTTTCTTGTTCTTTTCCGGTTGACCTTTTGCCAGTGGGGCCTCTGAGGAAGCTGCCTGTTAGGTTGCTCCCTGGAAGGGATTTCTTGTGTATTGATGGTGGGGTGGGTAGTGGAATGTCAATCAATTTACAGAATTCTTCAAGGTCCTCAGTGGATTTATAGGTGGCGACTTTGTTTCCTTTGTTAACCTTTAAGCAGAAGGGTAATCCCCACCTATAGGGTATCTCCAGCTCTCGCAGGTGTTCGGTGAGGTATCTGGCTTCTTTTCTGTTATTCAGTGTCATAGGACTAAGGTCTGCGTAAATTTGTATCGAGTGACCCTCGAAGTTGAGAGGAGATGCCTTCCTCGCTGCTTGCGCAACTAGTTCTTTATCTTGGTATTGATGGAATTTAATGATTAAATCCCGTGGGGGATCAGCATCTCCTGGCTTGGGTCTAAGTGCCCTATGGGCCCTGTCTAGCTGATATGGGGGTGCAGTATTGTCTTTTGTTAGGTGATGGAAAAGTCTTTGCAAGTATCGTGGGGTGAGATCCTGTGTGACACTCTCAGGTACTCCTCTAATTCTTAGATTCTGCCGTCTCCCCCTATTGTCTAGGTCCTCCAGATGGCTCTTTAATTGCTGGATTTCAATGTCTTGTATCGAGAGGCATCTAGAGTGACCATCTAACACATTGTTGGTGTCATTTGCTTGCTCTTTCATATATTCAATTCTCTCCCCCATATCTACCAAATCTTTCCTAACTTCTGCCAAGCCATCCTTTACAATCTTTGCAACTTGTTGTAATAGGGTATTAAAGTCCGCTTTGGTTGGTAAAGAATCTAAATCAGCCCTTGTTAATGGGGCACTTCTCTCTGATGTTGTTGATTTAGGGGATGCATTTGTAGACATTTCTCCTGCCTCTTCATCTAATTCCACATTGGAGTGCTGTGAAGTGGTCAGAGCTTTAAAATATGTGTTCAATTTGGTACTTGCAGCTAAAGTGGATTTTGCTGCTTTGTCCCCTTTTGTGAGCCTTTTTGAAGACATTCTGTTATACAGGTAAGGCTGTGCAACTTGGTACGTAATCTGGGCTGTTTGCTTGTTTGCGGCCTGCGGCCTAGTGGAAGTGACAGGATTTCCAGTGAGGATATATGCGTTTATCTCTGTCTTGAGTCACTTCAGGTGTCTGTACTTTTAATGAAGTTTGTTTCTAATTGGGATTAGAATACGGCTCCAAAGTAGGTGTTCTAAAGGCAGAGTGCAAAACTACCTGTGTCACAGTAAGCCACGTGTGTAGATTGGGTCGTATAGTGTGCTTTTTGCTTGCTTTCCGTGTCTGTTCGAGTAGCAAGTATGTCCCAAACAAGTTTTTACTATATGAGCAAAATCCTTAAGTTTTTAAGACTCTTTCACTGTACCCCTTAGTAAAAGTGTATGCGCTGTGTGCGCTCTGACTGGGTGCTGCTGCAGTCTAAGATGGCGCGTGTGAGGTAGCGTGATTCTTATTTCGGGCCCCACACGGTGTCTTAGCGCAAATTAAAGTAAAAATGCTAAGTTGGCCTTTTACAGAGTCTTACTTGTGATCCGGAGTGGGTTACCGAAAATCTGTAGCTTTTCCTGTTGCGGGTGGTGAGTAGGCCCGTCTCCGGTGTGATCTGAGTGGCACTCCAAAGTCTGTGTGGCTCCGGAGCAGGGTCTTTCTCCTTTTAAGTGCTTTGCAGCAGCGGTGCTGTTTATGAAGGGGTATCAGGCTATTAAGGGCTAAAAAGTGCGGTTGATTACATGCTTATCTGGTCCCAATGCAAACTATCACACGGAGCTTCTCCTAAATGCGACTCTCCATCTTGGTAGTCGGCTCCGCCCCCGAGCATCAGTGATTTTAATAGCGCCTGCGTGGCCACGCAGGACCTGGTATGCAGATCTAGTGGACATGTCATCCTTTCCACCATGGACTCTGCCTCTGAGACAGGACCTTCTACTTCAGGGTCCTTTCCACCATCCAAATCTAATTTCTCTGAGACTGACTGCATGGAGATTGAACGCTTGATTTTATCAAAGCGTGGCTTCTCCGAGTCAGTCATTGATACCTTAATACAGGCACGAAAGCCTGTCACCAGGAAAAAATTTTTTATATTTTTTTATTTTCATATTTTTTTATTGAGGAACTGCATGGTACAATAAGAAATCATTGTATAACAGGATAAAGATAACAATAATAACGAAAACAAAAGAAAAAACAGAGGTATAATAGACACACAAAGAGTGAGACCTTAAGGAGAAAGGCTTGGACTAAACTTTCAAATATCTTTCTGAAAAAGGATATGAAGTGCAAACTCTGTGTTTAAAGGGAAAGCATAGCACTATACATGGCAGAGAAGTTATTGTGCTATTTATTCCATCTCTGTCCAATAAAATTATAGATAATACTTAAGGACTCAGCTATGACAACCAAGTTTGTATTAAACGTGAGTGACAAAAACTCCACAGGAAGGACCTATATTTAAGGATTACTATCTACATAGTGATACATATAGACCAGTATTATCTATAACAAATCCCGTGTCATTGTATTGAAAGCTAATGTTTATCCTGTTTCGCCCATAGCCTCGGCCGCAGGCCACCAAGCGAATATATTTTATTACATATCGTGGGTACATGCAATATTGTCCTGTTGTGTGCTTTCCTTGTCCAAAATGTTCCCCCAGGAGCCCCCCACATACCCCCAGTAGAAACAGGCAAACAAGCAAAGCATTATTAGAACATGAATATTATCTGCAGGACTAGTGTCGATAACATGGTTTTGTACATAGCTAAATTCACGTTAAGGTTTCTTGATACAATCCTGTGGATTCCTGCAAAGCACCACACTTACCAATTATATTTATAACAAAAAAAAAGCAAGAAACTGGAATATATGCAACGGGTCAACTGGATTAAATATTAATACAAGCTGGATTTCTGAGTTAAGTTATGTCCCCAAGGCTTATTTTATCCGTTTGGAATTGTCCCAACAGAGCTGCACGAGTCTCCAGGTAAAGCGTGAGGAAACTGGCACCGGGGGAGGAAGACATTTATATGTGTAGTCCCCAGGTCATACCCTTTGCGGTGATTATTCTGTGTTATTTGGGGTATCTCCAAGGAGAGATGGGGTTGATCATATTTACCAAGCGTGGTCCCCCACACAGAAAGCAGTTGCAACTCTGTCATGACTTTCTGGAGTTCCCCCCAAAGGACCCCCGCAGCCATCCTCGGTTGATTATGCCCCTTCATCCGCTGGAGCTCGCTCAACTTGCCGGGTGAGCACAAAGTCTTAATTCTCGTTGGGCTCTTCTGCTCCGATACTATAGCGTATGGGCCATTTGCATTCTCCAGCATCGGCTTAATCCGATGCGGCTCCCAGAGTGAAATACTTTCTGAGGGCTCATTTTGTGTGCTAGATATATCCATAGAGAGCACCTCAGTGTTATCTGCAGTATCAAATGTGAAGCGCATCGATAGGGTGTCAAAAGGAGCTTTATCGATAAGTTGCTGGAACAGAGATTCAAGTTTACACCATCTTGCTTGAAATTTATCAAATTCTCCCACAGCGGCCATTTTAACTGCGCAGTGCTTAATCCCTTATGTTGTTTTTGCTTCAATTTTTTGAAATGCACTTGTATTAGTCCAAAAGGTAGTATATTAATAAGAAAAAACTCTGTGTTATAACTGATAAAGTCAGTAAGGCAGACTCCTGCTGCCAGCACTGATAACCCGGAGGAGCCGGGGGAGGTCGTTACCTGCAAATAGGCCGCCGCCTCAGGTCTTGTTCGCCCGAATTATAGCTCTAAAATCATAAAAACAGCAAACAAGAGATATATTATAGCCACCACTTCTCTAGTGACTGTTGTATGTAGAAATATATAGATGATTTTGTTGTTGAATGCTCATAAATCGGCGGATTATAGAGTGTTCTTTCAGAGCTTATAATGAAAACGTCCTATTAGGTACGCTGTTCGGGCACGCCCCCCCCCACCAGGAAAATTTATCATAAGATATGGCGTAAATATCTTTATTGGTGTGAATCCAAGGGTTACTCATGGAGTAAAGTCAGGATTCCCAGGATATTATCCTTTCTCCAAGAAGGTTTGGAAAAAGGATTGTCAGCTAGTTCCTTAAAGGGACAGATTTCTGCGCTGTCTATTCTTTTGCACAAGCGTCTGGCAGATGTTCCAGACGTTCAGGCATTTTGTCAGGCTTTAGTTAGAATCAAGCCTGTGTTTAAACCTGTTGCTCCGCCATGGAGCTTAAATTTGGTTCTTAAGGTTCTTCAAGGAGTTCCATTTGAACCACTTCATTCCATAGATATCAAACTTTTATCTTGGAAAGTTCTTTTTTTGGTAGCTATTTCCTCGGCTCGTAGAGACTCCGAGTTATCTGCCTTACAATGTGATTCTCCTTATCTGATTTTCCATTTGGATAAGGTAGTGCTGCGTACCAAACCTGGGTTTATCTAACAAGAATATCAATCAAGAGATTGTTGTTCCATCCTTGTGTCCTAATCCTTCTTCAAAGAAGGAACGTCTATTACACAATCTGGACGTGGTTCGTGCTTTAAAGTTTTACTTACAAGCTACTAAAGATTTTCGTCAAACATCTGCTTTGTTTGTGGTCTACTCTGGTCAGAGGAGAGGTCAAAAGGCTTCGGCAACCTCTCTTTCTTTTTGGCTAAGAAGCATAATCCGCTTAGCCTATGAGACTGCTGGACAGCAGCCTCCCAAAAGGATTACAGCTCATTCTACTAGAGCTGTGGCTTCCACTTGGGCCTTTAAAAATGAGGCTTCTGTTGAACAGATTTGCAAGGCGGCGACTTTGTCTTCGCTTCATACTTTTTCAAAATTCTACAAATTTGATACTTTTGCTTCTTCGGAGGCTATTTTTGGGAGAGAGGTTTTACAGGCAGTGGTACCTTCCGTTTAAGTACCTGCCTTGTCCCTCCCTTCATCCGTGTACTTTAGCTTTGGTATTGGTATCCCACAAGTAATGGATGATCCGTGGACTGGATACACCTTACAAGAGAAAACACAATTTATGCTTACCTGATAAATTTATTTCTCTTGTGGTGTGTCCAGTCCACGGCCCGTCCTGTCATTTTAAGGCAGGTAAATTTTTTCATTTAAACTACAGTCACCACTGCACCCTATGGTTTCTCCTTTCTCTGCGTGTTTTCGGTCGAATGACTGGATATGGCAGTTAGGGGAGGAGCTATATAACAGCTCTGCTGTGGGTGTCCTCTTGCAACTTCCTGTTGGGAATGAGAATATCCCACAAGTAATGGATGATCCGTGGACTGAATACACCACAAGAGAAATAAATTTATTAGGTAAGCATAAATTGTGTTTCTTACATTTAGGAATACATCACCTGGCCACCAGGAGGTGGCAGACACCCCAAACAGAGCATTTTACTATCCCTCCCAGTAGTTCAAACTGAGGATAGAAAAAAAGAAAGGGGTAAAGAGGTGCAGGCTAGACTGCCATTAAACATTAGAGAAGGGAGGGTTCGTGGACTCTCACCACAAAGAAAGAAAATTTATTTTCAGGTAATACATTTTATTTTCTTTCTACTGGTGGTGAAAGTCTACTAATCCTAATTCTTATATATGGAAATCTATACCACAGCTGTGCAGTGTACAAAGACTTAAGGGTGCGATGAATAGGTAAGGCAGTCACCTAGATAATAGCCACCACCACCTGAAGAAACTTTCTCCCAAAAGATGCCTCAGCCGAGGCAAAAAAACCCATCAAACTGGTAACATTTTGTGAATGTATGTAGAGAAGACCAGGTTGCAGTCTTGCAGATCTGTTCCATTGAAGCCTCATTCTTGAAGGCCCAAGATGTGGACACTGAACAGGTGGAATGAGTAGTAAAATGAGCCGAAGGTTGCTATCCCTTCCCTAAATAGGCTATCCTAATGATACTTTTCAATAAAAAGGATAAAGCAGAAGCCTTTTGACCCTTGCACTTGCCAGAGTAAAGCACGAACAGGTATGACGAGAGACGAAATTACGAAGGTAGAACTTTAATGCTTGAACTATATCCAGATTGTGCAATAACCTCTCTTTAGAGGACACCGGATTAGGGCAAAGGGACAGAATCACTATTTCCTGGTATTAGCCGTAGAAACCACCTTGGGTAGAAAACCTGATTTCGTCCAGAGATATGCAAATCGAAGGGAATCTATCCTGTTTAAGACGAGCTATCACACATGGAAAAAGCACAATCAGGGGAAACGTATAAACTAGACAGGAACCCAAGTGAACTGCTAAATAAGTCTAAAGTATGCCTAAGGATCCCTCTTCCTAGAGTCGTATCTCGCAAGCTTGAAATTAAGATAAGAGGCCATAAGATCTATCTCTGGCAATCCCCACTGGCAAACACTCATCTAAGACCTCTTGATTCAGAGACCATTCTCCTGAATGGTTTGTCGACTTGGATAATCAGTTTCCCAATTTTCTTCTCCCGAAATGTGGATTGCTGATATTAGACATTTGTGACGTTCTGCCTTGTCTAGTATGTGAGTTACTTTCTGCATCGCCAAACGAGCTGCGAGTTCCGCCATGGTGATTAATATACGCTACCATAGTGACGTCTGAAATCAAATATACGGGCCAGAACCCAAATGGGGCCATGCCACTAAGGCATTAAAAATGGATCTGAACTCCAGACAGGCTTGCGTCTGTGGTGATAATCTCGCTGGAGGAAACTCATGCCCTGAAGAATGGGTTTGGGAGACTTACTTCCACCAAGAAAGAGTTCCTGGTGACCAGATTCAAAGTTATCACTTGAAGATGATCTGAGTGATCCTTGTTCCATTGCCTGTGCATGCACAACTGTAGAGGTCGCAAATGGCATTGCTTCCAAGGTTGCTACCGTAAAACCCACTACCTCCATACACTGCGCAACAGAAGGTTGAAAAGTAGACTGCAGAGTCTGACAAGCTGATTAAAGCTAGATCTTGCGTTCTGTCAGAAAATTTGTGACACCTAGAAAATTTACTCTCGTATGTGGAACAAGTGAATTATTTTCTAGATTTACTTTCCAGCCATGAGTCTGAAGATTCCAGAGTAACTTCTCAGTGTGAGCAGCCGCTAATTGTAAAGATAAAGCCTGAACCAATATGTCTTCCAAGTATGGAGCCACCGCAATACCCTACAGCCTGACCAGAGCAAGTAGGGTCAGCACTTTATTAAAAAAAAAATGGGGGCAGTAGCCATGAGCTGGCAATGCTGGTCTATAAAAGCGAACCCGAGGTACTGAATGTTATCCGGGTGAACTGGAATGTGAAGGTATGCGTCCTTAGTCTATTGTAGTTATGAATTGACCTGATTGTCTCCATTTTGAAGGAGGTAACCTGTACAAAATTGTTTAGACACTTAAGGTCTAAGATAAGGTGAAAAGTTTTTTTGTGACAAAAAATAGTTTGGAATAAAAGCCCTCTCGCCCTGGGGAACGGGAACAATAACCCCCATGGGTTGCCGATCCTGAACACAATGCAGTACGGCCAACTTCTTTTCTAGTTTCTCGAAATCTGAGACGAGTAAAACCTGCCTCTTGGAGGTAGACATCGGAAAACTATTCTGTACCCTTGAGATACAATATCCTGAACAGACTGAGCCCAAATTTCGTGAAATAGACTTAATCTGAGACCTACTTCTTGGACTGTTTGTTCTTGATAGGATTTGGTTTCCAAGTACTTCTTAAATGTTCAGATTTACTGGAAGAAGAGTTTATTTGCGTCTTGTTCTGATGAAAGGGACGAAAAAGCCCAACTGCTCTTCCCTTAGGTGTTTATCCTGAGAAAGGAAAGTACCCTTCCCGCCAGTGACTGGTTCACGTTTTGGATTCCATAATTTCAACAAACAAAGACTTACCCTTGAAAGCCAAAGATATGTCTAGATTTGGACACCATATTTGCTGACCATGACTTTATCCATAGAGCTCTTCTGGCTAACACAGCAAAAACTTAAAATTATGCTTACCTGATAATTTTCTTTTCTTCTGACGGGAAGAGTCCACAGCTGCATTCATTACTTTTGGGAATTCAGAACCTGGCCACCAGGAGGAGGCAAAGACACCCCAGCCAAAGGCTTAAATACCTCCCCCACTTCCCTCATCCCCCAGTCGTTCTGCCAAGGGAACAAGGAATAGTAAGAGAAATATCAGGTGAAAAAGGTGCCATAAGAATAAAAATGAAAATGCCCCATAGAAAAAAACACGGGCAGGGAGCAGTGGACTCTTCCTGTCAGAAGAAAAGAAAATGATCAGGTAAGCATAATTTAAGTTTTTGCTAAATGGGAAGAGTCCACATCTGCATTCATTAATGTTGGGAAACAATCCCCAAGCTATAGAGGATACTGAATGCAAACAAAGGGCTGGTACATAAGGCGGCCCCTACGAAGGGCCTGAAGTAACCCAACACCCGATACAAAAAACTAACAATTTAGACACAAGGAGCGAAAAACCTGAAAGGACCAAGTAACTGCCCATCAGGCCATCCTAGAGACTACTAAGAATCTCTAGAATCCATTGAGCACAGAAAACCATTGAGTATTCTGATCGCAGAATTAACCCCCAACCCGAAGGAAGAGACTTACACCTACCCTCAAAGAGGAAACGGAGGACCCATAAGGTATCCAAAGGATCACTAACTGTGGTAAAAAATCTCAAAATAAGTAAAGCAAACCCAAGGTTGCTAAACCACCCAGGGAAGGACTCCCTACAAGGAACAGGGAACATTCCACACCTATATAAAAAGGCAAGCACGGGAAAGAACCAAGGTCTACCCTCAGCTCCCTGACACAACCCCATACGACTTATGGTGCTTTAAGGAAGCCACCGGCTCCCCACTTAACCATAGTTTTGCAGACAACTGCCAAAAGTAGACAAGAGGAAGAACTCATATGGAGCTGAAGAAGTCGAAGCCCGAAGACAAGGATATAAACAAACTAAATATCCTATCAGAAAAAAGGCAATCTTGTGAAAACACACAGCCACCTCTGAGCTCCAGACACAATGCAGCAAGGCTGACCCTGAACTATTGTGGGAGATCAACTCACAGAGAATGTCGACGGCAACTCTCTCCTTAGAACAAAATCCGACCAGCAGCATATAAAAACAGTGGAGGAATGAAACATTGTGAACTCCCCACCGAAAGCAGGAGACCAGAATGGAAAGCTGCCCCAGCATCTCCACTCCAAGACTTCAGCTACTAAGCAGGGTAGAGATCCCAAACCCGCATCAACTGTAAGTACACGGTCAAGACTCAGCAGAGCAGTCAGATCCCCGACCCCCCCCCCCCCCCCCCGAGGAATGGACCCAGTCCAAAGGGATGGGCAATATCCGAAAAGAAAAGAATATAAAATTCTTCAGACCACACCTCAGAAGAAAAGGGAGGGGCCTAAAGGGTAACGACCCCTCAGGGAAAAATTCTGTCCATTTAAATCACGCTTGACCCCAAACCATAACGGAAATACTATGTGCTCTGGTTCCAGAACCCCTACGCAGCTCCCTCCTAAGAGGGACCACTCCCAAACCAGGGAGATGGACGCTGTGGTTTAGTGTCTCAGTACCAGAATCCAACCCCAGGACCTCTTGCATGCAAGAAGGACAGAATCCCTCGGAAAACGTAGAAAAGAAGGGCCTCAATAGAAATCTGTATACAGAAAACTCCCAGAAGGAGGACAAACGCAAGGAACCGCTTCCACAGCCATAGGCATGGAGAAGGGATTAGAGAACGGTGAAACCAAGTGATGAGACCATCCGGCCATACTGACAGCTCAGTGGAATATACAACCCACAAGCCCACATCACGGTGCAATAACTGATAGCTGACAGATCCTACCGGAAAGACCGCCAGCTAACCCTCAGGTAGATACCATAAGGGACAAGCGGATGTCTTCAAACCTAAACGATTGAAACCGAACCGGCCGGGGCCGATCTAGGTCCGGACTCTGAACTCTCAGACAAGAGGAATGGAAAAAGCTAGGCCCCCAGAACTCGAGACCAGTCGAAGTTCAAACCCCCTGAGGAACTGGCATGTTACCCCATATGGAGAAGAGCCCCCTGGGCAATGCATCCCACTAGACATTGGGTGCTTAAAAGGTTGAGACCAGAAGCCTAGAAAGCCATCTTAACAGGAAAAGGACAACCATCACCCGGGGGAGCATCCGAACCAGGACCCTCTACTTGTAAACCCATAGGGCTAGATCTATTAGAGAGTCGAAGAGGAGCATCCCCCCGATAAGGTCACGGGATTACACAGGACAGGCTCCATAAGGATGAAGGACTGATGAGGTCAGGGTATTTTACCAACTGGGCTACCTCTCCCTACCAGCCCTTAGGATGAGAAGTGATATCACTAAGATCCCTAAGGCAGTGCTTGACAAATATGTAAAAAAATTAGGAGCCAGTAAGAATATTTAGGAGCCAGGCATATTTTAGGAGCCAGACAGTTGTATTTGTATATAGACATATGGAGAATAACCCAAAAAGTTAGGAGCCAGGGGTAAAATTCTAGGAGCCAGTGGCTCCCAGGCTCCTGGGTTTGTCGAGCTCTGCCCTAAGGGATCAGCCTCACAGAAAATCCTGTACCTCACGAGAAGAACGGAGGGATCTTCACAACTGATCTTCACAACTCCTGGCAGAGCAGACAGCCAGGAAATGTCGGGGGGAAACGGGGAGTAACCGCAACCCCTGTGCTCCCTAGAGAGCGTGCAACATACCAAAATGGGAATGGTAAGGAAGACACAGATGACCCAACCACCCAGGAAGGGCAGCAAGTAGCCCCAGCAACCTGCGAGAGGTACCGCGACCAGACCACAAAAAGGCCGACATCCAACGAACAACCCAGCACCACATGGGTGACATGAACCATAAGGAACAGCAGCTAGAGCCCGACCAGTACCTGCCTGGTACGAGAACACTCTGAAAACCTTCCAAGAAAAATCGAAGCCCCCGAAGGGATCGTTAAAATAAACTATAAACATAACTTTGTCAATATATAGTACTGAGCAACTTCAGAGAAAGTGCTCACGCGACCAGAACATCGCAAGTATCGGTTCCAGAGAAGAAAGTTCCGAAAATGGAAAATTGTTACAGACAGCTTTATAAAACAAATTTAAACAAATCCTAACCGGATTAAAGAAAATGAAGGCAGCACCCGAGGGTGAATGCCCAAGGAGAATGGGCGCACTAATAGGACCAGTCGATTAGAGGCCCTATTCTTCTAAGCTCCGAACTGGAACCGATACTTAAAAGAGAGAGCAAAAAACAGAGACGTCAAGGAGATTGGCTTCATCCCCATACGTCTAACCCAGTCTGCCATCCGGCATGGAAGACCGAGATTTTCTCGGCCCAGTAGGACCGGAATCCTCCAGTACCGCCAAAACATGTTTTAGTAGAACACGAAGACGTGCCAGTCTATAACGGAAGGCAAAATGATCCCCCGCTGGATCGATTGACGACCCTGGCCCTGAGGGAGGGGCTCCTGAAGCCTCGGAGGCCATTACTTTCCCAGAAGGTCGAACTGACTCAGGCAATCTCACGCTTGACGGACCCTGGTTAAAAGAACATGGACAGTATCTTAAATACTTCTCTTGGGAGATATAAATGTGCCAGCGCCATAGATATGGCCATGTGGAACCGTGCTGTAACCTCTGGAGGAAACAGGTTGCCTTCCGGAGGAGTAACGGCCCTAGGGACACCTGCTTGCGTAGCAAAAGAAGGTTCTGGGGCACGCGCCTCACGGGACATGGAATCCTCAGGGGCGGATGGCTCAATGCACTCTACATTCCCTGATTCGGGGGAAGAGAGTACTTTAGAACGGCAAACGGTATATAACTGATGGGTATGGATAATCCGGGCCATTTCATACTCCTCACAAGATGTATACTGAGTTGGAGATGTCAGTCTCTAAAAAAAAATCAATCCTCCTTAACTTGGAGATTGCAAATATGGACTAAAGCCAACGGCACCTTACACCCCCAATCTGTGAACCAGACAACCAACAAACAGACTCTCTCCTTCGCTACTCGGTCAGGGTACGGAAATACGTGACCACACCTGGTCACGAGGTGCGTCGTGTAAGCCCGCAAAAAAAAGTGCGTCAGTCCAAAAGAACCACGCAGTCTGATTATAAGGCCATTATGTTCCGAATAGCGATGAGCGCAAGTATCACTACACATTAGCACACAGATCATATCACAAACATGATAAAAGTCCTGTATATAAAAGAGTCAATATCTAAAGGAATTCAGCGCTACAAAAAATACCTGGTGTAATAATTTGTAAGTGATATTATGTCAATGTATCATAAGTATCAATTATTAAAGTAACAAACGGTCAATATACATTTCTAAATAGTGAAAAGAGTCCTGGATTGCCAAGATAAAAATGCTATAAAAGGGCAATCGGAGTGATGGATTTTGGGATATACAAGTTCCTGGTTAATTTCACATTCAGGCACACTAACTATATCATAAAATGTCAATAGCAATAGTGGTGATCGAACAGCAGCTGGGGATTCAAAAAGGCAAGTGATATTCTCTTACCAGAGGGTACCTCAATCATATGAGGTAATGTCTGTGCATGTGGTTTAAATTTCTCCGGTCTGTTACGATTTTTCCTCCTGTCTTGGAAGTTATCCTGTTCGGTGTCTTCTGTGCGAACCTGTGTATGGCCCTTCTCCCCTTTGGAGAACTCCCGGTCTTAGGGGTTGTTAGCTTGGTGTCTCCCCGTAGTATGGTAGTTCAAGTATGGATCTTGGCTCTCACTGATCCCAATGGGATATCTTTAAAATCCAGTCTGGCTCCAGCACCTTAGGGTGGAATAGTATGTAAAACACCAACTTATTTTAGTGGCATTTAGCTCAGTGTCTCTCAACTCCAGTCCTCAGGACCATTACCTATGATAAAAGTCCTCCCTGTTTAATAACCCCCACAGGAGATATTAACCCTTGATTCCATTTAAGATAAAGGAGTCCCACTGGGACCCTGACTTTTTTTGTTAACATTAAATTCACATATGGAAATAAAATTAAACTATCTTACCGGTATCCACGCCGTGGAACAGGAACACGGTCCTTCAAGTGTGACAGATAGTAGCAGCACTTCTGACATGGACTTCAGTGAAGAAAGGCAGGCAGCGAAACTAGTCAACGCTGATTGCCAAGGATCTGTTAACATAAGTCGGGATGGTTTTGCAGAGACTCCCTGCATCTCCGGACTCTAACTTTCATCCATGCCCTCACTGAGAGACTGACAGAATTACTTAAAATTCCAGTCCCATTTCGAAGAGTACTACTCTCCTTAAGAGACTATCTTTCAATCTACTGACACTTCTCTGCCAACTCCTGACGAAAGGCAAAGAATGACTGGGAGATGTATTTAAGCCTTTGGCTGGGGTATCTTTGCCTCCTCCTGGTGGCCAGGTTCTGAATTCCCAAAAGTAATGAATGCAGCTGTGGACTCTTCCCATCTAAGAAGAAAACCAGTGTTTTTAGCATTAATGCAAACAATTTGTATGATTGTGTCACAATTAAAAGAATTTGTGGTTTTAAGCGCCTGAATACAGTCCTGGGTCTCTTCTAAAGAAGATTCCACCGTTTTTAATTCTGATAGTTACACCAGAAAGCTGCAGCACCAGCTACTGCTGCAATGCTTACTGCGTGTTGGAAGAGAAGACCTTCCTGTAAAAAAATCTTTCTGAGATATCCTTCCAATTTCCTATCCATAGGATCCTTAAAGGACGTACTTTCCTCCAATGAAATAGTACGCTTAGCTAAGGTAGAAATAGCTCCGTCGACCTTAGGCACAGTGTTCTATAATTCTAAATGGTTATCGGAAACAATCTTTTAAAATTGGGAAAAAGGAACCCCAGGTTTCTCGCATTCCTTAGATATCCGTAACCTAGGAAGGGATGGAAAAAACACAGGAGCCTTTAAATTAGGCTTGAATATAATGTGTAATTTCTGAACCGGAGACTACTCTACCGTCTTAGATTCCACCACTCCTAAGGTTTTCAAAACCTCCTTTAGTAAAAACTTAAGATGCTCTATTTTAAATTCATTTCTTTGTTATCCTTCACAAAATTCCTAGAGGAGTCAGAGGATTAAAGTTCACCCTCCATGTTAGACAAAGATTCATACTCCTCAGCAACCTGTGTGATGGGCTGCAGGGGTGCCACCTTTCTACTTGTAGAGTGTTCGGGGCAGTGTCGTGGTTTGAGTGGTTAAGGCACACCCCCGATACCGGCTCCCTAGAACTATTTTCAGATACTTTTTATTTACTCAGATCGGTTACTGAGAAAAATACAGTTTTTCATCTTATCTTTGTTTAGGAAAACATGCCCCCAGACATGTAGACCCCAAAGTCTAATCCTATTATTGATGAGGTAGCCTTACTGCCCAGGTGCAGGGTTAGGCAATAGTCTGTTTGCACAACAGCTTTAAGATTCTTCTATTGTTCACATTCCAAAAGTGGGATTGTCCATGGAACAGTATAAAACTGTGTGTCTTTGATTGTATTAAAGTATTCCTTTTTGTTTTGATCCCAAAATTGGTCTTGCCTGATTCTTGGGGTAATTATTTGAGGTTTGGTGGTCTGAATTTGGAGAAATCTGTGTCTGGCGGATATACCCAAGAGGGGTACAAGGGAGATCTGTCACAACCTGTAAAGCCACAGAAGTGTCAACTGAGCTATTAGTTCTAGATTGAATAGAACAATGTTTAATCTTCTTTTTTTTTTCCTTTTACCGGAGGGTGGCATAGCTGAATGCAAGTGAGTTGCAAAATCAGGGGGAAAGGTGGTTAATTCAGACCGGTATGTGTACAGAAGCATGAGAGCTGGGTGTCATCTGAAGGATCAAAGTATTGCACCATACTGAAGTATCCAGTTGACTTTGACCCGCTGACTGCTATGGAAAGATTTTAGCAAAGGAGCATACAACGGTAGGTAGTCTGAGTACTAGAGCCCCCAGAATGAGACTGAACAGATGACAGACCAGAGCTGCATAATTGAGCTGGAGGGCAAACCATATTAAATTACAATCCATATAGAGCAAATAAGAGTGTGCACAACAGTGAAGTGAACAGACACCCACCAGTAAAGGCAACTAGCCTGAAATAGGGACTTACCCATCTTTTTGATCAATATTTTCTGCAGTCCTGAAAGGACTGTATGGGGATACATCAATAGGCCACTGGGTGAGGCACGGGAACTTCCCTATGACATCACTGAGCAGAAGAAAATCAATACTCAACTAAGAGTTTAATATGGATAACAGTACACCCCAGACCCTCTCTTGAAGGAAACATCCATTGAGGGTACTTGTTAAACAATATTCCTGCAGAGCACCTCTGAACTCTGCCTGCCTCCTTGATGAGGCAAATAACTACTGGGAGGTTAGAGGATGTTGTAGGGATAGTTGAATGCTCTGTTTGGGGGAGGGGGGGTCTTAGTCTCCTCCTGGTGGCCAGGTTTTTTTTTTTCCATATTTAAAAATTAGGATTCATGGACTCTCACCACCATTGGAAAGAAAAAATAATGTGAAATAAATTTTAATTAGCTGTTTCTTCTTCAGGCTGGTGCAAACATGATTGTGTCTGGTAGTGCTATAATGAAAAGCGAGGACCCTCGTTCTGTGATTAACCTTCTACGGAATGCATGCTGTGAAGCTGCTCAGAAGCGTTCCTTAGACCGGTGAAGCTTGAAGAGAGTGGGAGCAGGACATTCCAGCTTTCATAGCATAATATTGGCATTGAAGAATCTTTCCAGATACTAAGAGCAGGCCCGGGACAGAGCAGGAAGTTTTATATATGGACCTCCTGAAACAATGTCTAACCTTTCTTGTATAGACTGTTAATGAGGAAAGACTTTAAATGAGCATATTACAAACATTTCCCCCCTGCATTTTATTATATCTGGTAATAATACAACTTGGAAACCTTGACATATCTATTTTCATGGAAAGAAATAAACTTTCCAAAATGTACAGAAAGTTGTTCATTACTTTGAAATTTTGTATAGAGGCTTGATTTATTCTTTATACGAAACTGTGCTGAGGTAACAAATGCATGCATATTTCATCATTGAGACATTTAAAAATATAAATATTTTTTTAATGAAAAACAAGCCACTTTCTTTCATGTAATTGGCAAGAGTCCATGAGCTAGTGACGTATGGGATATACAATCCTACCAGGAGGAGCAAAATTCAGTTTTACAAACTTTGCCTCCTATGGAGGTGGTGAAGTAAGTTTATGCTTGATTTCTTCTATGATAAGCGCTTCTAAGCATTTTGAAGCCCAATTCCTCTCAGAGTACAGTGTTTGTCAGAGGGATGTGAAGGGAGTATCGCCTATTGATGTTATGGTTTTCCTTGCGGGAAATCTTTTCAAAGGTTTTCTGTTATCGGTCGTAGGGATTCATCTCCTACCTCCCTTTTCAGCTGATTCATCTCCTACCTCCTTTTTCTCTGCTGATACTTTTTCAGTACTGGTTTAGCTATCTGCTATATGTGGATGGGTGTCTTTTGGTAAGTATGTTATTTCTTATTTAAGACACTTGCAGCTATGGTTTGACGCTTTTATGTATTAATATAAAGTTTTAAATATATGTATTTTACTTATATTTGCCATGAGTCAGGTCTATGTATATTTCCTTTTGCAGACTGTCAGTTTCAGTTTGGGAAACATGTTCAGGAAGTTATTTGTCTTACGTGGAGTATAGTCCTTTTTTTTTTTTTCAAATTGACAGTTTTTTCTTTCGTGGGCAAAATTAGGCTCCCAAGGGCGCAAAATGTTATCTATTGCGTCAGTCTTTTTTTGTCGCGAAGGTATGTCTTTGATGATGCAAGTTCGTCATTTCCGGCGTCTTAGTTGACGCCAGGTTTTCCTTGCACAAGGTTGCGTCTGTTATGACGCGAGTTGCGTCATTTCTGAATGTTGCTGGCGCCAACATTTTTTTCAACTTCCTTTTGCGTTGTGCGTCATACTTGGCGCCAAATTTTTTTATTTTTCACCCCACTTCCTATATATGCCTCTTGCCTTCTATATACTCAGAGGTCCATACTGTTTGCATTTTTTCCCATTCCTAAAACTGCCATATAAGGAAATTGTAAATTTTGCCTTAATGTTGTTTTTTCTTTTACATTTTGCAAGATGTCTCAATCTGATCCTGTAAATATGCAAGCACAAGAGAGGCGCCCAAATGTGTGTATCTGTGGTGGAAAATAACTATAGCAGCAATAAATCTTTGCACAGGGTACTTACAATTTCACAGAGCACACCTATGTGCTTATAGACGCAGGCTGGCTATCAGAGCTAACCAGCTGGCTCCCTCCGGTCTCAGGCCTGCCATTGCTATGGCTGATGTTGCAGCTGCATCAACTTTTTGGTTGGATAGCTTAGCGCAACAGGAAACAGATCCTGATTTGTCTAGCATTGTTTGTTTGCTTCAACATGCTAATCATTTTCTCTGTGATGCTATTTTTGATATCATCAAAATTGATGTTTATTTGGCTATTTTAGCTAGAAGAGCTTTATGGCTCAAATTTTGGAATGCTGACATGGTATCTAAGTCTAGATTACTATCTCTTTCTTTCCAAGGTAACAATTTATTTGGTTCGCAGTTGTATTCAATTCAACTTTCACTGGAGGGACGGGAGTTTTTTTGCCTCAAGATAAGATATAAGGGTAAATCTAAAGCTTCTAATCGTTTTCGTTCTTTTCGACAGAACAAGGAACAGAAAACCAATCCTTCCCCTAAAGACTCTGGTTCCAATTGGAAACCTTCAAGTTGGAATAAATCCAAGCCTTTTAAGAAGCCAAAGCCAGCCCCCAAGTCTGCATGAAAGTGTGGCCCCAGATCCAGTTCAGCTGGTGGGGGCAGGTTGAAATTATTCCAAGACATTTGGGCAGATTCTGTTCAAAATCAGAGTATTGTCTCTCAAGGGTATCAAATAGGATTCAGAGTAAGACCTCCTGTGAGAAGATTCTTTCTCTCTCAAGTTCCAGCAAATCTGATGAAGGCTCAGGCTTTTCTGAAGTGTGTTTCAGATCTAGAGCTTTCAGGGGCAATAATACCAGTTCCGTTTAAGGAACAGGGTCTGGGGGTTTATTTGAATCTATTCATTGTCCCAAAGAAAGAAAATTAATTCAGGCCAGTTCTGGATCTGAAGTTTTTGAATCATTTTGTAAGAGTCCCAACTTTCAAGATGGTGACGTTAAAGACTATTTTGCCTTTTGTTCACCAAGGTCATATGTCCATGATAGATTTACAGGATGCTTATCTTCACATTCCGATTTATCTAGACCACTATCAGTTTCTGAGATTCTCTTTTCTAGATAAGCATTACCAATGTGTCGCTCTTCCATTTGGCCTAGCAACAGCTCTAAGGATCTTTTCGAAGGTTCACAGTGCCCTTCTATCTGTAATCAGAGGACAGGGTTTCCTTACTTGGACGATATCTTGGTTCTAGCTCAGTCTTTACATTTAGCCGAATCTCACACAAATCAACTTGTGTTGTTTCTTCAGACATGGTTGGAGGATCAATTTACCAAAGAGTTTCTTGATTCCTCAGACAAGGGTTGCCTTTTTAGGTTTCAAGATAGTGTCCATGACTCTGTCCTTAACAGACAAGAAACGAATAAAATTGGTTTCAGCGTGTCGAAACCTTCAGTCTCAATCATTCCCTTCAGTGGCTATGTGCATGGAAGTTTTAGGTCTCATGACTGCAGCATCGGACGCGATCCCCTTTGCTCGTTTTCACATGAGACCTCTACAGCTTTGTATGCTGAATCAATGGTGCAGGGTTTCTACTCTATCACAATTGATATACTTAAATCCCAACATTCAACTCTCTCTGACCTTGGTGGTTAGACCATCATAGTTTATTTCAGGGGGCCTCTTTTGTTCATCCTACCTGAACTGTGATCTCAACAGATGCAAGTCTTTTAGGTTGGGGATCTCTGACAGCACAAGGGGTTTGGAAACCTCAAGAGGTGAGGTTACCAATCAATATTTTAGAACTCTGTGCTATTTTCAGGGATCTTTAGGTTTGGCCTCTGTTAATGAGAGAACCATTCATTTGTTTTCAGACAGACAATATCACAACTGTGGCATATGTCAATCATCAGGGTGGGACTCACAGTCCACAAGCTATGAAAGCAGTATCTCGGATACTTTCTTGGGTAGAATCCAGCTCTTGTCCAATTTCTGCGGTGCGTATCCCAGGTGTAGACAATTGGGAAGTGGATTATATCAGCCGTCAGACCTTACATCCGGGGGAGTTGTCTCTCCATCCAGATATATTTTGTCAGATTGTACAGATGTGGGGTCTTCCAGAAATAGATCTGATGGCTTCTCATCTAAACAAGAAACTTCCCAGGTACCTGTCCAGGTATCCTCAGGCGGAGATGGTGGATGCTTTAGCAGTTCCTTGGTTTTACCAACCGGCTTATATCTTTCCGCCTCTAGTTCTTCTTCCAAAAGTGATTTCCAAGATCATTATGGAACAATCGTATGTGTTTCTGATAGCACCAGCGTGATCTCACAGTTTTTGGTTTGCAGATCTTGTTCAGATGTCCAGTTGTTAGCCTTGGCCACTTCCTCTAAGACCAGACCTTCTGTCTCAAGGGCCGTTTTTCCATCAGGATCTCAAATCGTTAAATTTGAAGGTATGGAAATTTAACGCTTTGTCATAGAGGTTTCTCTGACTCAGTGATTAATAGTATGCCACAGGCTTGTCTGTTTCAATGAAGATTTATTATCAAGTTTGGAAGACCTATATTTCATGGTGTTCTTTTCATAAATTTTTCCTGGCATTCTTTTAGAATTCCTAGAATTTTAGTTTCTTCAGGATGGTTTGGAGAAAGGTTTGTCTGCAAGTATTTTGAAGAGACAAATCTCTGCTCTTTCTGTTTTATTTCATAGAAAGATTGCTAAGCTTCCTGATATTCACTGTTTTGTGCAGGCTTTAGTTCGTATCAAGTCTGTTATTAAATCAATCTCTCCTCCTTGGAGTCTTAATTTGGTTTTGAAGACTTTGCAGGCTCCCCCTTTTGAGGCTATGCATGCTTTGGATATTAAACTACTTTCTTGGAAAGTGTTGTTTCTTTTGGCTATCTCTTCAGCTAGAAGTTTCCGAATTGTCTGCTCTCTCGTGAGTCTCCTTTTCTGATTTTCCATCAGGATAAGGCTGTTTTGCGGACTTCATTTAAATTTCTTCCTAAGGTTGTGAATTCTAACAACATTAGTAGGGAAATTGAAATACCTGTTACACTATGCAAGCGTAACTCTAGGGGGAGCTAGAAGAAATATATAAAACAATCTGTAGGATAATACTGAAGTATAGTAAAAACAATAAAAACTTAAAAATAATATAAAATGATCAGATAATAAAAGACAAAATAATAATAACAATTACAGAAAAAATGAGACATGGACTCTCATCAAATGTGATGTGATGAGATCAATATAAACAGAAAATGCAGCTTAAAACAATATATCATAAATAAATAGTATTAAGTCTCTAATAAGTTCTTATCTGTATATGATATTGATGCTCAGACAGTCCCAAGATTAGGAGGGCACTTCAGAGGTTTATTAGTCCTCCTGGGTAGCACATATATAAGATTCTCCCTTAGATCCAGAAGTCAGCTCCTTGTCACAAAACCAGTCTGGGTAAATACTCTCTCTGTGCAAAGAAAATCACAAAGACAAGAGTCTTAGTAGGGAAATTGTTGTTCTTTCCTTGTGTCCTAATCCCAAGAATGCTCTTGAAAGATCTTTGCATTCTTTGGATGTTGTAAGAGCTTTGAAATATGTTGACGCTACTAAAGATTTCAGGTCTATTTGCTGTCTTTTCTGGTTTTAGGAAAGGGCAGAAAGCTTCTGCCATTTCTTTGGCATTTTGGTTGAAGTTTTTGATTCATAAAGCTTATTTGGAGGCAGGACAGTCCCCACCTCAGAGGATCACAGCTCATTCTACTAGATCCGTCTCCACTTCTTGGGCTTTTAAGAATGAAACTTCAGTTGATCAGATTTACAAAGCAGCTGTCTTTTCTGGTTTTAGGAAAGGGCAGAAAGCTTCTGCCATTTCTTTGGCATTTTGGTTGAAGTTTTTGATTCATAAAGCTTATTTGGAGGCAGGACAGTCCCCACCTCAGAGGATCACAGCTCATTCTACTAGATCCGTCTCCACTTCTTGGGCTTTTAAGAATGAAACTTCAGTTGATCAGATTTACAAAGCAGCAACTTGGTCTTCTTTGCATACATTTACTAAGTTTTACCATTTTGAATGTATTTGCTTTTTCTGAAGCAGTCTTTGGGGGTAGTTATCAAGCCGTCAACCTCAAATACGCTGGAATTCCGCAGCGTATTTGTGGCGAGGCTGATTCGCCTTAGTTATCAAAGGCTAGAGACCGGCAAACGTAGAATTTTGTGACGTAAACTTCGATCCGCCGGACTCGGTCCGACACAGATCGATTCTTACGTCACTCCAGATGTGCGGCACAATCTGACTACTTTTGCTAGTTATCAAAAAACTAGCAGGTACGCTCGGCACTTTTACGGCCCAGCGTACCTGGTTTTCAAACCGCCACCCTGGAGGCGGCGGATCCCATAGGAATCAATGGGAGTCTGACCATAGCGAAAGTACAAGTTCGCTGCTGCCAGACATCCCATTGATTGCCCCCCCATACACTGCCGCAACTAAATAAAATGATTAACCCCTAAACCGCCGCTCACGGAGCCCACCGCAAGCTACTCTATACATATTAACCCCTAAACCGCCGCTCCCTGTTGTAATATTTTTTTAAATGTTTAACTTATTTTTTTTATTTTTTGTAACTTAGCTTTTTTTATTTTTTGTACTTTAGTTAGTTTATGTAATTGTAGTTATTTGTAGTTAATTTATTTAATTAATGTAATGATAGTGTAGTGTTAGGTTTAATTGTAACTTAGGTTAGGATTTATTTTACAGGTAATTTTGTATTTCTTTTAGCTAGGTAGTTATTAAATAGTTAATAACTATTTAATACCTATTCTAACTAGCTAAAATAAATACAAAGTTACCTGTAAAATAAATATAAATCCTAAGATAGCTACAATGTAATTATTAATTACATTGTAGCTATCTTAGGGTTTATTTTACAGGTAAGTATTTAGTTTTAAATAGGAATAATTAAAGTATAGTGTAGTGTTAGGTGTAATTATAACTTAGGTTAGTTTTTAGTTTACAGGTACATTTCTCTTTATTTTAGCTAGGTAAGCTATTAAATAGTTAATAACTATTTAATAGCTATTGTACCTAGTTAAAATAAATTGAAAGGTACCTGTAAAATAAAAATAAATCCTAAAATAGCTACAATATATTAGGGTTTATTTTAAAGGTAAGTATTTAGTTTTAAATAGGATTAACTTAGTTAATAATAGAAATATGATTTAGATTTATTTAATTAATATTTAAGTTAGGGGGGTGTTAGGGTTAGTGTTAGACTTAGGTTTAGGGGTTAATAATTTTATTACAGTGGCGGCGGTGTAGTGGGGGGCAGGATAGGGGTTAATAAATGTATTATAGATGGCGACGGTGTAGGGGGGCAGGATAGGGGTTAATAAATTTAATATAGGTTGCAGCGGGTTCAGGGAGCGGCGGTTTAGGGGTTAAACTATTTATTTATTTGCGGCGAGGTGCAGGATCAGCAGGATAGGGGTTAATAACTTTATTATAGAGGGCGATGGTATAGGGGGAGCAGGATAGGGGTTACTAGGTATAATGTAGGTGGCAGCGGTGTCCGGGAGCGGCGGTTTAGGGGTTAATACATTTAGAAGACTTGCGGCAGGGTCTAGGAGCGGCGGTTTAGGGGTTAGTAACTTTATTTAGTTGCGGGGGGCGCCGGTATAGTGGGTAGAACAGTGTAGTTTAGTGTGAGTGCTTAGTGACAGGCTAGCAAGAAAGCTGTCAAACAGCCGAAGAGCAGCGAGATCGGATGAGTGATAACTCTCACAGTCCGCTGCTCATCGCCCCGCGGCTTTTTGACAGCTTTACTTGATAACTTAGGCAAATTTTTTCAGGTCCGCGGCGGCGATGTGAGGCGAGCTTAGGCGGACGTATTGGGCCGGCGAAGGCAGGAAAGTTGACACGTTGATAACTACCCCCCTTTGTTAGAAAAGTTCTTCAGGCAGCTGTGTCAGTAGAACTTACCTGATAAATTAATTTCTTTCATATTGGCAAGAGTCCATGAGACCCACCCTGTTTCTGGTGGTTATGATTTTTTGTATAAAAGCACAATTATATTTCCAGTTCCTCTTTTTTGTATGCTTGTTTACTCCTTATTTTATCACCTCACTACTTGGCTATTCGTTAAACTGAATTGTGGGTGTGATGAGGGGTGTATTTATAGGCATGTTGAGGTTTGGGAAACTTTGCCCCTCCTGGTAGGAATGTATATCCCGTACGTCACTAGCTCATGGACTCTTGCCAATATGAAAAATGAATTTATCAGGTAAGTTCTTACATAAATTATGTTTTTTCTCTTATGTGGGAGTTAATAGCCAGTACAAATACTGCAGCATGGAACAAAAAAAAACGTTTACCAACAGTGGTTTGTATAAGGAAATGTGCAGGGATTTGTAACACATCCATTTTCAGGGGTTCATTTTGTACACATTTCCAGGTTAAGAATTAAGACCCAATGAGCAGACAGCAGAAAAGATGATTCACAATTAATTTAGCCCACACAACACCTACAGAAATAACTTTAATACAATAGAAAACCTGTGGACAAGTTTATAGTCTGGATAATTATAGAAAGACAAGTAACATCGCTCTTCGTATATATTTAACCCCTTCACTACTAACTTTTTTTTGTAACTGGTTTTACCTAACCAACAGTATGAAGGATTTTTTTTTTTTTATACATAGTAACAGTAAAGACAGTAGCACAACATAAAACTTAAATGGTACAATACAAATAAATTGCCCTAAATACAATTTTGCTGGGCAGACACTTAAGAGTCCTTTACACAAGCAAACTGATCCCTAATGTAGGGGTGAAAGAGGAAAAAGTAACAACCCCCCCAGCATTCACACATGTGGAATGTAAATACTAAGTGTCCCCATATGCAAGAAGCATTTTACTTAAACTTTAATGGAGAAAAGGCTTCGATCATTAACATGAGCAAAACTAAACTAATTTGCTTTATACTTTGTCTAAGTGCTAGTAACACTGAACAAGTGCTTGAGTTGTCATCTTTGGGGAATGTGTTCACACAATAAGCCTTCAGTGTGTCCTATCACCAACACTATCCAGCAGCAGTTATTGGCAAGTGTCCATTGCTTTCTTTGGAGACCCAGCCAGCTGGGTAAGATATCATGGCCAAGTGATTATCTAGGCACAGGGTGGCTAAAAGGTCCTGTGGATATAAGTCCAGCTGCACCTACAAAAAAGAAAAAGCAGATTGAAATGCAATGTGATATATATATATATATATGTAATAAGTACACACGCAAACAAACTAACTTTTAATTGCATTTAATGTAAATTAAACTTGGTCACCACAGCAATAAATAATCCTTGAACAGTATAGAGATGGTTTCCCCATTAAACCAAAATGTTTAGAGATTTGCATATATACTACACTCAAATTACGCTATCCTCTAGTCCAGGATTCTTCCAAAAACCCAGTGCCATGATACCACATACCTTTGCGACCCTATTTGTATGCTTAGTCTGAAAAAGATATCTGAATTTTTTGCAAAGTGAGTAAAATGTGTGCATACTTTATATTCCCGATTGTAATCAAACTTGAAAGTGTTGCAAAAAGTAATAAAACACACACACACACACTCTCTCCCTCCCACAACTTAACTACAAGTTGTGACTCAGTAATGAGTCTGGCCTGTTTGAAGAACCCTGTGTCTATGCCTGACTATTTGAACTGTCTGTGGACTAGAGGCAGGAACCATTCTACAATAAACACAATACGAAATAAGGATATTTCTTCTCTGAAGGCAGTCAAACACTGATTAAACAAATATTTGCTTACTACTGTTCTAGAGCAGGGTTCTTCAAATGTTTTTTCCCCAAGACCCAGTACCATGATACCACATAATATCGCAACCCTTTATTTATGCTTGGTCTGAAATTTTTTGAAGTAATATATAAGATGGCTGCAATTTTTGGCTAAGTGAGTAAAATATTTGCATACTTTATTTCTGATTGTAGTCAAACTTGAAAGTGTTATAAAAGGTAACACACAACACTCTCCCATACAACACACACTCTCATATTATACATACACATTTTCATATTACACATACATACACACACACCACACAACACACAACACTCTCCTACAACACACACACACACAGCGCGACCCAGTAAACCTGGTGCTGCGACCCAATAATGGGTCCCGACCAGTGGTTTTAAGAAACCTATTCTAGAGTAAAGGGACAATGTACACTAGATTTTTTTTTTGCATAAATGTTTTGTAGATGATCCATTGATATAGCCTATCTGGGAGTGTTTTTGTAAAACTGTATAGTTTTGCTTATTTTTAAATAACATTGTGCCAATTTTCAGACTCCTAACCAAGCCCCAAAGTTTTAGATTTATACAGACTTCAGATTTCTTCTGTTTATATAATGGGTCTTTTCATATGCAGGGGAAGGGTCTACTCTCAGTCCCTTTCAGTTGGTGTCCCAGTTTAACCTCAACAGTGCTAAACTTGGAACTTCTAAGTAAGTTTTTAAAAGGTTTTATACTGTATTTCTATATAAGTATCTGTGCATATTATTATTTATAGTAGTGTCTCTTACATGCAGTTATATGAAAATTGGTGTATACTGCCCCTTTGTTGCATCCAAAAGTTAACAATTTACAGGCATTAAAGGACAAAAGGTGTAAAGGTGACCATACGGCTGCTTTACAAGACTGATCTAGTGATGCAACATTGCTTTCAGGTAACTTTTCAAAGCGCAGACCACAACTAAGGAGACAGAGTATCTCTACCTAAATGATGGGATTCAGACAGGGCTTGACAAAAAGCACTATAGATGAATGCAAAACTATAAATAATAAAGATCTATTACCTGTATATTCTACTGGATATGGCATTTTTACTTTGTTTTAAAATGGCACATAATGTATGTGCTGCCAAAGTTTTACAAGTCAAGTGTAACATTTATCTAGAAATAACACTACTAATTCAGTTTCGGGAAACAGGATCAGACCACTTACCTTATTTTGCCTCAAGCATCGAATCAGCCTAAATGCAAATACAGATTCTCTTGTCACCTTTTGTTACAATCACTAACTGGGTGACTATGATAAAGCTCTCCTCCTTCTGTAGGTAATAGGGATTGGTGGTCTTTGGAAGTTGTGTGTTTTGGTGGTCTCTGTTTATCTATCAAGGCAGAGGCTGATGCTTCAGTAAGTGGAAAATCTCTCCGTGCCCATTCCTCGATCTGCCAAAGAAAATGTTCATAAGTTAAGATGCTTCAAATAAAAAAAATATGTTAGGAATTAGAAAGATTTGCTATGACTAATAGGAATTAGCCATCACTTTGCTTCAGAATAGACAATTAATAAGACCTTTGGAGAATGCAGTCCTAAATATACGAGCAAAATAAAGTTAAAGGTATAGTCTAGTCAAACATTCATGATATTTTTAACTTTACTTTTATCAAATCTGCTTTGTTCTCTTGGAATTCTTTTTTGAAAGCTAAACCTAGGTAGGCTCATATGCTAATTTCTATGCCCTTGAAGGTTGCCTCTTATCTCAGTGCATTCTGACAGTTTCTCACAGCTAGACAATGCTAGTTCATGTGGTTACATATAGATAACGTGCTCACTCCCGTGGAGTTATTTATGGGTCAGCTCTGATTGGCTAAAATGCACGTCTGTCAAAAGAACTGAGATAAATGGGCAGTCTGCAGAGGCTTAGATAGAAGGTAATCAGTGGTAAAAACATGTATTAATATAACTGTAGGTTATGCAACACTGGTGAATGGGTAATAAAGGGATTGTCAATTTTTTTTAAATGTACATTCTGAAGTAGACTGTCCCTTTAAAGGGATTTGAAACCTAAAATTTTTATTTCATGATTCAGATTGAGCATGCCACTTTTAAATAACTTACTCATTTACATCTATTATCAAATTTTTTTCATTCTCTTTGTATCGTGTTTCTTGCCATGTAATGCTCTAACCACCTACTTAGCTATCTCTTCACAAAGAATACAAGGGGAACAAAGAAAATTTGATAATAGAAGCAAATTGGAAATCTGTCTGAATCACACAAGAAAATGTGTGTTTCATAGCCCTTTACAAAAAGTAACTGTGCTTTCCTGGTCCATGACAGCATAAGTAAAGACATACCAACGCAGTACTAGAACGATGTTTGCTTAACAGTACATCTTTCAATCTACAGCCATGATATAGACAAACATAAACATAAAGGCTTTTTAAAACATCAAGTCATCACTGCATTTTCATCAGTGTGCTTGCAGTTGCTTTTGCATAATTTTGAACCTGCAACAACTACACAACTTAGCAACCTTCCCTAAAGCTCTGCTCAATGCTAAACAAAAAATGATTTTACTTTGTAATAAATAAAAAAGTCTTGCCATTTAACGAATTACAGATGTTGAAATAGTCCTATATATACAATAGGAATAGTCTAGTCAAAACTAAACTTTCATGATTCAGATAGAGCATGCAATTTTAAAGTGAATGTCAACTTTCACAAATGAAAGCCCTGTTTCCAAGGGAAGTGCCGAAGATTCAGAGTAGTCTCTGATGGAGGGTAGTACTCTTCGGAATGGGACTGGAGTTTTAAGAAGTCCTGTCAGCCTCTCACTGAGAGCCTGGATGAAAATTAGAGTCCGGAGATGCATGGAGAAACCATCCTGACTCATTAACAGCTCCACAAGCAATCAGCGTTGACGAGTTTTGACGCCTGCTTTCTGCACTCAAGTCCATGTCAGGAGCGATGCTTCTACCTGTCATACTTAAAGGGCCGTGTTCCTGTTCCACAGAATTGATTCTGCTAAGATTGTTTAATTTCTTTTACAAGATATGACGAGTCCACGGATTTCATCCTTACTTATGGGATATCGCCTCCTGGTCAGCAGGAGGAGGCAAAGAGCACCACAGCAGAGCTGTATATATAGCTCCTCCCTTCCCTCCCACTCCAGTCATTCTATTTGCCTGTGTTAGTGATAGGAAGAGGTAAAAGTGAGGTGGTAGTTTAGATTCTTCAATTAAAAGTTTATTATTTTTAAATGGTACCAGTGTGTGCTATTTTTCTCAGGGCTAGAGCTTCTGGCTTTTCAGCAATGGACTGGGGAGATTTTTATTCTGCTATGCTCCCATATTGGTTGCTGCCCTGCTGATGGTCTTAGCAGATATTATCTAAGACCCTGTTTGTCCCCACAGATGTGCTGGAGGTGAGGAAAAGGAACATCTTCATTGTGTGGGACAGCTTCATACTGCGTTCAGCATTGAGGTATGTACAGTCATTTATTTCTGGGGAGACTGAAGTATCTCAGAACAGACTGGCACTTATTCCCTGTACAGGGAAGGGGTAATCGTTTTGCACAAGGTCAAGTTATGTGCATAAGTATTCCCTTTTTTAGTTGAATAATCAGTGGCCTAATAAAGGGTCAACCGGTGGCTATTTTTTATTATGGGCTTGACGCTGGGAGATTGTGGCATGCGCAGCAAAGTGTTCTATCTTTAACTTTGGCAATAATAAAATAGTGTGTTTTTATTGTGAGGGGGCACATTGATGGTTCGAGGTACTTTTTATAAGATACCAACATGTTTATTTCCCATGCGGTTCTTACTGTAGCCGGGGACTTTAGTTGCGCCCACGATGGGCGGGGCTTAGAGTTTTGCGCACTCAGACGCGCATTTACTATCCGGATCCTGTCTTGGAGCAGCATGTATCTAGGCTCCGGTATGGCCTAAGTCACTTGTGTTTACAATCATCACAAGCAGCCTTAGGAGCGCCGTCCACGACTATTCAGTGTTCGATTGGGACAGGTAGGCGCTGTGGCGAGGTGCAAGGGGTTAATTTTGGCCTAAAATGATTTAATCGGTCATACACTTACAGTAAAAGCTTTTCAAAGTGTTACGGCTTTAATTTTTAAAGAGACAGTAGACCCGTTTTTCAGCAACTTTTCTAAAAATCTTTGCATTTTAAATTTATTTGAAATTTCAGAAAAAACAACCAATATTGCTATTGCTGGTTTGTTTGTCATGACTGAACTTCAGGAAAGTACATGTTCTATGTGTTTAGATGCCAATGTGGAAACCCCTATTCCTTTTTGTCCCTCATGTACGGAGAGGTTTTTACAATTTAAAGAATTCATTTTCTTTAATGCAAGTATATCTAAGGATGCTTCTCAGACTGATGAGACTCAGGGTATGCTGCAACTTTCTCCCCAAGCGTCACAACCTTTAACGCCAGCCCAAGCGACGCCATGTTCAACTGCATCCTCTTCATTCACTCTGCAGGATATGGCTGCAGTTATGTCATCCACTCTTACAAAAGTTTTATCTAAGTTGCCAGTGTTACAAGGCAAACGCAGCAGGACAGAAGCACATGTGGTCCCTGCGACTTCTGATGCTTTAATGGCTATCTCCGATATACCTTCCCAGGGCTCTGAGTTGGGGGGTAGGGAGGCTCTGTCTGAGGGGGAACTGTCTGACTCAGGAAGTGCATTGCCCCCGACAGATTCGGACGTCATGTCTTTCAGATTTAAACTTGAACACCTTCGTCTTTTTTTTGCGAGAGGTTTTGGTGACTCTGGATGACTGTGACTATTGTGGTCCCACCAGAGAAATTGAGTAAGATGGACAAATACTTAGAGGTCCCTTCTTATTCCGATGTTTAAGGTTCCTAAGAGAATTTCGGAAATTATTGCAAGGGAATGGGAAAGACCGGGTTTCCCGTTCTCCCCTTCCTCTATTTTTAAGAAAATGCACCCTATAGCTGACACTGTGCGGGGTTCTTAGCAGACGGTCCCTAAGGTGGAAGGAGCTATTTCTACCCTGGCGAAGTGTAAGACTATTCCTATCGAGGACAGTTGTGCTTTCAAAATACCCATGCATAAGAAGTTGGAGGGTCTTCTCAAAAAAATTCTATATTCATCAGGGGTTTTTATTGCAACCGGCGGCCTGCATTGTAACAGTCACGACTGCGGCTGCTTTTTGGTTTGACGCACTAGAAGAGTCTCTTAGAACTGAGACCTCTTTAGAGGAAATACAGGACAGAATTAAGGCGCTTAAGCTGGCAAATTCTTTTATTACGGATGCTTCCTTTCAGATCACCAAATTAGCAGCTAAGAGTTCAGGTTTCTCCATCTTAGCACAAAGAGCTTTATGGTTAAAATCTTGGTCTGCGGATATGTCCTCTAAATCCAAGCTTTTGGCTATTCCTTTCAAGGGAAAGACCCTATTCAGCCCTGATTTGAAAGAAATAATTTCTGATATTACGGGAGGTAAAGGTCATCTGCTCCCTCAAGACAAAACATCTAAGCAAAGGGGACGACAGAGTAATTGTCGTTCATTTCGTAATTTCAAAGGAGTCCCCCCTTCCTCTTCCGCTAAACAGGAAGGGAATTATTCTCAAGCCAAGCTCACCTGGAGACTCAACCAGGCTTGGAACAAGGGTAAACAACCCAAGAAGCCCGCTGCTGCTCCCAAGATAGCATGAAGGGGCGGCCCCCGATCCGGGACTGGATCTAGTAGGGGGCAGACTTTCTTTTTGTCCAGGCTTGGATAAGAGACGTTCAGGATCCCTGGACACTAGAAATCGGATATCAGTTGGAGATCAAAAATTCCTTCCCAAAGGGAAGGTTTCTTCTTTCACGATTGTCTGTAGACCAGATAAAAAGAGAATCCATAATAAAAGCGCAAGCTATAGAGGACTCAGACGCGTTAGAGGATACTACCTCTTTAACAACGTTTTATTCCTGTGTGTATTGTGAGGAGGTTCTTGTAGATCAGCCTACTCAACTGTTCCACATGCCTTGATAACATTGTGACATCTAAAACTAAAGGAATGTCTAGTACTACTGAGCTGTCCATCTCTGAGGGCTCCCAGTCCCAGGAGGTGCGTTCCCTGCTTTCATCTCCGAGTGCACATGCAGCGCCCCAGGGTCCAACCATTACTCCTACAGGAGAGATTTGTTGGCCGTCATATTTTGCGGATCAACTGCAAACGGCGGTATCAAAAGTGATCCATGCCTTACCACGTTCTAAGCGTAGGGCGTATCATGGCAGCCTGGCCCAGGGGTTATCTATGCATATGGAAATAGAGGCGTTATACGAGGACAAGGCCCACTCACTCTTCGGAGGAGGCTCCTTCTGTGTCATCTCATCCTCCGGCTGCGGAGGAGCCTGACTTTAGCTTTAGGATGGAGAATTTGTGCTTTTTTGCTGAAGCAAGTGCTTGCTACTCTGGAGGTTCCGGAACCAAAGCTTCCGGAGCAACCTTCAATTCCTAAGCTTGATAAGGTATACGAGGACAGGCTGGTGCCCCAGACCTTCCCGGTTCCGGTGGCAAATATTATTAAGAATGAATGGGAGCGATTAGGTTCTTTTCTCCTTCTTCTAAAAAACTGTTCCCCGTTCCGGACTCTCAGCTCGAGCTGAAGGGGACTGTCCCTAAGGTGGATGGTGGTTAGTCGTTTAAAGAGAGCATGGATAAAATGTTTCAACATACGGGGTTTGTTTTTCAACCGGCAGCGGCTGTAGCAGCAGTTGCCGGAGCTGCGACATATTGGTGTGAATCCCTGTGTGATATGGTCGCCAATTCTTTTATTTGTGACGCCAATATGCAAATTATTCGCCTGAACACAAAGGTTTCAGGATTCTCTCAGTCTTGGTCTGAGGACATGACCTCTAAGTCGAGGCTGTTATCCCTGCCTTTTCAAGGAAAGATTCTGTTCAGTCCAGGATTGGATTCGATCATATCCACGGTTATGGGAGGCAAGGGAGCTTTCCCACCGCAGGATAAGAAGGCAAAACCTAAAGGATCTACTTTTCGTCCCTTTCGCGCGGACAAGTCCCAGCGCCAGCAGCCAGTCGTGAAAGCGGATCAGTCCAAGGGAACTTGGAAGCCTGCTCAGTCTTGAAACAAGTCCAAGCAGAACAAGAAGCCCACCGAGACTAAATCGGCATGAAGTGGCGGCCACCCGATCGGTCTCCAGACCAAGTAGGGGGCAGATTGTCTCTCTTCTCCGAAGCCTGGTTGCAGGATGTTCAGGACCCTTGGGTTCTGGAGGTTGTCGCCCAGGGTTACAGGATAGGGTTTTCCATCCACCCAGGAGCACATTGCTCCTGTCAAAACTGTCTTCAAGACAGGAAAAGAGAGAGGCCTTTCTAGATTGTGTGAGGGATCTCTCCTCTCTGTGTTATCGTACCAGTACCCCAAGTAGAAAGGGGTCTAGGGTACTATTCAAATCTCTTTGTGGTTCCAAATAAGGAGGGCACGTTCTGCCTGATTCTGGACCTAAAGTGTTTAAACAAGTTTCTGGCTGTTCCATCATACAAAATGGAAATTAACAGATCAATTCTGCCCCTAGTTCAAGAGGGGATAGTTTGACGACAATAGACTTGAAGGATACTTACCTTCATGTTCCTAAGATTTGCGCTTCTGGACCAACACTTCCAGTTTGTGACCCTTCCCTTCGGCCTGGCGACGGCCCAGAGAGTCTTCACAAAGGTTCTGGAATCACTTCTTGCAGTGGCCAGATCTGGGGGCATTGCTGTGGCGCACTATTTGGATGACATCCTAGTCCAAGGGCCATCGTTCAGCCTCGCAGAGGATCATTTGAGGTCTCTTCTTTTATTACTCCAATCTCGCAGTTGGAAGATTAACTCAGGAAAGAGTTCCCTGGTTCCCAGCAACAGGGTGTAGTTTCTGGGCACGGTAATAAAGACTCTATGTCCATGAAAATATTTCTCACAGATCAATGATGCAGGAAGATTGCGTTCACCTGTCTTGCCCTTCAGTCTTACTCTAGCCCTTCAGTGTAAGGAGATGATCGGGCTCATGGTTTCCAGCATAGACGTTATCCTTTTCGCCAGGTTCCATCTCAGACCTCTTCAATTGTGCATGTTGAGACAGTGGAATGGTGATCATTCAGATCTATCACAGCGGATATCCATGGATGATCAGACCAGGGACTCCCTATCTTGGTGGATCCCTCCGGAGCATCTATCCCTGGGGACATCCTTCCTGAGACCGTCCTGGTGGATTGTGACCACGGACGCAAGTCTGGCAGGATGGGGAGCTGTTTGGGGTGCCAGATTGGCACAAGGAAAATGGACTCAGGAGGTGTCTCTCCTTCTAATAAATATTCTGGAACTTCAAGCTATCTACAAGGCTCTGAGGGCGTGGCCTCCTCTGGGGTCATTCAGCTTCATCAGATTCCAGACCGACAACATTACCTCAGTGGCTTACATCAACCACCAGGGGGAATGAGGAGCTCCCTAACAATGATGGAGGTGTCTCGGATTTTGGAGTGGGCGGAGTCCCACAGCTGCTCGCTCTCAGCGACCCACATTCCAGGTGTGGACAAATGGGAAGCGGATTTTCTCAGCAGGCAATCCTTCCATCCGGGGGAATGGTCTCTTCACCCCATCCCGATTGCTCATTTGTGGCTGCAGAGGACGTGGTTTGCGGATCTGGTGGGGATGTCATCCTCTCCGTCATGGAGGTTACCCTGTTGCAGGGATTTGCTGGAACAAGGTCCCTTTCAACATCAAAATCTCGTTTCTCTGAGGCTGACTGCGTGGAGATTGAACGCTTAGTCTTAGCCAAGAGAGGTTTTTCTGAAAGTGTGATTGACACACTAGCTCAGGCAAGAAAGCCAGTCACATCTACCATAAGGTGTGGAGGACTTACTTGTCCTGGTGTGAGAAACACGGATATCCTTGGAACAAGGTGAAGGTATCCAGAATTCTGTCTTTTCTCCAAGAAGGTTTGGAGAAGGGTCTTGCCGCCAGTTCCTTAAAGGGACAGATTTCGGCTTTATCAGTCTTGTTGAGCTTCCTGACATTCAATCTTTTGTTCAGGCTCTGTCTAGAATCAGACCTGTTTTTAGGCAGTCTGCACCCCCATAGAGCTTAAACTTGGTCCTTAAGGTATTGCAGAAGGTTCCGTTTGAGCCTATGCATTCTATTGACATTAAGATTCTGTCCTGGAAGGTTCTCTTTCTGTTGGCCATTGCATCAGCACGCAGAGTATCTGAGCTGGCTGCCTTGCAATTCGAGCCTCCTCATGTGGTCTTTCATGCGGATAAGGCTGTTCTTTGCACCGGTTTGTGGTTTCTTCCCAAGGTGGTGTCTAACCATAACATTAAATCAGGAAATAATTGTTCCTTCTTTGTGTCCTAACCCTTCTTCTAAGGAGAGGTTACTTCATAATCTGGATGTGGTTCGGGCCTTAAAGTTCTATCTTCAGGCTACAAAGCATTTCAGACAGTCTACATCTCTTTTTGTGGTGTATTCCGGGAAGCACAAGCGGCAAAGGGCCTCTTCTACTACTTTGTCCTTTTGATTGAGGAGCTTAATTCGCTTGGCCTATGAGACAGCGGGACATAAGCCTCCTCAGAGGATCATGGCTCATTCAACTAGAGCTTTGGCTTCGTCTTGGGCCTTCAAGAATGAGGCCTCTATGGAGCAGATTTGTAAGGTGGCTACCTGGTCCTCCTTACACTTTTACAAAGTTTTTGCTTCTGCGGAAGCTGTTTTTGGGAGACAGGTTTTACAGGCTGTGGTGCCCTCAGATTAGGGTCCGCCTTTTTACCCTCATGGTTTCATTCAGTGTCCTCTAAAGCTTGGGTATATGTTTCCCAAAAGTAATGAATGAAGCCGTGGACTCTCCTCCCCTTTAGATGGAAAACATAAATTAATTTGATAATTTTGTTTCCATCGTGGGGAGGAGAGTCCATGGCTCCCGCCCGTAATGCCGGTGGGCGGACCTATATTTAATTTATCTTCTGGCACCATTTATACCCTGATATTTCTCCTACTGTTCCTTGTTCCCTCGGCAGAATGACTGGGGGAGGTTTTTAAGCCTTTGGCTGGGGAGTCTTTGTCTCCTCCTGGTGGCCAGGTTCTTATTTACCAAAAGTAATAAATGAAGCCGTGGACTCTCCTCCCTACGATGGAAATAAAATTATCAGGTAAGCATAATTTATGTTTGTTAAAAATACTGTTAAAAACAGGGGCACTTTCATTCATGAAAGTTTACATTGAAGCGTTTTCTAAAAATACCTTTTCTTCCTATAAATCGTGGAACACCGGCGCAGCTATTCCCCTGCCTCCAGGTCATCTCTTCTTACGTCAGAAAAAAAAAATCCGGCTTCCTCCAATAACGGCTTCCCCCCGCAGAGCAAATATTGCCTGAGGCCACGCCGTGATTGGAGGAAGCCGGATTTGTCATTTCTGAAGTAAGAAGAGACGTCCTGGGGGCGGAGGAATCGCTGCTCCGGTGCTCCACCCTCACTTGCTAGGAATAAAAGGGAAGTATTTTAAAAGAACGGCTTCAATGTAAACTTTCATGAATGAAAGTGCCCCTGTTTTAATAGTATTTTTAAAAACAGGGCTTTCATTCGTGAAAGTTGAAATTCACTTTAAGCAACTTTCTAATTTACTCCTATTAATTTCTTTCATGTAATTGGCAAGAGTCCATGAGCTAGTGACATATGGGATATACAATCCTACCAGGAGGGGCAAAGTTTCCCAAACCTCAAAATGCCTATAAATACACCCCTCACCACACCCACAATTCAGTTTTACAAACTTTGCCTCCTATGGAGGTGGTGAAGTAAGTTTGTGCTAAGATTTCTACGTTGATATGCGCTTCTCAGCATTGTTGAAGTCCGATTCCTCTCAGAGTACAGCGAATGTCAGAGGGACGTGTAGGGAGTATCACTTTTTGAATACAATGATTTCCCTAGCAGGGGTCTTTTTCATAAGTTCTCTGTTATCGGTCGTAGAGATTCATCTCCTACCTCCCTTTTCAGATCGATGATATACTCTCAATTTACCATTACCTCTACTAATAACTGTTTTAGTACTGGTTTGGCTATCTGCTATATGTGGATGGGTGTCTTTTTGGTAAGTATGTTTTTTATTACTTAAGACACCTCAGCTATGGTTTGGCACTTTATGCATTTATATAAAGTTCTAAATATATGTATTATACTTATATTTGCCATGAGTCAGGTTCATGTATTTCCTTCTGCAGACAGTCAGTTTCATATTTGGTGAATATAAACATCTTTTAAAAATGAAATTTATTTCTTACCTGGGGTTTAGTCTTTTTTTTCAATTGACTACTTCTTACAAATTGCGGGCGGTATTAGGCCCGCGGGTGCGACAAATGCTAAACTTTATTGCGTCATTTTTTACGCGAAAAAGTACGTCTGACACAAGTTCGTCATTTCCGGTGTCATACTTGACGCCGAGACCTTTCACGCGGTTGCGTCATTAGTGACGCGAGTGTGTCATTTCCGGTTATTTTTTGGCGCCAAAAATGTTTAGTTACGTTGTGCGTCATACTTGGCACCAAACTTTTTTCATTATTTCAATACCCCATTGATGTTTGCCTCTTGATTTTTTCTCTATCAGAGGGCTATGCTATTTGCATTTTTTCCCATTCCTGAAACTGTCATAAAGGAAATAGATAATTTTGCTTTATATGTTGTTTTTTCTCTTACATTTTTCAAGATGTCTTACTTTGATCCTGCCTCAGAAGCTTCTGCTGGAACATTGCTGCTTGACATCGGTTCTAACAAAGCTAAGTACATTTGTTGTAAAATTGTAGAAATTATATCGCCGAATGTCATTTGTAATAGTTGTTTTGATAAACTTTTACATGCAGATAATGTGTCCATCAGTAATAGTACATTGCCAGTTGCAGTTCCTTCAACTTCTAATGTGCATAATATACCTGTAAATTTTAAAGAATTTGTTTCTGATTCTATTCTGAAGGCTTTGTCTGCATTTCCGCCTTCAAATAAATGTAATAGGTCTTTTAAAACTTCTCATTTAGTTGATGAAATTTCAAATGACCAACAATATGATAATTTATCCTCTTCTGTGAGGATATATCTGATTCAGAAGATCCTCCTCAGACATTGACACTGACAAATCTATTTATTTATTTAAAATTGAGTATATGCGTTCTTTATTAAAAGAAGTGTTAATTACTTTGGATATTGAGGTAACCAGTCCTCTTGACGTTCAGTCTAATAAGCGTTTAAATGCTGTTTTTAAACCTCCTGTGGTTTCTCCAGGGTTTTTTTTTCCTATTCCGGAGGCTATTTCTGATATGATTTCTAAGGAATGGAATAAGCCAGGTACTACTTTTATTCCTTCTTCAAGGTTTAAAAAATTGTATCCTTTACCAGCAAAATCTATAGAGTTTTGGGAAAAGATCCCCAAAGTTGATGGGGCTATTTCTACTCTTGCTAAACGTACCACTATTCCTATGGAAGATGGTACTTCCTTTAAGGATCCTTTAGATAGGAAGCTTGAATCTTATCTAAGGAAGGCCTATTTATATTCAGGTCATCTTCTCAGACCTGCAATTTCTTTGGCTGATATTGCGGCTGCATCAACTTTCTGGTTGGTGAATTTAGCGCAACAAGAATTGGATTCTGACATATCTAGCATTATTTGCTTACTGCAACATGCTAATCATTTTATTTGTGATGTTAGATCCATGTCTTTAGCTATATTAGCTAGAAGAGCTTTGTGGCTTAAATCTTGGAATGCTGATATGACATCTAAATCTAGATTACTATCTCTTTCTTTCCAAGGTAATAATTTATTTGGTTCTCAGTTGGATTCTATTATTTCAACTGTTACTGGGGGAAAGGGAGTTTTTTCTGCCTCAGGATAAAAAACCTAATGGTAAATCTAAGGCTTCTAACCGTTTTCATTCCTTTCGTCAGAATGAGGAACAAAAACTCTATCCTCCCCCCAAGAAATCTGCCTCCAATTGGAAGCCTTCCTCAAATTGGAATAAATCCAAGCCTTTTAGGAAACCAAAGTCAGCCCCTAGGCCCGCATGAAGGTGCGGCCCTCATTCCAGCTCAGCTGGTAGGGGGCAGATTAAGGTTTTTCAAGGATATTTGGATAAAGTCTGTTCAAAATCAATGGATTCAGAGCATTGTCTCTCAAGGGTATCAAATAGGATTCAGAGTAAGACCTCCTGTGAGATTTTTTCTCTCACGTATCCCAGTAAATCCAGTAAAAGCTCAGGTTTTCCTGAAGTGTGTTTCAGACCTGGAGTCTTCAGGGGTAATCATGCCAGTTCCTCTTCTGGAACAAGGTTTGGGGTTTTATTCAAATCTATTCATTGTCCCAAAGAAGGAAAATTTATTCAGACCAGTTCTGGATCTGAAAATTTTGAATCGTTATGTAAGAGTACCAACTTTCTAGATGGTGACTATAAGGACTATTCTGCCTTTTGTTCAGCGAGAACATTATATGTCCACAATAGACTTGCAGGATGCATACCTTCATATTCCGATACATCCAGAACATTATCGGTTTCTGAGATTCTCTTTTCTAGACAAGCATTACCAATTTGTTGCTCTTCCATTTGGCCTAGCAACCGCTCCAAGAATCTTTTCAAAGGTTCTGGGTGTCCTACTCTCTTTAATCAGAGAACAGGGTATTGCTGTGTTTCCTTATTTGGACGATATCTTGGTACTAGCTCAGTCTTTACATACTGCAGAATCTCACACGAATCAACTAGTGTTTCTTCAAAGACATGGTTGGAGGATCAATTTACCAAAAAGTTTCTTGATTCCTCAGACAAGGGTCACCTTTTTAGGTTTCCAGATAGATTCAGTGTCCATGACTCTGTCTCTAACAGACAAGAGACGTTTAAAATTGGTCGCAGCATGCCGGCACCTTCAGTCTCAGTCATTCCCTTCAGTGGCCATGTGCATGGAAGTTTTAGGTCTCATGACTGCAGCATTGGACGCGATCCCCTTTGCTCGTTTTCACATGAGACCTCTACAGCTTTGCATGCTGAATCAATGGTGCAGGGATTATTCAAAGATATCACAATTAATATCCTTGAATCCCAATGTACGACACTCTCTGACATGGTGGATAGATCACCATCGTTTGGTTCAAGGGGCCTCTTTTGTTCGGCCAACCTGGAATGCAGATGCGAGTCTTTCAGGTTGGGGAGCTGTTTGGGGAGCTCTGACCGCACAAGGGGTTTGGAAATCTCAAGAGGCGAGATTACCAATAAATATTTTAGAACTCCGTGCAATTCTCAGGGCTCTTCAGTCTTGGCCTCTGCTAAAGAGAGAACCGTTCATTTGTTTTCAGACAGACAATATCACAACAGTGGCTTATGTAAATCATCAGGGTGGGACTCTCAGTCCCCAAGCCATGAAAGAAGTATCTCGGATGCTTGCTTGGGCGGAATCCAGCTCCTGTCTAATCTCTGCGGTGCATATCCCAGGTGTAGACAATTGGGAGGCGGATTATCTCAGCCGTCAGACTTTACATCCAGGGGAGTGGTCTCTCCATCCAGATGTGTTTTCTCAGATTGTTCAGATGTGGGGTCTTCCAGAGATAGATCTCATGGCCTCTCATCTAAACAAGAAACTTCCCAGATACCTGTTCAGGCGGAAGCAGTGGATGCACTGACACTTCCTTGGTGTTATCATCCTGCTTACATCTTCCCGCCTCTAGTTCTCCTTCCAAGAGTGATCTCCAAAATCATCATGGAACAGTCTTCTGTGTTGCTGGTGGCTCCAGCATGGCCACACAGGTTTTGGTATGCGGATCTGGTGCGAATGTCCAGTTGCCCGCCTTGGCCACTTCCGTTACGGCCGATCCTTCTATCTCAAAGTCCGTTTTTCCATCAGGATCTCAAATCATTAAATTTGAAGGTATGGAAATTGAACGTTTAGTTCTAAGTCATAGAGGTTTCTCTGACTCAGTGATTAATACTATGTTACAAGCTCGTAAATCTTTCTCTAGAAAGATTTATTATAGAGTTTGGAAGACTTACATTTCATGGTGTTATTCTCATAAATTCTCCTGGCATTCTCTTAGAATTCCTAGAATTTTACAGTTTCTTCAGGATGGTTTGGATAAGGGTTTGTCTGCAAGTTCCTTGAAAGGACAAATCTCTGCTCTTTCTGTCTTATTTCACAGAAAGATTGCTATACTTCCTGATATTCACTGTTTTGTACAGGCTTTAGTTCGTATTAAGCCTGTCATTAAATCAATTTCTACTCATTGGAGTCTTAATTTGGTTCTGAAGGCGTTACAGGCTCCTCCATTTGAGCCTATGCATTCTTTGGACATTAAACTACTTTCCTAGAAAGTGTTGTTCCTTTTGGCTATCTCTTCTGCTAGAAGAGTTTCTGAGCCATCTGCTCTTTCTTGTGAGTCTCTTTTTCTGATTTTTCATCAGGATAAGGCAGTTTTGCGGACTTCTTTTCAATTTTTACCTAAGGTTGTGAATTCTAACAACATTAGTAGAGAAATTGTTGTCCCTTCTTTATGTCCTAATCCTAAGAATCCTTTGGAGAGATCCTTACATTCTTTGGATGTGGTAAGAGCTTTGAAATATTATGTGGAAGCTACTAAAAATTTCAGGAAGACTTCCAGTATATTTGTTTTATTTTCTGGTCCTAGGAAAGGTCAGAAAGCTTCTGCTATTTCCTTGGCTTCTTGGTTGAAACGTTTGATTCATCAAGCTTATTTGGAGTCGGGACAAACCCCGCCTCACTCATTCTACTAGATCAGTCTCCACTTCGTGGGCTTTTAAGAATGAAGCTTCAGTTGATCAGATTTGCAAAGCGGCAACTTGTTCCTCTTTGCATACATTTACTAAATTCTACCATTTTGATGTATTTGCTTCTTCGGAAGCAGTTTTTGGTAGAAAAGTTCTTCAGGCAGCTGTTTCAGTTTGATTCTTCTGCTTTTGATTTAAGTTTTTTTCTTTCAAATATGACAAACTTATTTTTTGGGTTGTGGACTAATATTTTCAGCGGAATATAGCTGTTTTTATTTTTATTCCCTCCCTCTCTAGTAACTCTTGAGTGGAAGTCTCCACATCTCTGGTATTGATATCCCATATGTCACTAGCTCATGGACTCTTGCCAATTACATGAAAGAAAACAATTTATGTAAGAACTTACCTGATAAATTCATTTCTTTCATATTGGCAAGAGTCCATGAGGCCCACCCTTTTATGGTGGTTATGATTTTTTGTATAAAGCACAATTATTTCCAAATTTCCTTTGTTGATGCTTTCTACTCCTTTCATTATCACCCCACTGCTTGGATATTCGTTAAACTGAATTGTGAGTGTGGTGAGGGGTGTATTCATAGGCATTTTGAGGTTTGGGAAACTTTGCCCCTCCTGGTAGGATTGTATATCCCATATGTCACTAGCTCATGGACTCTTGCCAATATGAAAGAAATGAATTTATCAGGTAAGTTCTTACATAAATTGTTTTTTCTTCGTTCTCTTGGTATCTTCATTTAAAAAACAGAATTTATGCTTACCTGATAAATTTCTTTCTTTTGCGATGTACCGAGTCCACAGATTCATCCTTACTTGTGGGATATTATCCTTCCTAACCGGAAGTGGCAAAGAGAGCACCACAGAGAAACTATAAAGGTGCAGAGGTGACTGAAGTTTTTAATAAAAAATACTATCTGTCTTGAATAGACAGGGCGGGCCGTGGACTCGGTACATCGCAAAAGAAAGAAATTTATCAGGTAAGCATAAATTCTGTTTTCTTTTGCAAGATGTACCAAGTCCACTGATTCAACATTACTTGTGGGATACCAATTGCAAAGCTTTAGGACACGGATGAAGGGAGGGACAAGACAGGAGCCTAAACGGAAGGCACCACTGCTTGCAAAACCTTTCTCCCAAAAATAGCCTCCGAAGAAGCAAAAGTATCAAATTTGAAAAATTTAGAAAAGGTATGAAGCGAAGACCAAGTCGCAGCCTTACAAATCTGTTCAACAGAAGCATAATTTTTAAAAGCCCATGTGGAAGCCACCGCTCTAGTAGAGTGAGCAGTAATTATTTCAGGAGGCTGCTGTCCAGCAGTCTCATAAGCCAAACGGATGATGCTTTTCAGCCAAAAGGAAAGAGAGGTAGCCGTAGCCTTTTGACCCCTACGTTTTCCAGAATAGAAACCAAACAAAGATGATGGATGAAAATATTTGGTTGCCTGCAAATAGAACTTCAAAGCACGAACCACGTCCAAGTTGTGCAATAAACGTTCCTTCTTAAAAGAAGTATTAGGACACAGAGAAGGAACAACAATCTCCTGATTGATATTCCTGTTATAAACCACCTTAGGGAGGAACCCAGGTTCGGTACGCAAAACCACCTTATCAGCATGGAAAACAATATAAGGCGAGTCACATTGTAATGCAGATAATTCAGAAGCCCTTTGAGCTGAAGAGATAGCAACTAGAAACAGAACTTTCCAAGATAGAAGCTTAATATCTATGGAATGCATGGGTTCAAACGGAACCCCCTGAAGAACATTAAGAACTAAATGTAGACTCCATGGCGGAGCAACAGGTTTAAACACAGGCTTGATTCTAACTAAAGCCTGAACGTCTGGGACATCTGCCAGACGCTTGTGCAATAGGACAAAGCAGATATCTGTCCTTTTAAGGAACTAGCTGACAATGCTTTCTCTAATCCTTCTTGAAGAAAGGACAAAATCCTAGGAATCCTGATCTTACTCCATGAGCAGCCTTTGGATTCGCACCAAAAAAGATATTTACGCCATATCTTATGATAGATTTTCCTGGTGACAGGCTTTCGAGCCTGAATCAAGGTATCTATGACCGACTCAGAGAAACCCCGCTTTGATAAAATCAAGCGTTAAATCTCCAAGCAGTCAGTTGCAGAGAAATTAGATTTGGATGCTTGAACGGACCTTGAATCAGAAGGTCCTGTCGCAGTGGCAGAGTCCATGGTGGCAGAGATGACATGTCAACCAGGTCTGCATACCAAGTCCTGCATGGCCACGCAGGTGCTATCAAAATCACCAAAGCTCTCTCCTGTTTGATTCTGGCAATCAGACGCGGAAGGAGAGGGAAAAGTGAAAACACATAAGCCAGGTTGAACGACCAGGGTACTGCTAGAGCATCTATCAGTACTGCCTGAGGATCCCTGGACCTGGATCCGTAACAAGGAAGTTTGGCGTTCTGACGAGACGCCATCAGATCCAATTCTGGTGTGCCCCATAGCTGAACCAGTTGAGCAAACACCTCCGGATGGGAGCGCCCATTCCCCCGGATGAAAAGTCTGACTTAGAAAATCTGCCTCCCAGTTCTCTACCCCTGGGATATAGATCGCTGATAGATGGCAAGGTGAGTCTCTGCCCATCGGATTATCCTGGAAACTTCTATCATCGCCAAGGAACTCCTTGTTCCCCCCCTGATGATTGATATAAGCTACAGTCGTGATGTTGTCCGACTGAAATCTGATGAATCCGGCTGAAGCCAGCTGAGGCCACGCCTGAAGAGCATTGAATATCGCTCTTAATTCCAGAATATTTATTGGTAGGAGGGCCTCCTCCTGAGTCCACAAACCCTGTGCTTTCAGGGAATTCCAGACTGCACCCCAGCCCAGTAGGCTGGCGTCCGTCATCACTATAACCCACGCTGGCCTGCGGAAACACATTCCCCGGGCAGGTGATCCTGTGACAACCACCAAAGAAGAGATAGGAGAGGAGATAAATCTGCATAATCCCTATTCCACTGTTTGAGCATGCATAGTTGCAGAGGCCTGAGATGCAAACGAGCAAACGGAACTATGTCCATAGCCGCTACCATAAGTCCGATTACCTCCATACACTGAGCCACTGACGGCCGAGGAATGGAATGAAGAGCTCGGCAGGTGGTTAAAATGTATGATTTCCTGACCTCCGTCAGAAAGATTTTCATGTCCACCGAATCTATCCAGGAATGGAACTCTTGTGAGAGGAATAAGAGAACTCTTTTTCACGTTCACCTTCCACCCATGAGATCTTAGAAAGGCCAACACTAAGTTCGTGTGGGACTTGGCTAGTTGGAAAGTCGACGCTTGAATTAGGATATCGTCTAGATAAGGCGCCACTGCTATGCCCCATGGCCTTAGGACCGCCAGAAGGGACCCTAGCACCTTTGTGAAGATTCTTGGCACCGTGGCCAACCCGAAGGGAAGAGCCACAAACTGGTAATGCCTGTCCAGAAAGGCAAACCTCAGGAACTGGTGATGATCTTTGTGGATAGGAATGTGTAGATACGCATCCTTTAAATCCAAGGTGGTCATATATTGACCCTTCGGGATCATTGGTAAAATAGTCCGAATGGTCTCCATCTTGAAGGATGGAACTCTTAGGAATTGGTTTAGGATCTTGAGATCTAGAATTGGTCTGAAGGTTCCCTCTTTTTTGGGAACCACAAACAGATTGGAGTAGAAACCTTGTCCCTGTTCTGCTTTCGGAACTAAGCAGGTCACTCCCATGGTAAAAAGGTCTTCTACACAGAGTAAGAACGCCTCTCTTTTTGTCTGGTTTACAGACAATTGAGAAAGATGGAATCTCCCCCTTGGAGGAGAATCTTTGAAATCTAGGAGATACCCCTGGGTTACAATTTTTACGGCCCAGGAGTTCTGAACGTCTCTTGCCCAGGCCTGAGCAAAGACAGAGAGTCTGCCCCCTACTAGATCCGGTCCCGGATCGGGGGCTACCCCTTCATGCTGTCTTAGTGGCAGCAGCAGGCTATTTGGCCTGTTTACCCTTGTTCCAAGCCTGGTTAGGTCTCCAGGTTGGCTTGGATTGAGCAAAGTTCCCCTCTTGCTTTGCAGCAGGGGGAACAGGAAGCGGGACCACCCTTGAAGTTTCGAAAGGAACAAAAATTATTTTGTTTGGTCCTTGTCTTATTTGACTTATCTTGAGGGAGGGCATGACCCTTCCCCCCCAGTGTTGTCTGAAATGATCTTTTTCAATGCAGGCCCGAATAGCGTATTACTTTTGAAAGGGATGGTCGAAAGCTTAGATTTAGATAACACATCAGCCGACCAGGACTTAAGCCATAACGCTCTACGTGCTAAAATGGCAAAACCTGAATTTTTTGCTGCTAACTTAGCGAGATGAAAAGCGGCGTCTGTAATAAAAGAATTAGCTAGCATAAGAGCCTTAATTCTGTCCAGAATATCATCTAGTGGGGTCTTCACCTGAAGAGCCTCAAACCAAAAGGCAGCTGCAGTGGTTACAGGAACAATGCACGCTGTAGGTTGAAGAAGAAAACCTTGATGAATAAAATTTTTCTTTAGGAGACCCTCTAATTTTTTATCCATAGGATCAATGAAAGCACAACTGTCTTCAATAGGTATAGTTGTACGCTTAGCCAGAGTAGAAATCGCTCCCTCCACCTTAGGGAGGGTCTGCCATGAGTCCCTCATGGTGTCAGATATGGGAAACATTTTCTTAAAAACAGGAGGGGGAGCGTAACGGAATACCTGGTCTATCCCACTCCTTAGTAACAATGTCTGAAATCCTCTTGGGGACCGGAAAAACATCAGTGTAAACAGGAACCTCTAAATATTTGTCCATTTTACACAATTTCTCTGGAACTACAATAGGGTCACAATCATCCAGAGTCGCTAAAACCTCCCTGAGCAATAAACGGAGGTGTTCTAGCTTAAATTTAAATGCCGTCATATCTGAATCTTTCTGAGGGAACATCCTTCCTGAATCAGAAATCACTCCCTCAGATAGCAAATCCCTCATCCCTACCTCAGTAACATTGTGAGGGAATATCGGATACGGCTACTAAAGAGTCAGAAGGCTCAGCATTTGTTCTGAACCCAGAGCTACTGCGCTTCCCTTGCAACCCTGGCAGTTTAGATAAAACCTCTGTGAGGGTAGTATTCATAACTGAAGCCATATCTTGCAAGGTGAAAGAATTAGACACACTAGAAGTACTTGGCATCGCTTGTGCGGGCGTTACTGGTTGTGACACTTGGGGAGAACTAGATGGCAAAACCTGATTTCCTTCTGTCTGAGAATCATCCAATGCCAAACTCTTATAAGTCAAAATATGCTGTTTGCAATTTATAGACATATCAGTACAAGTGGGACACATTCTAAGAGGGGGTTCCACAATGGCTTCTAAACAAATTGAGCAATGAGTTTCCTCAATGTCAGACATGTTGAACAGGCTAGTAATTAGACAAGCAAGCTTGGAAAACACTTTATTTAATGAAAAAAAACACAATTTTCAAAAACGGTACTGTGCCTTTAAGAGAAAAAAAAAAAAAAGGCATACACAAACTGCCTCAAATTTTCCGAAATTTTTACAGTATACCCACTACGCTTTAGTAAGATTGCACCACAAGTAATTAAGCAATAAACCCCCAAATGAGAAAATCTGATAGACAAATGTCCAAAACTGGTAAAAAAAATCCTGTCAGCACCTTGCCACAGCTCTGCTGTGGCCCTACCTGCCCTTAGGGAACGATAATGTGGGAATAAAGCTTCGATTAAGCCCCAGAAGTGTACCAGGACCTCTGGAGATGTTGCTTGCTACTTGTCTGCATAAACTAAATGTGCAACTGAGGCGCGAAAATAGGCCCCGCCCATCTCACTCGATGTTGCTGGGGCCTACACAAAATCTACCAAACCTTTTTTGTAAGCCACGTGGGTTATAAAAACCCCTAAATAAGCCAAGCCTTTCTGAGTTAACACAGTCTCTGCAGAAAAAATGACTGAACATACCTCATTGCTGTATAGCAAGAAACCGTTCCTCACACTGAAGTTTTCCTGTACTCCTCAGCTTCTGTGGGAACAGCAGTGGACCTTAGTTACAAATGCTAAGATCATCATCCTCCAGGCAGAAATCTTCATCTATGTCCTGCCTGAGAGTAAATAGTACAACACCGGTATCATTTAAAAATAACAAACTCTTGATTGAAGATAAAATAAAACTAACAGTTTAACACCTTTCACTTTACCCTTCCTGCTTAGAGCCGGCAAAGAGAATGACTGGGGGGTGGAGTTAAGGGGGATCTATATAGACAGCTCTGCTGTGGTGCTCTCTTTGGCACTTCCTGTTAGGAAGGATAATATCCCACAAGTAAGGATGAATCCGTGGACTCGGTACATCTTGCAAAAGCTGGAATATCAGCTTAGGAGCTGGCCCATTTTTGGTTCAACACCTAGGTATCGCTTGCTGATTGGATGGCTACATATAGACACAAATCAGCAAGCACTTTGCAGGTACTGAACCAAAAATGGGATCCTAAGCTGACATTCCAGCTAAATTAACATACCAAGAGAACGAAGAAAAAGAGATAATAGGACATATCAACAAAGTTGAGAGCAAACCTTCTACAAGCCCTGACTTTTTAGGTTTAATTTGTTGAACTTTCCTGAAAGCCTTTTTCCTCCTGCATAGCGAATAAAAAAAAATCTCCCCCCTCCCACACTTAAAACTCCAGCATCAACTAAACATCTGTAGTCACTGAGGATCCACATGAAACGGACACATTTTTAAGAAATTAATTTCTGCAATACAAAGATACAAACTGGTTTTAACATTATAATTATTTAAACTGTACATTTGGGTTATTACTCGGCATCTATTTCGAGAAGGCATAAACTGTTAAAGGGATATAGAAACCAAAAACAAATTTTAAGCTTACCTTATAAATGAATTTCATGATGGCGAGTCCACAAGCCATCATGTGTGGGAAATATTCCCCTCCTGACCACTAGGAGGGGGCAAAAGACACCCCAACACACCAGAGCTTTAAATCCCTCACTTCCCATGATCCTCAGTCGTAGCCCAGTAGATGAGAAAAAAAAGATAGTGGGGCAAAGAAGTACAAAACCAGTACTGCTGCCAACTGAACAAAAAGAAAGGGTGAAGCTTGTGGAATCTAACCATCATGAAATAAATGAATTTTTTCAGGTAAACATAAATTGTGTTTTCTTTAATAGAGATGCTGAGAGCCCATGAGCCATTACATGAGGGAGTTAATACCCAGCGGTGGAATCCACAAAACCACCTTGAATGGGGGGGGGGGGGGGGATGTTACTTGTCAAGCACTAAGGCGCAGATCTTTCCTGCCAAAGGCGTCTGCAGAAGTAGCAAACACATCAAAGAGATAAAACTTTGACAAAGTGTTCAAAGAAGACCAAGAAGCTGCCTGCAAATCTGATCAATAGAGGCCTCATTACGAAAGGCCAAAGAAGTAGCAACTGCTCTAGTGGCATGAGCAGGCTCATGGAGAGTTTTCTCACAACCAAATAAGCCTTGCGAATTAAGGCTTTATAAGCCAAGCTGCTAAAGTAACAACTTCCATAGCTTTCTGACCTTTGCGAGGCCCAGAAAAATGAACAAAACAGAAGAAATTCTGAACTCTTTTGTGGCTTCCACATAATATAAGAGCTCTTACAACATCCAAGTTGAGAAGAAGCTGCTCCTTTAACTAAGAGAAGGAACCACAATTTCTTGATTCATAGTATCTCTAGATACCACTTCAAGAAAAAAAAGAATATCTAGTGCGAAGACACAAAGGGTATAGAGATGCCTGAAGTTTTAAATAAAACAAATTATTAAAAAAAGCGGTCTTGAAATTAGACAAGGGTGAGTCGTGGACTCTCCATGCCAGGAAAGAAAATAATTTATCAAGTAAGCATAAATTTTGTTTTCTTTCCTATGGCATGGAGAGTCCACAAATCCATTCTAATTACTAGTGGTAACCAATTATTATTATCGGTTATTTGTAGAGCACCAAGAGATTCCGCAACGCAAAGATATGGAGAGTCCACCACGTCATTCAATTACTAGTGGGGACCAATACCCAAGCTAGAGGACACAGAATGGAAAGGGAGGGAGAAACAAGACAGGCGGACCTAAACTGAGGGCACCACTGCTTGAAGAACTTTTCTCCCAAAAGGGAGGCAAAAATATCGAATTTGTAAAATTTAGAGAAAGTATGTAATGAGGACCAAGTGGCCGCCTTGCAAATTTGCTCCAAGTAAGCCTCGTTTTAAAAGGCCCAAAAAGAAAAAACAGCCCTAGTTGAATGAGCCGTAATCCTCTCAGGAGGTTGTTGTCCAGATGTCTCATAAGCCAACCGAATGACACTCCTCAACCAAAAAGAAAGAGTAGTTGATTTGGCCTTCTGGCCCCTATGTTTGCCAGCAAAAAAGGCAGCTGACAAAAATCCTTAGTAGCCTGGAGATAGAATTTTAGAGCATGAACCACATCCTGGTTATGTAGCAGACATTCTTTCTGAGAAGGATTAGTACATAATGAAAAAAACAACAATTACCTGATTGATATTAGGTTCCGAAACCACCTTGGGAAGAAAAATTTTTCATGTAAGTGGCAAGAGTCCATGAGCTAGTGACGTATGGGATATACATTCCTACCAGGAGGGGGCAAAGTTTCCCAAACCTCAAAATGCCTATAAATACACCTCCCACCAACTTTGCCTCTCATGGAGGTGATGAAGCAAGTTGTGCTTGATTTATTCTGTGATAGGCGCTTGTAAGCATATTGAAGCCCAGTTCCTCTCAAAGTACATTGTTTGTCTGAGGGATGTGAAGAGAGTATTGCCTGATGATGCCATGTTTTCACCTATGGGAAATCTATTCTAAGGCTTTCTGTAAATCGGTCGCAGGGATTCATCTGCTGCCTCCCTTTACAGATCGACATTATACTCCTCTACCATTACCTCTGCTGATATGTTTCAGTACTAGTTTGGCTGTCTGCTATATGTGGATGGGTGTCTTCTGGTAAGTATATATAATTTTTTAAGACACTCTCAGCTATGTTTGGCACTTTATTCTATAAAGTTTTAAATGTATATTGTATATATTTGCCATGAGTCAGGTCTGTGTATTTCCCTGTTCCAGTCTAAACAGTTTCAGCATGGAAAATAATGTTTATGGGAGTTTTTAGACTTACCTGGGGTTCCAGTTAGTTGTAACTTGGAGTCTGTTTCTTTCAAAATTTTTGTGGGCTTAGGCTCGCGATGATGCAGAATGTCATTTTTTTTATTGTGTCATTTCTTGCGACTTTTGTTGCAAGGTCACACCTGTTAAGACGCAAGTCGCGTCATTTCACTTAAGTTTTGGCGCCAAAAGTTTTTTTCTCTGCATTTTCGCCATCCTTGGCGCCAAAATTTGTTATATCAAGTCTCTCACTCTTTTGCTCTCTGCTCTTATTTGATTCATAGAGGGCTACGTTGCTTGCTTTTGATTTTAAAAATGATCAGAAGCATTTTTTCCCCATTCCTGAAACTGCTATTTTGAGGAAATTGGATATTTTGTTTAAATGTTATTTCTTCTTTTTTGTTACATTTTGCAAGATGTCTCAGCCTGATTCTGCCTCTGATGTTAATAGGAACTAAGCAGCCTGAACACAATTCTACCAAAGCTAAGTGTGTATGTTGTAAATTAGCTGATCTTACTTCTTCAGCTCAAATATATGGCACTTATTATGAAAAATTATTACATGTTGATAATGTTTCTATTAGTACAAATACATCTACTGTTAAACCTTCACAGTCTACTGTACATGATATTCCTGTAGATATAAAAGATTATATTGCTGCAGCCATAGAGAAGGCTATGACTGCTATTGCGCCTTCAAATAAATGTAAAAGGTCTCTCCTAACTTCTCATAAATCTGATGAAGCTTGTTTTGATCAGACAGCATACTGAAGTATCTTCTGCTGATAAGGATTTCTCTGACTCAGAGGATCCTACTTCAGATTGAATATATTTGTTCTTTATTAAAGGAAGTATCGTTTACTTTGGGTATTGAGGAAACTAGTCCTCTTGATAACAAGAATAGCAAACGTTTGAATTCTGTTTTTTAAACTTCTGAAGTTTTTCCTATTCCAGATGCTATATCTCATATGTTTACTAAGGAATGGTCTAAACTTGGTGCTTCGTTTAACCCTTCTTCTAGGGTTAAAAAGCTATATCCTTTACCTGTGGCTAATTTAGAGTTTTTTTTTAAAAAGTCCCTAAGGTTGATGGAGCTATCTACTCTTGCCAAACGTACTACTATTCGTATGGTAGATAGTACTTCCTTTAAGGATCCTTTAGATAGGAAGATTAAATCCTATCTTAAAAAGGCATATTTAGATACTGGCTATATTCTTAGACCTGATATTTCTATGGCTGATGTTGCTGCTGCTTCAACTTTTTGGTTGGACAGTTTAGCTCAACAGTCAACAAATCCTGAATTGTCTAGCATTGTTCTTTTACTTCAACATGCTAATTATTTCATTTGTGATGCTATATTTGATGTCATTAAGATTGATATTAAATCTATGTCTTTAGCTTTTCTTACTAGAAGAGCTTTATGGCGTAAATCTTGGAATGCTGATATGGTGTCTAAATCTAGATTACTATCTTTATCATTTCAGGGTCGTAATTTATTTGGTTCTCAATTGGATTCTATTATCTCCACTATCACCGGGGGAAAGGGAGTTTTTCTGCCCCAAGATAAGAAATCCAAGAGTAAATTTAAAGCTCCCAATAGTTTTCATTCCTTTAGTCAGAAAAGAGAACAGAAAACCACTCCTTCTCCTAAGGCCTCTGGATCTAATTGAAGACCATCTCCGAATTGGAATAAATCCAAGCCTTATAAGAAACCAAATCCAGCCCCTAAGACTGCATGAAGGTGCAGCCCTTAAACCAGTTATTTTGGTGGGGGCAGACTGAAGTTATTTCAAGACATTTGGACAGATTCTGTCCAAAATCAGTGGATTCAGAATATTGTTTCTCAGGGATATCGAATAGATTTCAGAATAAAACCTCCCATGGGAAGATTCTTTTTCATGTTCTAACAAACCCTGTGAAGGCTCAGGCTTTTCGGAAATGTGTTTCAGACCTAGAGCTTTCAGGGGTAATTGTTCTAGTTCCTCTGCAGGAACGGGGTTTGGGTTTTTATTCAAATCAATTCATTGTCCCAAAAAAAGAAGATTTGTTCAGACCAATTCTGAAATGTTTAAATCATTTTGTAAGACTCTCAACTTTCAAAATGGTGACTATAAGGACTATTCTGCCTTTTGTTCAGCAAGGTCATTTCATGTCCACAATAGACTTACAGGATGCTTATCTTCACATTCCGATTCATCCAGACCACTATCGTTTTCTCAGATTCTCTTTTCTAGACAAGCATTACCAATTTGTCGCTCTTCCGTTTGGCCTAGCGACAGCTCAGAGAATCTTTTCAAAGGCTCTCGGTGCCCTTCTATCTGTAATCAGAGAACAAGGTATTGCAGTGTTTCCTTATTTGGACGATATCTTGATACTATTTCAATCTTTTCATTTAGCAGAATCTAACACGAAACAAAAGAGTTTCTTGATTCCTCAGACAAGGGTCACCTTTTTAGGTTTCCAGATAGATTCAGTGTCCATGACTCTTTCTCTGACAGACAAAAGACGAATGAAGTTAGTTTTAGCTTGTCTAAACCTTCAGTTTCTATCATTCCCTTCAGTCGCTATATGCATGGAAGTTTTAGGTTTTATGACTGCAGCATCGGACACAATCCCTTTTGCTCGTTTTCATATGAGGCCTCTACAGCTTTGCATGTTGCACCAATCGTGCAGGGATTATACTCATATCACAACTGATATACTTAAAGCCCAACACTCAACTCTCTCTGACTTGGTGGTTAGATCATCACCTTATTGTTCAAGGGGCCTCATTTGTTCATCCTACCTGGACTGTGATCACAACAGATGCAAGTCTTACAGGTTGGGGAGCTGTCTGGGGGTCTCTGACAGCACAAGGGGTTTGGGAACCTCAGGAGGCGAGGTTACCAATCAATATTTTAGAACTATTGCTATTTTCAGAGCTCTTCATGCGTGGCCCCTATTGAAGAGAGAATTATACATTTGTTTTCAAACAGACAATATCATAACAGTGGAATATGTCAATCATCAAGGAGGAATCCAACTCTTGTCGAATTTCTGCGATTCATATCCCAGGTGTAGACAATTGGGAAGCGAATTATCTCAGCTGTCTCTCCATCCAGATGTGTTTTTTCATTTTGTACAGATGTGGGGTCTTCCAGAAATAGATCTGATGGCCTCATCTAAACAAGAAGCTTCCCAGATACCTTGCCAGGTCCAGGGATCCTCAGGCGGATATGGTGGATGCCTTAGCAGTTCCTTGGTTTTACCAACCTGCTTATATTTTTCCGCCTCTGGTTCTTCTTCCAAGGGTGATCTCCAAGATAATAATGGAACAATCTCATGTGTTTCTGATAGCACCAGAATGGCCTTTCAGGTTTTGGTATGGTATCTTGTCCGGGTGTCCAGTTGCCAGCCTTGGCCACTTCCTTTAAGGCCAGACCTTCTGTCTTGAGGGCCATTTTCCCATCAGGATCTCAAATCTCTACATTTGAAGGCATGGAAATTGGTTTCTCTGACTCAGTGATTAGCACTATGATACAGGCTCGTAAATCTGTTTCAAGGAAAATGTATCATCGTGTTTGGAAAACCTATATTTCATAGTGTTCTACTCATAATTATTCTTGGCATTCTTTCAGAATTCCTAGGATTTTACAGTTTCTTCAGGATGGTTTGGATAAGGGTTTGTCTGCAACTACTTTGAAAGGACAAATTTTTGCTCTATCTTATTTCATAGAAAGATTGCTAAACTTCCTGATGTTCATTGTTCTGTTCAGGCTTTGATTTGTATCAAACCTGTTATTAAATCTATTTCTCCTCCTTGGAGTCTCAATTTGGTTTTTTCTTTTAGCTATCTCTTCTGCTAGAAGAGTTTCCGAATTGTCTGCTCTCTCTTGTGAGTCTCCTTATCTGATTTTAAATCAAGATAAAGCGGTTTTGCAGACTTCATTAAAAATTTTGCCTACAGTTGTGAATTCTAACAACATCAATAGGGAAATTGTTGTTCCTTCCTTGTGTCCTAATCCTAAGAATACTCTTGAAAGGTCTTTAGATTCTTTGGATGTGGTAAGAGTTTCAAAATATTATGTTGAGGCTACTAAAGATTTCAGAAAGACTTCTAGTCTATTTGATGAAACCTAGAGGGAAAAGAGAGGCGCCAACATCGAGTAGTAGGATCTAGACAGGTAGACGAAATCCAAGAATAACGGACCCTACAGGGTGGCAACTCACCAGATCCGGCGGCACAACCGGAGTGCCGTTCTATGCAGCACGGGACTCAAAACAGTCGCCCGTAAGACTGGGGGAGGCGTCAGATCACGTCCAGCGTGGGCATGAATCAGGTGGACCAATCAGCAGGGCTCATCGGAAGCCACAACACACAGAGACCGTAATCTCAAATGGTAAATAGAAACAAGTCCAGGAGCGAGATTGTGGTTAAGTGTAAATTCCTTTAATACACAATAAAAACAATGCGACGCGTTTCTCAGCAATAGTACTGCGGTTTCATCAGGCTGCTCTCAACACGCCACCCGGCATGGAAGAACAATAAACTGGGTTACTCACATGTTCTGAAGTATGATTTGGTAGGGAACTCGCCTCTCGGACAGGACCCCCAGAGGCGGATGGCTCAGCAGTTACTTTCCCTGAGCCCGAGGAACCATGTGCTCTGAAATGGCATACGGAACAAAACTGGTTGACAGGTGTCAACGAGGCCACTCCGGATTCATCACCAGACACAGAATCTGAAATCAAAATAGTCTCAGTATCAGAATCCTCTAACTGAATCTGAAATTAACACAGTCTCAGCATCAGAATCCTCCATAACTGGATAGAGGATATAAAATATGGACTAAAGTAGTGAAAATTAAAATGGCACCTGACACTCCCAATGGCTGGGTCACTCACCACCTCCTATAACCAGACCCCTGCGGACTAAAAATTTTTCTTTGCCACCCGGTTGGGAATGCGGAAATGGAAAAACGTAACATTGCCAAGCCCGAACACAAGGTGCACCGTATAGTCCAAACAAGCGCGCCCAACCAAAAGGCTGCGTCACTTCCAAAGGCCTCAATGTTCCAACCACGAGCCCAGTAAATATTGCACATAAGCAGGTTGAATCAAATAAACACTATTATAAACCCCCTCAGGAGATATTAACCCTCGATTCTAAGAGAGACTCACTGAGACCCTTATGTATAAGTTAGACCTGCAAGGTGGTAGCCTCTCGGGAAACATTCACATTACATTGCAAATGTAAGATGGCGGCCGTGCACAACGCGAGGCTCTGTGTCTAGCTAATCCTACTACACAGGTTGCTACTTTGCTGGTTGTCTTAAGCCTACTAACTGTGATCAGTACCACACATATTAGGTACAGCAGGCTGGAACTTTTGGATATCAGAATTCAGTACTCACAAACTGTTTCTACTAACCTCCGGAGCATCTATGTGTCTGTCAGTTTGCCGTGGACTGCTGGGGAGCCTCCGGTGTCTGCATTGTCAGGGGAGGAGCGCGCAGACAGCGGAGGGATCGTAAACAGAGGCGTGGCAAGCGTGGAGGCATCCGCAATAGACTGTCAGCGTCTCGCCATCGAGTCCCCTTGCCCAGTATAGTTCTTGCTAATGTGAGATCCCTCACTAACAAGATCGATGAACTAAAATTAAGGATGCATGCATGCAAAAACATCAGAGACAGTAATATATTACTTTTCACAGAAACATGGTTAAATGATGATATTCCAAACAATGTTCTTAAACTTGGGGGTTACGATATCTTCAGAGCAGACAGGAGTAGTATTGAATCTGGAAAGTCCAAAGGTGGTGGGCTATGTATTTATATAAATCACCACTGGTGAACTAATTCTACAATCACCGAAAGCTACTGTTCTGTTAATTCAGAATATTTGATGCTAAAGTACAGGCCTTTTTATTTACCTAGGGAATTCACTTCTGTTATTGTTATGGCAGCATATATTCCACCTGATGCTAATGCAAAAATTGCAATGAAAGAACTTCAAAAAGCGATAAATAAGCAACAAATTGCTCAACCAGACGGAGCCTACATTGTAGCAGGAGATTTTAATCATGCAAATTTAAAAACTGTGTTACCGAAATTTCATCAAAATGTTACCTGTGCTACAAGAGAGAGAATAAAATATTAGATCATGTTTATACAAACATTGTTGATGCTTATAAAGCACTACCTCTTCCACATTTGGGCAAATCTGATCACCTTGCACTTTTTTTATACCCCAGGTATACTCCACTAATTAAAAGTGAAAAATCTTCTGTAAAAATAGTTAAAGTTTGGCCGGAGGATGCGACTCAAAAACTCCAAGCACAGTTTCAATCTACTGACTGGACTACATTTGCTGTAAGAGACAAGAGTGACTCTCAAGTTGATCTAGACTTGTATGCATCATCTGTCCTAGATCATATTCGTTATTGTATCAGCAAGGAAACCACCTATAAGAGGATCAAAACCTTTCCTAACCAAAAACCTTGGATGAACAAAGAGGTTCGCCTCTTATTGCAAGCCCGTAACATTGCATTTAGAACTGGTAATGCTGAGGCTTATAGTTTGGCACGATCCAATTTAAAGAAAGGAATAAAAAGAGCTAAATTTGACTTGAAAACACGCATAGAAGAGCACTTTAATAACAACTCTGATTCTAGAAGAATGTGGCAAGGTATACAGTCCATTACTGACTATAAAACCACAAGCACAGTCCCCATAATTAATGATGCTTTCTTTCCAGACGAACTTAACTATTTTTATGCCCGCTTTGACCGTGTAAACAAAGAATCAATTACTAAACTTATGCATCCACCAGATGAACTACCCCTGAGTTTTTCCGTTGCTGAAGTGTATCGGATCCTCTCCAAGGTGGATGTACATAAAGCGGCCGGTCCTGATGATATTCCTGGACATGTGTTAAGATCCTGTGCTGGAGTATTGGCTACAGTAATTACTGATATTTTTAATCTGTCTCTGGCTCAAACAACCGTTCCTACATGCTTTAAGGAAACCACCATCATTCCTGTGCCTAAACAATCAACAGCAGTCTGTCTTAATGACTTTCGCCCCATTGCACTCACTTCAGCCTTTATGAAATGTTTCGAGAGGCTGGTCATGGCCTATCTTAAAACTTGCCTACCACCTGCATTGGATCCTAACCAATATGCGTATCGCCAAAATAGGTCAACAGAAGATGCTATCTCGTCAGCTCTGCATTTTGCCCTCACTCACTTAAATCACAATAACACCTATGTTAGAATGTTGTTTATTGATTTTAGTTCGGCATTTAACACAGTTGTTCCTATTAAGCTGGTTGCCAAACTCCATGATCTTGGCATAAATACTTTATTATGCAACTGTATTCTGGACTTCTTGACAAACAGACCGCAATTGGTAAAAATTGGTAATCACACCTCATCTACTCTGACCCTTAATACTGGTGTTCCACAAGGGTGTGTATTGAGTCCACTGCTATATTCTCTTTTTTCCCATGACTGTTTGCCTAAGTATGTATCCAATAGTATTATCAAATTTGCTGATGACACCACTGTGATAGGCCAGTTCAGTAACAATGATGAATCAGCTTATAGCGAAGAAATAAGGCAACTGGCTATTTGGTGTGCTGAGAACAACCTGGACCTAAACACTAAAAAAAAACTAAAGAAATTATTATTGATTTTAGGAAATCTAATCGATGTTTACAATTGCCCATTCATATAAATGGAACTGAGGTTGAACGTGTACCAAGTTTCAAGTTTCTGGGCACACACATCTCTGAGGATTTGACTTGGTCTTTGAACACCTCAACTTTAGTGAAAAAAGCACAACAACATCTCTATTTTTTAAGAACACTGAAAAAAGTTAATTTATCTACTCAGATTTTAATTAATTTTTATCGCTGTACTATTGAGAGTATTCTCACCAACTGTATCACAGTATGGTATGGAAACTGTACTAATTCTGATCGCAAAGCTCTGCAACGGGTAGTTAAAACCGCCCAGTATATCATAGGTGCTCATTTACCTACCATTGAAGATCTTCAAAGCAGACGTAGTCTTTTAAAGGCCTATCGAATTATTCATGATCCCTTCCATGTTAGCAACAGACTATTTGCCCTTTTACCATCTGGGAGACGTTATAGAAGCTTAAAAGGAAAAACTGCTAGATACGGAATAGTTTTTTTCCAAGAGCCATTACTCTGCTAAATAATAACTTTTAAAAATCTCTCTTATGCTCATAGCCTTTTTTAATTTTTTATCCTTCTGATGATTAGATCTTTTTATTATAATGAAGAAAGTGCTAAATTAATGGTTTTAATTTAATTTATTGATTATCCTGTTAATGGTTCTTTTTCACCTCACTTTATATTCACATAACACATATAATATAAAATACACATATGATTCATATAAAACACTCATGATTCACATCATATATATATAATGCAAATGTACACATATGTGTGCAAGATGACTAATTTTTTATTACATTTTTTTTTACACATATATATACTTTTTTGTATGGAACTGATTTTTTTTGCACTTGCATTGTACTTACTTTTGTGGTATACAGGGAGTGCAGAATTATTAGGCAAATGAGTATTTTGACCACATCATCCTCTTTATGCATGTTGTCTTACTCCAAGCTGTATAGGCTCGAAAGCCTACTACCAATTAAGCATATTAGGTGATGTGCATCTCTGTAATGAGAAGGGGTGTGGTCTAATGACATCAACACCCTATATCAGGCGTGCATAATTATTAGGCAACTTCCTTTCCTTTGGCAAAATGGGTCAAAAGAAGTACATGACTAAGAGCCTAATGCTGGCTTGAAACGTTGTATATCAATGGGACCCATGACAAAAGAATAAAGGTCTTTTAAAAGAAATTGGTGGCTGGAGTTTCTTGAAATTTTGGTCAAAAGAAGGACTTGACAGGCTCAGAAAAGTCAAAAATAGTGAGATATCTTGCAGAGGGATGCAGCACTCTTAAAATTGCAAAGCTTCTGAAGCGTGATCATCGAACAATCAAGCGTTTCATTCAAAATAGTCAACAGGGTCGCAAGAAGCGTGTGGAAAAACCAAGGCGCAAAATAACTGCCCATGAACTGAGAAAAGTCAAGCGTGCAGCTGCCAAGATGCCACTTGCCACCAGTTTGGCCATATTTCAGAGCTGCAACATCACTGGAGTGCCCAAAAGCACAAGGTGTGCAATACTCATGGCCATGGCCAAGGTAAGAAAGGCTGAAAGACGACCACCACTTAACAAAACACACAAGTTGAAACGTCAAGACTGGGCTAAGAAATATCTCAAGACTGATTTTTCTAAGGTTTTATGGACTGATGAAATGAGAGTGAGTCTTGATGGGCCAGATGGATGGGCCCGTGGCTGGATTGGTAAAGGGCAGAGAGCTCCAGTCCGACTCAGACGCCAGCAAGGTGGAGTACAGGTTTGGGCTGGTATCATCCAGCCCAAACCAGGATGGAGGATGGAGTCAAGCTCAACTCCCAGTCCTACTGCCAGTTTCTGGAAGACACCTTCTTCAAGCAGTGGTACAGGAAGAAGTCTGCATCCTTCAAGAAAAACATGATTTTCATGCAGGACAATGCTCCATCACACGCGTCCAAGTACTCCACAGCGTGGCTGGCAAGAAAGGGTATAAAAGAAGAAAATCTAATGACATGGCCTCCTTGTTCACCTGATCTGAACCCCATTGAGAACCTGTGGTCCATCATCAAATGTGAGATTTACAAGGAGGGAAAACAGTACACCTCTCTGAACAGTGTCTGGGAGGCTGTGGTTGCTGCTGCTGCACGCAATGTTGATGGTGAACAGATCAAAACACTGACAGAATCCATGGATGGCAGGCTTTTGAGTGTCCTTGCAAAGAAAGGTGGCTATATTGGTCACTGATTTGTTTTTGTTTTGTTTTTGAATGTCAGAAATGTATATTTGTGAATGTTGAGATGTTATATTGGTTTCACTGGTAAAAATAAATAATTGAAATGGGTATATATTTGTTTTTTGTTAAGTTGCCTAATAATTATGCACAGTAATAGTCACCTGCACACACAGATATCCCCCTAAAATAGCTATAACTAAAAACAAACTAAAAACTACTTCCAAAACTATTCAGCTTTGATATGAGTTTTTTGGGTTCATTGAGAACATGGTTGTTGTTCAATAATAAAATTAAACCTCAAAAATACAACTTGCCTAATAATTCTGCACTCCCTGTAGAAATTTTTTGCACAAGTCACTTGAATTTTTTGCTATCTATTAGTTTTACCATTATAGTGCTGTGTATAGGATTGGTTAGATTTTTAAATATAATTTCGTTGTCTCTGTTTTCCTACTTTGTACAATGACAATAAAACGAATCTAATCTAATCTAAAATAAAGTAAAATGAAACAATCTTCCTGGAACCTACGGCGTGGAACAGGACCACGGCCCTTCAAGTGTGACGGATAGTAGCATCGTCTCTGCCATGGACTTGAGAGAAGAAAGCAGGCAGCAAAGTGAATTTCGACAATGCTGATTGCTTGAGGAGCTGTAAATATGAGTCGGGATGGTTTCGCATAAAGAAACTCCCTGAATCTCCGGACTCTGACTTTCATCCAAGTAGAAAGTAGAAGATAGGGGGCGCCCTTAATATCTAATATTCTAAGTGTCAATATTTAAAAGGACATCAATGAAATATAGCAAAACACAATTATGCAAACACTATTATGCAAACACAATTAAGCAAGGTTAACAAACCTAAAAATCTTAAGTAGTGTTATCCCAAAAGATAAACCTTTTATATTATTGAAATCTACAGTAAGATTTCTGGATACATAAATCAAATTTAGATATGATTAAAGTCTCTGGTGGTCGCAGAGTAATGATGCAGGCAGCAATCTGTGTTGATCCAGGCCAGGATCCAAGAGCAATGGTATAAAAAAAGATAAGAAAAACAGATGCGCCACATGGCCCAGTATTGTTGGAACAAAGAGAATGTTTGTAGCATACAGCAATTACACTCACATGTGTTGAAGCACCTCAAATGGTGCTGTAAGAGCAGTCTGGGATCTATAACAGTCTCCCAGAAGACCGGCCTCTTAAGATTAGTGTAGAGTCTGTAGTGAAAATATATAAAAGACAAAGAGTTCCTATATGGCTTAGTACTGTTTAACCAAGATTTAAATATGTCACAAGGAGTTAAATATTGCACTCACATTTGTTGTAGCATCTCCATTGATGCTAATAGAGCAGGCTGGGATCAATTCAGTCACCCAACAGACTTAGTACAGAGGCAAACAGGAGACCAGAGGCCTCAAGATGATTCAAGAGGCTCAGGAATATCCAAAGAGAATCCAAAAATAACAGCAAGTGTTTAAAAAGTAGTAAAATTTACTTTATTAAAACATTAAAAAAAGTCTCAAGCAACGCGTTTCTCAGCCAGGGGCTGTTTCATCAGGCTTAATAAAATTGGTTACAAACACTTGCTATATATAACAAACATATAATTAAGATAATTGGTAACATTTGATAGGGGGGTGGCCAAGAGAGGCTGTCAGCCTTCTCATGGCCAATCGAGTTCATTTGTAACAAAGTGCCAAATGTATATAAACACTACCTTAGACCTATAACAACAAGAATTTCATTCATAAAACAAAACAAAATCAATAGATAACTAACATTTGATCCAAGGCCCAAAATTCCCTCATAAGTACATATTCAACCTTCATCATTGCAAATTCGTAGTTAAAGCTCAAGCTACAGCAATAAATCAGTGATTAGGTATAAAACAATTCATATAATAACAGCACAATCTATAATAACATACAATCATAGTAACATTTTCATTTGTAGTAATGTGTATAATTCCAATAATGATAGCTTTTTATGGATATCTTTGATGCACTCGCACTGTCCAATTATTGATATATATGCATAGGACTATTAACATTCAATATGATGTGCAATGGGATAGGAAGGACTTATCGTTTTATTGAATATACGATTCCCTTTTTTTTGTTTAAAGGGACAGTAAACCTTAAAAATAATGTTATATAATTCAGCACATAGTGCAGAATTATATAACATTATATTAGCCAAACATTATCCCCTTAAGGACCAGCGACGTACCCTGTATGTCACTGGCCTTTTTTTGGGACTTGATTGTTTTATAGCGCGGTCTTGCCACCAGCGTTGAGACTGCTCTATTCCACAAAGCCTGCTGGAGGGAGTGCATTAATAGCGTGTTCTTGCTAGACTTGTGCTATTATGTCCTGAAAAAACCCTTAACGACCAGTGACATACAGGGTACATTGTGGTCATTAAGGGGTTAAAAAACATAATATACCCTATTCATTTAAAAAAAAAATAAAAAAAATGTATGCTTACCTGATAAATTTATTTCTCTTGTGGTGTATCCAGTCCACGGGTTCATCCATTACTTGTGGGATATTCTCCTTCCCAACAGGAAGTTGCAAGAGGACACCCACAGCAGAGCTGTCTATATAGCTCCTCCCCTAACTGCCACCCCCAGTCATTCGACCGAAGACAAGCAAGAAAAAAGGAGTAACTATAGGGTGCAGTGGTGACTGTAGTTTAAAAATAAAAACCACCTGCCTTAAAATGACAGGGCGGGCCGTGGACTGGATACACCATAAGAGAAATACATTTATCAGGTAAGCATAAATTTTGTTTTCTCTTGTAAAGGTGTATCCAGTCCACGGGTTCATCCAATACTTGTGGGATACCAATACCAAAGCTTTAGGACACAGATGAAGGGAGGGACAAGGCAGGAACTTAAACGGAAGGCACCACTGCCTGTAAGACCTTTCTCCCAAAAATAGCCTCCGAAGAAGCAAAAGTATCGAATTTGTAGAATTTAGAAAAAGTGAGAAGCGAAGACCAAGTCGCCGCCTTACAAATCTGTTCAACAGAGGCCTCATTTTTAAAAGCCCATGTGGAAGCCACCGCTCTAGTGGAATGAGCTGTAATTCTTTCAGGAGGCTGCTGGTCAGCAGTCTCATGAGATAAGCGGATTATGCTTCTCAGCCAAAAAGAAAGAGAAGTTGCCGAAGCCTTTTGGCCTCTCCTCTGTCCAGAGTAGACAACAAACAAAGCAGATGTTCGACGAAAATCCTTCGTAGCTTGTAAATAAAACTTTAAAGCACGAACCACATCAAGATTGTGTAAAAGACGTTCCTTCTTTGAGGAAGGATTAGGACATAATGAAGGAACAACAATCTCCTGATTGATGTTCTTATTAGATACTACCTTAGGAAGAAACTCCGGTTTGGTACGCAAAACTACCTTATCTGCATGGAAAACCAGATAAGGGGAATCACACTGTAAAGCAGATAACTCCGAAACTCTTCGAGCCGAGGAGATAGATACTAGAAACAGAACTTTCCAAGATAAAAGTTTAATATATATGGAATGCAAAGGTTCAAACGGAACCTCTTGAAGAACCTTAAGAACTAAATTTAAACTCCATGGCGGAGAAACAGGTTTAAACACAGGCTTAATTCTAACTAAAGCCTGACATAACGCCTGAACGTCTGAAACCTCAGCCAGACGTTTGTGCAAAAGGACAGAGCAGAAATCTGTCCCTTTAAGTAACTAGCAGACAATCCTTTCTCCAATACACATTCTAAGAGGGGGTACAACAATGGCTTCTAATCATAATGAACAAGGAGTTTCCTCTATGTCAGACATGTTTAACAGACTAGTAATGAGACCAGCAAGCTTGGAAAACACTTTAATAAATGTGAAAAAGCAATTAAACAAAAACGGTACTGTGCCTTTAAGAGAAAAAAACTACCACATAAACTGCAAAACAGTGTTAAAAAGTAGTAAACTCTACAAAATTTTTACAGTGTGTATAAGAGACTAAAGCAGCATTGAACCCACTTGCAAATGGATGGATGATTAACCCCTTAGGTCCCAAACCGGATTAGAAAAACGTTAAAACCGTTAAAAAACAGTCAAACACACTGCCACAGCTCTGCTGTGGCTCCTACCTGCCCTTAAACACGATTTTTGCAGGATAAAAACCCTCTATAGCGGTCCTAGCTGCCAAAGGACTCCTTTAGGGAAGCTGGATGTCTCAGTCTGAATATCAACTGCGCATAAAGTGCGCAAAAATAGGCCCCTCACTCTTGATTGAAGGTAAAAACTACACTAAGTCACCATATATCTCTTGATACTTCCTTTCTTGTCGAGAGTTGCAAGAGAATGACTGGGGGTGGCAGTTAGGGGAGGAGCTATATAAACACCTCTGCTGTGGGTGTCCTCTTGCAACTATCTGTTGGGAAGGAGAATATCCCACAAGTAATGGATGAACCCGTGGACTGGATACACCTTTACAAGAGAAACGCTGTTTTACAGACCCGCTCTCTGTACTCTGCTGAGCGGGTCTGTTATATTTACTCAGTGCATCGGGCCAGCTGTATAGTCATAGCCCGGCCCGACCGCGCCATAAGACTAAGTGCAGCTCGCTCCTGCTGTCAGACAGAGCAGGAGCGAGCTGCACTTAATGCTATGGCGTGGTCGGGCCGGGCTGTGACTATACAGCTGGCCCGATGCGCTGAGTAAATATAACAGACCCGCTCAGCAGAGTACAGAGAGCAGGTCTGTAAAACAGCGTTTAAAAAAAAAATAATTAATAGGGTATATTATGTTTTATAATGTTTGACTACTATAATGTTATATAATTCAATAGGATCTTCATACTAGTGTTCTGACAGTTGTGTCGATACATATTAAACACATCCCCTGATGACGTATACCATGAATCTTTCTTAGGTCCGTAGTTACCTCACATAACAAACACACCTCCTGATGACGTACACTTTGTATCTCTCTGATGTGCGGAGTTGTCCGGCATATGACTAATGACAAATGTCTGACTAAGATGAAGTGTGCGCTAGATGGAAGTCAGTTTATGGGGATTTTTTGTTGTAAGAGGAGCGATCTTTGAGGGTTTTTATGATCTTGACGAACTTTTATTTGACTGTGTGAAGACAGCTATACACACGATACCTGCTGTATTGACAGATGAGACAAACACGCTGATCGTAGACACTCCCCCATCTATCGAGACAACATTCATTACAACCAATCATCAACTAGTGCTATCTATGACACACTAGGACTTGACCAATTATGAACACTTATACATATGATTGACAAATCACACTAGACATGCGCAGTAGGAATTGAAGGACTCTATGTTTTTTAAACATATTACGATATAACATAGCAAGTTTAATAAAGTACGTGGACATCAACTGAATGGTATGATAAGATACAGCAATCATTATTGGGATTATACACATTACTACAAATGAAAATGTTACGATGATTGTATGTTATTATAGATTGTGCTGTTATTATATGAATTGTTTTATACCTAATCACTGATTTATTGCTGTAGCTTGAGCTTTAACTACGAATTTGCAATGATGAAGGTTGAATATGTACTTATGAGGGAATTTTGGGCCTTGGATCAAATGTTAGTTATCTATTGATTTTGTTTTGTTTTATGAATGAATGAAATTCTTGTTGTTATAGGTCTATGGTAGTGTTTATATACATTTGACACTTTGCTACAAATGAACTCGATTGGCCATGAGAAGGCTGACAGCCTCTCTTGGCCACCCCCCTATCAAATGTTACCAATTATCTTAATTATATGTTTGTTATATATAGCAAGTGTTTGTAACCAATTTTATTAAGCCTGATGAAACAGCCCCTGGCTGAGAAACGCGTCGCTTGAGACTTTTTAATGTTTTAATAAAGTAAATTTTACTACTTTTTAAACACTTGCAGTTATTTTTGGATTCTCTTTGGATATTCCTGAGCCTCTTGAATCATCTTGAGGCCTCTGTACTAAGTCTGTTGGGTGACTGAATTGATCCCAGCCTGCTCTATTAGCATCAATGGAGATGCTACAACAAATGTGAGTGCAATATTTAACTCCTTGTGACGTTTAAATCTTGGTTAAACAGTACTAGGCCATATAGGCACTCTTTGTCTTTTATATATTTTCAAAACAGACTCTACACTAATCTTAGGAGGCCGGTCTTCTGGGTGACTGTTATAGATCCCAGACTGCTCTTACAGCACCATTTGAGGTGCTTCAACACATGCAAGTGTAATTGCTGTATACTACAAACATTCTCTTTGTTCCAACAATACTGGGCCATGTGGCGCATCTGTTTTTCTTATCTTTTTATAACTTTCATCCAAGCCCTCACTGAGAGACTGACAGGACTACTTAAAACTCCTATCCCATGCCGAAGAGTACTACCCTCCATAAGAGACAAAAATTCAAAATTCAGACACTTCTCTACCATCCTCCTGGGACGAAAGGCAAAGAATGACTGGGGGATGAGGAGTGGGAGGAGTATTTAAGCCTTTGGCTGGGTTGTCTTTGCCTCCTCCTGGTGGCCAGGTTCTTATTTCCCAAAAGTAATGAATGGAGCTGTGGACTCTTTCCATTTAAGAAGAAAGAAAACAATTTTATATAGGCATTTGGTTTTCAAAACTCCAAGAATTTTTTTTTTTTGAGTTCTGAAAACAATGTACCTCTTATATACATAATTTTCTGTAGGTCTACTTAATTAGATATTTTACAGCTTATCCCTCTCAAGAACCCTGGTATGTGGGAATCAATATGGTTGCGCGTGAAATGGTAGTACTAAAAATTATTTAGTTTTATATTTACAATAATGCAAAATGTGTTCTGCCTTTATGGATTAACAAAACAAAAGAATAACAAAAAAACATAATTTATGCTTACCTGATAAATTTATTTCTCTTGTAGTGTATCCAGTCCACAGATCATCCATTACTTATGGGATATTCTCCTTCCCAACAGGAAGTTGCAAGAGGATCACCCACAGCAGAGCTGCTATATAGCTCCTCCCCTAACTGCCATATCCAGTCATTCGACCGAAACAAACAGAGAAAGGAGAAACCATAGGGTGCAGTGGTGACTGTAGTTTAATTAAATTTTAGACCTGCCTTAAAATGACAGGGCGGGCCGTGGACTGGATACACTACAAGAGATATAAATTTATCAGGTAAGCATAAATTATGTTTTCTCTTGTTAAGTGTATCCAGTACACGGATCATCCATTACTTATGGGATACCAATACCAAAGCTAAAGTACACGGATGATGGGAGGGACAAGGCAGGGATTAAGTGGAACGAACCACTGCCTGAAGAACCTCTCCCCCAAAAACAGCCTCCGAAGAAGCAAAAGTATCAAATTTGTAAAATTTTGAAAAAGTGTGAAGCGAAGACCAAGTCGCGGTCTTGCAAATCTGTTCAACAGAGGCCTCATTTTTAAAGGCCCAGGTGGAAGCCACAGTTCTAGTAGAATGAGCTGTAATTCTTTCAGGGGGCTGCTGTCCAGCAGTCTCATAGGCTAGGCGTATAATACTCCGAAGCCAAAAGGAAAGAGAGGTTGCCGAAGCTTTTTGACCTCTCCTCTGTCCAGAATAAACGACAAACAGGGAAGATGTTTGACGAAAATCTTTAGTAGCTTGCAAGTAAAACTTCAAGGCACGGACTACGTCCAGATTATGAAAAAGAACGTTCCTTCTTTGAAGAAGGATTAGGACACAATGATGGAACAACAATCTCTTGATTGATATTCTTGTTAGAAACCACCTTAGGTAAAAACCCAGGTTTGGTACGCAGAACTACCTTATCTGCATGAAAAATCAGATAAGGAGAATCACATTGTAAGGCAGATAGCTCAGAGACTCTCCGAGCCGAGGAAAACAGAATTTATGTTTACCTGATAAATTTCTTTCTCCAACGGTGTGTCCGGTCCACGGCGTCATCCTTACTTGTGGGATATTCTCTTCCCCAACAGGAAATGGCAAAGAGCCCAGCAAAGCTGGTCACATGATCCCTCCTAGGCTCCGCCTACCCCAGTCATTCGACCGACGTTAAGGAGGAATATTTGCATAGGAGAAACCATATGGTACCGTGGTGACTGTAGTTAAAGAAAATAAATTATCAGACCTGATTAAAAAACCAGGGCGGGCCGTGGACCGGACACACCGTTGGAGAAAGAAATTTATCAGGTAAACATAAATTCTGTTTTCTCCAACATAGGTGTGTCCGGTCCACGGCGTCATCCTTACTTGTGGGAACCAATACCAAAGCTTTAGGACACGGATGAAGGGAGGGAGCAAATCAGGTCACCTAAATGGAAGGCACCACGGCTTGCAAAACCTTTCTCCCAAAAATAGCCTCAGAAGAAGCAAAAGTATCAAACTTGTAAAATTTGGTAAAAGTGTGCAGTGAAGACCAAGTCGCTGCCCTACATATCTGATCAACAGAAGCCTCGTTCTTGAAGGCCCATGTGGAAGCCACAGCCCTAGTGGAATGAGCTGTGATTCTTTCGGGAGGCTGCCGTCCGGCAGTCTCGTAAGCCAATCTGATGATGCTTTTAATCCAAAAAGAGAGAGAGGTAGAAGTTGCTTTTTGACCTCTCCTTTTACCTGAATAAACAACAAACAAGGAAGATGTTTGTCTAAAATCCTTTGTAGCATCTAAATAGAATTTTAGAGCGCGAACAACATCCAAATTGTGCAACAAACGTTCCTTCTTTGAAACTGGTTTCGGACACAGAGAAGGTACGATAATCTCCTGGTTAATGTTTTTGTTAGAAACAACTTTTGGAAGAAAACCAGGTTTAGTACGTAAAACCACCTTATCTGCATGGAACACCAGATAAGGAGGAGAACACTGCAGAGCAGATAATTCTGAGACTCTTCTAGCAGAAGAAATTGCAACTAAAAACAAAACTTTCCAAGATAATAACTTAATATCAACGGAATGTAAGGGTTCAAACGGAACCCCCTGAAGAACTGAAAGAACTAAATCGAGACTCCAAGGAGGAGTCAAAGGTTTGTAAACAGGCTTGATTCTAACCAGAGCCTGAACAAAGGCTTGAACATCTGGCACAGCTGCCAGCTTTTTGTGAAGTAACACCGACAAGGCAGAAATCTGTCCCTTCAGGGAACTTGCAGATAATCCTTTTTCCAATCCTTCTTGAAGGAAGGATAGAATCCTAGGAATCTTAACCTTGTCCCAAGGGAATCCTTTAGATTCACACCAACAGATATATTTTTTCCAAATTTTGTGGTAAATCTTTCTAGTTACAGGCTTTCTGGCCTGAACAAGAGTATCGATAACAGAATCTGAGAATCCTCGCTTCGATAAAATCAAGCGTTCAATCTCCAAGCAGTCAGCTGGAGTGAAACCAGATTCGGATGTTCGAACGGACCCTGAACAAGAAGGTCTCGTCTCAAAGGTAGCTTCCAAGGTGGAGCCGATGACATATTCACCAGATCTGCATACCAAGTCCTGCGTGGCCACGCAGGAGCTATCAAGATCACCGACGCCCTCTCCTGATTGATCCTGGCTACCAGCCTGGGGATGAGAGGAAATGGCGGGAACACATAAGCTAGTTTGAAGGTCCAAGGTGCTACTAGAGCATCCACTAGAGCCGCCTTGGGATCCCTGGATCTGGCCCCGTAGCAAGGAACTTTGAAGTTCTGACGAGAGGCCATCAGATCCATGTCTGGAATGCCCCACAGGTGAGTGACTTGGGCAAAGATTTCCGGATGGAGTTCCCACTCCCCCGGATGCAATGTCTGACGACTCAGAAAATCCGCTTCCCAATTTTCCACTCCTGGGATGTGGATAGCAGACAGGTGGCAGGAGTGAGACTCCGCCCATAGAATGATTTTGGTCACTTCTTCCATCGCTAGGGAACTCCTTGTTCCCCCCTGATGGTTGATGTACGCAACAGTTGTCATGTTGTCTGATTGAAACCGTATGAACTTGGTCCTCGCTAGCTGAGGCCAGGCCTTGAGAGTATTGAATATCGCTCTCAGTTCCAGAATATTTATCGGTAGAAGAGATTCTTCCCGAGACCAAAGACCCTGAGCTTTCAGGGGTCCCCAGACCGCGCCCCAGCCCATCAGACTGGCGTCGGTCGTGACAATGACCCACTCTGGTCTGCGGAATGTCATCCCTTGTGACAGGTTGTCCAGGGACAGCCACCAACGGAGTGAGTCTCTGGTCCTCTGATTTACTTGTATCTTCGGAGACAAGTCTGTATAGTCCCCATTCCACTGACTGAGCATGCACAGTTGTAATGGTCTTAGATGAATGCGCGCAAAAGGAACTATGTCCATTGCCGCTACCATCAACCCGATCACTTCCATGCACTGAGCTATGGAAGGAAGAGGAACGGAATGAAGTATCCGACAAGAGTCTAGAAGTTTTGTTTTTCTGACCTCTGTCAGAAAAATCCTCATTTCTAAGGAGTCTATAATTGTTCCCAAAAAGGGAACCCTTGTTGACGGGGATAGAGAACTCTTTTCCACGTTCACTTTCCATCCGTGAGATCTGAGAAAGGCCAGGACGATGTCCGTGTGAGCCTTTGCTTGAGGAAGGGACGACGCTTGAATCAGAATGTCGTCCAAGTAAGGTACTACCGCAACGCCCCTTGGTCGTAGCACAGCTAGAAGGGACCCTAGTACCTTTGTGAAAATCCTTGGAGCAGTGGCTAATCCGAAAGGAAGCGCCACGAACTGGTAATGTTTGTCCAGGAATGCGAACCTTAGGAACCGATGATGTTCCTTGTGGATAGGAATATGTAGATACGCATCCTTTAAATCCACCGTGGTCATGAATTGACCTTCCTGGATGGAAGGAAGAATAGTTCGAATGGTTTCCATCTTGAACGATGGAACCTTGAGAAACTTGTTTAAGATCTTGAGATCTAAGATTGGTCTGAACGTTCCCTCTTTTTTGGGAACTATGAACAGATTGGAGTAGAACCCCATCCCTTGTTCTCTTAATGGAACTGGATGAATCACTCCCATTTTTAACAGGTCTTCTACACAATGTAAGAACGCCTGTCTTTTTATGTGGTCTGAAGACAACTGAGACCTGTGGAACCTCCCCCTTGGGGGAAGTCCCTTGAATTCCAGAAGATAACCTTGGGAGACTATTTCTAGCGCCCAAGGATCCAGAACATCTCTTGCCCAAGCCTGAGCGAAGAGAGAGAGTCTGCCCCCCACCAGATCCGGTCCCGGATCGGGGGCCAACATTTCATGCTGTCTTGGTAGCAGTGGCAGGTTTCTTGGCCTGCTTTCCCTTGTTCCAGCCTTGCATTGGTCTCCAAGCTGGCTTGGCTTGAGAAGTATTACCCTCTTGCTTAGAGGACGTAGCACTTTGGGCTGGTCCGTTTTTACGAAAGGGACGAAAATTAGGTCTATTTTTTTGCCTTGAAAGGCCGATCCTGAGGAAGGGCGTGGCCCTTACCCCCAGTGATATCAGAGATAATCTCTTTCAAGTCAGGGCCAAACAGCGTTTTCCCCTTGAAAGGAATGTTAAGTAGCTTGTTCTTGGAAGACGCATCAGCCGACCAAGATTTCAACCAAAGCGCTCTGCGCGCCACAATAGCAAACCCAGAATTCTTAGCCGCTAACCTAGCCAATTGCAAAGTGGCGTCTAGGGTGAAAGAATTAGCCAATTTGAGAGCATTGATTCTGTCCATAATCTCCTCATAAGGAGGAGAATCACTATCGAGCGTCTTTATCAGCTCCTCGAACCAGAAACATGCGGCTGTAGCGACAGGGACAATGCATGAAATTGGTTGTAGAAGGTAACCCTGCTGAACAAACATCTTTTTAAGCAAACCTTCTAATTTTTTATCCATAGGATCTTTGAAAGCACAACTATCCTCTATGGGTATAGTGGTGCGTTTGTTTAAAGTGGAAACCGCTCCCTCGACCTTGGGGACTGTCTGCCATAAGTCCTTTCTGGGGTCGACCATAGGAAACAATTTTTTAAATATGGGGGGAGGGACGAAAGGAATACCGGGCCTTTCCCATTCTTTATTAACAATGTCCGCCACCCGCTTGGGTATAGGAAAAGCTTCTGGGAGCCCCGGCACCTCTAGGAACTTGTCCATTTTACATAGTTTCTCTGGGATGACCAACTTTTCACAATCATCCAGAGTGGATAATACCTCCTTAAGCAGAATGCGGAGATGTTCCAACTTAAATTTAAATGCAATCACATCAGGTTCAGCCTGTTGAGAAATGTTCCCTGAATCGGTAATTTCTCCCTCAGACAAAACCTCCCTGGCCCCATCAGACTGGGTTAGGGGCCCTTCAGAGATATTAATATCAGCGTCGTCATGCTCTTCAGTATCTAAAACAGAGCAGCCACGCTTACGCTGACAAGGGTTCATTTTGGCTAAAATGTTTTTGACAGAATTATCCATTACAGCCGTTAATTGTTGCATAGTAAGGAGTATTGGCGCGCTAGATGTACTAGGGGCCTCCTGAGTGGGCAAGACTCGTGTAGACGAAGGAGGGAATGATGCAGTACCATGCTTACTCCCCTCACTTGAGGAATCATCTTGGGCATCATTGTCATTATCACATAAATCACATTTATTTAAATGAATAGGAATTCTGGCTTCCCCACATTCAGAACACAGTCTATCTGGTAGTTCAGACATGTTAAACAGGCATAAACTTGATAACAAAGTACAAAAACGTTTTAAAATAAAACCGTTACTGTCACTTTAAATTTTAAACTGAACACACTTTATTACTGCAATTGCGAAAAAACATGATGGAATTGTTCAAAATTCACCAAATTTTCACCACAGTGTCTTAAAGCCTTAAAAGTATTGCACACCAAATTTGGAAGCTTTAACCCTTAAAATAACGGAACCGGAGCCGTTTTAAACTTTAACCCCTTTACAGTCCCTGGTATCTGCTTTGCTGAGACCCAACCAAGCCCAAAGGGGAATACGATACCAAATGACGCCTTCAGAAAGTCTTTTCTAAGTATCAGAGCTCCTCTCACATGCGACTGCATGCCATGCCTCTCAAAAACAAGTGCGCCACACCGGCGCGAAAATGAGGCTCTGCTTAAGCTTTGGGAAAGCCCCTAAGGAATAAGGTGTCTAATACAGTGCCTGCCGATATTATTATATCAAAAATACCCAGATAAAATGATTCCTCAAGGCTAAATATGTGTTAATAATGAATCGATTTAGCCCAGAAACAGTCTACAGTCTTAATAAGCCCTTGTGAAGCCCTTATTTATGATCGTAATAAACATGGCTTACCGGATCCCATAGGGAAAATGACAGCTTCCAGCATTACATCGTCTTGTTAGAATGTGTCATACCTCAAGCAGCAAGAGACTGCACACTGTTCCCCCAACTGAAGTTAATTGCTCTCAACAGTCCTGTGTGGAACAGCCATGGATTTTAGTTACGGTTGCTAAAATCATTTTCCTCATACAAACAGAAATCTTCATCTCTTTTCTGTTTCTGAGTAAATAGTACATACCAGCACTATTTCAAAATAACAAACTCTTGATTGAATAATAAAAACTACAGTTAAACACTAAAAAACTCTAAGCCATCTCCGTGGAGATGTTGCCTGTACAACGGCAAAGAGAATGACTGGGGTAGGCGGAGCCTAGGAGGGATCATGTGACCAGCTTTGCTGGGCTCTTTGCCATTTCCTGTTGGGGAAGAGAATATCCCACAAGTAAGGATGACGCCGTGGACCGGACACACCTATGTTGGAGAAATAGCCATCAAAAACAGAACTTTCCAAGATAAAAGCTTAATATCAATGGAATGAAGGGGTTCAAACGGAACTCCTTGAAGAACTTTAAGAACCAAGTTTAAGCTCCATGGGGGAGCAACAGGTTTAAACACAGGCTTAATTCTAACCAAAGCCTGACAAAATGCCTGGACGTCTGGAACTTCTGCCAGACGCTTGTGCAAAAGGAAAGAGCAGAAATCTGTCCCTTTAAGGAACTAGCTGATAATCCTTTGTCCAAACCCTCTTGGAGAAAGGACAATATCCAAGGAATCCTAACCTTACTCCATGAGTAATTCTTGGATTCACACCAGTAAAGATATGTACGCCATATCTTGTGATAGATTTTCCTGGTAACAGGCTTTCGTGCCTGTATTAAGGTATCAATGACGGACTCGGAGAAGCCACGCTTTGATAGAATCAAGCGTTTAATCTCCATGCAGTCAGTCTCAGAGAAATTAGATTTGGATGACTGAAAGGACCTTGTATTAGAAGGTCCTGTCTTAGAGGCAGAGTCCATGGTGGAAAGGATGACATGTCCACTAGGCCTGAATACCAGCTCCTGTGTGGCCATGCAGGCGCTATTAGAATCACCAATGCTCTCTCCTGTTTGATTTTGGCAATCAGTCGAGGGAGCAGAGGAAACGGTGGAAACACATAAGCCAGGTGGAAGAACCAAGGCGCTGCTAGAGCATCTATCAGCGTCGCTTCTGGGTCCCAGGACCTGGATCCGTAACAATGAAGCTTGGCGTTCTGGCGAGACGCCATGAGATCCAACTCTGGTTTGCCCCAACAATGAATCAATTGAGCAAACACCTCCGGATGGAGTTCCCACTCCCCCGGGTGAAAAGTCTGACGACTTAGAAAATCTGCCTCCCAGTTCTCCACGCCTGGGATATGGGTTGCTGACAGGTGGCAAGAGTGAGTCTCTGCCCAGCGAATTATTTTTGAGACTTCTAACATCGCTAGGGAACTCCTGGTTCCCCCTTGATGGTTGATGTAAGCCACAGTCGTGATATTGTCCGACTGAAATCTGATGAACCTCAGTGTTGCTAACTGAGGCCAAGCCAGAAGAGCATTGAATATTGCTCTTAACTCCAGAATATTTATCGGAAGGAGTTTCTCCTCCTGAGTCCACGATCCCTGTGCCTTCAGGGAGTTCCAGACTGCACCCCAACCTAGAAGGCTGGCATCTGTTGTTACAATTGTCCAATCTGACCTGCGAAAGGTCATACCCTCGGACAGGTGGACCCGAGACAACCACCAGAGAAGAGAATCTCTGGTCTCTTGATCCAGATTTAGCAGAGGGGACAAATCTGTGTAATCCCCATTCCACTGACTTAGCATGCATAATTGCAGCGGTCTGAGATGAAGGCGCGCGAATGGCACTATGTCCATTGCCGCTACCATTAAGCCGATCACCTCCATACACTGAGCCACCGAAGGGCGCGGAATGGAATGAAGAATACAGCAAGCATTTAGAAGCTTTGATAACCTGGACTCAGTCAGGTAAATTTTCATCTCTACAGAATCTATAAGAGTCCCTAAGAAGGAGACTCTTGTGAGTGGGGATAGAGAACTCTTTTCCTCGTTCACTTTCCACCCGTGCGATCTCAGAAATGCCAGAACTATCTCTGTATGAGACTTGGCAATTTGAAGGCTTGAAGCCTGTATCAGGATGTCGTCTAGATACGGAGCCACCGCTATGCCTCGCGGTCTTAGAACCGCCAGAAGTGAGCCCAGAACCTTCGTAAAGATTCTCGGGGCTGTAGCCAACCCGAAGGGAAGAGCTACAAATTGGTAATGCCTGTCTAGAAAGGCAAACCTTAGGAACCGATGATGATCTTTGTGAATCGGTATGTGAAGGTAGGCATCCTTTAAGTCCACTGTGGTCATGTACTGACCCTCTTGGATCATGGGTAGGATGGTCCGAATAGTTTCCATTTTGAAAGATGGAACTCTGAGGAATTTGTTTAAGATCTTTAGATCCAAAATTGGTCTGAAGGTTCCCTCTTTTTTGGGAACCACAAACAGATTTGAATAAAAACCCTGTCCTTGTTCCGTCCGCGGAACTGGATGGATCACTCCCATTACTAGGAGGTCTTGCACACAGCGTAGGAATGCCTCTATCTTTATCTGATTTGCAGATAACCTTGAAAGATGAAATCTCCCTTGTGGAGGGGAAGCTTTGAAGTCCAGAAGATATCCCTGAGATATGATCTCCAACGCCCAGGGATCCTGAACATCTCTTGCCCACGCCTGGGCGAATAGACAAAGTCTGCCCCCTACTAGATCCGTCGCCGGATAGGGGGCCGTTCCTTCATGCTGTCTTAGAGGCAGCAGCAGGCTTTCTGGCCTGCTTGCCTTTGTTCCAGGACTGGTTAGGTTTCCAGGCCTGCTTAGATTGAGCAAAAGTTCCCTCTTGTCTTGAAGCGGAGGAAGTTGATGCTGCACCTGCCTTGGAATTTCGAAAGGCACCAAAATTAGACTGTTTGGCCTTTGATTTGGCCCTGTCCTGAGGAAGGGTATGACCCTTACCTCCAGTAATGTCAGCAATAATTTCTTTCAAACCAGGCTGAATAAGGTCTGCCCCTTGAAAGGAATGTTGAGTAATTTAGACTTTGAAGTCACATCAGCTGACCAGGATTTGAGCCATAGCGCCCTACGCTCCTGGATGGTGAATCCGGAATTCTTAACAGTTAGTTTAGTCAAATGAACAATGGCATCAGAAACAAATGAGTTAGCTTAGTTCTAAGCTTGTCAACAATTTCAGTCAATGGAGCTGTATGGATGGCCTCTTCCAGCGCCTCAAACCAGAATGCCGCCGCAGCAGTGACAGGCGCAATGCATGCAAGGGGCTGTAAAATAAAACCTTGTTGAATAAACATTTTCTTAAGGTAACCCTCTAATTCTTTATCCATTGGATCTGAAAAAGCACAACTGTCCTCAACCGGGATAGTGGTACGCTTTTCTAAAGTAGAAACTGCTCCCTCCACCTTAGGGACAGTCTGCCATAAGTCCCGTGTAGTGGCATCTATTGGAAACATTTTCTAAATATAGGAGGTGGGGAAAAGGGCACACCGGGCCTATCCCACTCCTTACTAATAATTTCTGTAAGCCTTTTAGGTATTGGAAAAACAGCAGTACTCACCGGCACTGCATAGTATTTATCCAGCCTACACAATTTCTCTGGCACTGCAATTGTGTCACAGTCATTCAGAGCAGCTAATACCTCCCCAAGCAATACACGGAGGTTCTCAAGCTTAAATTTAAAATTAGAAATCTCTGAATCAGGTCTCCCCGAATCAGAGACGTCACCCACAGACTGAAGCTCTCCATCCTCAGGTTCTGCATATTGTGACGCAGTATCAGACATGGCTCTTACAGCATCTACGCGCTCTGTATCTCGTCTAACCCCAGAGCTATCGCGCTTGCCTCTCAATTCAGGCAATCTGGATAATACCTCTGACAGGGTATTATTCATGATTGCAGCCATGTCCTGCAAAGTAATCGCTATGGGCGTCCCTGATGTACTTGGCGCCATATTAGCGTGCGTCCCTTGAGCGGGAGGCGAAGGGTCCGACACGTGGGGAGAGTTAGTCGGCATAACTTCCCCCTCGACAGACCCCTCTGGTGACAATTCTTTTATAGATAAAGACTGATCTTTACTGTTTAAGGTGAAATCAATACATTTAGTACACATTCTCCTATGGGGCTCCACCATGGCTTTTAAACATAATGAACAAGTACCCTCAGTTTCAGACATGTTTGTACAGACTAGCAATGAGACTAGCAAGCTTGGAAAACACTTTAAAGCAAGTTAACAAGCAATATAAAAAACGTTACTATGCCTTTAAGAGAAACAAATTGACAAAATTTGAAATAACAGTGAAAAAAGGCAGTTACACTAACAAAATTTTTACAGTGTATGTAACAAGTCAGCAGAGCATTGCACCCACTTGCAAATGGATGATTAACCCCTTAATAACAAAAACAGAATAATAAATGACAAAAACGTTTTTTAAACACAGTCACAACAACTGCCACAGTCTACTGTGATTGTTACCCTCCTCAAACACGACTTTGAAGCCTTTTGAGCCTTTCAGAGATGTCCTGTATCATGAAGAGGGAAGCTGAATGTCTCTGTCAGTATTTTTAGCTGCACAGAAAAGCACTAAAATAGGCCCTTCCCACTCATATTGCAACAGTGGAAGAAAGCTTCAGGAAACTGTCTCTAGGCAGAAATCAAACCAGCCATGTGGAAAAAAACTAGGCCCCAATAAGTTTTGTCACCAAACATATATAAAAACGATTAACATGCCAGCAAACGTTTTATATTACATTTTTATAAGAGTATGCATCTCTATTAATAAGCCCGATACCAGTAGCTATCACTGCATTTAAGGCTTTACTTACAGTAATCCGGTATAAGCAGCATTTTCTAGCAAATTCCATCCCTAGAAAAATATTAACTGCACATACCTTATTGCAGGAAAACCTGCACGCCATTCCCTCTCTGAAGTTACCTCACTCCTCAGAATATGTGAGAACAGCCATGGATCTTAGTTACTTCTGCTAAGATCATAGAAAATGCAGGCAGATTCTTCTTCTAAATACTGCCTGAGATAAACAGCACACTCCGGTACCATTTAAAAATAACAAACTTTTGATTGAAGAACTAAACTAAGTATAAAACACCACTCTCCTCTTACGACCTCCATCTTTGTTGAGGGTTGCAAGAGAATGACTGGATATGGCAGTTAGGGGAGGAGCTATATAGCAGCTCTGCTGTGGGTGATCCTCTTGCAACTTCCTGTTGGGAAGGAGAATATCCCATAAGTAATGGATGATCCGTGGACTGGATACACTTAACAAGAGAAAACAAAAACAAAAAAAAACCTCTCCTGTATCCATTCTGCACCTGTTCAAAGTAATAAGCCATCATCCCAAGGAAAGCTAAGCTCTTATAGTATTCATTATATAGCACAGAACTCCAGTTATCTATATGGCAAATCCAAATGACAGTAACTAAAGGAGCTGTGTGATTCCATTAAATGCTTTATCATAGATTAAGCTAGTTTCTGTCCATTTCACTTAAAGATAAAGGCAAATTATTTTTATATACTTTTTTGATATTTTTTTTATTTTCATGTTTGGCAACTAATTATATAAGGAAAATAGCAAATAAAAATAAGAGCTAAAACTATTAGCTGTAATGTTTGTTTATTTATTTTTTTAACAATCAATAAACAGGATATTGCATGAATAGATCTCAGCTCAAGTTTACCCAGACACATATTAGAGGACAGATTAACTTGCATGTGCTAATATACCACATACTATCAATTAACATAATTCTACCACAACAAAATCTTTCTATACCTTTTCTTGGTGAATCTCCTCATCAAATTGAGGCGACCTTTGAGCATTTTCATCGGGTGACAGGGTGTCCAGATGTCCCTGTAACAAGGCACTTGGACTGGCACAATCATCAGAAGTCTGCATGCTCCCTGACCAGGAACCAAAGCTATTGCTTGAAGATCTGAAAATACAAAATTAAACATTCAATTTATAACTGGACAACTGGCATGATATTAACAATTAAAGGTCATTTAGATTTGCTTTGTATGATCTTATAATTTCTATATACAGTGAAGGAAAGCTAGAGAAGACATACTCAAAAAGTACATTTCATATGATTTCCCTAAAGTATTATATGCATAATACAATAATTACTATTTTTATTGTATTACAACTGGAATGCATAAACAGTTTATATGAACGGAACATGCAGAACAGCATACATATATATTCACATTGAGGGGTGAAAAGAAGGAAATTACATCTAACCTATTTCTTTTATGCCACTTGTTTTGCTCCCAAAACAACCAGCGGGTTTTCTCCTTCTGCTCATGTTTTTCATGGCGGGATGCATATGTCTCATCAGACAGGTCTTCCAGCTGTCAGAGAGATGGTATAAAATGATACAATGCAAATAGAAACAATCAAATGGTTTTCAAAATTCCATTTATACGCAGTTCTTCAAAAGCATTAAAGTGAATTTAAAGTTTTATGAATAAAAGTGCAGGTATCTAAAAATACTCTCAACAGCGGCACTTTTATTCATTAAACTTTACAAAGATGCTTGTATTTAAAAATACTTACCTTTCGTTATAGTAAACATAACACCGATCCTCCGTCCGCAGCTCCTGCTTTCATTAGCATATTGATGATGAATCGGCTTCCTACAATCGTTGTGTGTCCCCTTTGGCATCCAGCTCGTGGGGCAACGTAACGACTGGAGGAAGCCGGATTGTCATCTATATGCTCATGAAAGCAGGAGCTGCGGGTAGAGGATCAGCGTTATGTTTACCAGAACGCAAAAGTAAGTATTTTAAAAACTAAGCATCTTTGTAAAGTTTAATGAATGAAAGTGCCCCTATGTTTAAGAGTATTTTTAGATACCGGGCACTTATTCATTAAACTTTACATTCACTTTAAGTACAATGTCCTTAAAGGTAATGGGGCAAAATCAAAGTGCAGCAATGAAAACAGAGCAATGATGCAAAGGGTTGTGACATTGTGAAGCTCAATGTTCCATCAGCAACATATCAACATTAAATCTTGGGAAATATGTAGTTAACTTCATGTTATTCTACCATACCATTTGGTTTGAGATGTTTTATCCTGTGCTACCGGGAATTCCAGAGATATACTTGCCCAAAGTACCAGAGAATTGTTAGCATTTTTGCTATCACTCAGTCTTAACAGAAATAGAGCCTTGTCTTTTATTTACCTATGAAAAACTTTATATATTTTTAAGTAGACAACTCAAGGTATTGATCTAGAGTCTAGACCAATTTTGGTATATTTAACGCTACTATTTGGCCTCAAAATATGATCATATACAAAAGATTCTTCAATTTTGTTTTACAAACTTTGGGTTTCTGAATTTACACAACTACTGGAGTCAAATGCCAAATGGATGTAAAAGCTTCACTGGGGTCCCCTTTGTTCAAAAACATCAGACATATTTTTGGCAATTGGAAGACTGCTAATTGCAGCTTTCCACCACACTTCTGAAATTCATGACAGTGAAGGGGTTAATCAATTAGCTTGTAAGGTTACATTTTGATGTAGTGTAGAGATTACCCTCCCATCCCCCTGAGCCCTCCCAAACAGCTCTATCCCCCCACTGGTCACCACTATCTGAGGTATTGGCAGACAGTCTGCAAATTAAAGGGACATTATACACTAGATTTTTCTTTGCATAAACGTTTTCTAGATGATCCATTTATATAACCCATCTGGGAGTTTTTTTGTAAAAAATATACAGTTTTGCTTATTTATTTTAATAACATTGAGCTAGTTTTCATATATACTGGTGTCTACAGTCCCCTCCTTGCTCCTGTTTGTGTAATCTGTCATTTCATATGCAGGGAATGGGGGGGGGGGGGGAAGGGTATCTGCACCCAGCCCCTTTCACTGGGTGTTGCAGCTAATCTTATCAGCAGTGCTCAACTTGGAGCGTCCAAGTACTTTTTTAAAAGGTTTTATACATGACTTTTAGATCAGTATCTGTGTGTGCATATTACTTCTTTATAGTAGTGTCTATTACAAGCAGTTATATGAAAATTTATGTAAGAACTTACCTGATAAATTCATTTATTTCGTAATGGCAAGAGTCCATGAGCTAGTGACGTATGGGATATACATTCCTTCCAGGTGGGGGCAAAGTTTCCCAAACCTCAAAATGCCTATAAATACACCCCTACCACACACATACTTTAGTTTAACGTATAGCCAAGTAGTGATGTGTAAAAAGGAGTAAAAAAGCATACAAAAGAGAGGAAATGGAAAATAATAGTGCTTTTATACAAAACATATAACCACCAAAAACAGGGTGGGCCTCATGGACTCTTGCCATTATGAAAGAAATGAATTTATCAGGTAAGTTCTTACATAAATTATGTTTTCTTTCATGTAAATGTTTTCTTTCATGTAAATCTAGTGACGTATGGGATAAAATACCCAAGATGTGGAAGTCCACAGAAGAGTCACTAGAAAGGGAGGGATAAAATAAAAACTGAGAAATTAAATCCACAAAATAAGTTCTTATAAACAGAAGAATCAAACTGAGACAGCTGCCTGAAGAACTTTTCTACCAAAGACTGCTTCAGAAGAAGCAAATACATAAAAATGGTAAAATTTAGTAAATGTATGCAAAGAAGACAAAGTTGCTGCTTTGCAATTCTGATCAACTGAAGCTTCATTCTTAAAAGCCCACAAAGTGGCAACTTATCTAGTAGAAGGAGCTGTAATTCTCTGAGGCGGAGACTGTCCCGCCTCCAAATAAGCCTTGTGAATCAAAAGCTTTAACCAAGATGCCAAAGAAATGGCAGAGGCTTTCTGACCTTTCATAGAACCAGAAAAGACCACAAATAGACTAGAAGTCTTCCTGAAATCCTTAGTAGCTTCCACATACTATTTCAAAGCTCTTACCACATCCAAAGAATGTAACAGTTTCTCAAGAGAATTCTTAGGATTCGGACACAAAGAAGGAACAACAATTTCCCTAATAATGTGGTTAGAATTCACCACCTTAGGAAGAAATTTAAACTTAGCCCGACAATTCAGAAACTCTTCTAGCAGAAGAGATAGCCTAAAGGAACAACACTTTCCAAGAAAGTAGTCTAATATCCAAAGAATGCATAGGCTCAAAAGGAGGAGCCTGCATGGCTTCAAAACCAAATTAAGACTCCATGGAGGAGAAATAGACTTAATACCAGGCTTGATACGGACCAAAGCCTGAACAAAACAGTGAATATCAGGAAGCTTAGCAATCTTTCTATGAAATAAAAAAAATATAAAGAGCCGAGATTTGTCCCTTCAAAGTACTTGCAGACAAACATTTATCCAAACCATCCTGAAGAAACCGTAAAATTCTAGGAATTCTAAAAGAATGCCAAGAGAATATATGATAAGAACACCATGAAATATAGGTTTTCCAAACCCGATATTAAATCTTCCTAGAAACAGACTTACAAGCCTGCAACATAGTATTGATCACTGAGTCAGAGAAACCTCTATGACTAAGGGCTCGATTTATCAAAGCCCTACGGCTGCAAGTTCTCACAAGAACTTGCTCGCCGTAATTTAACAAGCAGCGGTCACCAGACCGCCGCTTCCCTAACCTCTTCACCACCTCTAAGGTGGCGAAATTCAATCTCCGCGGTCGAGTCCGACAGAGGAGATTGACAGCTCCTGCCCGCGCGCGGGCAGGGTGCGGGATTGCGCTCGTGTGCAATGGTGATTACCTGCGGGTAATTTCGCCCTGCCACAGATGAGCAGAGGCTTACAGGGGAGCATATATACGCGCCATTGTACGCCTCAGATTTGATCAATCTAGCCCTAAGCACTAAACGTTCAATTTCCATACCTTCAAATTTAGGGATTTGAGATCCTGATGGAAAAACGGCCCTTGAGACAGAAGGTCTGTCCTTAAAGGAAGTGGCCAAGGTTAGCAACTGGACATCCGGACAAGATCCGCATACCAAAACCTGTGAGGCCAAGCTGGTGCTATCAGAAACACACAAGATTGTTCCATTATGATCTTGGATATCACCCTTGGAAGAAGAACTAGAGGCGGAAAAATATAAGCAAGTTGGTAAGACCAAGGAACTGCTAACGCATCCACCATCTCCGCCTGAGGATCCCTGGACCTGGAAAGGTATCTGGGAAGTTTTCTGTTTAGATGTGAAACCATCAGATCTATTTCTGGCAGACCCGACATCTGTACAATCTGAAAAAACATCTGGACGGAGAGACCACTCCCCTGGAAGCAAAGTCTGACGGCTGAGATAATCTGCTTCCCAATTGTCTACACCTGGGATATGAATTGCAGAAATTAGACAAGAGTTGGATTCCACCCAAGAAAGTATCCGTGATACTTCTTTCATTGCTAAAGGATTGCGAGTCCCTCCCTGATGATTGACGTATGCCACAGTTGTGATATTGTCTGTCTGAAAGTGAAAAGTTCTCTCTTTAATAGAGGCCAAGCCTGAAGAGCTCTGAAGATAGCACAGAGTTTTAAAATATTGATTGGTAACCTCGCCTCTTGAAGTTTCCAAACCCTGTGTGCTGTCAGAGACCCTCAGAAAGCTCCCCAACCTGCGAGACCTGCATCTGTTGAGACCAGAGTCCAGGAAGGATGAACAAAAGAGGCACCTTAAATAATCCGATGATGGTCCAACCACCAGGACAGAGAGTGTTGAATGTTGGGATTTAAGTATATCAATTGTGATATCGGAGTATAATCCCTGCACCATTGAATAAGCATACAAAGCTGCAGAGGTCCTTATATGAAAACGAGCAAAGGGGATCGCGTCCGATGCTGCAGTTATGAGACCTAAAACTTCCATGCACATAACCACTGAAGTGAATAATCGAGACTGAAGGTTTCGACAGACTGAAACCAATTTCATTTGTCTCGTGTCTGTCAAAGACAGAGTCATGGACACTGAATCTATCTGGAATCCTAAAAAGGTGACCCTTGTCTGAGGAATCAAGAAACTCTTTGGTAAATTGATCCTCCAACCATGACTTGAAGAAACAACACTAGTTGATTAGTGTGAGATTCTGCTAAATGAAAAGATTGAGCTAGTACCAAGGTATCATCCAAATAAGGAAACTCCGCAATACCCCACTCTCTAATTAAAGATAGAAGGGCACCGAGAACCTTCGAAAAGATTCTTGGAGCCGTCGCTAGGCCAAATGGAAGAGCGACAAATTGGTAATGCTTGTCTAGAAAAGAGAATCTCAGAAACCGATAGTGATCTGGATGAATCGGAAGATGAAGATAAAGCGTGTAAGTCTATTGCGGACATATAATGAACTTGCTGAACAAACGGCAGAATAGTCCTTATAGTCACCATCTTGAAAGTTGGGACCCTTACAAAACTATTTAAAAATGTCAGATCCAGAACTGGTCTGAATGAATTTTCTTTCTTTGGGACAATGAATAGATTTGAATAAAAGCCCAGAGCCTGTTCCTGAATCGGAACTGGTATAACCACCCCTGAAAGCTCCAGATCTGAAACACTCTTCAGAAAATCCTGAGCTGTCACAGGATTTGTTGGAACATGAGAGAGAAAATCTCCTCACAAGAGAAACAATGCTCTGAATCCACTGATTCTGAACGGAATCTGCCCAAATGTTATGAAATACAGGTAGCCCTCAGTTTACGCCGGGGTTAGGTTCCAGGAGGAATGGTTGTAAATCGAAACCGTTGTAAATTGAAACCGTTGTAAATTGAAACCCAGTTTATGATGTAAGTCAATGGGAAGTGAGGGACGCCCCTCTCAAAATTGGCATAAGTAACACCTAATACATTATTTTTAAAGCTTTGAAATGAAGACTTTAAATGCTAAACAGCATTATAAACCTAATAAAATAATCACACAACACGGATTTTACTTGCATTTTTCTGCAAACAGTTCTTTCTATGCATTCCAGTCTGCACTGATTTATAGACAGGAATATCTTGTTCCTTTGAAATCTGCTTGATAGCTCAGGTCTGGTTAAATTCATTAATTTCAGCTTGCTTGGCTTTGCTGCAACACAAGCTGACAGCTCCACCTACTGGCTATTTTAATAAATGCACTGCTTCTCAATACTTTTCAATAGCAGTCACATGACTGGAAAAAAAGGTTGATATTCTGAAACGGTGTAAATTGAACCGTTGTAAAACGAGGGCCACCCCACCAGTTGAACTGGATTAAGGGCCGCACCTTCATGCAGTCTTGGGGGCTAGCTTTGGCTTTTTATAAGGCTTGGATTTATTCCAACTTGAAGATGGCTTCCAATTGGAACCAGAGTCCTTAGGGGAAGGAGTGGTTTTCTGTTCTCTATTCTGACGAAAGGAACGAAACCAATTAGAAGCTTTAAATTTACCCTTAGACTTCTTATACTGGGGGAAAAAAAAAAACTCCCTTCCCCCAATGATAGTGGAAATCCAACTGAGAACCAAATAAACTATTACCCTGGAAAGAGAGAGATAGTAATCTAGATTTTGATACCATATCAACATTCCATGATTTAAGCCATAAAGCTCTTCTAGCTAGAATAGCTAAAGACATAGATTTAAAGGACCAGTCAACACTATACAGAACAATACTAAAAATATACCTTGTGCTATATTAAATGTTTCTAACAGTGCCTTATAATTTTTATGTCATTTTTTCCCCTCAAATGATTGTTTTACATTTTTGGCCGCTTTCCCTGTCCTCTTTGTCACGTGTTTGTCATTTTCGAATGAAAAATGCATATACGTATATGCATTTTTCATTCACTGCGCAGCCGCAACCGGAAGTGGTGGGCACATCGGCATCGCGCTCTTTGGTGGAGCAGTGCACATAAAAGGATGTGCACTGTCCACAGAAGCGTGCCTGCGTGTAGAAGCAGAAGAGCGTGACACGAAGCTGCCTGACTTCCAGCCTGCTTGTCAATGTAGCAGGTGTGATGTGCGGCACTTCTATTCTCTGTCTGTTTAGCGAACTTTGCACTTCTATATATACACATAGGGTATAATTTGTAACAACTAAATTATAGCTTACATGTTACTTCCCCCTATATATAAATATATATATGTTTTTAAAGCGCTTCCTTTATTTATTTCTACCCCGTGTCTGTCAGAGGGTGCTGCTGTGAGACATGGTGCAACCCTGGCCTTGTTGTTAGACACGGGGTTAACTTTGCTCTGCTTGCTATCAGATTTAGACCTCCGGTATAACTAACGGAGCAGGAGGTCACATGGGCTGCTCCATGCTGCTGTCTTCTGTCCGAGAGACCTGCCGGGGAGTAATTTATGGCTCTTCAAATTCCAAAAGGAAACCGTAGCTGTAGATCAGGAGGAATGTGGGTCTTCAAGTTTACTTTGATTTGTAAACTGGTGCCGTGGTAAGGATGAGCTTTTCAAAGATGTAAGCATAATTTTAAACTTCTCTCAGTCATAGCTAGGCTTAATAAAGTAATTATTGTCATGGTATCGTAATTTGTGTACAATGCATCCTGCTGAACTGTGTTTGCAGTGTACTTTTAAGTATGTGTGTATATATTTTATATGTGTGTACAGTGTGTGTGTGTATATATATATATACTAGGGATGCACCGATACCATTTTTTTAAGACCGAGTACAAGTACCGATACTTTTTTTCAAATACTCACCGTTACCAATTACCGATACTTTTTTATGTCATGACAGTTTACCAAGCACAATACAGACTAATGATTTAAGATCGCTTCTTTATAATTATGAACTGTATCTCAAAAGACATTTTGAAATAATAAAACAGTTTTTTGTGCTTGTTGTCACAAAGTTAACAGAACATGTTT